>NC_135482.1:127988689-128606904 GCF_052094955.1 Ictidomys tridecemlineatus
AAAAAAAAATAGTTTAACAAAACACTTGCATATTAATTTCCTGAGAATGGCCCCATAATTGTGCCTGAGAGAGAAACATTTTTAGTCAGTAAGTTTTAAATAAAGAAGCAAAGATTTTCTTGTGTCTGTGCATTAAACAAAATATTGTTTAATCATTTTATCTGTGTTCATTATCAAAATCTTGACCTTTGTTTTCCACACTTAACACTGATGTGAAGAACAGAAACACAATTCAATAGCAAGTTATGATTAGAAACATCAAAAGGAATGTCTCATCAGAAGAGAGTTAACAGAACATTAAGCATCACAGATGGATCATTTAAAAACAAAGTTGCAAGCAAAAGAAGACCATAGCTCAGATTGAAAATCTGGCTCCAAACTGAACTTGCCCTAAGTTAACTACCTGTCATATGACTTAACTTATACATTTCTGAAATAAAATTATGCAGACTTGTTCACAAAATAATTAA
This sequence comes from Ictidomys tridecemlineatus, assembly GCF_052094955.1. Lineage (NCBI taxonomy): Eukaryota > Metazoa > Chordata > Mammalia > Rodentia > Sciuridae > Ictidomys > Ictidomys tridecemlineatus. The sequence continues at coordinate 127,989,160 of NC_135482.1, forward strand.
TGTAATTTATGTATCTACAGTTTTCACCTACCTCTTTTATTTACTCAATAAAATTATTATATACCGTGAAATGTTCTAGGTATAGAGGGCTCATGGCTTCTGAATTTTAGAAAGACCAAAACAATATTGAGAAAAATATGCACTTATAATAGAGAAAGCCTTTTCTCATCAAAGTTGATTTAGCAGACAGATATAAGAATACACTCAACTTCTTACATAAGACACTACCTCCCATAAAATTTGGAGTTTTATAAAATGACTATCAATAACATCATATATTTGTATTTAGACAGAGATCAACTGATTTTAAATTTCAACTAATACCTAACATGATAAAATATCTTGATGAGAAAAATAGTTATAAATAAACATTCATGTACTTTTTATTTTTAAAAATCATTTCTATCTATTGAAAAATATTGTAAGCAAAAAAATCCACTAATTAAAGAAAATACCATCATGAATTTTAGTAATGAAAAAGTGTTCAGCTCTTCATTTGGAAATTAATTTGATTTCTCATCATCAGTGTATTTAACAAATTTTTATGCTAAATGTTTTCTCAGCAGTGAGTGATTCTCCATGACACCTTTAAGCACAATTTCTTTTCTTATATATCTTATTTTTTAGAAAGGATCTTACTTTGTCGCCCATGCTGGTCTTGAGTTCCTAAACTCAAGTAACCCTCCCACCTCAGCCTACTGAATAATTGGAGCTACCTTCCTAACCACCACACTTGGCTAAAGAATACTCTTCAATAATGACAGACTGGGGCTGGGGATATGGCTCAAGTGGTAGCGCGCTCGCCTGGCATGCGTGCGGCCTGGGTTCGATCCTCAGCACCACATACAGAGATGTTGTGTTCGCCGAAAACTAAAAAAAAATAAATAAATAACAGGCAATTTATTAAAAAAAAAAAAATAATGACAGACTTGCTCAAGCACTTCCTGACATTGTCATTCATATTTCTCAGGTACCATTACCAGGCCACCACATTTATGCTTCTTCTTCCACTCATCCTTCAGAAATAATCACCCTTCAATATCCACATTTATACTTTAATATTTGTTATTTTCACAATGCATTCTTTTACATTTTACTTACAGGACAGCATGTTTTAATTGCAAAGTAATTTGACAATTTAAAGGAAAGACAACTTAATCTTTTGGAGAAAAGTTATAGACAACTTTTACAGAGGAATACAGAGTCAGTATGGTGCTGTCTGGAACAATTAGTCGTATTATTTTAGACATTTGTAATATATATGTATATATAGAGAGAGGAAAGAGCAGCATCTCATTTATAATTCAAACCTTAGTATTTTAAAAAATGGATAAATAACAGAATAACATTTTACCATTCATGTACCTTTGCTTATGTTTTAAATTAAACCAATTTATGAAAATTTACTTTTACAAAAGCCAAAATAGTCATTGTAGCTTTCTCAGCCTAAGAGATTGCCAATGAGGCAAGGCCAATAAGAAACTTTGATGTTTCTGTTCCCAAGTCTAGGTATCTATAAATGTTAACTCTGTTCTTGAGGGTAGATTGATGTTACTGCAGTGTCCTCCTGATGGATTTGCGCAATGACTTTGGCAGCTAGGTGTACTATTTCTGGCTTTGATAGTTTGTGCCAAAATACATTAGTTCCTAGGTACATTTAGGAAAGGTACCTTCTAAAAATAAATTGTTACACGTATATCTGAAAAATCTACTTTAAAAGAGCAAGGTTTACATGTTAAAATATAAAGAATACTTGATATTGATCTCTAGAAAGACAAAGTAAATGGCCAATCGTTAATTATTTGGAAAAATTTTCTGTAATGATGCCATATTTTTTCACAAGATTGAGACATGTTATTACAAAGTTTTCTAGAAATATTTACTCAGGTTATAGAACAAACCAATAAAGACAATTTATAACAAATTTACTTATATTTAAAAATAGATTTATATTTCATTCTTACATGCTTATGGCTAAACCTATTTGGAGTTATCCTGCTATTCTTAGGTCATACTTGGCACTGGTTTTGAATTGTAATATAAAAGACTCAGGGTCACTAGAGCAGGGACAGCTAATTTAAGAGAAAAGAGAAAAAAAAAGATTGAAAAGACAGTAGTAATGGAATATGCTATTTTGGCAGAATGTCTTGACATTAATAGAGCTGAGCCATATATATGTGTATACACACACACACACACACACACATACACACACACATATACAGCATTTGAGTATTTACTATAAATATATATGCAGCACTTAAGTGTTTAGTATAGAAAGCTTAGTGATAGTTAAAGTATTTGGAAATGTTAGTGATAGTGACATAGATGATAATATGAAAAAATCAGATTATTCTTAAAAAGATTTAGAGTAACTGATTGAAAGTTTGTGTAAATTTGGAGAATTTGCTAAGAATAAAGTGGGAAAATAAGCATTAAATTTAATTATCTTTATGTCAAAGGTGTGTGAATTTTCTGTCTGGTAAACTTGTCATACAAGAGCAGAAAATTTACCTGCGCAGAATATGCTTTTAACTGACTCTTACTACCTAAGTGACTCTAGAGAATTTACTTAACCTTGGTGACATCAGCTTCTTCATTTGTCAAATGAGGACTATGTGAGTTTATATAAACCTGGACAGTATATAGTTGATGAATTGTAATCATTATTAGCATAGGAGAATGAACCATTTTAATTATTCAAATATTCTGACTAATAAGGAAATATCACATATACATGTGTTTATAGACACAGGTGATCATTTTATTATAATACAGATTTGACTGAGAACTTTCAAAATAGAATTAAACATAATTAAAAATTTAATGTTTCAATTAAAAAGTCATATAGATTACCATTTTGCTTTTTTTGAGATTTTGATATTGGCTCTGGTTATCCTGGTGTTTTATTTGGGATTTAATATTTTTTGTTCATTTTTCAAAATTACTAAATTCTCCTATGACATAATCTCTTTTGAGTGCATGCCAATTTTATCATTATATTCCTGAATATTTTGTCTTCTATTCTATAATCTAAATAATAGGAAGAAGTAAATAATTCTCTAATTCATTTCTTGTATTTACTATAATTCTTAGTAGAATATAAGCTAACTTTACTAAGAAACACAGTCGATATTCTTTTTTTTGTACTCTAATGACATGATAACATCTTGAAATATAAATGTTGTTCAATAAATAAATGACAACCCATTGCTTTATGTAAAAATGAAAAATGCACATACATATATATCTTCAATTGTGCATAACTCAGGGTTAACACACAAAAACATCCTGCCATTTATTTTATTGCTACTAGACTTTAACTTTGCGACTTACTAATGAAAAATATTAAACTGCTAGAGGTGTTTATGGGGAGTAAGAGAGAATCAAGCAAATTCGATCTGGAGATTGTCCTAGATTTGTTAAATACTAGAGATAAGATGGCAGCAGGAAGAACTTATGGGATGATTACTTCCAACCTCCAAAAGGATACTTCCAACAGATATACGTGTTCTGAGCTCAGAAAGAGTGTAACAGAAAGGCCAGATCCAAATATCCTTAGATGGATAGTATTTTACTTGTGAGATAACTTGAAGAGATTTTTACTTTCCTTTATAGAGAACATTATAACTGATAGGCTTGGGCTCACCACAGAAGTCTTCTACAAATATCCCCTTGGATATATTGTAGGGAAACATGAGGCGACAGATTACTGCATCATGGTCTTCTTTGTAAAGTCTGATGATGATACAAAAATAAAGATTCTGAGAATTGAACTGATTTCAATAAGTAAAATGACATTCTAAGATCTCCATTTGCAGGAGGAACAAGGAGTTTAGAGTGCTTTGTTCTACCACTTCCCATGTAAGACACTTGAGAGCAGAGGACAATCAGACATTCACCGTCCACATGGTACCCAGAAAGAAACACACAAACGCTGATATTTCTCATTGAAACTGGAGAATTAAATTCCATGGCAGAGAAATAATGTAAAGTAAATGGTCTATAAACTGGGTAAGAGCCTGTGGTACCGATATAGTTCCTCAATGAAAACTTACTTTCTGATATAAGAAAAGGAAATAACAGGGAAACAGTCCTTACTTGGGAACTTTAAAGATAAGTTGAAACAACGGATTAAAAACTCAGTTATTTGAATGCTTGGTAGTGTATCTCCATTTACAATCCCCAAAGCCTTGCAATTAGATGTTTAGTTTATCAGGAATAGTCCTTCTTTTACTTTTCTGAGTTACAAATAGATAGTTCAATTTTTTTTTTGTTTTTGCTAAAATGATTCTGTTTCTTAACCCTGCCATATATGAATTTCAAACTTGCTATTATTTCTAAAAAGAAAAATCATCTTAATTATATTCCTTTCTAGGAAAATTATTTTGCATGTGTCTTTAAAAAGACAAAAAAATCACCTTAATTAGTGAATTGTCTGATGGGTTTATATATTTTGATTAGCTAGACACTTTAGAATGATTTTTCTTCATTTTCTCTCAGCTTAATATAAAAATAGTGTACACCATTTAATGTATCTTTGAATTTAACTCTTATACCTACCTATAGGTGGCTTTCATAAGACTTCTATTTTCGATTAGCATTACAACATTAGTTATCATTCATCTCAAGTTTTTTTTTTTTCTTCTTGTGTGTGTAAAAAAGAAAATCTTCTCTTTAAATGGTAGTGTTTGTATAACATTTACCCTCGGCTTTTTTAAATAGCAATCTACCATTTGTATTTTTATTGTATTTGCCATTTTGATATTTCCTTTTGTTTGCTTCATTAAGAAGTATTGGTAGAAGAGAGTTTCAGAGAGTTTCTGTGATATCAAAATGATATGCCGAATCAGGGCATATGGTCTACAATACTGGAATTTCTTATCCTGTTTTGTATCTGCTCAGTAAAGGGAATACTCTGGGTTTTACGTATGAACTCAGCAGTTGCTCTTTATCATTTAAGTATTTATTTTAACTTTAAATATTTAGTTTGAAAATGTGCTGTATTCAATAGTCCTTTTTTAATTTCACTGACAAATTTTTTTCATTGAGATTCTTGTAGAATCTCAGATAACATTTCAGATAAAAGAAATAGAAAACATATATACCTGATTTAAATTATTTATTTACACAGCACAATTTTTCAATCAATCAATTTATTTATTTTACAATAAGTATCTATTGAAATAGTTGACTATGAAAAAATAGAACTAAATCACTGAGGATTACATTATTTTCAATTTTCTTGAATTTAGCCAAATTTGCTATAGACTTTAACAAATTCAAAATATGTGAATATCATGTCATTATAGATAATATTAAACCAGTGAATTATGAAAAGCAAATGATTTGTGAATCATCTGAGTGAGCTTCTAAATATATGAATGCATTGCCTTTACAGACTTTAATAGAAGCATAACAGCTCATCTTAATTTATATTCTTAGCAGAGTGATTATGAATTTTTCTAAGTTTAATCAGTAAATGTAATCAGTTGGTGACCAGATTTATTATTGTATTTTTAATGTTTCCACATTTATCTACTTCTAAAAGAGAAGTGAAAGTTTTATTCAAGTTAATAATATTAGCATTTCTCCTTCTTATTAAATTCAATTCTAAAAGTTGACCATAATTGATTAGATGTATATGTTCTACATTTTATTTGTGTATGGTTATTTAGGCACTACTATTTCTTAGAAAGTATTGAAGACAATGCAAAATATAAGATTTTAAATTGTTCCATCTCTTAAAGAATTTGCTGTCTATTAGAGTGTTCTTTGAACTTGACAGGCATTACTTGAAAAGCAGTAAAAACTAGGATGCCTAGGTTTCTGGTTTTACTATTTATACTGGGGGTTCTATCTCAGGCACTTTAATATAATTGGCACAGATATCATTAATGCTACAAGTTCTTTAAAATTCTCAGGTGATTTTTTTTCTAAGTTTTTTTAAAGAGCAATTTAAGGTTCATAGGAAAATTGATAAGAAAATAGATATACTCCCTTTCCATGCACATGCATAGTCTCCCCTATTAAATTAAATAGACAGCCCATAGAGTGCTTACATTGTTACAATTTATTTGTTACAATTGACACCTCATCATTATCCAAAGTCTGGTTTACATTAGTGTTCACCCTTGTTCTTTGATATTTCATGTGTTTGAACAAATGTATAATAACATATATTCACCATTATCATGTCATACACAGTATTTTTACTATCCTAAATATCCTTTGCATTTAATCTGTTCATATGTTCCTAACCCTTTTCCCATGGAAACACTGATTATTGTACTCTTTCCATAATTTTGCCTTTTCTGGAATGCCATATAAGTAGAATTATACAGCATAAAGCTTTTTCAGATTTGCTTCCTCCATTTAATAATGTAAAAATGTTTCTGCCATATCTTTTTATGAATTAATAACTCATTTATTCTCAACATTAAGTAAAAGTACCACAGTTTACTTGTACATTCACCTACTAAATAATATCTTGGTTGTTTCTAGGTTTTGGCAATTAGGAATAAAACTGATGTAGACATCCATTTACAAATTTTTGTGTTATTATGATTTTTCAACCCCTTTGGATAAATACCAAGGGCTGTGATTGCAGGAATATATGGTAAAACTACGTTAAGTATTTTTTTATTGATTTAAAAAAATAAATGACAGTGGAATGCATTATAATTCTTATTACACATACAGCACAATTTTTCATATCTCTGGTTGTATATAAAGTATGTTGACACCATTTAGTGTCTTCATACATGTACTTTGGATAATGATGTCTATCACATTCCACCATCCTTGATAACCCCCTGCCCCCTCCTTTCCCATCCACCCCTCTTCCCTATCTAGAGTTCATCTATTCCTCCCATGCTCCCTCTCCCCACCCCACTATGAATCAGCCTCCTTGTATTAGAAAGTTTTGATTTGCATTTCCCTAATTGCTAAAGATGATGAACACTTTTTCTTATATTTGTTGATTGTATATTGTCTTCTGAGATGTATCTGTTCAGGTCCCTGGCCCATTTATTGATTGGGTTATTTGCTTTTTGGTGCTTAGCTTTTTGAGTTCTTTATATACACTAGAGATTGGTGCTCTTATGGTATTGGCACCAAAACAAATTTGTAGATCAATGGTATAGAATACAGGACACAGAGACTAACCCACAAAATTACAATTATCTTTTATTAGACAAAGGTGCCAAAAACATGCACTGGAGAAAAGATAGCCTCTTCAACAAATGGTTCTGGGAAAAATGGAAATTCATATGCAACAAAATGAAATTACATCCTATCTTTCACCATGCACAAAACTCAACTCAAAGTGGATCAAGGACCTAGGAATTAAACCAGAGACTCTGTGTCTACTAGAAGAAAAAGTAGGCCCTAATCTTCATCATGTGGGATTAGGCCTCAACTTCCTTAATAAGATTCCTATAGTGGAAGAATTAAAATCAAGAATCAATAAATGGGATGGATTCAAACTAAAAAGTTTCTTCTCAGCCAAAGAAACCATCTGTGAGGTGAAAAGGGAGCCTACATCCTGGGAGCAAATGTTTACCCCTCACACATCAGATAGAGCACCGAAACTATGTTAAGTTTTACAAATATAATTGCCAAACTTTGTTCCAAAGTGACTGTACCATTTTGCATTCTCATCTGCAACAGATGAAAGTTCCTATCACATATCCTCACCAGCAGTTGGTGTTGTCAGTGTTGTCAATCCTCCAACTTGGTTCTTCTCTATCAATATAGTATCGGCTATTCTGGTCTTTTGCCTGTCATGTAAACTTCAGGGTCAGATTGTCAATCTCTATATAGCAACATTTTGGAATTTTGAATGTGATTGCATTGAAACTGCTAATCACAGTAGAAAGAATGGATGTCCTGATGATTTTGAGTCTTCAATTTCACCAATATGAATAGCTCTTCACTTATTTGATTTATTTCACCAGTTTTGTGATTTTGTTCATGTATATCTTATACATATTTTATTATATTTATTGATAAATATTTTGAGTGTTATAAAGTGAATATTATTGTGTTTTCAATTGCAAAGCCAACTTATTCATATTGTTTTACAAGGAAATAATTGACTTATTGATTAACCTCGCATCCTGTAACTTTCCTAATAGCCTATTAGTTCCATGAAATTCATTAAAATCTTTTCTCGTGATTTTGCATGAAGGCAATAATGTTATCTATGAAAGCAGGAACAATTTTGTTTTTTTATTCCATAACAGTATTCTCAGTGGATTTTTCTACCTTTTTTTTTTTCTCTTATTTCATTGACTTGGACTTCCATTATGACTTTTTTAAGGATTGACAAGAGGGAACAAACTTGTCTTGCCTCTGATCTTAGTGAAAAAATCTTCTATTTTATCATCATTAAGTGTGATGTTAACTGTAAAGTTTTTTGTAGACATTCTTTATCACATTAAGAAAGTACTCTCTACTCTGAGATTATAGAAAGTTTTTCTCATTAATAGGTGTTAGTTTTGTAAAATTCTTCTTTTCTGCATCTGCTGCAATGAGCTTGTTATTTTTCTTCTTTTGCCTCTTCAGTAATAGATTGAATTAAATAATTTTTATATATTAAACCAGTCTCACATATTTTTGATGAATTCCCCTTATCATTATTATATAGTTATCTTTATATATGGTTAGATTTAATTTGTTTGTATTTTGAGAGTATATTTATTGATATTCATAGAATATATTGTTCTGTAGTTTCTGTTCTTGTGATGTCCTTGTCTGATTCTGGTACAGGGGGATACTAACCCCATAGAATCATTTAGGAAGTACTCCCTCTACTGCAGTATTTTGAAGCTCACAGTAAAAATTAGTATAATTTCTTATTTAAATGTTGAATAGAATTCACCAGCAAACTCATCCAGATCTGGTTTTGGAATGTTACTTATTGATTCATATTTTTAATAGAGAGATTATTCATTGTCAGATGCTTTTTAATATACAAGTAAGGTTGAGAACTGCAGATAATGAAACATATGTTACCAATAGCAAACTGTAATTTAAGTAATACAATTGAGATGTGTGACAATTTCTTCTGAAAAAAAAATGAAAAAAAAACTTCATGAAAGATATTAAATTGTACCTTGAGTAAGGAGTAGTTACCACTAGTTAGCATGAGAAACAATTTTGAAAGGATAGTCCATGGTAGGGACAGTGTGTGTGCATTGAGGAGCATGCTGAATTGAGTGTGCTTGATTGGACAGTATGCTGGAATACAGAAAGTACACGAAACTGAAAAAAATAAGTGAAAAATAGATAATGAAGTTGTTTTAGTCAGCTTCATATTGCTGCAACCAAAAGACTTGACAAAAACAATGTAGAGGGAAAGTTTACCTTGGATCATGGTTTCAGGTTTAGTAAATAGTTGGTCAACTCTATAGCTCTGCACCCAAGATGAGACAGAACATCATAGAAGAAGTGCATGGTGGATGAAAGCAGCTCAGAACATGGCACTAGGAAGCAGAAAGCTCCACTCACCACCAACAAAATATGAAACCCAAAGGCACGCCATGTGTGACCTAATTCCTCCAGCCATAGCCTACCTGCCTATAGTTACCAACCAGTTTATTTATATCAGTGGATCAATCCAGTGATTATATTATGATCAAATTTATTGCACTGTCTCATATATGAGATATATATTGAAACCAAAACATTCTCCCCTGGACCCCAAAATCTCATTTTCATCTTCCAATTCCAAATTGATTTAATCCATTTGCAAGCACCCCCAAAGTCTTAACAGTTCCAGCATTAAAAAATGTCCAAATCCAAAATCTATCTGAGACTCAAGGCAAACTTCAAGCTTTTATCCCCTATAAAGATCAAAAACAAGTTACATGCATCCAACATATAGTGGCACAGAGTAAACGTTTCCATTCTGAAATGGAGAAAGAAAGGCATAGAAAGAAGGGACCAAAACAAGACTAATCCAGCTGGCCAATCAAGTCCTCTACACTATATCCAACATCAGGGGCACAAAAATTGTGATATTCCTTTCAAAATACTTATGCAGCTCTTCCCCCTATGACTTTGCTGATTCTAATCTACACAATCTCTCTTTTAGTTTATTTCTATTTAATTCCTGCAACTTTCCTTAGCAGAAATCCCATGATATTAGCATCTCTTAACCTCAGATGACTCCACTATAGATTTGCCTTCTGTCTCATCTCTTCATTTGCCCTTCCAAGAGCAGCCTATAGGGACTCACCATGCCTCCCTTTGCCTGGCCTCTCAGGCCTTCCTATGAAATCTGAGTGGCCGTCTCCATGATCCTCTAACTCCAGCATACTATATTTTTGAAGAGTCAGCACACGTTTTTGACACAAAGGTCTGCCACCATATCAAGAAGTAGCCAAGTCTAGAGGGACTATGGCTGCAGTAGCCTCTGAGTACCTATGTGGCTAAGTATGGATAAACAACTTCCTAGGCCTCCCTCTGCAAGTAGCGTGGCCCACTAATATCTTTTCAATGAAATTTATACCTTTATACTATTGAACTGGAGATAGGTTGGTTATGCCAATTCCTGAGATGTCTTCAAGTCATCTTTCCTATTGTAAAGCATTTAAGATTTCTTTAGTGGCTCTAATGTCTTTAACCAGCACAACTTCCTTAGCCCCAGTTTTGCTCACAATTTTCTGGCCGAAGTCCAATATTTAAAACCTTCTGCTCATATAAGAGATGGTGAGGAGAAAGGGAAAAAAAAAAAAAAAACAAGGGAGAGAATTGAACAACAGCTGATGGGGTAGAGAGGGAAGATGGGAGGATGGGAGGGAAAGGGAGGGGGGATAGTAGAGGATAGGAAAGGTAGCAGAATACAACAGTCACTAATATGGCATTATGGAAAAATGTAGATGTGTAACCGATGTGATTCTGCAAGTTGTATTTGGGGTAAAAATGGGAGTTCATAACCCACTTGAATCAAATGTATGAAAGATGATATTTCATGAGATATGTAATGTTTTGAACAACCAATAAAAATAAATAAATAAATAAATAAATAAATAAATAAAACCTTCTGCTTTGTTTTCTGCTCCCATTATCATAGTAAACATAGCTAAAAACCACCAGCGATATCCATGCCATCTCCTAAATGCCATGCTGCCATGAAATTTCCTCCACCAGATTAATTAGTCAATCACATTTAAATTCAGCCTCACAGAAAGTGTCAGGATACAAACAAAGATCTTCTTTGCCAGACTGTAATACAAATGACCACTACCCCATTTTCCATTAGAGTCCTTCCTCTCTGAAAAATCACAAGTCTAGACTTCACTTTCTACAGTCTTGTCAGCATTCTGGTCTTCTGTGCCCTGACCATAATTGCCCATTAACCTCCACATATAGCATTCTAAAGCTTTTCCAGCCTGCATCTGTAAACTTTTCAGAATTCCTCCCACAGACTTCAAAAAACTTTAAAAGCTTTTTAACTACATGGTCAGGTTGGTCACAACAATGACACATCTTCTCAGTACCAATTTCTGTTTTAGTCAGCTTTCCATTGTTGTGACCAAAAGACCACCAAAAAAGAAAACAAAAAACAAAACAAAAAAAAAAAACACAGAGAGAAAAAAACATTTATTTTTGCTCACAGTTTCAGTTCATTGTGACCAACTCCATTGCTCAAGTCCTGAGTGAGGCAGAACATCATGGCAGAAGGGTATGGAAGATAAAAGCAGCTCAGCACCAAGAAACAGAGTGTAAACTCCACTTATCAAGGACAAAATATAAACTTCAAGATTATGCCTCTAGTGACCTACTTCTTCCAGCCACACCCTACCTGCTTACAGTTGCACCCAGTTAATCCACATCAGTGGATTCACATCAATGGATTAGTCAGTGGTTATACCTCTGTAACCTAATCATTTCACCTGGGAAAATTCTTGAATTGTCTCAGGTATGAGTTTTTGGTAGACACATATCCAAACATCGTACTAGTCATATCAGAATATCCAGTATGTGAAGAGGCAGCTAAATAGCTTTCCATGTTTCTATATTTTCTTTTAATTTGGCAAGTGTAGTCTCAGTGGAAAAGAGAGAATGGAACAAGAACAATTAATGTACCTGGAGGGAAGTACCAGTTTCCAGAACGTGGTTAGTATCAGAAATGTTTCAGAGAATAGGTCACTTTTATTTCATAACAAAACATTCTAAGAAAGATAATCTCTTCTAGCTTCTGAAGGTATAACTAGTAAATAAAGGATAGTATCGTACTTAGTAAGAGGTGAATTGGCAGTACAATAGGAGGGACAGGTTGTTTCAGTGTTCTGTGAAGGATTCTGAGTGAATTCTTTACAAATGAGTGAGTTTTAAAGGATGACAATCACGTTTAGAGCTAGTGATTGAAATCTAGGGCAGAATAAATGTAATAGCCAATATTTGGTTTATGTTTACTTAAACTTTAAATTCCTTAAGTTTCATGTTTCCATTTTGTTTGTTCTTAGATTAACTCTGTGCCTTATCTCAGTCTTTTCTGTACCATAGGAAGATACTTTCCCCCAATTACAATTCTCAAGTTTCCTTTCCAAATTATTTCCAGTGAGGTTCAGGTAAGGGAGGCTCTAGTGGGAAAATGATGGCCAAGAAGTGAAGCATAGTGTCTTGCTCTGCCAACTGTCTCTGATATAGCACAGCCAGAATGATGCTAGCCCTCTTGTTGCCTAGAAGCTCCTCACTCTGTGTTTCCAATTCCAGCTCCTGAGGAGCTGGAATTGGAACCTTAAGACTTGGGGATGAGATTGTCTCCAGAACCTTGAAGATCAATGCTAAACCTCAAGTAGCCACATATAGACCACATGAAGAATGCTCTGTATTATCTGGAGATCATGGACTTTTTTTTTTTTGACAGTTTGACACCTTGGTTACCTCCCATCCTGTTTGTTCTTTGACACTCAAATACCTTTGTAATCAATGCCTTATCTTAAATTCCTCTTTCGTTTTATTTTGCTTAGGTGTTATTTTCTTTCCAGGACTACAGTCGATACACATTTTTTACATTTTATTCTCAGCAATCTCTTGAAGTAGGTAATGTTCTGTTCATACCTACAGATGAGGTGAGATACAATTTTATTATACTCCAAGACTACTGCACTCACACATACATTTTTCAAACATTTTACAAAAGGAATACATTTTTTTTTATAAATCAGTATGGTGATGCTTCACTGGATATTGAAACAGCAACTAGATTCTTTAGTAAAAGTTTCTTTTTATTCACATAATTGTGCTTCAAGAAGTCAATTTGAGAACTAGAATCCTCTCTCCACTGTCTGCACATCATACAGAACCTTGTTGTCTTTCACTGAATCCTAGTCAATGTAGAATAAAAGAACTAATATACTGGCATATATTTTCAGGCATATATATTTTCTTATCAGTTTAAATTTGAAGGTGACAAATATCTTCATTCATATTTCAATGGTCATAAGCAGTCACCACCTCACTTAAATACAAGAGGTTTTGGATTTATAGTCTAATTTGGGTCCCTAGGGTGAAAATCAAAAGGGTTTGTGGATCCTGGTATTTTATATAATGTTGAGTTCTCCTAGAAATCTGTGTGAACTAAAGATTGCCATCATTTTTTTTTTGCCAATCCTCTAATTAATAGATAAAGTATACTTCCCATACCTTTACATCCAGACTGGACTTGATTTTGTTTTAACTAATAGAATATGGCAGGAGGAATTCTATGTTCTATAGTTTTTAAGAGGACATAAGAGTGCTCAGCTTATTCTTCCAGAGAGAAAGTTCATATACAGAGTCATTGAAAAATGAAATACAATGAGTGGCAGGGAACAAGTGAAGCCCAGGCTACAGTCAACACCAGGCACCCAAATATATTAAAAGCCACCCAGGTACAATTGAGTTGATGATTTCAGTTGATACCAGATAAAACAAACTAACTATTCAACTCAGAAATTACAATAATAGCTTTCTGCTTTTTATGCCACAAGACTTAAGCAGTTTGCTATGCAGCAAGAGAAAACTAAAATATCAACAAATATAGATTGATTTCACTTTTGTCACACACATGGAACATTCATAATTTTTCTAAGGGAGAACACCAACATGACATTCAACTTTTGCCATCAATAAAAGTCCATGATCTCCAGATAACACAGAACATTCTTCATGTGGTCTACATGTGGCTACTTGAGGTTTAGCATTGATCTTCAAGGTTCTGGATAAACCATAAATTTAGTGATTGTGTGCTATGTTATTTTCTAAACTACTCTATCATAGTATATTACATCTTATTTTATTAAAATTGGTAGTCACATGACCCACTAAATTGGTTTCATGACCCACTAATATTAGATCATAAACCACAGATTGAAAAATATTTATAAGACTACACTGCCTCTCGTAAAATGGATTCATTAATTTTTTTTCTGGCTTGGGAAGGACAAGTGGATAGAAAGGTCACAGTATGATTTTAAGTGGGGGAATTAGATGACAGATTTTGCTTTGGAATAATCATTGTAGAAGCACTTTTGAGAATTTATTGGAAATATGCATGAGTGGTAGAAGTTCTCTCAATAAAGAGGAAATGGAGAATTAGATGATACATTCCATGAAAAGAAGTAAAATAGCATAGACATATATGAATTTATAGTTTTGAGATCTTTTCTTACTTGTGTGCCATTAGCCAAGAAGAGGAAGATAAGTACATTCCTTTTTTTTTTTTTTTAGCTGTAGATGGTCCTTTAATTTTTACTTATCTATTTTTATGTGTTGCTGAGGATGGAATCCAGTGCCTTACACATGATAGGCAAAGTCACATGCTCAGCCCACCATGTTGGTTCTTGCTGAAGTGATGGGGGATTCTAAGACGTGCAGCATATTGTATTTAGTATACAATTTTATTAGACAACATAAATTATTCTACCTTTATGAAGCACCACCTCAGGACATATATGTCTACAACAAAAATTTATAAGGATATGATGATGACAAGCATGAAATGAAATAAGTAAAACTGATAAAACTGTAAAAATCTCTAATTGCCTATAAAGCAGAATTCTAATATGAAAATAGAAATAATCAAAATCTTCAGTGAGCTCCTTCCTTTTCTCTGAGTTATATTAGGAAAAAATAAAACAGATTGCATGGGCTTTGTGGGCTTTGAGTACACCTAGCAGGAGCTCTTTTTTTTCCACAAAATAAAATTCTCTTATTTAATGAGAACAAGCTTTGTCATTGGTGCCTTCAGGGCAGAAAATCCATGGTTACTAAAGAACTCAGAATTGTGTCTATCATACTATATTTTTAAAGATATATAACAAGCAATTGTATTCTTAGAATATATTTTTAAGAAAAATTTTCTCTTGTAAACCTCATTTAATCAAATAATTATGCCTCTGGGATTTCATATAATGAAGATTATATAGTAGCATCAGAAGAAAAGTTAGATTTCATGAAGGGAAATGGCTTGGACAATAACAATATTTTTAATATAATGCATCATTTAAGGTAATATAAAAATTGTGTTATTAATCCATTCAAAATCTCTGCATACTATGCTGAGTTATGCCATGCCTTTCTGCATAAGATCATCTACATCGTAACACCCCCTTGTTATTGCTATCATGATGATTTATGTACTGGAAACTGCTGGGCTTAGTTTGCTATTTTTGCTTTTCAAAAAAGAGCTATGCTATGAATCATCTTAAATAGTTGGAAATGTACTTTATAAAAAATGTTTCCCTTAATTTGTTTTTCTGTATACTGAAGAGGAAAGGCTATAGAAATACAAAGTTTGTACTATTTCTTCAAAGGTATTTGAGTGAATTAAATTTCAAAAGAGTTGGTGGGAATGAGAATTGGACTACATATTCTTCTAGATATCTATTTGATGGGTATAGACATTTATTTTTGTTATGATTCATTCAACTGACATTTTTAATTGTTTTTTCACACCAACCTACCCACATTTATGAGTCTTATATATTATGTAAAATCATTGCTAAATAAATTAGTTGAATATTTACTCCTATAACAAATCACATACAATGCACACTTGCATTACTTATTTTCATTTTGAGTAGTTTAACATTTTTGCAAATTTTATGCATATGATCTGTGATATTTGCTTGTCCAGAACAGCATAATTGAAGCTTCAAAATGAATTTCTTCTAAATTTACTGAAAATCCTTCCTAAATTATCTCAATATAGAAATCTTCTGCAATTGACAATGAAAATTAAAGACCTGTTTCTTAATTTGATTAGTATGTAATTATAGAGATTTTAGAAAGACGCTATTACCGATTATTTTTTATATATTTTTCTTTTTTCTTTTTAGTAATACATGACAGTACAATGTATTATCACATATCATATATACAAGGAGTATAGTATCCTATTTTCGTGGTTGTACATGATGTGGAGTTACACTGGTTGTGTATTCACATATGAACATAGAATGTTATGTCTGATTCATTCCACAGTCTTTCCCAACCCCCTCTCCCAGACTCTGCCCTGTCTACTCCTCAGAATCTTACCTTCTCCTCCCACCACCACCTATTGTGAGTCAGCATCCACATATCAGAGAGAACACTTGGTCTTTGGTTTTTCAAGATTGGCTTATTTCACCTAGCATGAGCAATTTCAAGCAATGAAATTGATAACACCACTAAAGATCTACCAAGAAACAAAAGCCCAGGACCAGATAATTTTTCAATGGAGTTCAAGCAGACCTTCAAATTATTCATGAAATAGAAAAGGAGGCTACCCTTTCAAACTCATTTTCTGGAGCTAGTCCCAGACAAAAACACATCAAGGAAAGACAATTTCAGACCAATATCCCTGACGAACATAGATTCAAAAATTCATAATAAAATACTTGCAATTTGCAAACAAAAACATATTAAAAAGATAGCATACCATGATCAAGTGGAGTTCATCCCAAGGATGCAAGGTTGGTTCAACATATGTAAATCAGTAAACATAATTCATCACATCAATAGACTTAAAGATGAGAATATCATGATTATCTCAATAGATGCACAAAAAGCATTTTATACAAAATACACCATCCATTCATGTTCAAAGCACTACTATTCATTATTATATTATCAAAAAAAAGTGTTGAAGAATTTAAATAATTTGAAGCAAGAGTGTATAATCCAAACTATTTATTATGAGAAGACCAGGATATGAAAACATGCAGCCAAGATAATGCATCTCTAAAAGTATCAGTATTCATCTGGGTTGAAATTAAGAACTCAATAGGATAAAGGATAGCAAAATGGTTTCAAGTCTAATAAAAATGGTTGATGTCATTAGGTTTACAACTGATATTATAGGGATAATAATGTACAATCATTAGTAAGAATGTTCGGAGAAGCTCAGATTATTGAGTACTGTTTTCCTTACAGTGCTATAAGCATTTTGGATATATTAAACAATAAGCTTCACAAACACTAGAGAAGACAGATGGAGCTAACTAGCCCCAACTAATCAAAAAACTCTATTGACAGTGCTAATTTTGTATGTATTGTTATCTATTGGACCAGGTCCAATAGATAATCTATGACTGACCTAGAAGATTGCTTGATGTTGTCTATATTTATTTAAAGCACATTTTTAGAAGAAAATTATGAACAAATATAGAAAAAAAATGTTACTTGGAATGGTGTGTTTGTGTGCATACATTTCATTAGAAAAATAGAACTAATTAGATCCTTAAATTCAAGGAAGAAATGAGCACTGAGTGATTAATCAAACAGTTTGAATGAAAATAAGATACATGACATTTTTTCTATGTACACAATAATCCAATTTCTAGAATTTTAACTGCAAGTATAGTATTTCCACCTAAAAATAATTTGCCTGAACTTGAATATAGAGTTGAAAACCCATGTTCATTTTTTTTCCTGTTCTACTTTAAAATTCAAAGTCTCCAACTTGACACATAACCAAATCTTATTATTAATACCCTACTTGGGACTGGAAAACATCCCAAACTCCAAACAAAATGCCAATTTGAACTATTGGTATCTCACAGTTGAATAAAGATAAAAGAAATAGAAAGAAAGGGGGGATGTGAAAGAGAGAAAGAAAGAGACAAGAAAGAAAGAAAGAGATAGAGAAAGAGAGAAAAAGAGAAAGAAAGAAAGAAAGAAAGAAGTACAGGAAGGCAGGAAGGCAGGAAAGAAGGAATAATAGAAGGTTGAGGAGAGGGGGAAAGAGAAAACAATAATTACTGGTAATAAATTCTTCTAAAAGCCAGGTTGTTTCAAATATTTTAATTGAACAAATTAAGTAGTACCCAAAAGATATATCTAATATAAAAAATTAAAATTTATTCACTTCAGAAACTTTGGTATTAAACTTGAAAGAAGTATCAAGAATTTTAAAATTCTGATAAAATGAAACTTCTTCTTTTCCTGTGTATTTTCACATGTTAGTTAAAGAAATTTATTAGATTTTGTTCAATTAAGAATTAGAAATAAAATTTTAATAATTTATAATTTTAAGTCACATTTCCTATCATACATCACATGGATCACAAAATTATTAGACAAAAACTCCAATAACTCATTTAAATACACATTTGTAATAGTATCTTACTTTTTATGTTTAAGTTATTCATCAAAATCTGTAATATATTCTGTACATGGTGGCACACGTCTATAATCCCAGCAATTTAGGAGGCTAAGTAAGGCAGGACGATTGAAAGTTCAAGGGCAAACTCAACAATTTAGTTGAATAACCTAGTGAGACCCTATTTCAAAATGAAAAATAAAAAAATGTTGGGGCTGTGGCTCAGTAGTTAAGTGCCCCTGGGTTCAATCCTTGTTACCAAAAAAAAAAAAAAAGTAATATATGTATAATACATGGTTTTTTAACAATTTTATACTAATAAAATTCAACTTCTAGGTTATTATAGCCTAAAAACAGAAAAATCAACTCAATGTATAAGTGAAAAATAAATTCAGTATATTTTTACCATAGATAAATTCTTAGCCTCAACTGGATCACATATCTCACAAGAAAATATTGTCATTGGTGTTAATCAGCTATCTGTCTGTAACAGATACCTGAGAAAATCAATCCATAAAAGTAATATTTACTTTTGGCTTTTAATTTAGAAGGTTCCAATCCATGATCTATTGGGCCTGGTGTTTTTAGGCTTGTGGTGAAATAGCACATGTTAGTAGGAATGCACAGTAGATCAATCCTCTCATCTTATAGCTAGGAAGTAAAAGAGAGAAAGAAGGGGCTAGGTTCTTATAATCTCTTTCAAGGGCATGCCCCCAGTGACCTAAAAATCTTCCATTACTCCATCTCCTAAAGGCTCCACTCACTTCCAATACTATCTCCCTGGTAAGCAAGTCTTTATTACCTGGACCATTGAGAGACACTTATATCCAAACTATAACAATGTCGTCGATATGAACTATAAATTATCTCCCCTCCAAACACTTATACACACTCACATCATAGTCTCCAGAGTGTTTAATTAGCGTCCGGTGTATACAAAGCCTTAGCAGGAAAATATGGCTCCTACTCTCTGAGGATATAATATGCAGAAATTACCATCCCGAACCACAGAAACGTTTTCATGAAGCTAAGCTGAGTACCTACTCTATTATTGGGCTACCACGGAAAGATGCAACTATGGAACTGGGCTTTCTACAACTATGGGGATGATAGTACCAGTGGAGGGCAAATACTTTTAACCAACAGAGACAAACTATAGAATAGGAAGCAAAGGTGAATGGATGCCATGGTTCTCTTATAGTGCAGACTGTCAAAATTGGACTCTTGTGGTAAGTACAAGAAAAACAGAGAACGGGATGTGGATTGTTTTTAATGAGTGAATTCATAGTAATTAACATATATTCAGAACTTTTTGTTAGATAAAGAATTTCATATTTACCACAAAGGAAAAATGTAAATTCTTTCCAGTCACCATTTTTCTGCAACATCATGTCAAATAATTCATATAGCACCTGGACAGTCAACTGTGATATTAGTCACCATTATTCCTCTTCATGAAAGGTAGCACCAAAAATAGGGAAGGAATAAAGTGATATTTAAGCCAAATCAGCAATTTCAACCTTCACTTCCACAACAAACCACAAGTCCATGTTGGATGATCCTTGCTTCCCTTTTCTGCAACACATTCCATATTTGTTTCACATTCTCCCTGCACCTAAATTGGTCTTTTAGTTTTTATATTTTGCTGAGAATTTCTAAATTATCATTACAAAAGGATCTGTTTCCAATTTTTATCAAATAGTTGTGATTTTTATTAATAGTGTTCAATGTGGAATATTATGTGATATTCCTGTGCATCTCTAAAAAGGATCCAGGTGGACTCCTTGGGAATCTGTACCTAGTTTCAGACACAGTCCTGTTAGTTTCTACTGTGCAGCAGCAATCCCCATAAATTTCATAATATTGTTAGGTAAGGACAAATAGTTAATATATAGACACATGTCATATAAATAAATGCATGGGATGAAGCAGAAAAAATATAGCAGGGCTTCTTTAGAGCCTTGAGACCTAGAGAATATTTTATTTAACAAGGGCTTCCCAAAAACTTTATAAGCAAATGTGAACAGCTATAATGTGGGAAAAATCAATTAAAAAAATTATACTGGAATAGTAAGTTTGGGCCACATGCAGTATTTGCCTTGTTAACCAAAGTTTTTTTCAGAAAGAAAAATATCCCTATTCTTAAGTGAGTCTAAGAGCTAAATTAAAAATGAGCTCTCAATAGATAGTACAAACACTTTTAACAAATTTATTCCTAGATATTTTAAAATTGTTATAATAGTTGTTTTTATTATATTACATATTATCAGGAGATTCCTAATTTGTTTGCATCTATTATATTATTCAACTGTCAAAATATCTTTAAGTACTTTTCTTATCTCCATATTACTGATAATACACCTGAGACACAGAAACACAAAGTGACTTGCCCAAAGTTAACCTGTTATCAAGTCATGAAGTCCAATTATTAGCTTCTATTATTAACTCTGACTACAAAAATATGTCATTAATGACATATTTTACATTACTCCACCTTCTAAAGGCTCTACTCACTTCCAATATGATCTCCTTATATAGAAGGCTCCTAATTTACAGTGGTTCAACTTATAATATTTTGGCTTTTGGTGGTATGAAAGCAATATACATTCAGTAGAAACTCTACTTGGAAATTGAATCTTTATATTTTCCTGGACTAGCAATATATACTATGATGATCTCTCTGGATGCTGGATAGCAACAGAAAAACTAGAACATCCAGTCAGCCCTATGATCACAGGTTAAATAACCAATACCCTACAGTGTAGTGTATTGGTTAGCCATGATCTGAGTGGGTTGGGTGTATTAAATTTATTTTTTACTTATGATACTTTAACTTAACAATAAGTTTGTCAAAGAATAACTCCACTATAAGATAAGGAGCATCTACATTATATTTAACTTTTCTAAATCCGTATCCTCAACTGAAAATCAGGATTTCATATTTATTGGAAAGATTAAATGAGACCATGTACCTATGGAAAATTATCAAAAGAAATGATTAAAAGTATAAAAATCATCTGTGTTTCTGTTGGGGATGCACCAAAGAGAAGTAGTGACTGAACTTTTTATATTTTAGTAGAGTCTGCCCAATAATTCTTAAAGTGCCACAAAATTTATGTCTCCATACACAATGCAAAAGTTTTTGGGTTACTGTTCCTCTTCACCAACTCATGCTTTATTTGGGTTTTCATTTTTAGTTGTTCTGATAGATAAGCAGTAGTATATCTGTATAGTTTAATATGCATTGCACTAATAAAAAATGAGATTAAGTATTTTTCCTTCTGCTTGTTGTCCATTTGGATAACCATTTTGTGACAGTATTTTTCATATAATTGCCCATTTTCACAAAACTGATGTGTTCGATTTTTCTTACTGAATTGCAAGACTATTGTCAGATAAATGAGTATACAGAAGCAAAAAGGCACACATTCCTCTCATTCATGTCAAATTTGAGTGTGACATGGATAGGAAATATACTTTTCGCATGTTAAATTTTATTGCATTTATTTTGGTGTAAGAGCAACAAGCCTGGATCTGATTATTATTCTTTGGACACAAGTTTTTGTTGATTGTCCACATAACTGCTTGTTAGTACTCTATCTTTCCTAGATCACTGGATTTAACATCCTATTTCTTTGCCTGAATTCCTTAATACACATCTATCTACTTCATTTGTTTTATCTAGTTACATATGACATAAGAACTGTTATACATATTAATCTCCTTAGTTAATTTCCCAAAATTTATTCATGTGGGGAACATATATCCTTAGCTTCTTTTCCTTATGACAATTTCTTCCCTTTTTATATATTATTTTTCAATTCAGTGGACTTTTGGGAAGAAATAATAGATGTTATAAAGGTAACATTTTCTCTACAAAGGTTTCTACTCCTGAGTTTCTTATGTCTTTTGTATTATTTTTTTCTGCTTACACTCTATATTCAAAATTTTTGAATAGTTTCTAGTTCACATTGCCAAACAGAAATCTCAGTTTATTAGCATTGCATACAATATTCTCATATTCTGATCACCATTTGCCTTTCTTTATGGTAGTAAAGGGATATTTATTTTCCCTCCAAGCCTGTGTTCTTTCCTCCTTCTTACCTTTGCATAATTCATTTTCTAAAGAATCCTTTTCTATTTTAAAATATTTTGTGATCCTTCCATAGTAATTAGTCAAACTTTCAACTGTGTTTTCAGAGTATTTTACATATGCTTTTATTATTAAATATTCTATGTTTAGCAAATCATTAAGTACATCTTCAATCCTATTAGTTGCATTTAATTAATGGACTGTACTAATACCAAGATTTCACTCTATTTCACAAACTGATCATTTTAATCACTCAAACTTTTTTTTTTTAAAAGTCACATTTAATGCATGGAAACTTATCACTATGACTATAATATTTACTAGATTTTTTAGGGAGAGTGCCATGGAAAATATGAAACTGTGGAAGCATTCACATGTTCCTTTTAGAGAACTTCTGCTTAAATGTTTTTTTTTTAATTTCATGTATTAAAAATATTTACAGAAAAAATGATTATTCTCTACATTTATTTGCTGGATGTATTTGACATTGAGATTTTCTATGTTACCCATGAACTCAGATATTGGTAAAGATGTTTTTATATAGATGGTATATAATGCATTTATGTGGGTTGATATCATTTCACTCAGAAAAAAAATATGTTGGATAGGATTATCCAGAGTAAATGAAAAGATTAAAAGATATCTACTAATGAAAGAAGTGGCTTTCTCTGGCCTATATTTTTGTATTATGTTGTAGTTCATTGAAAGTTTGCCAGCACATTTGTTTTGATTTTGTCTGCTAAAACCTGGTACCATTTACCCCAAAGAATGACACAACTTTTATCCATTCTCTTATCTTTTGAACAACAAAGTTCCACAATCCTTATAAGATCAGGAAACACAGGTGGTTGTAAACTAGAAACAACATCTTCTATCCAATTCGATTAGTTTCATAGTTTATATTAAAGACTCTTTCTGCATGAAACCAGGAGAAAAAAGAAAGAAAAACATTTTTTCATGAACAAAATGACAGTATTATACATAGAGTAATAAAAACCACTGTTTTCTTCAGGCTCAGTGGTCTTTTAGAGCAATGATGACTCCCTAAGGAATGCCTGTGTTTATGAAACCCTGCCAGTGTTTTTGAAGGGGAAATGTCTGTTCTAGTGTCATAGAAATAATATCAACATGTACCTGAAGCAGCTCTCAATCAGCTCTAGCTTCTTTACTGACTCTGATTCTATCTGTTTGAAAGACATTTGCCAGTTGTTTTAGCTGTCTAGTTTATTGCTGCAACTAAAAAACCAGAAAAACTGTAGAAGAGGAGAAGTTTACTTAAGGGCTCAGGGTTTCAGAGGTCTTAGCACATGGAAGGCTGGCTCCATTCCTTGGTGTTGGAGGTGAGGCTGAACATGATGACAGAAGAGTGTGGTGAAGGGAAGCAGCTCACGTTAGGAAAGGGAGGACTCAATCTCCACATACAAAATATACATCCATAGCCATGCCCCCAATGAATCATTTCTCTAGCCAAACACCTGCCTTCAGCCACCACTCAGTTAATCCCATCAGGGTTCAATTCACTGATTAGATTAAGGATAGAGCCCAATCATTTCTCCTCCAAATCTTCTTGCATTGTCTCACATGTGAACTTTTGGGGGACACCACATCTAAACCCTAACACTAGTCTAAGAGGTACATGTTGTTGTGCACCTGAGGTTCTTTGTTAACCATTCTGAGAAGTCCTATAACTCTTACATTTCCCTCTTTACAAATGCATATTTCAAATAATTAAAACATTTAGTTTGAACAGGAAAATATTTACTGAAAGAATAATATTTTATTTAGGAACCCTAAAGTAAAAATATTTTGACTTTTAGTGATTTTACCTTTGCAATACCTGAAATTTAACTTAATTTTAGAATTCCTAATTGCCATTATATAAGCATGTCAGAATCTATTATTTTACTTATTTGAATATATTTATTTAAATAATCATTGAAATCATTTTATATCTTTATAAATATTTTTGAAATATGGAAAATGTAGATAATACCAACTTTATAAAATTTCTAATTCAACGTGTTCAAATTAGCTTAATTGTCTAATTAACTGAACAAGCCAAATCACAATACAGCACAATACAATCAATAAATGTATGACTATGTAATATTGGGTTGCTGTAGTTGTAATGGCAGAATAATGAAAACTACAACAATAAAACAGTACTTGTAAATGAACTTTTAAATATAACTTGAACTTTAATTTCTTTAAATTGTATTAGCCCGAGTCCTCAGCCTTCTGTTATATTGTGAGGCCCATTTATTCATTTTTATTTCCTGCCTGACATATATTGGCTTCTACTTTTAGTCATTACCTTACTGAGCAATAGCACTGTAATGAAGATAATATGCATAAGCCCACTCTTAAAGATAAAAATAAGACACATTCAGAAGTTAGGAAAATTGTTCAAGTCAGTCATGGTGGCATGCCTGTAATCCTAGCAGCTTGAGAGGCTGAGGCAGGAGGATCCTGAGTTCAAAGCCAACCTCAGCAACTCAACACGGAGCTAAGCAACTCAGTGAGACCCTGTCTCTAAATAAAATATGAAAAATGAGCTGGGAATATGGCTCAGTGGTTAATTGCCTCTGACTTCAATCCTCAGTACCAAAAAAAGAAAGAAAGAAAACAAGATAAAGAAAAGATCATACTTTATAAGTGAAAAAACAGATTTATAATATATAGAAGTCATATATCTAACTGCCTCTCATTATCACACTAATTTTAATGATGAAATTTTAGATATCTAGTTAGGTGACCTTTTACTGGCTTAAAAATAAAAACAGAAAAAGGTGTTTTTGTCAATAGAGATTACCATTTCAGTTCTTATTTTCAAAGTATAAAAACTTTCTTTTTAAATGAAAACAAAGTGAGAAAAGTGTGATCTTTTAAAATTTCACTTCCGAGAATATTTTATTCATGAAAAGTGTGTTTTTGTGTTACAAGATAAACCAAATGAAAGCATTTTAAATTTAGATTTTCTTATTCAGCATACCTTTTGATATGCAATAATTTCTTTTGGAGTGCAATGAATGTTAATAATTACATACATAACAATCTGACCAGATGTTTACATTAGATGGGAGGAAATATAAAATGACAAAAAATGTGAAAATAACACATTCATGTAGAAATTATTTAAAATAAACCCTGCCAGTTATTTTATGAATGGAAAAGAATACTTCTTTTGAAATCAAGAAAAGGGGATTATCTATCTTTCTCTACAATTTCTTAGAGGATGTAAGTTTTGCCATCTAAATAACAAAAAAAAAGAAGAAAAATCTGAAAAGAGCAGAAATTAAAGTATTCCATGAATACTAACATCATATATGCATCAGTGTGTGTCTGTGTTTCTGTATATCACATTTTTTTCCTACAAAGCTGTTGTTAGCATATGAGAAACTATCAATAATAAGAAAGAACCAACAATGAGTAATAAGAAATAAAAGCACTTGTAGAAAAAGTCAAAAGGTATAGAAAAAGAGCATATATATAAGCAAAACAGCTCTATATTTAGAAATATCTCCTTTGTCAGGCAAACCCCTCATATTAAACCTTCATTTTGTAAGTAAAAAGTACAATTTACATCTTTGTACCATCAGTCAGTATTTATTGATGTGAACCATGTGCCAGATTATAGGCTTCAAGCTGAAGAAAAAATTGAATAAAATATGACATCCTCTCTTCAGAGAGCCCACAATAAAATGAGAGGCAGGTGTGAACAAATTATTGTAAATAAAATATGGTGAGCAGAGGTATAAAACAAGTACTACAAAAACATCAAGTAAGGATATTCACAGAAAAATTCAGTAAGAAACAAGCATTTGAGCTGAATTTTGAATGTGAATAGGAATTTACCATGTGGGTCAGGGAAGGGGACAATTTCCAATAAAGGAGAATGGTATAGACATCATTGAAAATATTCGAAGAAGGGGAAGAACAATGAGGAGATTTCATCATGGGAATACATTGTGCTGAGAGAAGGAGAGGGTGAAACATACAAAACCAAACTAAAAAGTCCATGTGGGTGGGCTTTACCTTTAAGTATTATTAGTAAGCTGATAGTGTTTTTAATGAACACGTGTTTTTAATGATTTAGATTTGCTTAATCACTAAGACATCCTGGAAGACTTAGTAAAATTCTTGTTTTTCTATCTTCATGCAAAACTTATCCTTAGCTCTCACGTTATGTTCCTTAAAAGACATAGCGGACTCAATGGCTCCTCATTTCTGGAAGTAGAAGTTGGAGAAGAGATGACATTGTGAAGAATAATGGGTGAAGAAAACAATGTGGGCAGAGGACCTTTTATCTTCCTCTCTTAATAGATCTCTGCTAACTTCCACCTTGCCCTGTCTCAATCGTGGAAATCATGGACACTCAAAGTCCAGATTTTCTGTGTATCCTTAAGTAATTACATCATCCCAAGTAACTTTAATACTTACAAAAATGACTGAGATGCTGACACATCCTAACAACCCTGGAAGCCTTTGACAGCCTTCCACACCCTTATTCTTGCACAACTTCATGAAGCAAGACACACTCACTGACAGTTCAGGGATGAAATTCTTGCAACCTTCTTACTGACCAATTCTTTGTATGGCATTTCCTTCTCCTTCCTAAGGAACAATCTCATGATCTCCATTGTCCCTTTGATATTTTAGTGCAGATTTGTTCTCAGGAGGACCAATTTCGTGCTGGTATAGTCACTTAAATGACAAAGTTAGAAAATTTTTATAATATAAGTGATAGAAAACACAAGAGAGAAGCCTTGGTGAAAGGTCGAATTTTTTCTTTACAGTCAGCGAAAATTCCACTAAGAAGACTGAACTGAAATTTTAGAGATCAACATATTTTCCAGGAACACAATTAGAGGAAACACTTCCATGCAGAAGAAATGACTTTTTCTACCAGTGCAAATCAGAACCCTGTGAGAATGAGAATGCATGACCTGAGCAAAGAATCAAATTTATACTACTAGTCTATACAGTGAAAAATGCCTACGGTGGACATGTGTTCAATATATTAAGAGCCAGGGTCTAAAGAACCTTTAGTGTCATACAGGGAAGCTAAAATATGAACACCATAGTCCATTTGGATCCATAGAATAATTCTGAGTATGAAATAGTTCAATCATTTTACAGATGTCAAAACAATCTTCCAATTTCTAATCTATTTCTTTTCTTATTTATTTATTTATTGGCAGTGGGGATTACCACTGAGCTAGACCTCCATCCCCCCCCCTTTTTTTTTTGGAGGGGGTGGGCTAGACAGTTGTTTAGAACCTACATGAATTGCTGAGGCTGGACTTGAATATGTGATTCTCTTGTCTCAGCCTCACCAGCCACAGCCACAGGATTGAGAGGCATGTAACCACTCTCCCTGCTCCAATCCACTTATCAGACATTTCTATCTCAGTCTCAATTGCCATTTGAATGTTAACAGTCTTGCAAACTCTTCCAATGCTTGGAACATGAGTTTCCAATCCTAAAATTTTACCCTAGATTTCAAGACTATTTATCTCATTATATTTAGAATATCTCTATTAGGCTACTGTTAGAGAGACACCTACCTGTATGTTTCTGTAGAAGCTCCCAAACTCTCCTCTCTTCCCTGATCCACCTTCACTAGTTATAAATTACCCACAAGGTCATATGAAAGTCAAATTCCTGAGGATCATACTGAATTCTTTAATTTATCATCTATACCTATAACGTTTATAAAAAAAACTACCATTTTATCTTCTGAATATTTTTTAGCCATAACCTTTCCCCTGTAACATCAATACAACTGCTGTATTTTAGACTTTCAATCTCTCTTCTCTGATCAATATCTACTTGATGTACTTATCTGTACTACCAGTTGACCCTCATTAAATATTGTCAGATAAATGAAAAGGAAAGTATTTAAGTGGACATGTAATGGCTTTTATTACCAAGCCATTATACAGACATATTTTTCTGGTCTGGAACAACTATAATGAATGCATTAAACTGACTGAATCTAGATTGATTGCTAGGAAGTGTCAAATAGATACTTCAATGGATATGATATTCTTAGTTTTAATGGTTTACAATGATTTCAAATTTTAATTTGAATTGTAGTATGTATTGATTAAGTACACACTGCCTTAATAGAAAAATTATGTATAGGTATACATAGGTAATTATACATAAAAAAATTATACATCATTTCTATAAGATAATATGAATAGGGAAAAGTTCACAAATCTAAACTCTGATTATGTTATTGAAAAAAATAAGACTCTACAAATTCTTACTACATAAATCTGATAATGAAATATATTGTCATCAGACATATTGTAATGCCAGGATAGATGTTAGTTTGATTTTCTAAAGTTAACTCTACAAGTTGAAAATCAATGAAAATTTATGTCTCTGAAATAATATAGGAAGAGAACACCATTTCTAAAAATTATATTGGATGTGTATTATGGAACCATGTTTTTAAGAAAAAGATACACAATACTCTGATTTAATCCATAATAACAAAAAATCTAAAGCACAAATAATGCTTTAGATTTCATGTTAAAATGTATTTTTACTGTTTTGGGTGAAAAAAATGAAATATTAAGTATTAAACACATATGTTAAATATGTATATGAAAGGTCCACAAGTATCTTTATATTTGTTTATATATAATACATAGTTATACACAGCTATATTCATATGTCATATCATTTTGATCCTTACAATATTTCTTTAAGAATTACCCACATTTTGGAGAGGATAAAAGAAACACACAAGTTAAGGGACTGTTTAAAACTCAAAGAATTAGTAAGTGAATAATGTCAGATTCAAGCTGAAATTTGACTGATTTCAAAAGTGAGGTTCTTTCCACAAATCTGTGCATGAAGTGGATAACATTGGTTTTTAAAAGCTACTGTTATCTATGAGCATCAAGCAGATGATTTTTATATTATCCATCATCTGTTACAAATTTACAAAGACATAGATTTAATAGTGTTTAGAGTTGGGGTCTTCTGGAAAACTGAGGCAGCATGAAGACCTCCCCCCCCCCCAAACCCCAGTCAGAATGATTCCAGACATGTCACTTAGAGTTTTAGGAATGAGTTTACTTAAAGCACAGGAAAAGGGAAAGGGGCCACTCTCAAAGGGGGCACTCCTAAAGGAGAGAGTGGGTCCTCTCAGAGTGTTAGAGTCTGTAAACAAATCTGGATGGCGCCTGGCAAAATGCCAGAGGGAATGGTTTGTAAAGTAAGGCCAGAGAGCCATTAAGTGTGGAGATTTCTTATTGGTTGACTGCTGTATCTAGTTTATGTTAATTAAGATAAGCTGTGTGGAATCTATAAATACCTCTGTTGTCCTACAATAAACGGCTCCCACTCCTGCTGTATCAATCTACACAAGTTGCTCCTCACCCCCAGGTTATTTTGCCCAGCCAGCCGGGCTGCAGCATCAGAGATGACATGGACAATGTCCATCTCCTGCACTCCAGTTTTATTGGGGATCCCGGAGTAGTTTCCAGAGAGTCCTACCCAGGTCCACCTCTTAACTTTTGACTGACAGCAAAATGACATCTGACTTTCAAATCCCCACTGCCACTCTTGGTTACCTTGGCTCATGCTAACCAGTTCTAATTGAATTTTTAACCTATTCTTATCTCCCAGAATTTCAGGATCTGGTCACAAAAGTCTTCCTTTTCAAGGAAACTTGGTTTCTTCTTATCAACATTATTTGGGGCCTGCATTTCTCCTGCAGTGAACATGTAGTTTGTAGAGGAATGTGATATATCCTGTCCACTTAGGCAGCAGGGCTGCAGGTAAATTTCTTCTTGGAAAAGAAAATATGTGGGGTCAACACAGGGGGCCCATTTTATAGAATTATTCCCTTAACAATAGTAAGAGAATACAGAAAAGATTGGAAAATTTGTTCTATAAGAGACAAGATAGTAAATATATCTGGCATTGTAGGCCACATGATCTCCATAGCAACTATTCAACTCTGCTTCAGTATAAAAGCAGCCACAAAAATACATAAATAAATGAATGTGGTTGTTTGAAATAAAACATCATTTACAGACAGTGACATTTGATTTTCAAATGAGTTTCACATGTCGAGAAGTATTTTCCTGTTTTTATTCAATCATTTGAAAATGTAAACCCATTTTGTTGCTTATGGTCTATTCAAAAATGGACAGAGGGCAAGATTCAGGATATAGTCTGACAATGTCCTAAATAAAGGATAATTAAGTCATCAGGTACACAAAATAGAGGGCTAAAATGTTTGTCAAAACCTATTTTGGTTTTTGGTCTGCTAAAAGGATTAAAGTTTTCTTTAGAGTTTAGCTTCATTCTGTGAAGGAAAACAAAGAATAGATATTATTAGGAATTGAAAGACTCCTGAGATCTGAATAGAAATCATTAGACCTCTGAAGTCTGAATCTGCTCTGCTCACTGTACTTCTTCAAATGAAGTCGTCACCTTTCTCTTCCCTCAACCACCACCATTCTGAGAAGCCATACCTCCCAAGCCACTTCCACACCCACATGGTATCTTAGTGTCATACCTATGAGAAGCATAGTAAGCTTTAGGATCACACAGAAGTTTAAGTCCCATGGACATATTTAAAGCATTTTAATATTTTTTACTTGTTTTATTTTATCTTATTTTTTTCATGATTTTAATAGTAAAAATAATATGCTATAATAATTTGTCTCAGCAACTCTCAAAATGTGCTGAGGTGATAGTGTGTTTTAACATAAATTTTTTCAAAACTAAGGTCAATGTAAGTATCAAAATTTAGAATCTCAATCAGATTTTAGAACCTCATCTTGTAGTGGCAAGGGCAACTTGCCAAGGTGGAGGGGTTCTCCAGAGGTCTGCTCATTGATGCCAACTGTGTAAAGTCTTTCCTAAAAAGTAAAAGAAAATAAAGGGGGAATGCTTAAAGTACTTTAATCTCTAAAAAGCTAACAAGAGAGATATGTGCGCTCTACTTTAAAGGGAAAAGTCATTTGCCTTTTCTTTGAAAAGGAAAAAAAAAAAAGATCTAACTATCAATAATAAAGATGTTTTTACAACTGCCTAGAGCATGTTATTATCTCAAAATCTAGATTGTAATATATTTTAAGGCCAAATCAGAAAATGATAAACTTTTGATTCATTAGCTTTCAGCTCTGACAAGGTGTGAGACTCTGTAGTTTTTACAATCTCAATGACTGTAGTTAACATATTATAATTCCTTGAAAATAAGATCTTAAGCGCTTTTTTTTTTTTTTCTCCCTTTTGTAGGAAAGGTCAGACAGCAAGCCTTTGAAAGAGATCTTTTATCTTTGACTATTCCCAGCAAATGAGTCCTGCCTTTCTTTTGGGTTGTTTCTCTTATTAACAGAAAACAAAATAGAACAGTTACTAATGTTTCTGAGTATACAAGAACCTGGGTAGATTGAATCACAAGGCTTTTTATTTTACAACAATGGATTGTTAAAATTTTATGTCCAGTGTTATCAATTGAATTTAACTAAATTTTAATTATAGGTAAGTAAAGCTGTTGGTTACTTAATTATATTACTACTGATTTTATAGTTTGCATTGGCAAGACAAAGAATTGGTACTTGTATTTCATATCCCAGCAGTATAAATGAAAGGCTTGTCTAGGATTTTCCATGGATCCTGGGGGTGCTTTCACTTTTGAGATATTCTTTTATGTGACAGGCTTTTAATCCTGTAACCTATTCTGCACTGCTCTTGGAAAAGACAAATACAAACTCCTTTCAGTATAGCATGTAAGAACACAGTGAACCCCATCTTCTATGACCCCAATTCTTCAGCGGCTTTCTGCTGCAGCTAAGGGCTGATCACCTTTCCATTGTGATACATTTGGACGCCTGGACTCAATGCACTCTTCACATTGGTAGAATCTGGACATCTGACTAGGAGTAGAAATTTTGAAGATCATTCTCGCATCATAGCATAGCAGTTCAAACTAAGTTCCTCACAATTTTTTAAAAAGTCTGCTGTGTTGGTCTAAAATATATAGTGGTATTCTAACTAAAATGTTTATACATGTATCTCTTCTACAAAAATGTATCTACAGGTTTCTCTTGTACAAAAATGCTAACATTAGGTATGTGTCCAATATTTCACATGTAAATTTCATTGATATCCTTCTAATATTCAAAATTTTATCTACTATGTCAAAGGAACTATTACTTTCTTATTTTGTCTAATTTCCTTCAAAATTTTATATTTCTCTTTGGTTTACCAGTTTAAATATAATAGGGTAAGTGTAGTTTCATTTTTTTAAGATGTATTTTTCAGTGTTCCCTGACCTTTTTGGATTTATGGCTTGCTCTCTGTTATTTTTGGAAAATCGTCAACCATTGTTATTTCAAATATTTATTTTCCTTTGTTCTCTTTTTCTTTCCTTTCTTTTATGTTTATCGGTATGTCATGCTTGTTGAAATTGTGTCACTTGATCTTGAATATTCTTTTCTTTTTTTCTGTTTGTATTTCAGTTTTGTTCTTTGGACATTTTCTCAAGTTCACTGATTCTTTCCTCAGCTGAGAAGCTACTGATGAGACCATCAAAAATATTATTATTTTTATTTGTATCAATTCATATTGATTGTATCATGGGCTAAATTTATATTTCATGATTTTTACACTGCAGTATCTATAGAGAAAATGCATTTAAAATGAATCACTAACTACATGTTTTCATATTAGGGGTGTGAGTTTTATTAATAGAAAGTAATGGCAGAATACTTTTAAATTATCTTAAATGGTCACTATATTCTGAGTTTGGTAGTAGACAGTAGGTGTCAAGAAACAATGTTTGAAATCCAAGAAATAAAATCTTAATGTGGCTGGTAATCTTGGCAAAATTCTAGAAGGCAGAAATTTCTATTTTTTTTAAATTTTTGAATGTCAAACTGGATAATCTATAGAAAAGCTTTTTTTTTTTTCCAACCCAGAAGACTTCTATTTAGCTCCTTTGAAAGGGCAGAGATTTCTTTCTGAATCTATAATCTAACAGACCTCATAATGAGAAAATTTTATTGTTAGAAATTTATGGTTCAGTTGTATTTTCCATATTCTAAACAACACACTGTAATGCCGGATCACACTCCTATTAAATACAAATTAAAATGGATAATGAAGAAACAAAAATAAAAGACATTACTCAATATTATATGGAAACTACAGGCCAATAGTTCAAATATATGTAACTATTTGTTGTACATTGACATTTATTTTTAAAATCCTTAGTGAAATTATTTTAAAGAAATGTTTTATGTAAATCCATCATTTCTGACATAATAACTATTTTTCTTAAATATAAAGATTATTCAACCCAAAATAAATAGGGGATATTTTGAGGAGCTCTTTCATTTTTTTATTTCCTATTTTCACATGTATTAATGTCCATTTTATGTTTGTATGGAGGACATTTATGTAATTGATAAATGAATTCAATGAATATCCAGAGGTACATATCCTCATACAAATAAATTTTTTTTAACTGGTAGGGTTATGCCCACATACACACAGATTAGTATCTGCTGCCAAGCCAACTTGTAACATCTAACTCCCCTAAAATATCTATCCATTCTTATGGTTAATCAAGCACTTTTGAGCCATGTTGAAGGTGGTCCCATCCTTTGCTCTTTTACTTATTATTATTTTTTAATTATGTATTTATTCTAATTTGTTATAATTGACAGCAGAATACATTTCAATTCATAGTACACATGAATTGTAATTTGAGCAAAATTTTTCATGTCTCTATACACAAGGTAGAGTCACACCATTCATGTTTCCATACATGTACTTGGGGAAACGATGTCCATCTCATTCTACTCTTTCCTACCCCCATAGCCCCTACCTCCCTTTTGCCCTATCTAAGTTTCTCCATTCCTCCCATGCTCACATCCCCATCCTCATTATGGATCAGCATCCTCACATCACATAAAACATTCCGCATTTGTTTTTTGGAGGGATTGGCTTACTTCACTTAGCATAATATTCTCCATTCTGCAAATGCAATGATTTTATTCTCTTTTACGGCTGAGTAATATTCCATAGTGTGTATATACCACAGTTTCTTTATCCATTCATCTTCTGAAGGGAATGTAGGTTGGTTCCACAATTCAGCTATTGTGATTTGTGCTGCTATAAACATTGATATGGCTGTGTCCTTGTAGAATGCTGTTTTTAAGTCCTTTAGGTATAAACTGAGGAGTGGGATAGCTGGGTCAAATGGTGGTTCCATTCCCAGTTTTCCAAGGATTCTCCATACTGCTTTCCAGATTGGTTGCACCAATTTGCAGTCTCATTAGCAATGTATGAGTGTGCCTTTCTACCCACATCCTCACCAACACTGATTGTTGTTTGTATTCTTAATAGCTGACATTCTGACTGGAGTGAGATAAAATCTTTCTTTTGTTTCAATTTTATTGACTTCAGCTCTGAATTAATTATTTCCTGTCTTCTACTACTTTTTGTGTTGATTTGTTGTTCTTTTTCTAGGGCTTTGAGATGTAATGTTAAGTCATTTATTTGTTGATTTTTTTCTTCTTTTAAGGAGTGAACTTCATACAATGAACTTTCCTCCTAGAACTGTCTTCATAAGTGTCCCAGAGATTTTTTTTTAAATATTGTTTTTAGTTGTTGATGGACCTTTATTTTATTTCTTTATTGTTTATATGAGGTGTTGAGATTTGAGCCCAGTGTCTCATACATGCTAGGCAAGCACTCTGCCAATGAGCCACAACTCCAGCTCTATCCCAGAGGTTTTGATATGTTGTATCAGTGTTCTCATTTACCTCTAAGAATTTTTTAATATCCTCTTTGATGTCTTTTGCAACTCATTGTTTATTCAATAGCATATTATTTAGTCTCCACGTCTTGGAGTAGCTTCTATTTCTTTTTTATTTTATCATTGATTTCTAATTTTATTCTATTATGATCTGATAGAATACAGGGTAGTTTCCCTATTTTTTTGTATTTGCTAAGAGTTGCTTTGTGGCATACTATGTGGTCTATTTTAGATAAGGATCCATGTGCTACTGAGAAGAGAGTGCATTCACTCATTGATGGATGAATTATTTCATATATGTCAGTTCAGTCTAAGTTATTGACTGTATTATTGAGTTACATAGTTTCTTTGTTTAGCTTTTGTTTGAAAGATCTATGTAGTGGTAAATGTGGTGTGTGCCAAAGTCACCCAGAATTATTGTGTTGTGGTCTATTTCACTCTGGAACTTGAGAAGAGTTTGTTTGATGAACAAAGATGATCCATTTTTTCAGGCATATCTATTTATAATTGTTATGCCTTGTTGGTATGGTTCCATTAAGAAGTAAGAAATGTTGTTTTTTATCCCTTTTGGTTAATTTTGGCTTCAAGTCTACTTTATTTGATGTAAGGATGAAACCCCAGTTTGTTCCCACAGTCTATGTGAGTAGTAGGTTTTTTTCCCAACCTATCACCTTCAGTCTGTGGATGTCTTTTCTTATGAGATGAGTCTCTTAAAGAAACACTTTTTTTTTTTTTTTTTTGCATTTTTCTTAATCCAATCTGCCATTCTCTGCCTTTTGGTTGGTGAGTTTAGGCCATTAATATTCAGGGTTATTATGGAGACATGATTTGTATTCCAGGTCATATTTGTTTATTTTTGGTATTTAACTTGATATGGTTTCTCCTTTGATTAATATTTCCTTTAGGATAATACCTCCCTTTGCTGATTTTAAAATTATTTTAGGAAACAGAAGAAGAGGGAGTACTTCCAAACTCATTCTATGAGGCCAATATCATCCTGATTCCAAGACCAGACAAAGACACTTCAAAGAAAGAAAACTTCAGACCCCATATCTCTAATGAGCAAAGATGCAAAAATCCCCATAAATTCTGGCAAATTGAATACAAAAACATATCAAAAAGATTGTACACCGTGATCAAGTGGGATTTATCCAGGGGATGCAAGGTTGGTTCAACATACAGAAATCAATAAATGTAATTCATCACATCAATAGACTTAAAGATAAGAATCATATGATCATCTCAATAGATGCAGAAAAAGCATTTGACAAAAAACAGCTCACCTTTATGTTCAAAACACTTGAAAACTAGGGATAACAGGAACATATCGCAACATTGTAAATGCTATCTATGCTAAGGCTCAGGCCAACATCATTCTAAACAAAGAAAAATTGAAGGCATTCCCCTCTAAAATCTGGAACAACACAGGGATGCCCTCTCTCACCACTTCTATTCAACATTGCTCTTGAAACACTGGCCAGAGAAATTAGATACAAGAAAGAAATTGAAGAAATAAATATAGGAAAAGAAGAACTTAAACTAGCACTATTTGCTGACAATATGATTCTATACTTAGAAGACCCAAAAAACTCCACCAGAAGACTTCTCGAATTAGTAAATGAATTCAGCAAAGTGGCAGGATATAAAATCAACACCTATAAATCAAATGCATTTCTATATGTCAGTGACAAATCCTCTAAGAAGGAAATGAGAAAAACTACACCATTCACAATAGTCTCAAAAAAAAAAAAAAGATACCTGGGAATCAACTTACCAAAGAGGTGAAAGATCTATATAATGAAAACTATAGAACCATAAAGAAAGAAATCAAATAAGACCTTAGAAGTTGGAAAGATCTACCTTGCTCTTGGATAGGCAGAATTAATATTATCAAAATGACCATCCTACCAAAAGCATTATATAGATTTAATGGAATTCCAATAAAAATCCCAATGACATTCCTCATAGAAATAGAAAAAGCAATCATGAAATTAACCTGGAAAAATAAGTGACCCAGAATAGCTAAAGAAATCCTTAGTAGGAAGAGTGAAGCAGGTGGTATCACTATACCAGATCTTAAACTATACTACAGAGCAGTAGTAATGAAAACAGCATGATATTGGCAGCAAAACAGACTGGTAGACCAATGGTATAGAATATAGAACACAGAGTCTAACCCACAAAACTACAATTATCTTACATTAGACAAAGGTGCCAAGAGCATGCATTGGAGAAAAGATAGCCTCTTCAACAAATGGTGCTGGGAAAACTAGAAATCCATATGCAACAAAATGAAATTAAATTCCTATCTCTCACCATGCACAAAACTCAACTCCAAATGAATCAAGGACTTAGAAATACAAAAAGATACCCTGCATATAAATAGGAGAAAAAGAACGCCCAAATCTCCATCATGTGGAATTTGGACCCAACTTCCTTAATAAGACTCTTGTGGTGCAAGAATTAAAATCAAGAATCAATAGGTAGGATGGACTCAAACTAGGTAGGATGGACTCTTCTAGCCAAAGAAACAATCTGTGAGGTGAAAAAAGAGTCTATATCCTGGGAGTAAATTTTTACCCCTCACACCAATCTCTAGGGTATATAAAGAATTCAAAAAGCTAAACACCATAAAAACAAATAACTCAATCAATAAATGGGCCAAGGACCTGCACAGACACTTCTCAGAAGAGGATATACAATCAATCAACAAATATATGAAAAAATGTTTATCATTGCTAGCAGTTAGACAAATCCAAATCTAAGATTTCATCTCACTCCAGTCAGAATGGCAGCTATTATGAAGACAAACAACAATAAATATTGGAGAGGATGTGGGAAAAAAGGTACACTCATACACTGCTGGTGGGGCTGTAAATGGTGCAGCCAATATGGAAAGCAATGTGAAGATTTCTTGGAAAATTGGGAATGGAATAACCATTTAACCCAGCTATTCTTCTCCTTTGTCTATATACAAAGGACTTAAAACAACATACTACAGGGACACAGCCAGATCAATGTTTATAGTAACACAATTCACAATAGTTAACCTGGGGAAGCAAATAAATGCCTTTCAATAGATGAATAAATTTTAAAAATGTAGCATATGTACACAATGGAGTATTACTCAGCAAGAAAAGAGAATGAAATCATGGCATTTGCTGGTAAGTAGATGGAGTTAGAGAAGATAATGCTAAATGAAGTTAGCCAATCCCAAAAAACCAAATGCCAAATATTTTCTCTTATATAATGGGGCTGATTCATGGTGTGGTAGGGAGGGGGAGCGTGGGAGGAACAGACAAACTTTAGATAGGGCAGAGGGGTGGAAAGGGAAGGGAGAGGGAATGGGGTTAGAAATGATGGTGGAATGTGATGGACATTATTATCCAAAGTACATGTATAAAGACATGAATTGGTGTGAATGTACTTTGTATACAACTGGAGATATGAAAAGTTGTGTTCTATATGTGTAATAAGAATTGCAATGCATTCCACTGTCATGTATGACTTTAAAAATATATTAAAAAATAAATAAAAGACTATTGACCAACCATAATGGTTCTACACAATATTAGTGAATAAAGAGAGGTAATTTTTCTGGGCTACATTTCTATGACAGAAAGAACAGATGAATGTTTCAATATTAGAGAAGTCCTTAATGAAGGACACAAATAAGATTTTATCTGTTAGATAATAAAATGCCTTGTAGGTGAGCTAAGAAAAAGTGTACCATTTATAACTACACATAACCAAAATCAATGATGTACTAAATGAACATTGACCATTTAATTTTAGCTATTTGCCTAGTTTCTTATAATACATGTAATATGATTTCCAAATTGCTTTTCTTTTCTTCAACCTATTGAACATAATATGGAGCTCAAAAGTATTCTCAATCTTGAATAGAATCACTTATGGGAAATAAGTAGTGCCCCACAGCAGAAAAACAATATATTTTTCAATCAATAAGGCATTACCAATTGGCTATGCATTTTTTTAAATATGAATCTCAATTTTACTTC
Organism: Ictidomys tridecemlineatus; assembly: GCF_052094955.1. Taxonomy (NCBI): domain Eukaryota; kingdom Metazoa; phylum Chordata; class Mammalia; order Rodentia; family Sciuridae; genus Ictidomys; species Ictidomys tridecemlineatus. Next base: position 128,028,651 of record NC_135482.1, read on the forward strand.
AAAAGCAATTTTTGATGATTAATTGACATATAAAAGAAATAAAAAATAAAGTTTCCATAAGATGGCAGATAAGAATATCTGTATAATCATAGGGAGGTAGAGATTCCTTAAGGATATCCAAAAATTTGTACCTTTATGACTAAAATAATCAATTATTTAATCTTCATGTTAAGAAAGACTTTTTTTACCTAAAGTTAGGTTGATAGTGAAAAGGTAACACATACTTTTAGGGAAGCTATTTGGAGCAATATGTCTGACAGATTTCATGAAACATATAAAGAAATTTTATAAATAAATAACAATAATATTAGCCAATACAATAAAAACATGAGAAAATTTGCATACTGTTACATAAGTTATCTAAAAGTCCAATAAAGACTAGAAAATGCATAAAACTCTTATTATTTATCAGGGGAGGACAAATTAAAAGTTAAAAATGACCCTATGGAATACTCAATAGAATACTTCAGAAAGATAAACATATCAAGTATTGGTACATATGGAGAGCAATTCAAAGTGTCATATGGTGTTTGCAGGAGATCGAATTCAAATAAACACTTAACATACTATTTGAGAAAATCTTCTTACACTTGACCCAGTAATACTATTCTTTATTATGTAACTAACTAGTAGAAATGCATCCTTATGCTCATTAAATACTGGTAAGAGATTTTTACAGGCTACTAAAGTTGACCAAATATTCTAATCAACACAAATATTCATCAATATTGTAATTGATAATTAGGCTGCAAATTATCAATTCAAAGAATGGATAAGACATACAACACAGAGACTACAATTACCATAGTACAGCATGGATGTGTTTCTAAAACAAAAGGTTGAAGAAACCAAGACAGTCACAAAAGAGGGCTTTTTTATAATTCCATTCACATTAAAAAAAAATGCACTGAATACAAAGTGATAGAAATTAAACTGGCTGTTCTTTTGGTGGCCCTTAGTCTGAAAAGGGCACTGGGAACTTCCAGGAGCTGGTAGTGTTCTGTTTATCTGGCTTTTGTCACATGGTTGTATTCACAAACACAAACTCATCAAACACCATAGTTACATCTTGTAAACTTTTCTGCATGAATTTTTTACTTGGATAAAATTTTTAACAAGAAAAGAAAAATTACTAAGCAGTGCCATAGACATACATCAACAGGATTGCTGATAAAACTGTTGCTGAGAAGTTCTAAATTCTGTAATTTTTATCTTCAAAATATAAGTTAATTATAGACCAAATGTGTTTCATACATTTATTTTTAAAATAAGTTGAGCTTGAGGTCACTTCTGTTCACAATAATTACATGGAAAAGAGGCACAAGAGATGGAAATGCAGGGTATATGGGAGATGATTAATTTACCAATTTCAGAAAGCAGTGATGCAAGGGTGATGAGGTACAAATGGAAAGATTATTTGAAATTAAGTGAATATTTGGAATCAAGTAATAGAAAGATAATTGAGATGGCAGTAACTGAGATCTTTGAATACTGTTCTAAAGAACTCGAACCGTATGCTGGAGATAATAAAGCACTGCCAAAGGTTTTGAGAAAAGGGGAATGATGGAATTTTACCTGTATTTATAAAGATAAATTTAATGTCAGTGTGAAGGACAGACTAAGAAGATTAGAATCCTCAAACCTGGAGATTAGTTGGATAGGCATCACAACAGATAAACCACATGATGAAAATCCTAACCATGACATTAACAAGAAGAAACATTAAAAAAGAAAGGCAGGTGATGTTCAAGGCACAGTACAAGAAAATTGACAGAGTTTAGCAGAAGATTAGATATGAGGAATGAATTAACTTTTCTATTTTTAACCTGTGAGATAGGCAAATAAAGAGTTTCTTTAACAGACATAAAAATATAGACAAGAAACTCCTTTGAGAAATAAAATAATTTATTTTGGAATGCTCGTGTTTTATTTACTTCAGTTGATAATAGTACCAGTTTGAACTGGCATTGAAAAGTTCAAATTTAGACAGAAGGTTAGGATGAACATGTACATTTGGTGGTTTTGCCAGAAAGTTCATCTTTGAAATCATAGGAATGAGCTATATAGATAATAATGTTTATTATTATATTCTAACATTTTATTATACAAAACTTAATTTTAGCTCACTAAAATATCTGTGTATTTCTGGTTTTGCTAATGTGAAGTAACTTTTCACATTTATTTATATACTCACCTAAAAGACCCAACATTGTGCTTGGTACCAAGTACCCATTTACCAGTAGTTATCTGGTGATCTGACCTTTTGAATATCTGACTAATGACCTTATATAGTTCCTTATTTACTATGAATGCTAAGAACTTCTAAACATTAAGTTATTTTCATTCAATTCTTCAAGTATATGTAATAGAACAACACATTACATATTTTATTTTTATTATAACAAATATCTTTCAACACTGGCTTCTAAAAAACATTAATTAGATCTTGTAGTCAAATAAAATCTAGTTAAAAACTAAGAATACTTAGAACTTGTAGATTATTGGATTAACCCTCAACTATTCTCCTTTTCTGTGGTCTAATTATACATTTCTATTTTCTCCAGTATGGTCAATAATCATTCTGTACTCTATGATTTATATGCCTGCTTCTGTGTGGTTTTTAAAATTTTTCTTCAGATTTTCTTCTTGTACTTATTCCATATCATTACTATTTCTGTGGAGTCCTACTATCAGGATTTACTGAACCAGGTATAGAATAAAAAACAAGATTTTAATATTGGAAAGATGGCTGTGTTCCAAGAGATTACCATTAGGGATATTATTTTATTGTTTAGAAATTCATCCTTCCATGATTATCAGATAATTTGTTAATCAATTTAAGTGATTTTTCCCAGAATTGAAATCTCTACTTCTATACTTTAAAATGTAACAATGTGATTTTTTTCTCTTCTTTCTTTTTTTGGTTATAAGGGATTGAACTCAGGGGCACTCAACCACTGAAACACATCCTCAGCCCTATTTTGTATTTTATTAAGAGAAAGGGTCTCACTGAGTTGCTTAGCACCTTGTCATTAGAGAGACTGCTTTTGAACTCATGATCCTTCTGCCTCAGCCTTCCAAATTGCTGGGATTACAGGCATGCACCATCACACCAAGCAACAATGTGATTTTGTTTTTACTATTTAATGCCAATCTTTACAAAAGTAATAATGCATTTTATTACTTTTTATATAATACATACCAATGTAATTTGACTTTAATTTAATGAATCAGGACTCTTATACTAAAATTAGTTAGCTCTAACTTCAGTGTTGTCAGGTATCCAGCTCTTTTTATCACATTAACTACTATCCCTGATTCACTCAACATCACACATCATCAGGTTTACTTTGAGATCTGCTAACTTCTTTCTCAGCTTTTCTTGCTCACTGTAGTCTGTTGTCCAATAAGTTGGAGTGACCCTTTTAAACTTTAGTTCAGATCGTATCACCCTCCAGCCCAAAAGACCTCTTTTTATTCTCAGGATGGTCTACAAAGCCTTGCATGTTTTACTCTCCATTAAGGCTCCCATTTCTTTTTGTAGCACTTTCTGAACAAGAGGCATGCTCTCTTTACATTAGCTATATTATCTGTTTTTTTTATAGCTTATTCCATCCATATTAATGCTTGAGTTATCTAGTTTTTGACACACCCACATAAACTTACACAGACATATTTCTAATTTCTATATTTGAAGGTACTACCAAACTCTAGTAGGGATTGTAAAAATTTGTCAAAATTATACCTAAAATCAGCATGCATAGACTCTGATTGGCAGCCTATAAAAATTTTTTTAAGGAAAGTGTATAAATTTTTCAGATCAATGAATTACTTAAGTTTATTGCTTTTATATATTCAAGTATTTTAAATATTTGACATTAGTGGAAAAGTAATTGTAATATACTAGAGTATTATTTTCAATGGCAGATAAATGGCCTGACGAAAGACTATTTGTCTATTGAATAGGAAAGGGGAAAAGTTTCATCTGTTGGTGAATTAATTTTCTAGTTACATTGTTTCCATTTATATTTTTTTAAAAAATAAATGTTTGACTCATGGAAAAAATGGACTTAAAATGTCATTTAAAGCATTTAGCTCATTCTTTTTTTTTTAAGAGAGAGTGAGAGAGAGAGGGGGACAGAGAGAGAGAGAGAGAATTTTAACATTTATTTTTTCTTAGTTCTCGGCGGACACAACATCTTCATTTGTATGTGGTGCTGAGGATTGAACCCGGGCCGCACACATGCCAGGCGAGCGTGCTACCGCCTGAGCCACATCCCCAACCCCTTAGCCCATTCTTAATAGCTTTAAAAAATAAAGTTAAGAAAATAATTAGAGTTACAAAGAAAACACAATAGGGAATTTTATCTACTCTCAGATTATCAGAATCAATCTTATTTAGAAAGATGAAAACTGAATTTTAAGATATATAGAACTAAGAAAGAATTATGAAATGTTGGCTCTTGTTATAATGAATGCTTTCACCTTATTCCCATATTACTGTTAAGTAACAAAATTAAATTAGCTATCTTCTCTTCATTGGAACTCTAATGAAGTGTTAACAATGCCAAGAGTACCGTGATAATTCGTTGTATGGTTTAGTGTAAGCAACATTTTATTTTTCCTATTTCAATGTAATAATAATCACAATATATTATATTTGAATAGCTCCAACATCCAGCAGAAAATCCCTAAACATAAATAATACATGCATTTAGAAATTACTATATTATCTACAGAAATAAAGACATAAGATAATTGAACATAGCATTGATCGAATAGTTTGACAGCACTGTGTGTTCCTTGCTTAAGTGGTTGACTTAATTACTCTCATTTATTGCAATCCATTTAGATTGCTCTAAAATAGAAAAACCCAGATGATAGCTATTGGAATAAGTCAAGCAAGCATTGTATCATATTGGTTGTTAAAGCAGACATATAGTCTTGAAGCCTCAACACTAAATAGTGGGACATTTTAAGATATGTTCATCAAATACATAATGCTTGATACTGAATAAACCCAGAGACAAATATTCTCCATGACTAAAAGTAAAATCTTTCCAATAATCAAATGATATCAGTCCATTGAGTTATTATGTATAAAATTCATTTACTTCTGATAGTAATTTATAGTAAGATACAGTAAAATTCACCTTCAACTCAAATGAAGAAGTTTTTCAATAGAAAGGTGAAGAATATCTTATTTTGTTCAATATTTAGACATTACTAAAAATATATATTTTTAAAAATTGTGACTTGTTATTTTCATAAGCATCAGATCAAGAAATAAATAGAACCAAATTTTCAAATAAAAAGTGTGGTGTTTCCATAATAAAAATAAATATACAATATCCAGGTGGTCCTCTCCACTCTTCCCAGAAATAAGTGTGATGATGAGATAATTGGAACCCTATGTGATCCTCATCAAATTGGTCCTGTGTTAAGAAAGTGGGCAGATTGTTGGTGGGAATTCAAATTAGTGCAACCATTTTGGAAAGCGGTATGTAGATTCCGCAAAAGTTTAGGAATGGAACCACTATATGACCCAGTTATCCCACTTCTTGGTATTTATCCAAAAGATCTAAAATCTGCATACTATAGTGATAAATGCATAGTACTGTTTATAGCAGCACAATTCACAATAGTCAAGTTATAGAACCAGTCCATGTGTCTGTCAACAGATGAATGGATAAAGAAATTGTGGAATATATAACAATTGAGTTTTACTCAGCCTTAAGTAAGAATAAAATTAGAGCATTTGTTAAGACTAAATGAATGAGATTGAAGAACATGCTAAGTGAAATAAGCAAGACTCAAAAAGTCAAAGGTTGAATGTTTTCTCTCATACGTGGAATCTAGTGTGTGAAGGGGGAAATATTTTAAAAATGAAGAGAAACTCACAAAAATACTAGGATGACCAAAAGAGTAGAGAAGGGAGTTAAAGAAGAAGAGAGGATGTGCGAACAAAAAAAAAAAGTTCTGGGAAATAAAATTTGCCAAATTATGCTATCTCTATGTATGAATATATCACAATAAATCATATGTATACATATAAATGAAGATATATATGTATATGTGTATACATATATGTATACATGTATATATAAGAAGCTAATTGAAATTATAATAACAAAAAAACAGAAAGTGTACAGAACCTTTTGTTTCTCCTAAGCACACTTTGAGGAATATGACTTTGCAGCATGAAGGGAAATGAAGATAGTATGAAGATGGTTCATTAAATATCCATGCTCAGTGCTTTTTAGGAGGTTATTTCTTCTACTGTGAATATTGCAAACCAACCAACCATGATTGGTTCCTGAATTATTCTCATTCTCATTATCCTTGCCATGGTTAACATTTATGTATGAGTGTATCGGACTCTATTATGTATACTATTAAACAATATAACTTGCATTAACTTCATGGCAGTTTATAATAACTGTGTGAGATAAACTCTATTGTTTTTATTTATGAGAAAGTGACACAATGATTTCTTCATATTGGTCCCAAGACATGCAGTTAACTCAATTCATGGTATATAGATTAAGATATGATAAATATATAAGCAAAAAGTAATTTAATTTTTGAGGAAATTTGAAAAAAATCCTTTGTCGTGTTATAAGTAATTAACATATCTGTGTTAAATAGTTGTATGCTGAAGTAGACACAATTAGATTAGAAAGTATCTGAACAATAGTTTGAAGCAACATGTCCTGAAAACACATTCTTCTCTTAAGTATACAGTTAATACTACAACTGACCATGTTTTAGACAAAAAAAGTAGGTTTAGCCCCTTTAATGTAAAAATATAAGTAAAACTAGGAAAATGAAATTATGTCAATCTATAAAGTTTTTTTTTTTTTTTAACAGGATAGGAAACAATAAAGTAAAGGGATGACTTCCGATTGATGCAGAGCCCAGGCAGCTGCATTGTTCTTCAGTTATGGGTTTTTATGTTCAACCCAGAAAGAATACAGACACATTGCTCAGGATAGCCACCATGAGTTTATGGGAAATATATAGGAAAAGGAAAAAGGGGGACACGAGAGAGAGAGAGAGAGAGAGAGAGAGAGAGAGAGAGAGAGAGAGAGAGAGAGAGAGAGAGAGAGTACTCTCCGTAACCAGAGTGTAGTTTCCTGACATCCAGTTTTATTGGGGGTTCCAGGGAAGTCCTAATTGACAACAGGGTTGCATCAGACTTTCAAGTCCCCACTGTGCATGGTCTTACCACATAGAGGGGGGGTTTATTATCATAATGACATGCTAATGATCCAAGGCAACTCTGTGTTACCTTCCTTTGTGCTGTCCAGTTCTAGTTATCCTGTCTCCTTAAATTCTAGAATCTGATCTGTGTAAAGGTTGCAAAAGCCATCCTTTAGGCTAACATGTGTTTCTATCAGTAAGAGGATCTTTTAGGACCTACATTTCTCTACAGAAAACATTTTGTTTGCTGAGAAATGCAGCGTATCGTTTTAACTTAAGCTAGGCAGAGCTTTGAGTAAATTGCTTTTCAAAAGAAAGTTCATGAGATCGGCACAGTAGACCAGTTTATAGAACTATCCCCTTAATCTCATGTTCACATCACTCACATTTTTCTGTTCCCAATCAAGAATAAGAGAAAGTATTTACATAGCATACATTTTATGAAGGATTAATATCCAAAACACATAAGGAACCCAAAGCACTCAAAAGCAAGAGAATAATGGACACACATGCACATAACCACACACACACACAGACACACAAAAAGACAAACGATCTAAGCAGACACTTCTCAAAAGTAGACATATAAAAGACCAAGAAGAATTTAAAATAATTATTAACATCACCAATCATCACAGAAACACACATCAAAACCACAATGAGATATCACTTCACCCAGGTAAGAATGAATATTATAAAAAAAGAAAAAAGATAACAAGTGGTGGAGAAAAGAGAACACTATTGGTGCAAATGTAAATTCTCATAGTCATTATCTACAACATAGATAATGGACCATACAGAGGTTCTTCACAAAATTAAAATAGCACTATTGTATCATCCTAGCAATTTTACTGGGTATGTTCCCTGCAAGATAAATCAATACACTGAAGAGACATCTAGACTTCCAGTTGGTTGCAGAACTATTTACTAATAGTCAACATATGTAATCAACATATGTGCCAATCAATTGATGAATGGATAAAGAAAATGTGAAATAATATATGAAATGTAATATTATTCACATATAAAAAAGAATGAGATCATGTCATTTTCAACAACATGTCTGGAACTAGAAATCATTATGTTAAGTAAAATAACACAGAAAGACAAGTATGGCATAATTTCACTCATATGTGGAATGTAAGTGTGTGAATTTGGTAGTTTCATTAATTTACTTACTAGGGGTGGCTATATCAAATGTGTGTATATGCATGTTAATATACATATATATATATATACATATACATGTGTATGCATGTTTGTACCTATTTAGAATAAACTATTACATAATGTGTGAATTATTTTCCACCTCTTAGTATCTGAGCAATGAGGAGTTATATACCGTCTGAAGCTCTACCAGGAAAATCAGGAAGTGTTTATCTCTGACTTTTTTTGACAAATACTTATTAAAGATGTACATGCGAGTGTTGGGTAATAGCTATTGTCCTTGTCACCATAAAACTCTGAAGATTTTTTTCTTTTAATAATTCTACAACTAATGACAACTCAAAATACAGATATCTCTGTAATACTAAGGCTAGACTTCGAAATCTTAAGTGGCTCAGTATAATATTCATATAAAAAGAAATGCAAGGTAGAAAGAAAAGCAAATCATCAGTAATCATTAATTTGAAAGCCAAAAAGAAACAAACAAAAGTTGAGGAAATGGGCCTTTGAGGATGAACATGTGGGTAATGATGTATTTCTATTTCCCATTAGACATTGGAAAAGTTTAGGGGAATGAAATGCCTGTAGAATTCTGTGACAACTTCTGCTTGTCTTCCTAGCTTTCATTATAGACACACTTCTGACACAAAATGCTTAATTCCCCTCTGCCAAATGAGCACTTTTCTGTCTAACCAGAGGTTATTTCCTTTTGTATTTAAATAAGGATTAGTTTATGTAAAATGCTGATCTATTATCACATTGTTGCTAAAATGCATGTATGTCCTCTCTTGTTATCTAACTTAATTGTCCATGATACATTATTGTATTAGACTATAAAAACAAGCTTATTCTTTAAACCATAAAGTCACAAATTATACAAAACAAAATTTCTCTTATCAGCATCCTTTGTTTTTTGTAATTTCTGCTTGTTTTTGGTTGGTTTTGTTTGACATATCTGGTGATTTACTTTTAAAGTTAAATAACTGAATCAGTTAATGAACTGGCAAGTATTATATATTTATTAAAGATTCCAGAGAAACTACATTTAGATGCATAAAAGAATATAAATTCTTTTTTCTAAAAATTCTTCTCAATAAAATTGAGTTGCATATGTTATAGTGTCCTGGTGAGGGCAGCAAAAGATTCAGCTTGAATTGCTTTAATTTTAAATTTTTAAAATTGTTTTAATTGGCAAATAGTAATTATATATACTTGTGTCATACAATGTATTATTTTGATATATGTATACATTGTAAAATGATTACATCAAACTAACATATCTATCATCTCACATGCTTATCATTTATTTGTACTGATAATTTGTAAAATTTACTTTCTTAGCAGTATTGAAATATACAATGCATTATTATTAACTATAGCTTCCATAATGTGCAACAGATCTCAAAAATGTATTCCATGTGTTTTACTGAGACTTTGTATTCTTTAGTAAACCTCCCCCAATTACTTACCCACCTCTATCCCCACCTGACTCCCACCTAGCCTTTAGTAACAATTATTCTACTATAAATTTCTATGAAATCAGCTTTTTTCCTTTTTTTTTTTTTTCACGTTCCACATGTGAGATCTTAAAGTAATTGTCTTTCTGTGCCTGACTTATTTCACTTAACTTAATGTCCTGGTTTATACACGTTATCACAAATGTCAGAATTTCTTTTTTAAAAGTCAAATAGTATTCCATTTCATATATATACTCATATATATACCATATTTTCTTTATCAGTTTATCTAGACACACACTTAGGTTGTTTCCATATTTGGGCCTTTCTAAATATTACTCCAATGAACAAGGAAATGTAGACATATCTTCAACAAACAAATTTCATTCTCTTTGGACATATGTCTGGCAGTATGATTGCTGGATCATATATAGCAGTTCTAAGTTAACTTTTTTGAGGAATCTTCTTATATCCTTGTTAAAAAACAGATCAAGTTTCAATGCACTTTAGTATCTTACAAAATATGTGGATCCTAAATTCCAAAGGAATAAACAAAATTCCCCAGAAATAAACAACTATTATTTTCTGAATTTTTAATGATTTTTTAAAATTTTATTTTATTTATTTTTAGTTATACATGAGAGTAGAATATATTTTTGGCATATTATGCATATATGAAGTATAACTTATTCTAAATAGGATTTTATTCTTGTGGTTGTGCATGATGTGGGGTTACCTTGGTCATGTACTCAAATACAAGGCTCGGAAACTTATGTCTGATTAAACTTACTGTCATTCAAATTCCCCTCCCCTGCTCCCTTACCTCCATTTTCCTTTGTCAAATCTAATGGATTTATATTTTATCCCTCTCCACCTTGTTGTCAGTATCTGCCGGGGTCCTGCCCTAGCGGGGTCCAGGGAGTCCTGAAGGATGAGTGGCGTCGGCGAAAAGATGAGACAGGAGTCATTCCGTTGGAGCAATCTCCAGAGAGAGAGCTAATGCAGCTTTCTCTGGGTCCTCTTTTATTACAATTTTTCTCATCATTATAGATTCAGAATACGTCATTGATTATATAATTTAAAACTTTGTCAAGACATGACATTTCCTTAACCATGATTGGGGGTACAAAAAATGTAACATTAATTTACATTTTTCCAGGATATGACCTTCAGTTATATAATTATTAAAAGTACAGAATCATTAATAAAATATGTCACTAATTTACATTTTTCAGATTTTCCCAAGATTTACTATTTTTCCCAAGATATGTTATTTTCTTATTAACTAATGCCAAACTACGTAACCAGACTCTAAGTCTCCAAACCAATTAATAACCTAAAGTACACTTGTACTTTATTTCTAATCTAAAATTCCCATCTAAAAAAGTCTCTTTAAATCTTATATTTAAAATATCCTAAAGTTTATGAATCATATATGTTTCTGAAAACATATTAGAAACCTATACAACTAAAAACTTAAGAATTTCTAAACTTAAGAATCTAAATAAAATAATATTTCTAACATTATTCTAAAACTGTGTCTTATAAAGCTATTTTAATTAATTCCTAAATTTATTCTCATAAAACTGGTTGAGCTGCTTTCTCAAAGAGTTTCTTTGTTTCTCAGTCAAGGTGCACTAGTTCTCATATCTTTATAATCTTTCTCAATAGAAAGTAAGTTCTAAAAATCAATCCACTTTCCACCAATATTAACTATGCTCATCATATGTCCCTATGTAAAGTTAGAAAGGGCTTATAAAAAGAGAAGAATATATCTTTATATGTTTTAACTTCCCTAAGTGTATAATATAACTTTCCTTAATCAAAAATGAAACTGCATGTGGTGAACTTTGTGAAATAAGCATACTGATTAGGTTTTCTAAGAGGCCGGAAATATGGGCTTGGGTTCTAGTTGATATAATCAATGTGGTGCCTAAAATTCTCATGACCTTTCAAAGGATGATTGTTGTCCGTTATCAGGTTTGTCCACAATGTACTGAGATAGAAGAACAGCCTTCTACTTTGTCCTTGATATGCTAAGGAGTAGTAGAATAGCCTCCAAGGCATGAACTACCTGTTATGTTCTAGCCATCTGAAATTTAATTTGTTTGGCATTTAACATACTCATGCCTCCAGTCAGAAACATAAGCATGAAAATGCAAAGCCCCATTTACATAAAAAAGTGTCTCATGATTTTGGTTACCCACCAACCAGCGTGGCTTTGCCAGCATTCATCCTCACTGTGACCCTGTCAAGACAGTGGGAGAGCAGCTTTGTCAACACTTTTTCTCACTGTGACCCTGTCAAGACAGTGAGTAGGGGATCGCCTTCACCAAGTATCCCCATTCAGGAATAACATTTGGCCTTTGATTTGGGGAGATTGACTCATTTCACTTAGCATGATATTCTCCAGTTCCATCCATTTACCAGCAAATGCTAAAATTTTATTCTTCTATATGGCTGAATACAAGCCTAACATCATGCCATAGTGTTGGTTTAGGAACTGACTTTCTCAAGAAGACTCCTAAAGTCCTTAAAAACAGCATACTATAGTAGCACAGCCACATCAATGTTCACAGCAGCACAATTCACAATAGCTAAACTGTGGAACCAATCTAGATCCCCTTCAGTAGATGAACGGATAAAGAAAATGTGGTATGTATACATAATGGAATATTACTCAGCAATAGAAGAGAATAAAATCATGGCATTTGCAGGTAAATGGATGGAGTTGGATAATATAATGCTAAGTAAAGTTAGCCAATACTAAAAAAACCAAATGCTGAATGTTTTCTCTGATATAAGGAGACTGATTCACAGTGGGGTTTGGAGGTGGAGCATGGGAGGAACAGATGAACTCTAATAGGGCAAAAAGGTAGGAGGGGAAGGGAGGAAAGCACAGGGGGAAAATGGTGGAATGACATGGACAACATTACCCTAAGTACATGTATGAAGACACAAATGGTGTGAATATACTTTGTATACAACCAGAGATAAGAAAAAATGTGCTCTATATGTGTAATATAAATTGTAATGCATTCTGATGTCATATAAATAATTAGAATTTTAAAATGTGAAAAAAGAATCAATAAACAGGATGATATCAAACTGAAAAAACTTCTTCACTGCAAAGGCAACAATTAAGAATGCAAACAGAGAGCCTACAGAATGGTAGAAAATCTTTACCACCTATACCACAGATAGAGCATTAATCTCCAGATTATACAAAGAAGTCTAAAAACAACACCAAACAAACAAACAACTCAATCAATAAATGGGCATGCATTCTTTTCATCAGAGCAATCAATGAGTCATCAGCTTCTACATCTCAGTACTTACATTCTTGAATTCATTCTTCATCATCACATATATATATCAAGGTCAGAACTGACAGAGACCTTAGGAATTACCTGGTATAATATAAATTCTAAAGATATAAATATATCTGTCACTAAGTTCTAAGATAAATGTCTATTCTTAGTATATATGAAAATGTTGCAATTGTTCACATACAACACACTTTCAACTAATTTTATATTAGCAGTTTTTCTGAGTCCCAGACACTTTAAAATATACTTTGAGGTGTATTCATTAGGTAAATGTAATAGCATGTTCTGATAACTAATTCAAAGTATATAAAATGGTTTAAATATTTTTGTAATTTCAATTTGCCTAAGCTAAACAGAATTCTTATATATTTTATGGACCATAAACAATAAGTAGCTGAATCTATTACATTTACTGAGTAAATACTTCATTGTTTTAAGAAATAATTAATAACGTTTTATGAACTCTTAAAGAAAAACACTACAAAAATTACTTAGAAATATTGGAGATATTATTTTATTGACTTGAAAGATTTTTAGGAAGTCACCATGTATATGATTTGAGTGTTTTTTTTTTTGTTTTTTGGTTTTTTTTTTAGTTTTAACTCTAAAGCAAGATGGAAGGAAAGAATTAGTAATAGAGGAAAGGCAGAGTAGGGAAGAAGGAATGAAGAAACTTAGGTTCAAGTCTCTTTTTTTGGAGTTTCTACTACAAACAAATATAAGGCCAGCTTTAGAAAACTGAAATGGAATCTTAAAATGTTCGTTCTTTTCAGTAAGACGCTTTGTGTTTCCAATTGCAACAAAGGAAACATCATTTTGTTGAAAGTAAGACACTTAGGTTGTTTCCAAGTTTTGGCCTTTCAAAATATTACTCCAATGAACAAAGAAATGTAGATATATCTTCAACAAACATCAGAAAATATCCCATTGCACACCAATTAGGTCAGAACATGTTTCTCTCCTTCCACCTTCTTACATATTTTTAAAAGGTATGGCCATACTTGAATAAATTATATGACAATTTTGATTTTAAACCTATATTTCTAGATGCTGAAATTTAGAAATTACAAATTAGTTCTGTACTCCAAGCTGCTAAAGGAAAAGGAGCAATGACATCACCACTTACTTAGGTAAGATTGCAAATTAGATGGTACTGCTATTTTTATCTGGGGGAATAGGGAATGAAAAATTACTATGAAACCACTATGAAAGAGTATAAGATATATAGTATTATTTCTAAATATATGTAGTCCAGACATGGAAGTCAAGCATCAATGTGTTATAAAGAAAAGGGCTGAGATTGTAGCTCCGTGGTAGAGCTCCTGCTTAGTACGTGTGAGGCACTGGGCTCAATCCTCAGCACCAAATATAAATAAAATGAAGGTATTGTGTCCATCTACAACTAAAAATTTTTTTAAAAATTAAAATTAAAATGTAGGATTAAAGATGTCTTATATCCAGAAGTTTTTAATGTAGCCACTTGATGTAGCAAGAGATAATAAAGTGAAAGAGCAATTAATTTTAAATTGTAATCGTCATCCATTTATTTGTTTGAAAATTTGTCTTAGATGCCTACTTTGTTTAATTTATTTTTTCCCTGTTGGCAATGTCTGGGGAAGATATATAAGAAGTGAAATGTAGATTGATGAGCTTTGAATCAAAATTAAAGGACTGAAGTTGAAACACCTTCCAGGTCTCCACTCTTCTTCTTAAATGCTTAGAGTTTGACAATACATTCCTTTATGATTTTCCTATTTCTTTTCCATAATGTCCTTCTCTTAGTCTTATGTTTCCTGCAGTGCTGGCACCATAATGATAACAGTTGTCCTTATTTATCCAATGAGCTTGTCTTTAGTGAGGTGGCACACCTAAGATAATATATTTCATACTAATTTGAAAATGTTACTTCAAAGACATAGTCAGTGAAAAAATCTTTTTATTGCCATCCATAGCAACATACTAACCACAGGGTTATTTTGAGCACCAGGAAGATGTAGATATAGACACTTATGTACATAAATTCAATTTACAGATTATAATAGGAAATAATGTCTATAATGTAAGTTAGCCATGATGATTCTGGTTTGGAATTATGCCATGTGGACTTTAGTAAGTTTATACTGGGGATTATTATTATTATGCATAACTTTTGGAAGCTTTTCTACAGGTCCCATCTTTTGTACTTGCCCTTTATCATGATTTTATCATAATCTCAACTATAAGCTCTTTTGATATATAAAAAAAGGTTTGAAAAATATGATGAAAGTTCTACATATGCAATTGGGTATTGGTCAGCCAACTTCAGATGGTTATTCCTGGAAAATACTTTACAAACTGTCAAAAGTAAGTGAAATAATTATGCATTTAGATAACAAAGATGCGGTGATTTGCAAAGTCCCTCTGTGAACACCACCTTTCTTAATCTTCATGACATACATAGGTAATGGGTATCATGTACATCATCACAAAGCTATTGATTAAAATCAGATGTACATTGTTTTTGAGTTGCAAATTATAGTGATGAGAAGTATATTTTAAAATTATTTTGCTTGGGGATCTAAATGCTCATCTATTTCTATTATATTTGACATAGTCTATACATCAATGTTTATATACTAACTCTTTAGTGTTAACTTGAATTTTGATAGTTTTTAAATTTTGCAGTTCAATAGTTGACTGGTACAGAAATCAATCCCGTCTGTCTTTTATCCATATTCTCCTTATTTTACTTTTAATTTTGTTTTTATGTTATTCATTTATTTTAATTGACAACTGAAATTATGTATCTCTAGCATGTGCAACAGGTTGCCTTGAAATATGTACAGTATTATGAAATTAGTAATCTAAACTAATTAACACACGCTATACATGATAGTATATTGTTAATAACTATAGTTACCATGCTTTGCAACATATCTCTTGAAATTATTTTATCTAAGTGAAATTATGTATCCTTTGGCCAACATCCCAAATGACCACTTCCAAATACAGTGAATAACTTGGAAATATTTTTTAAAAAGAATTGATGGAGGTCCACATAAAGATTGTTTCTCATAAATAAGAAGAGAAATATTAAGAATAAGGTATTGTTGTTGAAGACACTGACATTTGTATTTCTAGCTCTACATGTGAAATCATTCATATTTACAGTTATTTTTTAACTTAATGTTTTATAAAAACAGATTGATAGTTTCATTATAATGTACCATGGAGGGAGTTTATAAAGTATATGGAGTCCACTTACATTTCAAAATAATCAGCAAGGTAAACATGAGTTAGACCAGATAATTACAGAGTTTTTTATTTGGATTATTCTGTCTTAATATCTAACAATTTCTTGGAGCCTAGTAGTGCTACTTCAAAAAAGATATTAAGAAAAGAGCCTGAAAAATCATTCCTACATTTTCTTTAATGAACTATTATGTCATACACATTATTGACACATCTTAGTGATATTTCAATTCAATGATTTTATAAATATTTGACTTTCCTAATAAAACCATATCTTTCTCCTAATTTTATAAAGTATGTCCTAACATAATATTTACATCCAGGATTGAACCACCCAGGAAAGGACATTTAAAAATATTTTGCATGTCTATACTTATTTATATATGAATATACACTATTTTGAAAGGTGTGATGTATTTATTTAAAAGAACAAGATATGAATCGTAGTGATTAACAACACAATATAAGCACAATATTTTCTGATTGTGCTATCCTCTCTGACAGAGTGTAGGAAGAAAAAACATCACTGTAATTCTATGATTTTGGTATCCTGTAATTTTGCAAATATGAAATACATGTTACACAAAAGCATGCCCCATAAACTAGACAAAGTATTGTTTCCAATTTTGCATCATAATGCTCAAGGTTAAAAATCTAACCAAAATAAAATGGGTCTGAGGAATTTATGGTCTACAAGTTGGGTCCTGATGGCATTTTCCAATTTGTATTCTCTATGAAATGTGTAGACTTTACTGATATTTTGTTATTTTATTGTATATACTTCCTATAAACTACCTCAAATCCTTTTTGGAACCAAACATGCTATTAATTAATTGCTTAATTCTATGCAGCTGCACTGTGCCCGGCCCTCTGCCAGATCCTGGAAATACTAAGATAAACATGACACAATCCTTTTTTCAAGGGGTTGAAAATCCAGCCAATGTAGCTCCCATTTTAGAATATAGCAAGCTCGTCCACATTATCATATTTGATATACACACATGGGAAATTTCAAAAGTGCATTAGAAGTATGTTTACTCTTTCTGGGCACTGAACTGCAACAATTATTTTATTCAATAATGGATCCACTGGGAAGATCCAGTTGATGTGTGAAAACTCAAAGCTGAAGAGATGTGTTTCCTAGGAGAATAACTAAATTTTGGAACTTTAATTCTGTACTGTGTCATTAGATTTGGATTGGGATTTTGATATTTATGAAGCCAAATACTTCCATTATGATCAAAATCTGAGAATCTATAATGTCGATTGTGGACTAACTCCAACTTCAAAAGGCAGTGGCAGGAACAAAAAAAGGATTTTAAAAGGATCAAATGTATTGATATTAGGTGCTTGGGGTCTCTCTGGTCCAGCCAGGAGGTCCATGGAACAGGGTAGTGGAGAGCATGGCTGCAGAGTTGCTAATCAAGACCTCCAGAGACCAAGCAGGTGTGAGTTTATTGCACAGTTACCATGTATATATACTCGGGCAGCAGCTAAGTAGATTACAGGCAGCCACCAATGAAATTTCTGCTAACTGTCTTTGCAGGGACCAATGGAGGAGTGGGCCACAGAAGAAGCTCCAGGACTGCAACACAGGGCCTCACAAGCAGGTTAAGCCACCTGTGGCTCACATGCCTAACATGAGGGGAATGGCCTGCCACTCAGACACCCTTAATGTATTCCATGTATGCAGTACTCCATGCACTTGTCCCCACAACTATGGAGACTTTTAAGTGTTTAAATATCCTTAAATGTAGATTAAAACAACTTAATGACCATTTACTAAATAAAGGTGATAGAAATATGTACATAGTGAAAGAATTATTTATTTTTATTGTATTATATAAATAGAAGTTACTACTACTAACTACATATCCTATTGGTATTTGTGGTCTGTTGTTTATTTGTTCCTAGTTTAAAAACTGATTTTAAAATAAGGCTATTTCTGCTTTCATTGTTTTGCATACTTTCCCGGTGGCGAAGGAGGGAGTCCTGGTTTTGGTTTCTAGGGATGGTGAAACAGGACAACTGACACTGAAGAGGTGAAAACAACAACGATAGTTTATTAATCACATACTTATATCCTAGCAGAAAGAACAGGGTATACTATGAACAGATTTGGCAGTCAGAAACAGAGTGAACAAGCAGGGCTGTGGGAAGCAGAATCTACAGCAGTACAAGAGGACAGGGAAACCCTTGAATCCGCCTAAGGATGTGATTGGCTTATTTGAATAATTTCATGGTCTGTCACAGAAGAGAAGCATTACCTTGAGAATGAGATAAACCACCACAGGTCTGGTTTAAAGGGGATATCTCAGTATGATGAGCCTTTCTCACCAGATGGGCAACATCTCTATCAAGAGGAAGAGGATTCAGTTAGAACTTTGGGACTCCGTAGAACTCAACTATATCAAGGCAGCATATATAATTTGAAAACTTATCTAACATCCATAATACTAGATCTATTTTTCAAAGTATTTAAAGAATTGTTCATGAAAGGCCCAAATTAGTTAAAACAGATTCTAAAAAGTAGTATTCTTCTCCACAGAAGCTATGAAATGATTCATGGCTGTGGAAATATAGAATAGTATAGAAATAATGAAAAAGTAGTTTGGTTTTGATTCTAATCTAAATTGTTTTCCTAATACATCAATAATAAATTAATTATGAGTCTTCATGATGGGCTGTTGCTAATGGTCTATATAAAAAAATAAATATAGTGAAACAATATCATTCATTAAAATTTTTAATGTTAATTTTAGAACAAAAATAAAAATTTAAAATGCATTGACAACAGAAAGAAGATAATACAATAAGTAATCTGCCAATCTTTAAGCATATTACTATATGTAAATATCTCTGATTTTTTTAATTTAAGGTAAATTAAAAAGTAAAAATCACATATACTTATTAAACATTCTTTTGCAAGACAATTAATAAGTATCTATTATAAGTATCATGTATGTAATCTAAGTCAAATATGGGGTATAATGAATGCAACATGTTAAGGTTTATTAAGGTAATTATGATTAAGATCCATTTATTCTTACACAGTCATATAATTTGTATGAAAATGAATTAGAATTACATTAACATTTTATATTATTCTTGTAATTTAAATATTATTTTTGTAAATATGTAAAACATTTTATAGTAAATTTATCAAATTTTCTGATGTAAGTAGCATACTCTTGAATTTTGATATTAGAAAATTATTTACATTAGTTTTTTTTAAAAAATTCAGATTTCAAGACAGTAAGTTTTATTTAAGATTTCATTTTATGTACTCCTATTTATTTGACATCAAATACATACTAAGTTTTTTAGATTAAGTGCTATCGCACAATGAATTTAAGAGTACCTATAGTAGCACAAATTATGAATGGACAAAAAGTGATCTATATATGTTTTAGTCTGCTTTTTCTTTTTTTTATTGGTTGTTCAAAACATTACAAAGCTCATGACATATCATCTTTCATACATTTGATTCAAGTGAGTTATGAACTCCCATTTTTACCCCAAATACAAATAAATAATCTCCATGGCAAAAAAAAAATACCATATTCTGCAGTTTGAAATGATAATTATTAAACGTGTCTTTAGTTACAAATTCCATACAAAACAAAAGTAACACAAAGATTAGTCTGCTTTTTCACTGCTGTGACTAAAACAACACAACCAAAACAACTGTAGAGGAGGAAAAGTTTATTTGAGGCCTCATGGTTTCAGAGATCTCAATCCACAGACAGCAGGTTCCATTCCTCAAGGCTCAAGATAAGACAGAACATCCTGACAGAAGAGTGAGGTAGAGGGAAGCAGCTCACAGGATGATCAGAAAGCTGAGAGAGAGACTCCACTGGCCAGATACAAAATACACATCCCAAAGCCACGCCCCCAATGCCACACCTCCTCCAACCACGACCATCTGCCTTCAGTTACCATTCAATCAAATCAGGTGGTTAATTCACTAATTGGGTTAACACTCTTGTAACCCAATAATTTCTTCTATGAACCATCTTGCATTTTCTCACATATGAGATTTTGGGAGTAACTTCAAATCCAAATGATAACAATATATTTTTATGTTATTCATAATTAAGAGTACTTATAATAGCACAAATTTTGGAATAGGCATAAATGATCTATATATTTTATTATTATTCTTAACATTAGTAGGCATGAAATTAAAGCAATACCTTAATATATTATCTTTTTTTTTTTTTTTTTTTGGTACCAGGGATTCAATCAGGTGTGCTTAGTCACTTAGGCACACCCCCAGCCCCTTTAATGTTTTTGTCTGTTTATTTGTTTTTAAGGCAGGGTCTCACTAAGTTGCTTAGGGCCTTGTAAGTTGCCTAGGAGGCTGGCTTTGAAATTGCAATCCTCCTGCCTCAGGCTCCCATGTTTCCCAGATGACAGGTATGTACCATTTTGCTCGGAAACAATTCCTTAAAATCAACTCAATTAAACACCTTGCAATTGGAAGCATTTTTACCAGATTCTTAATCTCTTAACAAGAGAGATTTTACTACAACTCAGAAATTCACATCAACTTCAACTATTTGGGAACTGAATGTACAACATACTTTCAAGATAAATCATTTACAGTGCTATTTAAACATAACTATTCACTCCTCCTTAAATCATTAGGTGAAACTAACCACTTAACATACCATTTTCATTTTAGGAAAACATTTTCAGTTATTTGTCAAAAAAATGATGCCCTTACAATGCATATTTGTCACTACCAATTCAAATTTTTGACAGTCTCCTTTTTATTATATATTAGGCAGATATACACATAAAATTTTCTTCAACTGATGGATTCATCAAAATAATTTAAAATCAGAATTATTGATTTGTTTCTTCAAATCATTTCATTAACAACCTGTCATAAAAGAAAATGTTTGTGGACAAAAGTCTGCTTTTTTAAGCTACTAGACTCATTTACAAGTTTCTCCTGTTATTTAACCAAAAATGTTCAGTCTTGTGAGACTATCATGAATCTGCTTGATAACTCTAGCTTTAGGAACAAAGGGTACAGAGATCACAATGCAGCTAACCCTGTACCAAACATATGTGAGCTGACATTAGTTACCATAAGCCTAAAATGGAAAGGAAAAAAAAATGATACCTTAATTGACCTAGATTGGTGGAGCAATTTCATTGTCTTTTGATTGACACATTTGCAGATGTTTAAGTCCTGTGAGCTAAACTATAATTTATAGAAACAAGATTTTGCATCTACTTGATTTCTCTTGAGATATCCCATTGAGTTATGACATTTGATTTTGATTTCTGAAGACCACCTCAGAGGCAAAATGTCATGTGCTATCTCCTAATGCTATACACATATTTTATGTGATGGTAGTGACTATTTCAGCAAGTCTTACTAAGAAATCCCATTAGTTATAGAGATGTGACTAATGGTGTTGGTACAGCCTGTAGGAATAAGGCATGTATCTCAAAAGGGCTGATATCACACAGAAATAAGTTCAACAAGATTCAAATTATCTGAGAGCAATTATAATGATGCAAAAAAATGAATGATTATATACAGTCATTGGTTTATGCCCAAAGGCATTTTAGAAAGTGACTATACAATATGATTTTGCTAAATAATCCTCCTTTAAAAAAAACCTATTATGCCAAAAATTTCATTTAAGATAACATTGAGTTACCACATGAGTTTAAAACATCTGTTATATATTTTACATACTAGTTTTCAAACAGAACTATATAGTGAATTTTCTTTTTGTTACTCAAACCTTTTTATTGTATGTGAAGTATTCCATATTGTTATATTTTCTGTGTCAGTCAAGTGGATTTTTAAAAAATAAGACTGCCAAGGTATGCTATATTGGAAAAAATAATAATAAAATACAGGGCTGAGATTGTGGCTCAGTGGTAGAGCACTCACTCGCCTTGCATATGCAAGATCCTGGGTTTGATCCTCAGCACCACATGAAAATATATGAATAAAATAAAGCTATTGTGTCCAACTACAACTAAAATTAAATGTTTAAAAAAATACATACATAAATAAGACAGGCAGAGATTATTGTAGAGACATAAACAAAGAATGTAATCCATCTATTATTATGTATATGGAATATTTTCTTAAAATTAAGTTATTTTTCCAAATGAGGCAGAAGATTGAATTAATTTCAAAAATCATACAAATGAAAAACAGATTAGGACAGAAACCACATTTCAGAAAACACACAAATATGTATGCATACATGTATGTGTTTTGTGTGTATGTATACTTGTAAAATTTCCTTAAGTCAATCAGCTAATAAAAATGAAGTTACATTCTTAGTTTCACTGTAACTGTTGGAAGGAGAAAGGCTTTGGCAAAGCAGCAATATTCCAGGAAGAGCACACCTACCTCACTGTGATTCAGAAATGAACAATAGCTTGAACTAGTGGAGAACTCAGTATATGTTTTACTTTTTTAAGATGAACCCTTGTTCCATGGTATATTTTCAAAGAAAGAAATGACTATAATGTAGATGATTATCTATAAAAAAACAGCCTAGCTTCAAGACCACAAGTAAATGATAAATAGTGAAATTTCCTGAAGGGAATCATACAAACCATGTGGCTTAAGGTGCAAACATCAGTGTACCTCAGAGTATGCTCCTGGAGATACTTTGATTACACGTGTGACTGAAAAGTCTAAAATTTAAAGTTGAATGTTTAAAGATAATTATTATTGCAAAATTTGAATTTGTGTTCTGCCAAGTATCCACAGTAATATTCCAAAACCCTGAATCATCATTGTTTCAGAATTATTCCTAGTTGCCTACTTTTTTGTATAAATACCTTTGATAAGATAACACTAGAAAAATAATTGGTAATGGGGGCTGCGGGTATAGCTCAGTGGTAAAAAGCTTGCCAAAAAAGTGCCAATGCCTGAGTTTGATCATAGCACTATGAAATAAATAAAGAAACAAACAAAAATTAAAGAAAAAAAAGTGGTAGAGTTTAGGGGAATGATAGAAAAAAAATGGCGAATTACTAATTGCTCTGACTATATTAATTCCAAAATATAAAATTTTATCTAATTAAAACTTAATTTTAAGAAGTTCCCAGTATAAAGTTTATTTGAGTTATCTTATATTTTTTTTGTAGGATATAAAATTAATTCTTAGGTTCTATGTGCATAATTTAACAATAGATGTTGAAGATTATATAACAAAAAATATTTGAGTATTGTGATATTTATACTATATCAGGCCTTCACAGTCCCTTAAGTATTGCACAACTTGCCATAAAACTCATTCTTAATGGAATAACTGAATATTTGTATACACACACACGTATATATACATATTCAGTTACAGATACTTATATATGATTTTCCCCATTCTATTTTGATAACTTGGGTTCTAAAATACCTCTGTAAATATGGATTTATTACTTATTTTTCTAATTCTCTATGTATTGAAGATTATGAACTGTTATTTTAACAGTAGTTACAAAGAGTTTAAAAATGTGATAACTATTAATTAATTTTCATCATGGACATGAATGCTACCAAGCTATACCTACTTTGAGGCAAAAGGTGTGATAATTATACAGTGAAAAGCATGAATTAATAATGTCCAAATATGTTATAGAAAGAGTGTGATCAGAATCTGTTAATTCAAAATTTAGGACTTTTCCCCCTATATTTAAATATATATAGAACACACTGGCTAGCACATGATTTATATCAACTTCATTTAATATTACCAAAGGGATAGATGTCTTCATTATTAAATTAATGATATAGCTAATTTATAGTATTGAATCTGAACACTTTTGAATCTGAAATTACTAACTTTTACTACTCAAAGCCAGCATAAACTAAAATTTTCCTGGCAAAACAAAAATGTGCAATCACTCTATTCCCATTCTAGTAGGTAAGACTTTGTGATGTATTCAAGTATAAAAAACATTTTGTGTAAAGAAACAACAGAATTTCAGGAAAGTCTCAAAAACTAGATTTGGTTGGTATATGGACAGTATCAAAACTGGTCCTATAATAAGAATTGATAGAAATCGTCCCATAGACACTGAATACTGAGGATGGTATGGCTAATGCTTTGACCAGTGACAAAACAGGTTGTAATAACTTCTCTTACAGAATCAGATGCTAACCACATGTACCTTGCCACAACTGTATTAGACACATGTGTGACTGCCTTTGCTACCACCACCCGGATATTTTTCTATTCTTCCCTGAAGTCATTAGTCAAAATCCAGACACATGAATCTAATTAGCCATACAAATCATGACCTGCCCTGGACACTGTGAGATGAGAAAATCAATATCAAATTTATATATCACTTACAATGATATGTACAGTTTATCTCCAAAATCAATTACCAAGTGCGAGGTTGTGGGTAAATTCCACACTTAAGAAAAGTATATATCAACAAATCATTTCCTGGATTGAATATCAAAGACTATGGTATTTCCATTGCTCCAGGCAGCTGATCATGTGCAATATGCTTTTTTACAACTTAATAAATACAAGAACTGCAAAATCCAACTGAAGAGAAAATACATGTTTCCTATTTTAATGAATAATATTTAATCTTTTTTCTTGATTGTTTAAAATGCCCACAGGATTTTCATTTATATAATACTGATATCAAAATCACTTACTAGTATAATGTTCTTGTTCAGAGATCCAAAAATGAAGAGGCCCCTTCTTGCCAACCAATTAGTTACTAACCACCTGAATGATATGTTTTAGCAGCCATTACAAAAAAGGCATCCACCTCTGTTAAATGTATCTCTCTCTACCTGCCCTACAGTAGTGCATATGATTCTATCTTTAGAGATTTATTATTCTGGATTAAAATGAATATTCAAGTATCAAAACTAAAAATGAAGATAAAGACACTGTAAATATCTTATAATTCTGCATTTTGGAGTCTTGCATATTGTAAGCATTATTTGATGATTGAGGTGTATGAATGGGGGATGTAGGCAAGTGCATCAATATATGCATAATCCATGATTAAAAAATATTTTTTTTTCTTTTTTCATTTCCTGGAAATAGTTGAAAAAGAATTTTAAAATATTCTAAATGCAGCATTGAGCATCTCTACCTCAGAAAAGTACTCTCAAAGAAAGAAAATCAAATTATGGTTTGAAATACATCTCAAAGTAAATGTAGTAATGAATAGGATAGAATATATCATAACTAATGAGATAGGTAGAGAGATAAAGAGAACTTTTATGAAAAAAATGAGAAAAAAGACAATTTAACCTATTCAAAATTTTATGACAGTTCTGAAAGACTAATAACAAAAATGTCACATTACATTACAAATACATTATTAGTCAACAAATTTTGAAATTGACACTTAACAATTATCCATATTTATTAGGTACCCTATGATGTTTTGATACATGAATACCTTGTATAATGTTCAAATAAGGATAAGCCAATTTATCTTCTCAAACTTGTAACATTTCTTGTAACTTCTTTGAAATATATAGTACATCATTACCACCTGTAGCCACCCTCTGTTTGGTAGAATCACAGAACTTATTTCTCCTAGCTAATATCTTAGTACCCATTTGTCTACCTTTGCACATATTTTATACATTTCTAAAGCCCAATCAATAACCTAAAGTTAATCCTGGTAGATATTTATACTTTCATGATCCTTAATCCTCCATATGCACAAAAACTAATTTTATATTGCTCTTTCTCTTGCAAAACCAGCAACATATCCCTAGCGTTAGCATTATCATACATTATTGTATGATAAAATACATTATTGGTTATTGACCAGGCATATAGTACTGTACTAACTTTTCAAAATATTAAGAAAAGGCTGGGTACTATGGTACACTCCTGTAATCTCAGTGGTTCAGTAGGCTGAGGTAGGAGGATCATAAGTTCAAAGCTGGTCTCAGCAAAAACAAGGTGCTAAGCAACTCAGTGAGACCCCATTTCTAAGTAGAATACAAAATAGAGCTGGGGATGTGGCTCAGTAGTCAACTGCCCCTGAGTTACATCCTTGGTACCCATTCCCCCATCATTCATACACACACACACACACACACACACACACACACACACACACACACACACTCACACACACACACACACACTAGGTTACTGTTTTAGTCAGCTTTTAGTTCCTATGACTAAAAGATCTGACCAGAATAATTTTAGGGGAGAAAAAGTTTAGTTGAGAGCTTGTAGTTTCAGAGGTCTCAGTCCATAAACAACAGCTTCCATTCCTTGGGTTTCAAGGTAAGGAAGAACATCATGGTGAAAAAGTGTGGCAGAGGAAAGCAGTTTACATAATGGTCAGAGAGCAGAAAGAGACATCTCCACTTGCCAGATACAGATATGTACTCCAAAGCCAGGATCCAAATGCCCCACCTTCTCCAGTCAGGCCTTCAGTTAATAATTAATCCCATCAGGTGATTAATTTACTGATTGGGTTAAGGAACTCATAACCCAATCATGTCTTCACTGAACCTTTATGCATTGACTCACATGTGAACTTTTGGGAGACACCTCACATCCAAATCATAACACATTGTAGAAAACAAAAACATAACTTTTTAGTTTGTTTTTTATTTAAGTGATTATCTCCAAGACCTGTGTGATATAATGAAAGAGTGGAATAAGTACTTAGTAAGTATACAAGTGCAACAATTAACATAACATATATCCTTCTGCATACTTCAAGTTAGTATAGCATATGTCCAAGACTAGAACCTCTGCCAGGTAAAACTTTGGTTGTCTTATTTTTGTTAAACAAATAGGAATGAATTAGAAACTTCAAATACACAAAAACATATTTTTGATCAGCAATCTTTTCAATAACTGCAAAATATTGATTCATTTGACTTTTATTAGACAAATAAGCCTTTATAACATATTCAGTTCCACTTGCAGATAGTCACACCTATGGCCCAGAACCATATAAAATTGCAGATGATAGGAACAGATGGCAATTATGCCTTAAATCACAAGGTAAAAATATGAAATTGTTTTGATAAGTTTTACTGAGATTATTATTTCTTTGTTGATAAAAAAGTACCCATTTTTTGAAAAGCAATCTACTATAATAACATTATAAAAAGATTTACTGACTTTGCCTTCAGAAGTCATGTAATATAATCTTATATTATCACCCTATTCTAGAATAATATTTCTAATGTACAAAAAGACAATACTGAAAAGTGGGGAAGAATCTTACAGACTAATCATTGTTTACAGGTGCAACAGATTTATGTCTCTTAGTTTACAATTTTTATAAAAATAAGGAAGAATTCCAATGACTTCTTTATCTTGTGAAACATAAGAAAGTAATAGAAGAACTACTGCAAGTGGTTATTATATTCATTTTTTAGTTTAAAATCTAGTGGATATGCTAATATAGTAACAAACATTCTGAACCTGACTGTGAAAAGTCTAAGGAAGGATAGATGCTGGACTTTTTCTGAAAATATTTTAAAGAGTTTTTGATTCAGGAAAAAAAGAGCTAGAGGGGATTTAAAAATCACTACAATGTCTTAGTTTATCAATAAGGAACTCATCCCGAGACAGCTCAACTAAGGTAATATGTAATACTATACATTAACAACAAATAGAGAGTTATGAGTATGAGTAAAAGCTAAGCTCATAAGTCTGTAGCTTTTTAACTGTAGGCAAAGTCAAGTGATGTTATTTAACCTTGGGGAGTTATTCATTTTTTGCAGTCTCTGTGCACCTATAAAATAGGATGATAATATCAAATTCACTCTGCACCAATAAGTTATAAATAGTAATACCTGGGATAAAAATCATTGTCGATCAGGAAAAGATATCTGTGAACTTGTCTTCCATAATTTTATCTTTCTTCAACAAAAATATAATCAATTATATAATTCAATATCAAATCAGTACTTTTAAAATTATTTTATTAAATGAGCTGAAGAATAAAAATACATTCAATTAATTCTGGGTTTGTAATCTCAGCAACTCAAGGAGCTAGGGAAGAGGATCATAACTTCAAGTCTGGGAAAGTTAGTTGACCCTATCTCAGGAATAAAAGAAAAAAAATTATACATACACACACACACACGTATATATAATACATATATATAATAGTATATAATATATAGTACCAGGGATTAAACCCAGAGGTGCTCAACTACTGTAAATTCATATTTGCTACAAATTCTACTCTTGGATTTTAAATGTGCAGTGAACATAGGAAAGTATCTGATCATTTTATTTGGAAAAATGGTTGATTGACTAATGATGCCCTCATTTTGTGATTACCTGTAACTTTTGTTGAAAGAGGAACTTGAGAGAGAATAAGAATGTAAGAACATTTAATGATACAACTGAAATCCTTCTGGTCATAGCCTGGAGATGAAACTATAGCCCTGAGCAAATATTATCCATTCTCATCATCAACTGGAGAGTCCTTTATCTATGGTTGCTAAGATCATCTGTTATGAGAGGCAAAGCAATTGAAAAAAGTTCACTTGAACTCAAATACATGGAGTAGAACCCTTTGGAAAGGAATCAGTGCCAAAGAAATGTTCCCCGAAGGCATTGAAAATGTTTAGCTCACGTAAAAATTTCCATTCATATGTGTTTAATTCCCATAAGGAAATTAACTGTTATACTTGATATTATCCTTGGGAATTGTTTGGGTGCTTTTCAAACTTGTTTTATTTCTCTAAAATGCATTTATTATAAACATAATTATTTTAAGTATTTTGGTAGCTCATTACAAAAGGTGTGTTTTGAGTAGAACCATATATTTGTGTCTATATTCTTTGCTTTCAGCATTGTAGTGATTATCTTCATAGAGGTGGGAAAACCTTCACATTTTCTTTTCAGGGTTCATTGTTCAGAATTACTTTTATAATTAAATATCAAATCAGTACTTAAAAACTATCATATGAAATGAGCTGAAGAACAAAAATATACTCAGTTATGTTGAATATATATTGAGCACACTACCACACTTTTTTTATGGCACAAATACAATAAACTATTTAAAAAGAATAAAACTGGAAGCATTTTATAACATCTACAAATGGTAACTTGATTTGTGCTTTCAGAGGTGGGGAAAAATAATTTAATTGATAGAGATAGAGGAGGATGCAATCTGTATATCAATTTCAGGTTACCTAAATGTGATTATTGAAGGGTACTTAAATATGTTCTTGGGCTTCCTTCACATACAGGTATTATTCGGTCAGGTAAAAAAAAAATAGTAACCAATTATGGTTAAAAGTGTGATTGTAGATGATCACCAAAAATATATATATATATTTTTTTCTTTTTAAGCATCCAGCATTCTTTCTCTCTCCTCTTCAGAGCCATGCCTATTTCTATCCTTCACTGACACTGCACTAGGCTGCTTTCCCTTCTCAGGGTAGAGTCTAGGGCCAATATGTTTCATAACTAAGTCCTACTATTCACAAAGTAACCCAAGTATCTTTTCCTTCAATTTAACTCTACTACTCTGCAGTTTTCAAATGCATAGAATTTGTTTTCAGAAGTGGTTTCAAATTGATTAAGCTATTTTCTTTCTCTCTTTATGTGGTAACGGTATTAGGTAAAAACAGGATTGTTTCAGTAGTATAATGGTGTGTCTGTAGAAAGCTCTCCACCCACTCCCTCATCCATATACTAAATTGAGAGTTAATCCCACCCCTCCTCCAACTGAATTTTACCAGAAAAGGATTGCAACATATTTGATTTGATGAAAGCATATGTATAAACTTTTTCCTTTTAAGAATTAGTTTCCATGGCTGGGGCTTTAGCTCAATGGTAGAGTACCTCACATGTGTGAGGCAACTGGGTTCCAACTTCAGCACCACATAAAAATAAATAAATAAATAAATTTATATAGAGAAGGAGGAGGAGGAAGAGGAGGATAAGAAGGAGGAGGACAAGGAGGAGGAAAAGGAGGAGGAGGAAGAGGAGGAGAAGAAGGAGAGGAGGAGGAAGAAGAGGAGGAGGAGAAAATTAGTTTCCAGGCAGGGCATGGTGATGCATGCCTGTAATCCCAGGGACTCAGGAGGATTCTGAGTTCAAAGCCAGCCTCAGTAATTTAGCAAGGCCCTAAGTAACTCAACAAAACCCTTCTCTATATAAAATATTTTAAAGAAATGACTGGGGATGTGGTTCAGTGGTTAAGCACCTCTGGGTTCAATCCCCCAGGTACCACACACACACACACACACACACACACACACACACACACACACACAAGCACTTTCTAAATTTAGAAAAGAAAAATCACTTTAACACATGTAACACTCTTCTTAACCTTGGGAATTTCCCCCAATTTACGTTCTTTCTCCAAAGTTTCACTCTTTAGCCTTCTCAAAATGCACACACCCTCAAATATTTGGTTTTTAATACAAAATTTTTGCCATCTTGTAACAACTTTCCAACTTGCCAATACATAATTAAAAGGAAAAATGGTGTAAACTTACATCTCTGCTTTCACTGAAGAAAGCACCAAGCAATATTTTTTTTTAATCATATAAATTCCAAATGCTCAAATGATACATAAAATTTTTGGATATTGATGGAAAAGGTGTCCACTTCAAGAAAAGATAGATAGAGAAGCAGTATTATCTCACTTTTGCCCCTCTGGAAAGCATGTGAAACTTGGTATATTATTAATAAGCTTCAAGTTTGAGGAACTTGGTGATTCTCTTGCTGGGAAAAAAAAAAAAAAAAAAAAAACAAAGCATTCTGTTCCCCAGCACCAATGACCCAGCAAGCATCTGTGAGGAGAGGTGCTGCAGGCTACCAGCAGATAATCTTTCCAGAGAGCTCAAGAGACCCCGGATTTCTATTCCTTCCTCTCAAAGCAACTGGTTATTTACTTGTATGCATTTTAAATTCATTCAGATCTGAAGTGCAAACTTTGTAAGTGGTGTGTGTGTGTGTGTGTGTGTGTGTGTGTGTGAGAGAGAGAGAGAGAGAGAGAGAGAGAGAGAGAGAGAGAGAGAGAGAAAGAAGAAGTGGGGGCGGGGAGGTGTATGTGTGTGTGGGTGGGTGGGTGGATGTCTGTGTGTGTGTGTTGCTGTACACCCGCCTGCCTGACAGTGGGTCAAGAACACTCACGAATTGGGATTTTTTTTTCCTGTCCTCCCTCTCCTTTTCCAGGTCTCAGTGAAAGATTCGGGGTCTGGAATCAAAAGACAGACAGACGCATGCATTGTATATCCATCCTGCAGACTTAAATAACATTCAAGAAATCATCAGAAAAACCTAACTCTCAAGGACCAAATTGAGTGAATTTCTACAGAAACTTTAAAAAGGAAAAGAGTATGCTTAAATCATATAGCTTGCAACAAATATTTCATACCTAGTTGTGATATTATGCAATGTATGTTCCGAATAGCCACTTTCAACATGCCAAGAAAAAAAAAAAAAAGGTTTCAAAAACATCAAATAGCATAAAACGCTGTACCGCAGAGAAGGCAGAAATGCATTTAAAGCACCGATGAAAATGGCGTGCAGTATAATTACCTCAAATTGCTGTTCGCTTGACACCCTGACACTAATTTTATTCAAGCCATTGGGAAATAAATGTTTTAAAAGCACTGCTTTCCGAACGATACAGCTAGCGGGGGCTGTGAGGCTGTTAAGGAAAGGAAAGGGTAAAGTTTTCAGCACGCAAAAAGAATTAAATAATCCATTTAAAACAAGCGTCTATGTAGATCGACAGCCTTTAATGCCCACATTTTTAACGCTTGCCCTGTACGTGGATTGATTTTTTTTTTTTCTTCAGCATTCCCTCACCAGATGGATTTTTGCTACTGCAGATCAGCAGAGGGTGTCAGATCTTTCAGAGTGCACCAGGCTGGAACGAGCAGAGCTTCTTAGCAACTCCCCCCCTCCACCCCCCGCCCCATTCTCGCGCTCTCTTCCTCCCTCAGACAACTAGCTCCCCCTCTCTCCTCCCCCCTCCACGTAATTCCGAAAGAGCAGAAGAAAGAGGAGAACAAGAAAAGAGGAGCGAGTAAGCGAGAGTGGAAGCACAGGGGGAAAAAAAAGCCTGAAGAGGTTCAAAGGGGAGGAAAGGGAAAGGATGGACAACCACAAAACGCAGCGATTGCGGAAATTTTCCAGCGCCATTGGCTGGGCAGCGTGAGTCCTTTGGTCGGGCGTGATTTCAGCACCGGGGGGACTGGACAGCACCTCGGGGGGACTTCTGGGCAACCCGCAACCACAGCAAGAACTCCACCAGCAGCCTCAACAACAGAAGCCGCCGAAAAGCCTGCTTTGTATCAGAGAGGCAAGGTCAGTCCGACGCACAGCCATGCACAGGCAGTGCGCCTGTACTACGCTGCAAACCTGCTTGTTTCTCTAACATGCACTTGCTTCTAATTACTAGCATTGTTCCCTTTCTTATTAGTGAGGACCTCTAGACAGGATCTGTAAGGGTATATTTTTAATTTATATGTATATACTTAACTTCTTTGGGGCTATCTTTAAAGGTTTGAGGTAGAGTAGAATTTTTTTTCCTTTTTTCTTTTTCTTTCTTTTTTTGCTTGCCTTGCACTACGTGCCTGAATAGTTTGTGAATATAATTATTGACTGGCGTCTGGGCTATTGCAGTGCGGGGGGGTTAGGGAGGAAGGAATCCACCCCCACCCCCCCAAACCCTTTTCTTCTCCTTCCCTGGGTTCGGACATTGGAGCACTAAATGAACTTGAATTGTGTCTGTGGCGAGCAGGATGGTTGCTGTTACTTTGTGATGAGATCGGGGATGAATTGCTCGCTTTAAAAATGCTGCTTTGGATTCTGTTGCTGGAGACGTCTCTTTGTTTTGCCGCTGGAAACGTTACAGGGGACGTTTGCAAAGAGAAGATCTGTTCCTGCAATGAGATAGAAGGGGACCTACACGTAGACTGTGAAAAAAAGGGCTTTACAAGTCTGCAGCGTTTCACCGCCCCGACTTCCCAGTTTTACCATTTATTTCTGCATGGCAATTCCCTCACTAGACTTTTCCCTAATGAGTTCGCTAACTTTTATAATGCAGTTAGTTTGCATATGGAAAACAATGGCTTGCATGAAATCGTTCCGGGGGCTTTTCTGGGGCTGCAGCTGGTGAAAAGGCTACACATCAACAACAACAAGATCAAGTCTTTTCGAAAGCAGACTTTTTTGGGGCTGGACGATTTGGAATACCTCCAGGCTGATTTTAATTTATTACGGGATATAGACCCCGGAGCTTTCCAGGACTTGAACAAGCTGGAGGTACTCATTTTAAATGACAATCTTATCAGTACCCTACCTGCCAATGTGTTCCAATATGTGCCCATCACCCACCTCGACCTCCGGGGGAACAGGCTGAAAACGCTGCCCTATGAGGAGGTCTTGGAGCAAATCCCTGGCATTGCTGAGATCCTGCTAGAGGATAACCCTTGGGACTGTACGTGTGATCTGCTGTCCCTGAAAGAATGGCTGGAAAACATTCCCAAAAATGCCCTGATCGGCCGAGTGGTCTGCGAAGCCCCCACCAGACTACAGGGTAAAGACCTCAATGAAACCACCGAACAGGACTTGTGCCCTTTGAAAAATCGAGTGGATTCTAGTCTCCCGGCGCCCCCTGCCCAAGAAGAGACCTTTGTTCCTGGCCCCTTGCCAACTCCTTTCAAGACAAATGGGCAAGAGGATCATATCACCCCAGGGTCTGCTCCAAATGGAGGTACAAAGATCCCAGGCAACTGGCAGATCAAAATCAAACCCACAACAGCGATAGCAACGGGTAGCGCCAGAAACAAACCCCCAGTCAATGGCTTGCCCTGCCCTGGGGGCTGCAGCTGCGACCACATCCCAGGGTCGGGTTTAAAGATGAACTGCAACAACCGGAACGTGAGCAGTTTGGCTGATTTGAAGCCCAAGCTTTCCAACGTGCAGGAGCTTTTTCTGCGAGATAACAAGATCCACAGCATCCGAAAATCTCACTTTGTGGATTACAAGAATCTCATTTTGTTGGATCTGGGCAACAATAACATCGCCACCGTGGAGAATAACACTTTCAAGAACCTTTTGGACCTCAGGTGGCTGTATATGGATAGCAACTATCTGGACACGCTGTCCCGGGAGAAATTCGCTGGACTGCAGAATCTAGAGTACCTGAACGTGGAGTACAACGCGATCCAGCTCATTCTCCCCGGCACTTTCAATGCCATGCCCAAACTGAGGATCCTCATTCTCAACAACAACTTGCTGAGGTCCCTCCCCGTGGACGTTTTCGCTGGGGTCTCGCTTTCTAAGCTCAGCCTGCACAACAATTACTTTATGTACCTCCCGGTGGCAGGGGTACTGGACCAGTTAACCTCCATCATTCAGATAGATCTGCATGGAAACCCCTGGGAGTGTTCCTGCACCATTGTGCCTTTCAAACAATGGGCAGAACGCCTGGGTTCCGAAGTGCTGATGAGCGACCTCAAGTGTGAGACGCCTGTGAACTTCTTTAGAAAGGATTTCATGCTCCTCTCTAATGACGAGATCTGCCCCCAGCTGTATGCGAGGATCTCGCCCACGTTAGCTTCGCACAGTAAAAACAGCACTGGGTTGGCGGAGACCGGGACGCACTCCAACTCCTACCTAGACACCAGCAGGGTGTCCATCTCGGTGTTGGTCCCGGGACTGCTGCTGGTGTTTGTCACTTCCGCCTTCACCGTGGTGGGCATGCTCGTGTTTATCCTGAGGAACCGAAAGCGGTCCAAGAGAAGGGATGCCAACTCCTCGGCGTCCGAAATTAATTCCCTACAGACAGTCTGTGACTCTTCCTACTGGCACAATGGGCCTTACAACGCAGACGGGTCCCATAGAGTGTATGACTGTGGCTCTCACTCGCTCTCGGACTAAGTCCTCAACCCTAACAGGGGAGGGGAGCCGGAAAGCGATAAACATCCTCCCCTACCGCCGGCATCCCAGGGGTTAGAGGAGCGCTGAACCCAAATCCAGCTTGCCCCAAGCCTTGATGGACATAAGTAAATAAATAACGATAAACTCACTTAACTGAAGGGGTCTGACCTCATAGCAGCTCCCTTCTGGAAACAAAGAGCAGACTGTGCGGAGCTGGGAGAGCGCTCAACTAGCTTGCTCTATGCTCTGAGGTCCTTTTGAGTGAAAGCCCAGCCTGGGCTCTGCCAGAAGAATTGACAGTGCTCTTACCCCGGGCAAGGACCTGTGGGGCTGCCGCAGTTCTATACATATATACATATATCCACATCTATATAGAGAGATAGATATCTATTTTTCCCCTGTGGACAGCCCCATGATGGCTCCCTGTTGGCTACGCAGGGATGGGCAGTTGCACGAAGGCATGAATGTATTGTAAATAAGTAACTGACTTCTGACAAACGAAAAGTGCTGCATGGCTCGCATGGAATCCACGCGCTCCAGGGACTCTGCCCGCCCCCCGCCCCCCCCTGCTCCTCCCAGCAACTGGAGATGGCGTCTCCTTCACAGCACCCATCCTCTTACCTGATAAGTCCCATCATCAAACTTTCTATAAACAAAATACAGTATAATCAGAAAGTGCCATTTCGCCATTATTTGTGATCAGTAGGCAGTTCCAAGAGTATGTTTACTGTGAAAAAAAATGTAAAGGTTTTATTTAAGACATTTGCATGGCTAATCATCAGTCCATTTTATGAGTTAGCAATGTATTTTGTTGAGGGAAGTTTTTAGGGGTTGTTTTGGGTTCTTTTATTTTCATGGTAATGTTTTATTTTATTTTTTTGAGGGGTAATATTTTTCTATACATATCCAATAATGCCTTCCATCTGAATGTAAAATAAGTACCCATGATTTCTATTATAGTACCAGTGTAATTATTTAAGAAAAAAAAAGATTTTGAGGCAGTTAAGCATGACCAATTAATGTCACTCTAGTGCTTAGGCTGCGATCATATGGTAGCAATTCTGTGCTGGTATAAATCTTACTTATAAAGTAGGAAAGAAGAACCAAGGAAGCACGTGAAACTTACTAATTCTATTCGAGGATTTTATAATGGCATATTTTTTCAGTATTAAAGTGAAAATGTTTTCAAATCTGGGTCCTTACATTTTTCCAGCTTATATTTGCAACTGGTAAATTGGATTTGCGGTGGAAGGGAGGGGGGAGGGAAAGGGTTGGGGGTGGATCCCCTTCTTGAGCTACATTAAGGCTCTTTTCTCTAATCGCCTTAGCCTTTCACCCTTTATGTAGCTCCTCTTTCCCCAGTCCCCACCCCCGCCCCTGCTCAGACTTTATGGGTTTTCTCCCGTCCACTAAGTAAGGTCTTCCTCCAACACACTTCCTCCCTGCCCCCTTCTCTTAATGCGGCAGTGAATCCCTTTATTAATACGGGAAATCCCTGGCTGCTGCTTTTGTTGGTGCTGCCTACACTGCAGATATATTAAGGATGTTAGGAGAGATTTGATTTAATTGATTCTGCCTAGATCGGTCTCATTAAACGGAGTGGAGATTTCATTGGTCAGCACTCCTCCATGAAAGACAGCCCTAATGACTGGCATTTGAGATGCTGCTGGCATTTTGAATCCAACATCTGCTGAAAACGGTAAAACTAATTAGCGTCCACCCACCCTCCTCGCCCCAGCAACTGCATATTGAAATTTGTTAAAGCACTCATCTTTATGGAAATCAATCATTATCCTAAAGAAGTGTTTCTCTCCCATCATCTGGATTTCTGGTTGTGGCCCAGTAATTAACAAGAAAAGCATTGAAGTATTTGAATCATATGAACCAATGCAATTCTGGCCTCAGTCACATTCCTCTGGGATTTCTAAGCAAGTGTATTTTATGAACAGCTAGGCTACAAAACCCACACATATTGATGGGATTTTCATTCCACCACATATCCACCCTTGAGAAGTATGTTAAAAAAGAAAAAAAAACTTTCAGACCATAGACAAAAAAAAAAAAAAAAAGAAAGAAAGAAAAAAAGAAAAAAAAAAGTATAGAACTCTAAGTCACCTAATGAAAGATGAAAGTCCAGAACCAGTCTTAAATAGATTTGCCATCTAGAACTCATATTCTAAAGGGAAGTAATTTCCCAGAACAATGCTGTTCTGGACTATGTACTATTTATTTTAACATTTTTAAAATAAAATCTTTATGATAAACCATGACAGTTCCTAAGGCCATTCATCATTTTTTTCTCTTGGTTCTTTTGTTTCTGGACTGCATTTCATATGGTAAAACTGGGATCTACTATCCTCTGACAAATATTATGGGTTGTTTTTTATTTATTTATTTTTATTTTGAAGGTTTTACTTCTTTTATGAAAAAAATGAATGGTTTTCTGATAAGAACCAAAGGATTTGTTTGTGATAGAAAAATTGGAGAAGAGAGCCATATATTCTACAACATTATGACCCAAAGAAGGGGGGAAAAAGGCAGGTATAGAAACAATGACTTTGTTGGAAGGTGGCATTTAAAAAAGATGTCTACTGAGGAAGGGTAGTAATTTTTAAAACTGATGTATGACTAGTATAATTCCAGAAACTAGACCTCTCAGAAGGTTTGCACAGGGACAACAACTTTTCCTCATCCTGATTAAAAAGGAATTACTAAGTAGAAGCCAAGGTTGAAGGGGTACCATTGTTTTTAAAATAGTAACTTTAATAGTTTTTGTGCAGCCATTTCACATAATTATTCAGCTTAATCTTCAAAACCACAGGATAATTTAGTATGATACTACTGTTTCTGTTACATTAAAGTGGAATCAAACCCAGGGCTTCATGTATGACAGACAAGTGCTCAACCACTGAACTGCATCACAGCTTTTTCATATTTATCTTGAGACAGAGTCTTGCTAAGTTGCCCAGACTGACCTGGAACTCTTGCCTTAGCCTACAGAGCAAGTGGGATTAGAGTCGTGCTCCACCATACCTGGTTGTTTACTATTTTGATATACTATTATTGCCACTTTATATTAGGTGTGAGCTTAATAGATTTGTATTTAATTAAAATTTATACATATATTTAGTTTGCAGGACACATAATCCACATGTTCTTACCATGTCTCTTTCATTTAGGAGTACTTAGCATCTTCTTTTTATTTCACTTTTACATAAAATGTTCATATAATACTACTTGACATTTGTATTAGTTGAGATATCTTGTTTCCAGTTAAATCATTCTTTTTTAATTCATCAAAGAGATGAAGAGATCTGGGTCAGGTCTAATGGAAAAAAGAAAAAAGAATAAGATATTTTATTTAGTTCCATTGCTTTAAAGAAAGTAGTAGTTTCTGTAACTAAGAATATCCTAGAACCTAACTTGTTGCCATAGAAATGTATTGTTTAACCATTTTATATGTTTATCTAAGAGGAAGCTGGAATTGCTGATCTAAAATTTACATAAAGAGTTTTATTCTTAACAGTATTTGTGTTAGATGTAATTAGAATTTTCAGACATTTTAATAAGTCTTAAAATTATATTGGTAAATCCAAATACAGTTTGTTAATTTAGCTTTTTCAGGTTTCTAATAAATCTTATATTGTATGTACAGAGAAATGGATGAATGTGCAAGGATGAACAGTGAAGAGTGCATTTATAATATGTAATTACATAAAAGGCATATTAATTACATTGGTTACTAATTCACTATTTCTACTAGAAAATTCATAAATGTTTTTATTTGTGTTTATTTTAAAAAGATAGAGATATAAACTGTGTTAAGGATTTAATTTTAGTATATATTGTTTTGATTCATTTTCTCTCATTTAAATATCTATAAAATAAGATATGGTATTTAATTTTTGAAAGATGGTCTCTGTATGCTATTAACAGAATTAGAGCAAAAGCATATTCAAGTTTTTAAAGTTACATTATTTACCTCAATTTAGCCCTGAACAAAAGGAAGAGGGGGAAAATTAAACAGGTTTTATATAATCACCAGGCACTTTCTTTTATCTATAGTGTTGGCAAAATGTTATTTTCAAAACGAACATATAGTACATATAAGATGTTTCTTCTTGGAGTTAAAATCTGAAGAAATACCTTCAAATTTTGATTTCATGAAAAGCAAATTATATTGTAATCTGAAACATAAACTGACATTGACTCGGTTGTGACCTATCAAAATGTGATTGAATTTTTTGGGGAAAAAAACAACAACATTGGAGAGTTAAGATAATAATAGATGCTGTGTTGAAGAACTATAATTTTAAAATGAAATTTTAAAAAGTGGAAAAATCATTTTAGATTTTCTTTAAATCTTTAAAACCCAGTGCAACCCTTTTACCTCAATTGACTGGCAATTTCAGTTTATTGGCTTGGACCTTAATTATCCAATTGGCTACCTTTTTCCCATTTACTTTCTAAATATATCTTATATTATACTCTTGAAATATAATTACATTTCATACTTGAACTTTGCATAAAGCTTACTGGAGAACTATTTAACAGTTTAAATAATTTTGAATATATTAGATCTATATTTTCAACTGCCAATGTTAACTGGGCACATGCTACACAAACACACACACACACACACACACACACACACAAATATAAGAGCTATTTCTTGGTATATGGGGGATTGGTTCTAGGATGCCCACAGGTATCAAAAACGATAAATGCTTAAGTCCCATATGGTAATCTCTAGATTACTTTTAAAACATGATAAATGTAACTGTTATGTGAATAGTTATTGTACTCTATTGTGTTGGAAATCATAACAATGAAAAAGGCTTATACATATTCAGTATATATACACTTTTTTTTTTTTTTGGTGGTGTTGAGGATTGAACCCAGGGCCTTGTGCACTTGAGGCAAGCATTCTACCAACTGAGCTATATCCCCAGCCCTAGATACACTTTTTAAAAATATTTTTAATCCATGATGAGTTGAATCCACCAATGAAGAATCTAAGGGTCAATTTTATTATAGAAAGTTCTTAGGAAAAGAAAATAAGGCAGTGCTAACACCCCAAATTTTATAACCACAATGATAAGATATAGATGTCACTGTAATCATTGAAGAATAGTATATCATTGGCATTGTTTGAAGAATACCACTAAAACAGTTTGTGTTTATTTTGTTTAAGTAATTTAGGATTTTAGTCATTTGGAAAAATGCAGTCATCACATTAGTTATAATGCAAAAATTTGAAAATCTTCAAACAATGTTTTAAATGAAAGAGATACTTTACCATGCTGGTTTTATTTTCATTTCTTTTTCTGTAAAATGGAAATAATGCTTGCTATTTTATAACTTCATTAAGGGTTTTCTGACTATTTCAAAAAGAAACAAACTAGTTTTTATCTTAACAAGTGAATTACTAATGTTTTTCAATTTCAGTTATTTGAAATATAAAATTTTCATTTAGAAAATTGAATAGAATATTTGTGATATTGTAAGAAGTTTAGCAGTAATTAGTGCTGAGCACTTATGTTTGATTTGTGTAATTTTTATGTGAGCAGATTACAGAAACTTTAATTCATATGCTTTTATAAATTTACTGTAAAGCCAAAAATTCCCTTGCAATTTTTTGTTTAGTAAAACTTAATATTTAATTACTTAATAGTAACATCCAGATGCTCAACTCTAAACATTTAACAAGCACAGAGCAGTAAGCAGAGCGATGTGTTTACTCACTTCTATGTCTTATTCCCTTTGCCTCTAACTCCCATTTCTTTTCTTGGCAGAAGAATACAGGAAGGAAACATGCTCAGCTGCAGCATATCGATAAAAAAGTCAATATATAGTGAAAAATGGAAGTGCTTCAAATACAAACAATAAATGGCCACTCTTTAGCATTATCAAAGAAGTAGTCTCTGTCTCCTAGAAAAAAGGGGATAAGTGGAAAATGGCCACTATTACTATAAACAATAATGGCTCTGTCCAGATTCTGTGACATTTATTGTGCACTTTTTCTTTTTAAACTGATATCCTGGTTAACATTTCTAAGTTGCATATTAAATGAGAAAGGCAGGTACATCATGACAGTAATCAGATTTGAATAATATTGTGTATATGTAGAATTGATTCCTACTTCCAATAAATATTAAGATTACAAAATAGTGAAGGAATTTAACACCATGAAATGGCCTACACAGTATACTGGAATCCACACTTTGTTGTTCAGTATTTGTATTAAAATAGTGATTTACATACTTAGTATGATCCTACATGATTAAATTATTAAATTTAAAATCTTTTGTTCTGAAAGGTATGTAATATTAGCTACATAGGAATTATGTGCTAATTTCTAATCAATTAGGTAAATTTTGTAGATAATTGAACTCAATTGTGAATCAGGTTAACATTGCTTCATTAGACTTATTTGGCATTAGTGTGTTTTATGGTAGCTCATATACTGAAGGTTAGAGTATGGCTTTGTCATGGCTGAGTCAGAAAGAAGTGTTAGTAAACTTCTTAATGTTCCTAAATAATAGATGTAAATTGGTTTAGCCAGTATTCAGATTACTCCAAAGGGAGTAAAATTACTCAAGCAAAGGATTTAGGGCTGTTAATCTCTCTGTTTCCTGAATGACTAAACATTTTCTGATGTCTCAAAACATGCTTTAATGAGACAGATAACCCTTAAGGGTTTTCTTGATCATAAAATGTTACCTATTTTATTTTCAACAAAACTTTGGATAATATTG
Source organism: Ictidomys tridecemlineatus (assembly GCF_052094955.1). Taxonomy (NCBI): domain Eukaryota; kingdom Metazoa; phylum Chordata; class Mammalia; order Rodentia; family Sciuridae; genus Ictidomys; species Ictidomys tridecemlineatus. The sequence goes on from NC_135482.1 coordinate 128,070,671, forward strand.
CTATTCCTGACCATAACTGCCAATTCCACAACAATCAAATTTCATGTTTCTAATGATATTTGGAACTGTTAGACATTAATACATGACAAGTAGGTAATTCCAGGCACCTTGTGGTGTAGTATTATGAGGAATGGGATTTGAAAGCAGAAACTAACAGCTGGACACAGAAATAATCACTAAGAATTGGATTACTTGGAATGTCACATTACTGCTATAACTCAAAATTTAAAATATAAAATTAATAAGAAAGTCATATCAGAGATTTTTTTTAATATTATCTGCATAAGCATGATAGCCAACCAAATATATTTATGTCTTAAGATTTTTCTAACACAGAGCAGTTTTACATGAATAATTACAATTGTGTCTATTATAATTCTTCCTTGTAAATCAATTGTACACTTGATGAATAACTGAATATATAGAGGGAACACCAACTTACTTTCTTTTATAAATGCAGGTTTTGTCTCAATATCTTTAGCTAGTAGGATATAATTCAAGAGAAATTTCAATCCTTACTTATGGTGTATTTTACACCATGAGTACTAAATATTTTCACTATGGTCTTTATAAAAATGTAAGTTTCTCAGAACAAACACAAGTATGACATATATGTTACATCATGGCATTTTACAGAGGCAGCCTAGAATTATTGTCATGAGCATGTTAATTAACCAAATTCAAGAAAACAAAAATTTAAAAAGGAAACCAAAACAAGAGGGATTAAAGTCAGTTTTACTTTCACTGACTCAACAATATTTCTTGACCAAAATTCTAAAGCTCGTATTAGCAGACTAGATGTCTCTTCAACTGAACTTACATTCTGCAAGAGGGTTATAAAACATAAAACAAAAAAATAAATACATGAATGATGTAGAGCTATAAGGAGATAAAAAGAGAATGAATTAATGATCCTTTTTAATTGTGGTCAGGGAAGATTTTTTTCTGAGGACATGATGCTTAAACTGGATGAAACATGATACAAAGGAGACATTGAAAACTTGGAATAAGAGAGATCTGGGAAATAAATCATGAAGTGCCAAACGTAATTCATAAGTGAATGTGGGATGTTTGAAGACTACAAAGACCAGAATGACAAGAATCTGAACATAGTCACAATGTTGGAGAGGCAGAGAGAAGTCAGATAATGCTTTATAAGCCATAGAAATAATTTAGATTTTATTCAAATACATCAGGAATTTTAAGCCAGAAAGTGTCATGATCTAAGTAGTGTGTTTAAATAACAGTTTTGGCTTCCTGAGTAAGAATGAATAGTGAAGGGTAAAATTGGAAGGTTCCTATTGGAAGGTTCCTATTGGCTTCTTGGACAATGGTGGTGTTAATGGAGTCAGACCTGGGGAAGCTGGGGATTGTACTGAGAGTGAGGGGATAAAGGAGAGGAAAAACTGTTTTGTGACTGTTTTGGCTTTATTTGACAACTTGATGGTAGTACCTATTATTGAGAGGGAAAAGCTGGAGGAAGCAGTTTTAGTCAATAGAGTTGACTTTATAATACTACAATTGGTATGCCAATTCACATGTTCTAGGTAGTTTGCTGAACATGGCAATATAAAGCTTAGGGGGAGTTAAGGGAATAAAATAAATATATGGAATTCAACATTACTCTTAATGATGGCTATTGATATCTGAATTTTATACATTTAAAATTAAGACTTTGCTTACACTTAACTGGTGTATGTTACTTTTACAGCAGATTTATTGAAAGCTGAATGTAAACTTGATATTTGACACAATTGATATAGAAAAGATATGAAACATAATGTATGTAATAATTGTAATTAAATTCCCCCCAGGCAGAATACTAATAGAATTATGATAAAATATGCTTCCATGAATCAACTAAATAGATAAATGGTGTAGAGAAGGTTAAAAATAACATGAAACATAAAGATACAATGAATACTTAAATTGAATTGCTTAAACTATTTTGATAAACATATTTCTACATGAGAATGAAGCAGCTAATCTTATACATTAAAACCAACTAAAAGCTTTGACTTTTTTGCACAAAAGCTAAGATTTCTGGAAAAGGAAGTTTGGCTTTAGTAATCAATCAGAAGATAAGAATGAAGATCAGATTATATTTATTTGGTAGTGGTAAAGACTGGCTTCTATTTCGGCAGGTTGTATTTTACTTTTGTTTGTATGAAACTCCATGGTCTGATTATTTCTGAAAAACCATACACTATTTTTTTTGTATTTAGCCCAAACTAAGTGGGCAGCACAATTGTCAAAAGTCCCATTTTCTTCATAGAACCATTTTTTAAAAGAGAGAGAGAGAGAGAGAGAGAGATTTTTTTTTTTTTTTTTTTTTTTGTAGAGGGACACAGCACAATGTCTTTTATTTTATTTTTTTATGTGATGCTGAGAATCCAACCCGGGTCCCGCCCATACTAAGCAAGCGCCCTACCGCTGAGCCACAATCTCAGCCCCTAGAGCCATCTTTTTCTACATTCACCATTCAACTAGCACTGTCTTTGATTTCTAGCAAACTCAGTATAATTGAAATTAATCTTCTAAATAAACTGGGACTACTTTTTCTCTTATTTTAGTACCACTGTAATTCTAATATTAGTTCTAGACAATATGCAGGGGTAAATTCCCCTCTTCTTAAGGCTCTCAGTAGCTTCTGTGATTTCTGTGTGAATAGGATGTCTTGTTTAAAAACTTTTCTCACTTTGAAAAAGGAAGTCAAAGTCAGCATGGGAGTGCTGTTCGGTTTCTTACAGTACACCCCTCTGGTGCTACAGAGTTCAAAGCCCTTGGATCACTTGTGAGGATCACTAAAATGAACCTGGGGTCAGAGGGCCTTACTCTGCATTAGGTTCTCCTCTAAGCTGTTTTGTGATCTTAGGCAAAGCTCTTAACTCTTGATTCATGTCTAAAATGAAATTGTTGGGTGAGAGTGAAGTTGTTACAAAACTTTCTCTGTCAAGGGCCAGAATAGAATCATTTTAGGATTTGTGGGCTAAGATGAAAAATCCAGGATATTACATAGCTATTATGTACTTTTGTGTATTATGTAGATATGGGAGAAATAGACAACAAATTTCCCAACATTTTTAACAAAATTCAAAATGATTTAATGGCACACATTTGCATTTCATATAATTCTCAAGTGGTACAATATATTATTTTTAATTTCTGCAACTTTTTAGCCATTTAACCTATAAAATGCATTCATAGCTTACAAACAGCATAAAATCAGGCAGTAGAACTGATCTTGCCTGTGAGAGGTAGTCTACAATGCTCTGCACTGGATCACTCTCAGATATCCTACCAAAACAGAAATTGACTTTATAGTTATATATTAATTATAATGCATTCAAAATATTTTTCATCATGAAGACAATATAAAATTTTCAAATTAATACTTTTTTTTTTTTTGGTACTGGGGATTGAACTCAGGTGCACTCAACAACTGAGCCATGTCCCCAGCCCTTTTTGTATTTTAGTTAGAGACAGAATTTTACTAAGTTACTTAGAGCCTCACTAAATTGCTGAGGCTGACTTAGAACTTTTGATCCTCCTGCCTTAACCTCCAGATCTGCTGGGATTACAGGCATGTGCCACCATGCCCAGTTAATTAAGTAGTATGTTTGTGTAAGTGTAGTTACAAGTTTATAGATTTTTAAAAAGTTAATTGGCACAAATGAATTATGACAGAGTATTCAAATATATATAAAACATAATTGATCACTTAAAAGTTTTAAATTATGCTGAGTTTTACCAAAATATAGGTACAAATGTCCATATAGATTGAAGCTAAATAGTGATCAAAGAGGAATGATACTAAATGAACCATAGTTAATCAAGAAATACTGGAGTGATTGAGACCTATCTCTAGAATCAGATGATAGCAATTCTAATCTTAGCTCTGTGAACTATCAGCTGTGTGAACTTGATCGAGTTGTTAACTTTATAGCACTTTGAGTTTCTTACCTATAAAAAATAATTGACAATGATAGTACCTACCTCATAGCAATGTCATGAATATGTTAATGTGATATGAATGTGGATATGTCATGAATGTATAAAATTGCTTTCATGCTTGAAAGAGGTTTTGATATATTGTGAACTTTCAGAAAGCACTAGCTATTAATAATGTTTTTCTATTGCATAAATAATTTAATATAATCCTCAAAACAGTTATATATGGTAGGATTAATATTTTTCAATAAAGAATATGAGGATTATGAAGCATCTTGCCAGAAATTGCAGTCCTAAGTGGCCAAATCAAAATTCAAAGCAAGATCAGAGAGACTTAAAAACAAATGGCATTTAAGCAGCACAATTAGGTATTTGATAAAAGATTACTGGTGTCTATTCTCCTCCATCTTCTGTGACATTTTTATGACATTTTTGTTGTTGTCTTCCTTAGGATTAGAGATATATAGTCTCATCTTGTCTTCAAATTTTCCCAATCCATACTTACCTATACGTAAACAGATGACTGTTAAACTTTTTATACAACTAAATTCATATCTCCCCCCCACACAACTTATTCTGCTTACAGTAACTGACATTCTATAACTTTTTATTTCACTTTTCTGTGCTTTCACTGACTTAGATTCATTTAAGTCTTTTCATAGTAGCTTATTTTAGCTAGTTTACAAAGGGAAAGGAAGAAAATATCTAACCATATAGTATTAAGTTGTGGTAAAATGTTCTAATACAAAATTTTCTGTACAATGTATAATATTTTAAAATAATTAATAACATTTTTGATAGCTGGTGTAAGTACATATTTTATGCTAGCATTTCGTGGTAATGTTTAACAGGAATCATGTTTCCTTTGGCTTCATATTCCATGTAAATAAGATCTTCTATGAAGCAAACTTTAAAAAAAAAAGAAGAAAAAAATATAAAATTTCTCTTAATCAAAATTTATCTTTTTAAAAATGTTTACTTAGCTATATGTCAAGAAATAACTGTATATTTATGTGATACACTGTGTTGTCTGTTATGCATATATACATTGCAGAAAGACAACATCAAGTTAGTTGACATAGCCATCACCTCACGTGCTTATCACCTTTTGTGTTTGTGGTAAAAAAATTTAAAATCTATTTTATCACCTCAACAATAGAGAGTTTTGCCTTTTTTTTCTACTTCCAAGTTTTCCTATAGATTGGAAAGGAAATGCAGATTTATGTAGAAGACAAATTCTTCCCCAATGAAATTCAGCATAGAATTGAAAGACCTCTTGTATTGAATTAGTAGTATAGCAAGGTCTTCAGTTTTGCTGGACATAGCACCCTATGTATGGATGCATCTAATAATATTACTTCTACAATAGTACTAATAGGCCAGCTTTCAGCAATTCATTTTGTCTTCCAGTGATAAAATTGATGTGTGCTAAAATGTGTTGCCTCCCACAACTTAGTTTTAATATAATGTATGTGAGTCTGCTCTTGACCAAACTGTGGTCCATGATTCTGCACATTCAAGAGATAACAGAAACCTGTGGCATCAGAAAGGAGAAAGAATGTATTAGTAGTTTTCGTAATAGTTTTTACAATAAATCTTCACTTATTTCAAGAAATACCCGGTATCTATGGATGATGTATATTTTCCATATTTATTGACTTCCCTACCAATCATTTTCTTGTCTTCCATGCCGCTTTGTTTGTGTTTCCAGTATAGTTATTTAGAATTTCAGCTGAGGAAAATGTAGTTGTCTAGCATAATGAATAATAATAAAAAAACTAAAAACCTTAGAAAATATAATTCATAATTCTCTAAAATAATACCCTAGTGACAAATATATCTGAATAAAAACTATAATTCAGGGAGAAATAATAATAACAATGATAAATAGAAGTTATTTCCTTTAATTTTTATAGCTTTCAGGTATTTCTAATTCCAATTGTTTGTCATTTACCAGGAAGAGCTTGGCCTTTCTTCAATTATGCCATCTGTTGAAGAGCAGGATCACATCACTCCTTTATAACCTAGTGATTCAAAATAGCTCTTCTTTCAAGAAATGTAGAGCACAACATTGAACAAACCTTTTCTATAAATCCAGACCAGAAAGATTCATTCATTTAGCCCAGTTTCATGGGAATATCGACTGTTCACATTAATATAGATTTTAAAATAGTGTACAATTCAAAGTTACCCCAATCCATTCATTTTCAATTCCTTTTAGATATGTGGACTTCGTAATCGTAACAAGTAAAATATTACTAGTAATAAAGTGATAACTTAGCTGATTAATATGCAGTTTGTTAAATCTGTAACTGGGTAACTTTCTTCCTCAACCTTTTAAACAAGTTTATTTTCTCTAATTTAGTGTGTTAAAAAGCTGATTGATTTTTCCATCTGAACTTATCACTGAGGACCATACTTAATGAAACAAAAGGTCAATTAATTCTTATTTGCTACTGTTTTGTTAAACCAGTAAGCAAGTTCTAAGTGTTGAAGTATTCACTCCCCCATGCTTTATACATTGATTTAATCCTATGTTCACAATAATAAATAGATATTTCTGTCATTAGAATAAGTGAAAATTTTAGATTTAATTCACATTTTAAGTATTTCCTAAGCAAGTAACTGAACTTATGTATCTGTTTCATCCCCATTTATTTGGGGAATCATAGATGATTAATGTTAGTAGACTGAGTGAATTTGTGTGTATGTCTGTGTTTGTGCATGGTGTGTGTGTGTGTGTGTGTGTGTGTGTGTGTGTGCGCGCGCTACTGAGGATTGAACCTAAGGCATTGTGCATGCTAGGCAAACACTCTACATAGAGCTATAACTCTAGCAGCCCTTGAGTAAAGATTTATAAAAATATTTATGTTTTGAAATTTAGTTACAGAGTATCAATCCCAAAATCATTATTTCAACATCTATACTTTTCCTAAATCAAATATTTTCCAAACCTCCAACATGACAGTTGTTAATAAATATTTCCTTCTCTAGGCTTACTATAAAAATAATGGTGGTTAGCTATCAAATAACCTTATTTCTTTGATAAACTAATCATAATACATTTCCTTTGTAGGGATATGAGTAGATTTCTGTTAAAATCAGATGTACCTATCAAGGAAACAGTCATAAGACTATCATTCACCAAAGACCTGTGGATACAAAGGAATTTTTTTAATTAAAATAAAGTCTTACTGGAGTATTTCCAGAAGTATCTTCTCTAGTTACACAAACTCCCCATAGTGAGAGAAACTGAGCAGTAGGACATTTATTTGAGTCTCCTTAAGATGCAAAGGATGGAATGAGACATAGTAGCACTAAATATATGTCTGTTTTTCAATATATTTTAAAAATTTCAATCCTAATAGATGTATGACTAGGTAAACAGTGTGTTTGCATGGTTTGCTGAATAAAGCAAGACCTTATTACAGGTTTACCAAAACAACTTGTTAAGTTGAGGACTGGTATAATAGTTCACCCCTGTAAAATCTACTAAGTGAATAATATACAGTTCGTAGATAAGGGTAAAATACATTTGTAGACAAGAATTGAGTTTTCTAAACTTAAGCTTTCACTAAAAATATTTGCTAGAAACTCTTAGTTTCTATTAAGTGCAAATTTGTTCAGATCAGTTTAGTTCCAAGGATATTAAATTTTAAACATTGATTGCCTTTTCTTGACAATATTTTATGACTCTTATAATTTTTTTGTATTATAAATAAGACCATGTTTTTTTTTATTCACAGGTGATTGTTATTACTTTTTTAAAAATTGCAGTACTAACTGTTGAAGTCAGGGTCACTTTACCATTGAACCGCTTTCCTACCTGATTTTACATTTCAAGACAGTCTCCCTAATTTGCCAAGGCTAGCCTTAAACTTGCCAATCCTGCCTCAGTTTCCCAAGTTGCTGGAATTATAGGCATGTACCACTGGACCTCACTTCATAAGCAATGTTCAATTATCATCTTAAAATATTACAAACTTTGTTTTAGGACCTTTTCTTTCTTTAGGGAGTCCTATAATTTTTACCACTTCTATAAACCAATTAGCTTATATTTTTGAATTTCATTTCCTAAGCAAGGTATAAAACAAATGCTTGTGTCTCTAAGCCTTAGAACAGAAGCAGCTGCATTATAAATTTTAATAATGTTATACTGAAACCTTAAATTCCTATGGATTCTTAATGGAATTTTGCTTTATTTTATGAATTCTTTAAAAAAACATTTTTATGAATTTAAATAAGTAACTAAGATTACAAATGGGCAGAGAATCTTTCTTTTTTTTCCAAATATAAAACCACTGTGATTACAACTTTCTTAAACATTCAAGCAGATATCCAATAACAGAGTTTAATTAAATCTGCCAAAATTGCTATTCAGTGCTTAGAGACATCAAAAATATGTATATTTAGTAATAAAGTGCTCCCACCTAAGTCATGAATGTTTTGGGGAAAATAACTCAAGTTTGACAGAGAAATATACCACCACTTGCTGTCTCTCTTGCTCTGAGTAAGAGGGGGATAAACATTCCAATGTGTGTCACAGGACTGAAAAGAGCTGATAAGAACCAAATAAAGGATGTCCAGTGCCTTCATCTTTGAAAACACAGCTTGAATCTTTTCACTCTGGTCCTGCAATGGCTGTTGCCACTTTGAGACAAAATTAAATGTAATTCCAACCCTTGCTGTGCAGCATGAGAGAGACTGTGGAGATCCTTTCTCCCTTTCCATATGCATGCTCAGGGGGGCAGGGCAAAAATGACAGAAGGAGAATATCGTCATTTTGGCCCATGCACTAAGAAAATCTTGAGACCATAATTCTACTGTTTATGAAGAGAAAACATGAATCTCTGTTACTTAGATACAAGAAAGCATTTTTTTAAATGGAACTATTTGATTGTATGGGATGATAGACAGTTGTGAATCACATTATTTCAGCAGGCTAACATTATGGCATGAATATTTATCATGAGATATTTTTCTGTATTAATGAAAATTCAAATCATTTGCAAAGGTTATTGTCCTATTGGTTTAGTTTAGCCAGTAAAATGTGTTCTTGAACAGTGTTTCCCTTATGTTAGACATAGTTTAGTTTTGTATTATAGAGTTACAAATTTGCATACAAGATAGTTTTTATGCATTTTCATGTTAATCTAATATTCATAATACACTTGAGACCTAGAATATTGTTCAGAATAGGATTTATATATTCTATTATATTAAGAGTAATTTTATAATTAATACAGTCCCTCTTTTAGGTTACCCCTAATACTGTGCTCTTTAAACTTGTGTGAACAGGTAAACAGTTTTCAATATATCAGTGCTCTAGATCATATTGAAAACCAGCTAGGAGAATGAAGAAATTATTCTGTAAAGGGAGGCAGTGTTCAACCAAAAACACTTATTGTAGTACTTTAAAAATGTGTGCAGGGTTAAAATATATCAACCTGAGACATTAGTCAGAAACCTGCACAGTTAACGGAAACCTCAGTTTGACTAATTGTTGGCATTAAGAAGGGAATTTCAAGGTCTATTAAGAAGGAAAATGAAAACCCAAATGCATATGTGGTTTAGAATGTGCCGGGAAGCCTGGCAAGGACATGGACAAAAGATGCTGAACAAAAATAACAGAAAATTTACAAAGTGACCTGATGAAAATATAAGCAATGTTCTTGGAAAGGAAAACAGTCAGCGATGACCCTGATACCAATTTGATCTAAGGTTGAAGAACAGTATTCTTCAGAATGTCATGTTTCTCATGGTTATTTCTTTTAACTCAAACTAATAACATTGAAACAAATATTCATGTTTGGTAGATTTTAAAAAATGAGTTATATATCAAGACTAGAAAAAGTGAATATCTTCTATTTGAAGAAAATAATATTAATAGATATTAACTTATTTTTAAGTTTTATTTTCATTAAAGTCCTTTCCAGATTCAACAATTTTATGTTCTTAAGTGAATTTAAGTTTTTAAAATTTCTATTAAACTCCCAGATTTTGAGGTTGTAACCTGATAGATATGTTTTTTTTTTAAATTTTATAGCTAGTTAATTAAGTCATTTAGAATAATACCTGAGGTAATGATGCTATATGAAATCAGAATGAAGAAATAGCCATTTTCTTTTTAAAAAATCAAGTTTAAAATGGCACTTCAGTATGTTTTGTTCCTAAGCTGAAAAGCATAATTCTTTTATGTTTAGGACTTCAAAACAACATGAAACACATAGATATTTCACACATAGACATAGATATTTTTTTTAAATAGTGTAGATGGTCAATAGAATTATTGAATGACCAACATATAGAGTGCTATATTGACATTAGCAGATATTCAGGAATATTTATTCCCATTTATAAGCAAATAAGTATTATTTTGAATGAGCCCTTCTGTACTATTGCTATAGATAGTTTTATGTACAAAAATTAGAAAGTCTCAGATAAATTACTAAACACATTTGTTTAATTTGAACGATGGAAAGTATCAGTTAAATTACTAAACACAATTGTTTAGTTTGAACGACGCTAACTTACCTCCCCACTGAGAGTTTGCCAAACAGCCAAGGTATAGAAAAGATGCCTCACGGTTCTGTGTGTCATCGCTGTGTTTTATTAAATTGACCTCATGACCTGCAATGATTCCTGCTGCTCCCAAATGCTGAAAGACACTTCTGTTAACAAGCATTTATTGAGCCAAAGGCAATGTTCTAGGTGTTGGGCATAATATGATAAACAAGACAACTCAAACTCTCAGAGAGTTCCCATTCTAAGACATTTTCTGTCAAAATGTCCTTGTTGGATTACCTGTGTGAAAATCGTCAGATGGATTGCTTATAGTACATAGTCCTATGCACTGTCTTAAACTTATTGATTTAGAAACTCTAAATTTCTGGCAATGCCCACCTAAAGTATAAAACACTGTGCATTTCTTAGGCATTCTAAAACTTACTTAGACTATTACTGAGTAATAAACCTTTTAGCAGTGACAATAGACATGCTCTGGGAATTATAAGGCTGGAGGATGGAATTGTAAATGAATCTTGAGGGATGGGAAGGTCTCAAAGACAAGGAACATCAAAGGGTGAACTTATCAGGAAACCACTGAATGGCACTTTTGCTGTTTGGAATGGGAAGCATTATCCAAGTGTGGGAAGCAGCAGGCAATGCATAAACCAAGGAAGACAGGTTAGAAAGAGATTCGATTCGTTCATTACTTCCCTCTAAAAATCAGGGTTTTGATTTCTACTTCATCAGTTATCTGTGGTCAACCTCAGTCTGAAAATATTAAGAGGAAAACTTCAAAAATAAGCAATTTGTAAATTTTAAATTTTGCTCCTTTCTTATGTGACGAAATCTTGCCCTGTCCCATTTCATTTCACTGGGGAAGTGAATCCTCTTATTACCTGGTGTATCCAAGCTGTATATACTGTTCACTTGTTATTTAATAGCTGTCTCAGTTATGAGATCTATTGTGTGAGTATCTCAGGGTTTGTATTAAACCCTTATTTTACTTAATAATGGCCCTAAAATGCAAAACTAGTGAATGAAGGAAATACCAGCTCATAAAATATGGAAGGACAAATTTCCTCTAGTATTATGTGTAAATGCTGCATGGCATAGAGCAAAAAAAAAAAAAAAAAAAAAAGGTTATTTTTGTAGGATTTGGTATTTTCCAGTTTCAGTCCTTCACTGGAGATTTTGGAATGTTTCCCCCATAAGGCTGGTGGGGTGCCTAGTATTCATGTAAAGAAAGGCAAGCAACTGGTTGAGACAGAGAATGAGGAATTTTTAAAAAGGAATATCAAGATGATTAGGCATCAAATCATCAAGAGACTTGTATGTTATGCTAAGAAAATGGAACTTTGTTTTGAGCTTCAGTGGTTTGGATATCCAAGTGCAAATAACCTTAATTATTAAAGAAACAAGGGGAGAAAGAGAGAAAGAGAGAGAGAAGAACGCAGTATTTTTAACACTAAAGCTTTTCTCTGTTCCAGCAAGTGGTTGCCATGGGGAAGTGTGGCATAGAATTGCCAGATTGTCCCTTCTTTCAAAATAACCAAAACTCTGTATTTATTGGAATGTACTTCAGCTGTAAATAATAGGACATCCTAAGATCATAATACTTAGGAAAAAATGAATTTTTTTTGTGTGTGTGTATATGTACGTTTCTCAAAATAGTCTGGAAGAGTATAGTGCTAGGCTACAATGTATACTATGTGTGCTCTGCTTCCCAGGAACCGAAGGGAGTCAGATTCTGTCTACCTCATTCCTCCACCATCTCTGGGCTGTAAGTCTTGTTGTCATGGATCAATATGTCCAGGCAGCAGAAGAACTGCCAATTCAATAGCAAGGAGAATGCTATTTACATAAGTGAATTCAACACTGTAGGATTCTGCTCTATACATAACAGGCCTAGATGCAAAGAATACTATGAAATAGGTTTTTTATTTTAAGTTGCTATCACTCATTAAACATTTTATTATTATAAAAAAAATGTAGAATTTTTATTGGAAGACTAGAAACATTCTATATAACATTCAGTTATACACAGCTCTGAGTGTCTATCATCTATCTATTTTTTTTATCATAGAGATCTTTACTGGAAAACAAAATATGTCTGAGTCATGTATACCTTTAAGCTACCAGTTCACTTATAGCAAGTCTTTGATTTTAGGAGTCATTGGATATATATATATTTTTAAGTTGGGTAAGCTGTTCAGTTTGTAAAAATGTGATGTATTCATAAACTATTTAGGATGCAAATTCTCTGTGTTTAATGGCTAAATTGGAGGTAAAGGAAGACAGAATACAAAGAAGTACTCCCAGGTTTCCAGTTTATTTGACAGATTGAAATGTCATCCTTTTGGGGAAAAAAGTATTGCTTGTTTGTGAGAAAAGATGAGTCTATTTTTTGTACATATGATGTAACAACTCTGCATTGGAATATTGTAGACATTTTGATCTCAGGACTAAAGATAAAGGGGAGTTTGGGTTATAAATAGAAATTAGAAATTATAGTGAACTGAAAATCAAACTATCATCATAAAATAAGTCATCTAGAATATGTGGAATCAGGTTAAATTAAAAAGAGTGACAGCAGGGCAGAATATTGGCAAATGAAAAATGGTTCTTCAAGAACAGATGAAAGAGGTGTTAAGATCAAACTCATTGAAGTAAATGAGTAAGCACTGAAGAAATTCTGAATATTGGTGGAGCAGATGTGCTATAGATTAGTCTACATTGCACTTGCTAAATAGAAGTGTGCCAAAAGAGTTTCCTTTTGAAAGAAGCCAGATGCCACTAAGCTGGTGAGTGGTTGGAAGATCTGGAATAGATCTAGGCGATTATTATAAATTAATGTTTTGGTAAATGTTGCATAAGAAAGTTTTGGACACAGAGAGTAAAGCAAGGCCAGAGGGAAATTGTCATTTTGGGTAAATAAGAACATCAAATTAGAAAAAGAAACACTAAAACAGGAAGACATTGAAGCTCCCTCAGTTGGACATGATCACTAAGTGAACAAGGTATGAGGAACAAAGGTGGAGGATGACTCTTTAAAAAAGAAGAGAGGTTGTGGGTGGATTTGTATGAGTTTTAGTTTTGGGGATAGGGAAGACTATTTCTCACTCTCACAATGTATATAATTAACTTGTTTTCTTTGACTAGAGGTGGAAAGTGCAGAGGAAAAGAGTTCACAGGGGCATCTGAGACTCCAGCTGAGCTGAGGAGACAATGAGCCAGTGAGCAGAGGGATGCATGTGTGTGTTTGTGTTTAAGGTGGTGCTTAGGCATTTGAATGAAAAGACAAGCATGATGATAACCCAGATATGATTTAGCCTGATCTACATGGTGAAATGTTATTCATGCAAGTGCTTTAGATGCTTATCAATAGAAGAATTATTCAGTGAATAAATAACTGGGTCCAAACTAGAAAGGAAAGAAGAAACATAGTTCTATCAGACAGGAACAAGTTAGAGCAATTAGGACAAGAGTCCTTTCCAGGACCTTGAGAAAGCTATTTTGCAGAAATAAGCTTGAAAATTTTTGAAAAAAAAAAAAAAGGGAAATAGTAGTTTTAATGGAGGCTGCTATGAATTTCATTTCAGAATTGGAGTACTCCCTGGTACTAGCAGGAGCTGAATGAACTGACAGAAATGTAAAAGTCTTAGAAGTTATATTTTCCAGGCATTTTGAAGGTAGCTTGTTAGCTGCTGGCTGGATATACACCATTACTTTATAAAAATACATTATGCATAATATATAGATGAGGTTTAGATTTTGGCAATTTGGGAATTAAAATGTATCCTTTATTTCTGTCAGCTATTTGATTGCTTATCTATCATTTCTCTACTTCTTTTCCTTTATTTACAGCAATTGGGACTGAAAAACTCATACATTTCTCAATTTTATTTACCATAATGGTAAAATTTAAAAAAAACAAAGCTAATTTACCTTTCAAAGACTTTTTAAATGAGTATTAAAATAATTAACTTTTTTTTTCCAGATAGCTGTGGCATTTCACAGGGAATATTATGAGTACAAAGAAAGAGATCTACTCTCCCTTGCCTGATTGCAGATCACTTGAATAAATTGCCTAATACAATCACTCTCATTTCATGGATTAGTTTGCAGGCTAATTGACAATCATTAAGACACACAGAAGGAGGAACTGTAAATGTTGATACTGGTTTCACTTAGAAAACATACTGGTTTTTCTGAAGTTACTCATAAATTAAAATTTGAAGAAAATATGAGAGGAACATTAGAAATTGTTCTTCAACAGCACTTGGGAAATCCCCCAGACAAAGGAAGATATATGAAATTCTTTTATGTTTTTAAAAGAAGTCATTTGAAGATTAAAGATATTAAGTATGTTGACAGTGTTTCCCAAAATACATTTCCAGAAATTTGGTATATTGCCTGCACATTTCAAAAACACCTGCATCCATTTCAAGATGCAGAGAGCCTAATTTATTATACTTGTGAATAAGAAAATACTCTCATAAAAGCAGAGTTCAGGGATTCTCCCCAAAGCATATGAAAGGAGTAAATATCTGATCTTAATTGAATATACATGTATAAGAAAACACTGTTTCCCAGCCAGAGGTAAGGGTTTATTTCTGTCATGAGTTGGATTTGAACAAAATATAAAAAACTAAAATTATAACTGACACATACATTTTAGATGATGTTGATGATGATGATGATGATGATTTTTGTACTGGTGATTGAACCCAGGGACACTTAACCACTGAGCCATATCCTCAGCCTTTTTTGTATTTAGTTTAGAGAAAGGGTCTTCCTGAATTACTTAGGGCCTTGCAGGTTTGCTGAAGCTGGCTTGAATTTGTGGTCCTCCTGTCTCAACCTCTCCAGCCTAGTGCTGGACAGGCATGCGACCATGCATGTGGCTAGATCATTAATTTTAAACAAAACAAAACAAAGTATAAAAACCAAAACAAAAACTCTAGGGCCAGTGCAGTGGTGCATGCCTGTGATCCCAGCAGCTTGGGAGGCTGAGGCAGGAGGATTAGAGTTGAAAGCCAGTACCTCAGCAATTCAACCAGGCGCTAAGCAACTCTGTGAGACCCTATCTCTAAATTAAATGCAAAATAGGGCTGGGGATGAAAAAGCGCTAGGGTTGTGGCTCAGTGATTGAGTGCCCCTCAGTTCAATCCCCCATACCAAAAAAAAAAAAAAAAAATTGGTTGCCATTTATATGTAAAAATCATGAGCATGATTTTAAATCCAAATGTTTTGTGAATAAAGATCTAAACAATAAAAGGCCATGACAGTTATATCCTTTTACATTTTTTTGTATTATTTTTTTCTAAGACCATATTTTAGGTTATGAAAATTACATAAAGATGTCCCTGTTTTCACTTTCCCCTATCAACAATTTTCCTTGAATAGCTTTTTTTTTTTTTTTTCTCCTTGAAGTTGTTTAGCATTTTTTGGAATCAATTTTATTTCAGACCACAAATTACAGGGAGTGGACTTTTGTCTTGCAATCTTTACATTGTTTTGCAGCATTCACTTATAATTATAGATTTGAAAGATAACTAAAAGATAGATGTAAACCCAACTTTATTTTTAGATTTTTAAACAAAAATTTTTTATAAATTCCACAAAATATTTGACATTTTTCTAGTTTCTAGTTTGGAATTCTCATTACTGCCAGAGTGTCTTTGCCTGAAATATGGATGAAAAAAGAATAAGAGGGTATTGGAGAGAAACAGAAGAATTTTCACTGTCTCTTTCCACATTGTTATTTATACTTAAGCAACTCATTGATTTACCTAAAAATTCTTGGTACGCATTTCATGTATGTTTAATACAATCGCAAGGTGGTATTTTGCTTTCTTAGTAGTGCAAAGAGAGCCTTTAGACATATGTTTAAAGTGTTGAAAATGGAAGGTGTAGGAGGAACATTTACTCCTCAATTTGGAAAATAGATAAAAGTGGTGGTGATTGTAATTGGGGTCATAATTCTTGAGAGGAGAGGGTTGCACTGGCAAACAGCCATGTTTGCATTGTCTTTTACTCATTTGGCTTACAGCCCTTATTCTCATTCTCCATTTCTCATTCTGCTGGACCAAGCAAAAAATATCGGTGATGTAAAGGTAGAAGATATGTTTTGTTCTTGTATGGCAGGTGGAAGAAAAAGACTCATCTTACTGAAGTGGCAGAAAAATTCTTTTCAAATGTTACAGTTCTTATTCAATTTCCCCATGGTAATAATTGCTTAATTGACATACTGTAAGTGGATCAAATATGTAAAGATGTTATTATGTTTTCCAGAAGGATGAACATAATGACAAGAATATACAAAGATATATAGAATTAAAAGTATTGATCAATGACTATCAAATTAATAGTGCATATTTATATATAAATTATACTAAGGGTTTTAGTGAAATTTTATGAGTGAATCTAAATCTCTACTGTTTATAAACTTCATTGGCTGGGAAAAAATGCATTACAATATGAATTACAAATATATTTTTAAAAATAATGCTTATATTTTCATGCCAGGGTTTAAAAAAATGCATTTATTTGCTCAACAAAGATTGTTCTAGGAACGGGAGATAAAATCATGATCGTATGCCCAATGATCTTACAAACCAGTAAATAAATGTGTTCTTATTTTATGCATTCTTTATGGTACATAATATATATCATCAAGTAAAATTCTATGGATTGATTTATGCATATATGTAAAATGAAACAATAATTCTTTGCAATTGCATAACTTCTAAATGTTTCCCAGTTTCAACCTATACATTTTTTTTTTTTAAATCTTCAAATGATTTGGAATTTTATCCTTATAGGAGAAGGGCTCAGGATGGTGGTGGCAGACTTTCTTTATAAAGTGATATTAATTGGCATGGTTTTTAGTGTTCATTGACTCATCGCATATTTAATGAAATCTTAAGATATAACTAGAATGAAATACATTTGCATGTAAGTTATATTTGAATTACCTCCTGTAAACAACAAATTGTCAGAATAATTCCTATCTTCAAGCTGACAGAATGGGGAAGATTTGTGTTTTGCTTAGTAAGCAAGAGGTATCTAGAACTGTAGCCATTCCTCACTTCTAGGAAGTAGCAGTCAGCTGCCAACTCTCCTTGAAAATTATCCTGACCTATGTATTTTACATCTCCAGCTACTTGATGGAAAGTAACACTTTCAAAATTCCCTTAATATTTTTCAGGAAGTAAATGTTTATAACAATGCAAATAATTCCCTTTTCAGTGATAGGTACACTACTGGCAAAATTGTTAGTTATATGCCTTTCTCCAGATAATATGTGATTGGTACATTTCACTCTAAAGGTAACCAGATAGATTTCTCTGCATACCTTCTTTAGAATCCCAAGTTGAATACCTGTTCCAAGCTGATAATCTGTGTTATGGGTGGGAAGGTATAGTTCTATTGTTTAGGAGCTTTATTCCTGATGAAGTATGTTAGTAAGATCTTCTTTGACCATCACTACTTATTTGTATTTCTATATGATCTTTCATTGAAAAACCTAATTTCTTTCATACAATCAACATTGATTCAATTTACCCTGGGTGGCTTCCATGATTAAATAGCATTCCAGTAAATTTCTAGTGTCCTAGGATGATTTTTATTTGTACCTGTCCTTTTTCAAGTTTTCATTAAGTTACTTATTGTTCCTATAATAGCAAAATAGAATTAAATATATTTTGAGTGGCTGTATGAATGATTCCATGGACTGTGACATTTTCAGTGCTTCCACCAGACAGATATCATGTGATGCAAAATGTTTCAGAGCATATAATAAAACTTATTTTCACTATTACAATAGACGTTTCTATTTTCCCTAAATCTGTCAAGAGGAAAATTCATACACTTCAGTTTAATTTATTCACTAATAAGGTTAAATTAGCACCTGATTTACATAAAAGTCAACTAGAAATAAATTTAGATTGAATTTAAAAACTAAAATGACATATGTAGTAACAGTTTGTCATAGTCACAAAGACTGAATGCCTAGGTAAAATTAGCACAGAGAAGATATAACAATGTTTATATATTGTAAAACAACCTGACCTACTTTCATTTTTCCTAGGATATGTTAGGTAGAGGAAGTGACAAGAATCTTGACATCTAGAGAATTTCCCACTAGTATCAGAAATCATTATAACTGTCCTTATCTGGAAAAAAAACACTTGATTAATTCTCTATTTTAAGAATTTATTCCCCTATATCCCAGAAGAACATGAATAAATGTTTTAAATTCCAATTACATTGCTAATCACTTTTTAAATAGATTAATACATGAACAGTTGAATGATTATACACCAAAGTGAATTTTGAAGTTTCTAATGAAGTACTGAAACCAAAATTGTTATTATAAATATTTATGTTTATAATAATGTTTCTAAATAAAGAATGAAACATATAATATGTAGTTCTGTTTTCATAGTTAATTCTGGTCCTCATAGTCTAATAATTTCTTGCTATATTAAACTAAAAAAAATAGGTTATCCTAAAACTCGTACAAATGATTGCTATAATAGTGATTGAAACTAGTTTTAGAAATATAAACTTAACACATAGAGTTTTTTTATGATATACTTTGCAATATAATGTTTTGTGCACAGACTATTGTGATATTATTTTCAATATTTTTTGCAGGATTTTCTTAGTTCTCAAGAAATAAGATATATATGTGTATGTATATGTGTGTATATTCCCATAAATATCACTGCTATAAATGATTGATTTTTGTCATATGTTGATGCTACATAGTTCTGTACACTTGTTTCAAGATTTTAAATATTAATCTTTTCTATCTGAGGCCTAGTTACAGAAATGATTAGAAACAAGCAAACATTATTTTTATTAGTGTTTATCATAGTATATAAGGATATATTTAAGCTTTTAAAAAATGAAATTTGGCTAAGATCAAATTTTTTCTGTGTAATTTATTAAAGGAACTCATTTATATAAAATGAACAGATTTTATGGTTTTGTGAACCAATTACTACTTTATGGTATAGTCTTAAATATTTAATTTTAATTATCCCACTTTAGAAATAAAACAAACTGTATATAGATAAATGAAGTTTTAAAAAATATGTTTCAAATACAAGAACAAGTAAGGAATATTTCAATAAGATATCAGCATTTATTTCACTGCAATTACTATGGAAAAAAAATCTATTTAAAAATGTACTTTTAAAAACTCAATGTATAGAAAGTAGAGAATTATAATTAACTATAGATTAATACTATATATACTATATATGCTATATGTAGTATTGTATATTATGTAATATTTCTATCCAATACTACTCAATATTTGGTTTATCTAATTCAATACTGACTTTCATTTGAATTGGGTAAGTCAAATCTCAGGTGGTATTGGATAGAACTCTCAGAGAGACTTGAACTGCAGTCAGGGTAGCCATAAATCCCACATTCTTATTGACTTATATATTACCATCATTATCACTGAACTCTTACCTTTTTATTCTTTATAAACTTTCTCCAATGTATCACAAAGTTTCAGAATTTAAAATGTAAACTTTCTTTACAGAGCAGTTTGTTATTTTGGCATGAGAGATAAATGATAGGCTGACATTTACGAGAAGGATAGTTATGGATGCATTAGGGAATCTCAATGTGAGTTGATGATTGAAGGCTGTTTTGAATAGGATAGCATAATTTGGTGAAGGTGCTGATGTAGGGCAGGGTGATCATTGTTATAAAAATGCTGGTAGAAAATAACACAGAATATTGAGGGGGTTATAAATTAGGCATGCCTGACAATAGACAACATTACCAGTCACAGTCCTTTTTGTAATATAACCAGAATTGAAACAAGAGAGACAAAAGGAAATAAACTATTGGAAGGTATTGCATGCTTTGTTTGATTCTTAAAAATATGATCCATGTATTATTTTTTATAAGTAGAGTATATCATAAAGTCAAAATTCATAAAAATGTTAAAAAATTCATTAAATGGAAAAAAAGGAGCCAATCAAGGAAGCTGTGAAACAGCCTAATCCTAAAGTCCTTAATTTTGAGGTATTAATTTATTGGAACTACTTAGTAAAATGATTCCTATAGTAGTGATTGAAACCAGTTTTAGAAATATAAACTTAACACGTTAATATGTCCATATGAATATTAATTAATTAACTAGACTCCCTCAATGTGACATTCCTGTGTTTTACCAATGTGATTTAGCAAATCTTTTTGAACTACTGTTTTTCTATATCATGGTCCAAGTAGGTTATGATTTATATTGTTTTGAATCAAATGATTCTCAATTTTTATTCCACTTTAGAATCACTGATTAATCAAGTGAAAAAAAAATTGAGATCACCAACACGTAACATGATTTCAATTTGTCCTACATTAGGAGTTTCTAAGGATATGAGATTTTCAATGAAGAAACTGATATGATTTTTATCCAAAGTATATAACATATGTTTTAAAACTACTCATATTAGTATTGACCTTGGAAGTGAAATGTTCCCATATTTGCTTAACTCTATGGAGGATTAAATAATCAAGAAATGAGCTATGTTCCTTATCTTGTTAAGATGTTAATGGCTTCTTTTTAATCTCAAATCTCTGGAATTCTCTGTCAAAATCCATTTGATTAGCTTCTTTATTTTTTCCCTTCCTTCCTTCCTTCCTTCCTTCCTTCCTTCCTTCCTTCCTTCCTTCCTTTTCTCTTTCTCTCCTTCCCTCCTTCCCTCCCTTCATTCCTCTTTTCTCTCTCTTCTTATTATATATATATATATATATATATATTAAAGAATTGTATCCTAAAATAACCACTTTAATTTTTTTCTCTGTTCTGAAGGTATCTAGCAGTATGATAGTCATGTTTCTCACAAAGAAAACTTTAAATTTTATTTTTAGGGCAAAAATCAAGACTTTACATCCACAATATCCTAAATAAGTGTAGAGTTGGCTGCACAACTAAAGCCCCGCAAATTTAGAATTTGAAGGGCAAAAAGAAATCCAACTGTGAATGAGTTAATTTTGTAAAGAATATGCACAATATATTATTTTAGGCTAATGAATGTTCCATATATATTTCTTCCAACATTCAGAATAAATATGATTTGGCAAAATTCCTTAAAATATTTCCCGAGGTTTCAATTTTCATTCAGTTAATAGAATTGCATCATCCTCATTTTATGCTTCCCATAAATTGACTAATCTATATAGTAATTTGACTTGCATCATCTTATGGACAGATTATTCTGGTGCTCAATCTCAATCACAGAGTTAAGTGAGAAACAGTAACAGCAGTAAATACATAGGTCCATAAGTTTATTGAAGCTATAACTTTCTAGGTCATACACTTGTAATATAAAAGAGTGATTTGTTAGTAACAAGCTTTTACATTTATAGACTATATTTCCTTAGTCACTTCTTGGAACTGAATAATTCTAACTTAATTGTCCTCTCTAAATCAGATTTACTATAGTTATTTCCTTTGCAGCATTTCAAGAATAACCATATTATTCTCCAGGGAATATCTAATGGAGTCTTTTAGCTTGTATCTTTCCTTCAGGGCCTCACATGAAGAGATCATCTGAGAAAATAACATTAGCCCCTCTCTAAATGTCTTCATGATAGCACTTTTTCCAAAGTCTTACTAATTCTCTACATTTTTATTTAAATGACTTGTTTTGCTCAAGAGAAAAATGTAATTGACCTGAAAGATGATCTATTATTATTTTTATGTATATCATGACCTAAGTATTATTGTTTAAGTAATTATATATATTGTGTATGGAATAGCTGAGAATCAGGAGATGATTATTTTTTGTAATTTTCCAATATTATTTTAAGATAGTATGACTTCTTTTTCTCACTGGATCCCATCTCCCTAAAAGTTACTACTCTACATCTCTGTTTCCCTTGAAAACAGAATTCCTTTTTGAGTTTTGCTACCTATTGTCTTCAGTATATTTCCTTCATTTTCTCTAAACCCAATTCACCAGTTTTTGTGTTTATCACTCTTTTCCATCTGCTCTTTTAAAGTTTACTTATGATCATCACATTATAAATGTTGCTTGCCAATTATCAGTCCTTACTTGAATTCAATATTTAAAACAAATAACAACTTTTGTCTACTTCTAATACTTTTCTTCCCCTTGTCTTCCAATACTCCAGTGTCCTCTGATTTACCTCTTCCCCAGTGACTACATACCTTCTTAGTCCCTTTGATCATTCTTCCCCATCTTCCTAAACTCTTCACCTTTGAGCCCCTGCAGAGCTTACTTCTTACCATTTGTCTCTTCACTGTCTATGCTTACTGCCTTTGTATTCTCATTTTATCTCTTAAAATTAAATATTAGCTATAGGAAAGACTAATAAATTTGTATCTATAGCCTAGACCTCCTACCTGAATGCTGTGCTCATACATTTATCTGCAGAACTGACATTTACACATGGATGTCTAATAGGTATCTCATAAGATGGTACTGGTTTCTTGCTATTTCCACCCAAAGCTACTTTTAGTGCCTTCCATATAATAGATATCAATAGTCTCAGTTACTTCAGCTAGGCTTTGATATAATTTCAAATTCTTTTGATATTCTGAGAGTGCATATTCCAATACTTTGTTCATTTTTTTTCTCTACTTATACATGCAAAAGCTCACACAATGCAATCTGACTTCTTCCTACTCCTATGCTTTTACTCTGGGGAAATACTTGTTATATCTCATTTTATCTGAATTATGATAATAATCTCATAACTGGTCTTCCTGATTCTGCCTGCCCTTTCTATTTCTCTACTCCTATTCAGGTAGTCTCATATACTTACCTAGAAGCTTAAAGGATCTTTTGAAATGCAATTTAGGTCATATTAAATCTCTGTTTGGAACTTAAAATCACCTCCCATCTTACTCCAAGAGAAGACAAGGTCCTTGTAGAAACCCTAACAACATTAAATGACCCATCCCCAACCCTCTCTAACCTCATTTCCTATCCCTAAACTCTTGTCTTACTCTGAAACTGTGATACTGGTCTTCCTCAGAAATGTTAGGTATGTGCCCAATTTTGCCTTAGGACTTATATGCTTCTCTTTCCTTTGTCCACTTTTAGAATTATCTATCACTAGATATCTACATAATAGGTTCTTTAATATGCTGAAGATCTTTGTAAAAAAATGACAATTTATTTTAGAAATTTTGGCTATAACTTCTCCATTTAAAATTGTAGTCTCCAACTTCCATGTAGCTTACCTTGCTCCCTTTCCTAATTAATTTTATGCCAGAATATTTTAACAATCTGAGTGCTTTTCATTTTATTAATTTGTTTGTAAAATCATTCCACCAAGTATAACGTAAGCTTTAAGAAAAATTGTTTTCACTTTGTGGGTAAATCTCCAGTGTCTAAAACAATTCTGGGCATGTAGTAGGTACTAAATAAATGATTGACTGTATGCATTTTTATTGACCAATAATGTCCTCAAATCTTTAAAAATTTAAGAATAAGTTGTCAGTGGAAAAAAACTAACCTGCATCTATTCAATTCATTCAAAAATGCTTTCTACAGCTTTCCTATAGTTCAAGCTTTTTGCCAGGCATGGTGGTAATATAGAATAAAACACAGTGATTTTGTTCTAGGAACACTCATCTGATTCAGCTATATTAGCAAACCAGAAAGATCATTATACTGGAAGTTTAAATAGAATGCATTGGTAGTATAGGGACAGCTATGCTGAGGATGGCATTAAAATAGAATGGACTTGAAATCTATGTACATCTTTTCAAGTTTCTTAACATCAAGGTCTTAGAAATTTACCTGCAAAATAAAGTTAACTCTTTCTGTTAGCTTTTCATTATGAGAAGAAATTCTTATCAAAAGAAAAAAAATTATAGTTTATGATATTACAGGCCTCAGTCCATTATCAGACAGACTCAGTACTTATTGGCCTCCAGTCAGAGTGCAAGATGATGATAGTAGGAAGTGCATGGTGGAGGAAAGCCACTTGATTGATCATACACCAGGGAACTAAAGAGCATGCAGAATTCCAGGGTCATTAGTCCCCTTTGGGGCAGGCTCTCAGTGACCTAAAGACCTCCCACTAGGCTACACCTCTTAAAAGTTTCATCACTTCCCAGTAGATCCTCTCTGAGGATCAAGCCTCCAACACATAGGCTTCTGGGAACATTTAAGTTCCAAACTATAGCAGTTTCCCTGTGTTTTTATTTTTGAGAAACAGCTTTAGAAATGTAAAAAAGATCTGATAGATCTGGTTTCCTGTATGGTTGGAAGACATTTAAAATCAATTTACCCTATGCTGATACACATAATTTCTCAGCATTCTCATCTTTAATGGTAGTAATAATAGTAGTCTTACATAAGAATGAAATTTCAAGGTTGGAGTAATATTATAGAGAAGCTGAAAACTAAAAGGCAAGGAAGTACTGAAGATTTGGACTTGAGTATGTGTATGAAAGACCAGAGAAAAAAATGGAAGAAAGGATATTCCACTTCTGATTTTTGCTTCCTTGTACCATGAGCATATAACTGATGACTTTTGATTCTGAGATGTCAGTGAAGACCGACAAGATAAGGAACATGAGCTGTCTATGAGTGAATGGTAAGGAGTCATGCTGAATATTATTTTGATACAATTGTACATACAATGAATTTGACAGAACCATAGGCTTTTTTTTTTCCCTTAAAGGTAGAAAAGGAAAGTCAGAAGCCACATATAGGTCTTTAAAGGGCATATTGAAAGATAAGAAAATAAAAATGTAAAAGAAAGTATATGAATTTCCCTCAGTAAAGAAATTTATACAATGATCTTGAAGGACATAGAAGGATGACAACAGGGACAATTAATGATTTTGCAGGAGAAAGTTTAAAAATAGAGGAAAGTATGGAAACAGATGAATGATTTTACTTTGTTTTTTTTTAGAGGTAAGACGGAAGGCAGGAAGAGAGGGAGGGAGGAGGCGAGCAAGGAAAGAAAAGCAAGGGTAAAGTGATAAAGACTGTGTGTAAGACAGCGCACAAACATAAAGGGGAAATTTGTCTTGGAATCTTGGAATACCTTGGTAATGGAAAACTGTCTGCAGAGAATAAAGGACCAGGGAAATATTACAAGCTTGAAGAAAGTGTGTAAGATTAAGGATAGCGGCAGGAGGGAGAGATTGACAGAGAGTATTGAGAGTTCAGGACAGGCTATTTGAAGCTGAAGCAAGTTATTTAACACAGGTTTTTAGAGGTGTCAATCAGATGAGCATGACTGTTTGGAAGCACAAACAGAGACATATGGTGAGGAGGATTTTGAGAACCTAAGATTGGCAAGGATGGAATTGAATGTCTGCCAGGCTGGTAAGGTTATCAAGAGAGTTTAAGAGTAAGTCTATGTCTTAAAGCAGAGGGGAAGAATTTAAGTACTAAGATAGACCAACATGGAATTTACTGATATTACCATTTTTCCCCAACATACTGTATGGAATTACCTACTCCATTTACTTCTCATACTTCTATAAAAGACAAACACTCATCTTAGATGAGATGTACTTTCTTCATTTTAAGGGATGGAAGGGGAACAGGTATCATCAATATTTCTTATGATTATTGAAGTAATTTTGAGATTAAATGGATGTATCAAGTGAAAAAGTAACCATTAAACAACATGAATTTTTAGAAACTTGCATGAAACAATCAAAAGAATTTAAAATCAGAGGCATGATGGCACCATTGGAAATTACTAACTCTATTCATTCTGGTATTTAGTTATCTCATTAACAAATTTTAAAGAAACTCACTAGTTCCTATTATTTATTTATTTTTTCCAGAAACAGAGTCTACGACTTTATTATATTTATATTTAACTTTTACGTTTTAAAAATATTGTGGTTATCATGCTATGGAGCTGTACACAAAATCACATGCTCCACAACAACATTTCAGTCAATGACAGACAACGTATATGACAGTGGTGGGAGAAACTGTATCACCTAGTTACACAGTAGAAATCTTAGATTGTGTAAGTTCACTCTATGATGATTATGGAGCTAAGAAATTGGGTAATGATGTTTTTCTCAAAGTGTATCCCTAACCTTAAGCAACACATGATTGCTTTAATATTTTTTCATTTTACATTTTAATTTAGTTTTGATTATAATTACTTGATTTTCATATCATTATTATAGAATAAAATATAATGAATATGTTGACTTCTTTTTTATACTTTTATTACTACCTTTAAGACTTTCTTGATCCTCATAGAATATAAAAGGGACTAGGAAAGCATCTTAGCAATAGGCTACTTAATTTGCCTCAAATCTCTACCAATTTACTTAGTATCCCTAGGTAATAAACATTTATTCCATAATAGTCCAAAATTCATTTCAGGCAATGATGCAAATATGTAGAATAGTAAAGATAAATAAAATCAATATATAAAACTTGGCTTCATTTGTTCACTAACCATTATTAATTTAACATATTTTCCCTTTATTGCATTTCTGGTTTAATAGGATTATTTGCAATTAGATATTTCTCCATCTTTTTGAAATTCAGAATTTTAGATATATTCAATGAGTATATATTTAGGTTCTAGGAAGTTGAATTTATTGGTGAAAAGATACATATAATGTAATATAATATGGCATGTTCAGAATGAGACAAACTTGAATTCAGACTTCTTAGGGGGAAAAACCTAGTTAAGTTATGTTAAATGCTTCTCTCATTTGCTTTACAAAGGAATTGGACAACAAAGAATGTATACTCAGAAAATGTTGGTAATTTAATTCAAATTTGTGTTTAATGGAATTTCCTAAGCAGATCCTAAGTATAAGAAAGCACAACCAAATTTAGAATACAAACAATTCATTTAACATAGGAGAGAAATCATACCTTCCATTCTTGTTTGTCCCGAGCTTGGATGTTCACCTCCCAAGCAGAATTCATATGGCCTAAATTCTTTTAACAGCTTGTCTTCATGTCAGTCAGCCAATGAACATCTCCTGAAGATGTCTCTGGGATTATGATGCTTTGCAAAGAACCCCTATCTTTTCTCCTGATAATATTTTTCAGATTTCTTCTACTTAAAGTTTCAATTAGAGTAACTTGTCATTCTAATCTTAAAAAAAAAATAAAATTGATTCATGGCCTAATTAAAAACAGTGTAGGCCCTTGACACTGTGTCTGTTGTACTTACTGGGTAAGTTTCTTCTGCTTTAGAACATGATTCATGCCTGTTTAGATTTTTGTTTCCTTGAAACTATGCAATACATTCCCAAGAAAGATTAAAAAAAAAAAAAAAGATGATGGTCTATTGAAGCTGATCAGGTAGCACTGTTTCTCTGATATGCTAGATGGATATATAGTTTATTGTGCAGATAAATAAAGGATTTTGGCTATCCTTGATTTACATATGGTACTATCATGAAAGAATTCTAAAATAGATAATAGAAGATTATTCTGCTTGTTGTTTGTTTTGTGCTCCGTCTTTAAAAAAAATGTTTTATCAATATGGAACCATGTATACCCAAAAGAAAATGTGGAAGTCACCTGGAGATATGAAAACAGTTATCATTTAAACACGTAAATATAAACAAACCTGCTAATGATTATTTTCTCCCTTATTTGTAAATGACAACTTTTGTAATTGTATTTTCAAAGGAATTTTTTTAGGTATTAGAATCATTGTTCAATACCTCAAAAATGTGTGACATGGGCCACCTGAATCCAATTTACATTGGGAATGTTGTTTTCTATATTATTCGTAGCATCAAATCTAAATTTCTTTTTAATTTATTTTATTTTGTGTGTGTGTGTACTGGGGATTAAACCCAGTGGCCTTAACCACTGAGCATAAATCCATATCCGCAGCCCTTTTTATTTTTTATTTATTTTCATTTTTTATTTTTAGTTTTATTGATTTTATTTTTTTAAATACATGACAGCAGAATGCATTGCAATTCTTATTATACAAAGTACAATTTTCATATCTTTGTATACAGAGTATATTCATACCAATTCATGCCTTTATACATGTACTTTTTTTTTTTTGCATTACAATTCTTACAATTTCTAAACTGTGGAGCCAACTTAGATGCCCTTCAGTGGATGAATGAATAAAAAAAATGTGGCATATATACACAATGAAATTTTACTCAGCATTAAAGAGGCTAAATTCATGGCATTTGCAGGTAAATGGATGGTATTGGAGAAGATAATGTTAAGTGAAGTTAGTCAATCCCCCAAAACAAATGGTGAATGTTTTCTCTGATATAAGGAAGCTGACTCCTAGTTGGGTAGGGAAGGGGAGCATGGGAGGATTGGATGAATTCTAGATAAGGAAGAGAGGTGGGAAGAAAAGGGAGGGGGCAAGGGATTAATAAGGATGGTGGAGTGTGATGGACATCATTGTCCAAAGTACATGTATGAAGACTCGAATTGGGTGTCAACATTCTTTATCTACAAACAGAGATATGAAAAATTGTGGTATATATGTGTAATAAGAATTGTAATCTTCAGCCCTTTTTAATATTTTTATTTAAAGACAGGGTCTTGCTGAGTTGCTGAAGGCCTTAATAAATTTCCAAGGCTGGCTTTGAATTTTCACTACTCTTGCTTGCATCAGTCTCCAAAGCCCTTGGGATTTTAAGTGTGTGCCACCAGTCTTAGTTCAAATCTGAATTTCTAAGAGAAAGGAGTGCAGGAAATTCATTATGACCATATTTACAAATGATTTCTCTGGACTTAAAATTGGGGGTTCACATGTCTAAATGATTTGTAAAATTCCTCAAAGGGCTCAGTTAGGATTGATATCTGTAAAAAAAAATTAAGTGTACTAAAACAATATTAGAGGCTAAGTAGTTCAATTGTTAGATTTGAGACTTGTTTTACCAACTGAGTACAAAAAGGAAGGAACCTCCTTTGTCTGCCTCCCTTTATTATTGCACTACAGTCAGAAAATTACTCCTCAGTCACATATGCAGCCTGATCAGCTACTGCCCGCAGAGTTTCCTATATGTGCTTTAAGTGTGCGCAGCATTGCTACTTAGTAGGTGCCCATGGAGTTGATGGCAACATGCCACCTTTATCTGGGGCCTCTGAGATTCATTCAGCACTTTGATGTTGTGCTAAATAGCACCTGGCTCTTCATAAGAGTTCAGGAAACATCTTTGTCGTTTGATTCATTCCCAGGGAATGGCTTTGGAATAAAGGTGACTAGAGTTCATATTTCTGGTATAGTCACTTTACTTGCACAAATAGTCATATTTTTAGAAATAGTATCTCCCACATGAGAACAGATATTAGAAAAGCCTGGCTATAATATTTTATTCTTTACCAAAAGAGATTTTTTTATGTGTCTAAAAATAGATTTGATTTTTTACTTATTGAAGGATCTTAGCTGCTGTAGGAAATTTGGAAAACTACAATCATATAAAGATGATAACAGAAACCTCTACAATCTAGCCACCTAGTACATTCATTTTTAACATTTTAAATACTCTTCTTTTTGAAAGTCTTTGATGAATATCTGTATAAAGCATATGTAATTATATTTGTATATATACATACCTATTCATATTGTCAACATTGTATTCATGTTTTCCCTTTTGAAAATAATATAAAATTATTTGAAACTATTTTTAACATTGATGAGACTTTATCTTATGGATTCATAGTATAATTATATATTGCTATTATTGGGAATTCTCTTCATTTTCCTTAGAAAAATGAAGTAATTGAACTATACTGAAAATAAGAACATTTTCCAATTACAGTTACAGCTTATAAATTGTTTTTTACAAATAATATTTGATTTTTATATTTTATCAAAACTGAAAAGTGAGCCAGGTATGGTGTTGCACACCTATAATCCCAGTGACTAGGGAGGCTAAGTAGGAGGACTGTAAATTCAAACCAGTCTCAGAAATTTAGGAAGGCCCTAAGCAATTTAGCAAGACCTTGACTCAAAATAAAAAATAAAAAGGGCTGGGGATGTTGCTCAGTAGTTAAGTACCCCCAGGTTTAATCCACAATTCCCAAAACAAAACAAAACAAAAATCCCTAATAAAAGTGAAGTCTCTTAAGAAATACTTATGAATCGCTTGACATTTTGAGATATTTGATGCAATGATTTAAAAAAAATAAATTGTGATTGAATCTATGGCAATCACTAATTTGATATTCCCAGGAATAAGAGAAGAAGTAGTATTTTAAAATGTTCAGTACACTATTAATGCCATATTATTATTTCAGAAAACCCTCTATTAAGGAAAGTTATAGAACACTATTATTAGAGAATTAAATATTACTAAATATTAAGAACTACTCATAAATTGAAAGAACTTAACAAAACAGAAAAGACTTAAGAGAACAAATAAGAGACTATTAAGAAATATATTAAAAAGTGTTATTTTATTGAACATATGAAATCAGATTTAAGGGCCTCTCTGACCATATTGTGAGACCACATTGAAATTATTTCTCTCGTTAATACTCAGACTCTTACTACTTTGTATATAACATGATATGAGTAGGCACCAATAAAGACTGAGTGGAAAAAAAGAAAAGAAATGAGCTCTGTAAATCTTAACCATTCTAATCAAAAGAGATTTGAATTCATCACATATTATTTCGTGGATACATAGTTTGTTAGTGAGGAGAAATTTAAGGGAAAAAAATTGGCTTTCCATGATTGACATATGGTACAACTATGAAAAGATTCAAAGATAAAACTGAGAAAAGAATTCAAGACTCCACTGCCAACCCCACCCACAAAAGAAAAAAAAAATCCTGAGGTGCTATGCATTCCAAAATAGATTAAAAAGAAAGAGAACACATTTAGAAGATAAGGGGTCCATTAAAAGTGGTCAATATTAGGAAACTAGCCATGACTAAATCTTTCTAAGATTCAATTTTCTGAGCGTCTAGAATAAATGCACTTTAATATTGACCGGTGGAGGTAATTCTATAGCCTTGCATTGTATTGAATTTGAGTCCTTATTGTATCAGAAGAATGTCTCAATTTTTGGTACTACCACAGTCCTAGAGATTCAGGTACTTTAATCCAATCAATTTAAGTAAATGTAACTATTTCAGTATAAGCACTTAGGAGTCTTTTTGGTTGGGATTAACTTAAAATTGGGCATCAGTATCATCTCAAACTAGGCTATACTGCCCAGCATGTTTTCTTATTCAGAACCACATCTCAAACAGTAAAATGTGTCCTAAATACAGGTCAGTTTAGTCACCATCAACAGTCCCTTTTCACAAGAATAAAAAGCTTCAAGATCACCATTCTATTTCCAAGAGCCTTTCAGATTTTAGTTCTATGGGGGAAAAAAAAAACAAACAAAAACAAGAAGAAAGGTATAATGTTTTATTATATCGAGAAAGTAAGCAGCCAAGTCAGGATTGTCAAAGGGAAGTGGAAAGTTAACATCTATTTTAAGAATCAACTGTTTAAAAATTTGATCTCATAATTGCATTCTCTGTATAGGTACAGAAAAACAAACTCAGATTCATGTTTTTCTTCAGGGAAGTATTAGTATGCAATACATTTTATGGCAATGAAACATGGTTTCATGACAGATATTTTGAGATAGATAATTAAGCAGGTTTCTTAAAGAATACATCATCATTTCCCAGAAGTAATATTGGACACTCATTGGCAAAGTGGAATGATAACCAGTGGAACCCAGAATGCAGCTATTTCATCTGCATAGAGACAACACTGCAATGGCTCTGCCCTGGGCAGGGTCTAGCTCCAGAATGGATAGAGACACCAGAGCATCAAAGCCTTTGAAGCATTCAGAGATGGCAAAGTAAACAAAACAAGTGCTTTAGGGGAAATTGAAGCAGAATGCTATGTGACTCAGCAGAGTTTTATGAGGCTTGAAAATCCCTACACTAGAATCAGGAATTTGACACAGAATGCCTATATGATACTTTTTGTATAATTGGACACGGCAACAGGTTCTATAAGATCACTTTCTGCCTGGAATCCAGAGAAGCCTCTAACCATGTTTGCACATTGGTTTTGATTTTTAAAAATTTCATTAAATAATATCAAGTAACCATTTTTTCATTTGAAAGAAATAACACTGAAATGATCAATAGTTTACTGAGCACCTATTAAATGCAAGCAAAAGATACTCATGTGAATCTCATAAGGCACACTAACAAACTAGACACAAGTAATTGGAAGTAAAGAGAGAATAAATTGAATGTGTTTCAGAGTTACTTTCTAGACAATAAAATCTACTAGTTAGTAGAATCCATCACCTGAGATAAGTGTATGAAGGACTTGACTGCGATCACCCAAAATTTGTTGAACAAAGTACAGAACATTTTAGAGAAATTAAGAAAAAATATGAAAAGAATAGTTCTCATATTCTTGATGTTATTTTTCATGTCATTCTCTTTATATGATTTTTACCTCCTTCAATCAAAATATGTTTACAAAAGTACTTTTCATTTGCCAGGTACGCATTATAGTATTTCTCCTAGGTTTTTATTTAGTACATATGGTACAATAAGCTGGGGACTCAGATAATATATTTATTTTTTTTCCTTTTTTTAAAACAATTGTTTTCAGAACCTAGAATATGTTCATCTTACTGATACATTGATTTTTGTAGTAGTACCATTCTTTTGAAATCTGTCATCATCAATATGGCTCATTAGCAAAAAGAGACTGGCAAAGGGATTTTTTCTTAAATGTTGGAAGTGAGGCACATCTCCTGCCAGTGCACCTGTCTGCAATTTTAATGTGATTCTGTATTGTTGCCTCAAGAGTGATTCTCATATAGAATAGTTGAGACAAATATATGATTCTTATGTAGTTTCAAAAGATGACAATAAGACCTAGGTAGTTTGTGAAACTGCATGAGGATAGAGACATTTTAAGAACTTTGAAATATATGACTTGGCAGTGATCCTCACCAATTTGGAAGAATTTAGAAAAGAAAAATAGTTTGTACTTTTTAGATAAGATGTGACTAGAATGAAATGCTCAAGTTGATGAAAGTTTATCTAGTAAATTAATAGGGACTCAATTATATTTAAGCTCCACAGATAAAAGAATAAATTATTTGGAGAAATG
The DNA here is from genome assembly GCF_052094955.1 of Ictidomys tridecemlineatus. Lineage (NCBI taxonomy): Eukaryota > Metazoa > Chordata > Mammalia > Rodentia > Sciuridae > Ictidomys > Ictidomys tridecemlineatus. The sequence goes on from NC_135482.1 coordinate 128,104,217, forward strand.
AAAGACCTTTATAATTTCCTATTTTAAGCCTGCAAAACAAAGCTTATTCTAATTGGTCAAGGCCTTTGTTCACAATAATATTTGTATTAGTACTTTAGGTTTATTTAATACCTGTGTAATCAAACTCCAGGTACACCTATTATACCATGAAATTTTCTCAAAAATGTCATTAGCTTACATTATTTTCATTCTACATATAAGGAACTTGAAACAGACTGATACTACTCAATTAATAAATGGTAGAGCTCAGATTAAAACCCAGACTTTTCATTTGGGTTACCTGAGCATTATGGTGTAGAAAGTCTTCATTCTATCTGATTATATCAGCCTTGCTTAGTTCACATGTAGAGAAAATTGGAGAACTTTCCAGCATAATTTGAACTTGTACTCTTATTGAAATATATGATTTGGAACCATTTATTTTTCTTCTAAATTTCTACTTTATCCTTTCCACTTTTCAGTTTTTCGTAACCATGAAACATTCTGTAAATATTTTGCCTCCCTGCAACTACAGTACTTTACTTTAAAATCATGATTCTTGAATTATCCTTTTATTTGAAGGAGAATTTATTAAGGAAGAATTTATTAAGGAGGGTCTTATATCCAAAAAAGATATGCCCTGAGATAGTCCTACACACATTTTTTTTTTACATAATTGCAAGAGCTTTATCATTTCCTGAAACCAAAATTTAAACCCATGATTTGAAAATCTTTCAATGAAATACAATACCTCAAATTAGGAAAGCTGTGGAAAACTCAGAACATATGCATAGAATCAACACTATCTTTTCCTCAAGGTAGCTCTTGTTGATAAGACTAGAGATGATACTAGTGTTGAAAATAAGGATCTGGGTCCTTGTTCTCCTGGTGTTGAAGACAGAACACCCAAGAAATACCAAGGCAGTAGCAAAAAGTTTCATTTAAAGGAAAGAACAGAACTCCAAGGGGTGGTGGTGGTGGGGGGGGGGTCCAAAGTTGATGCCTAAGGGAGTGACGGTGTCCTGCACCTTTTATAGATTTCATATTGCCTTTCTTCTCATGCCCCCTTCTCCCATCCTACCTATGTGACCAAAAGTGACCAAAAATGCAGTAAGAGAGTGGCTGGGGTTGATTTCTTGTATTAGAAATTGGGATCCTTCCAGTCCCCAGAGGCTGTTAGCAATCAGGTGATGGGGAGTGTTATTGACTCATTTCCTTTTCTTTAAAAATTAATCAGCTATCTATCCTTTGCCCTGGTTTCATTGACTTCAGCTATTCTGGGTTTCCTCATTATAAAAACTTAGGGTTTTTTGTTTTGTTTTATAGCACACCATCACAAGCTTAATTTGAAAAATGGAGTACTAATTTGTATATGACCAAGAGTTACATGTATTATCTACCATTTCAACATAGTGCATCTGATACATAACAAGTACTCATATATTACTGTTAATACATGTATGAATGAATAAACAAATGAAACGGTGAATAGAAAATTGACAGTCTGGAACCTCAATTCAAATTATTTTCTATATTTGAACAAAAGACGTCTATAACACTTTCCTTCACTATTTTAAATCATGCCCTAACTAAAAATGTTGAAAAAAAAATCAAATAAATTTTAGGTTATGTTACATGCATTGAGAAATCTTTGAAACTAATTGACCTTCTCAATTTTATTTCAAATGCCAATAACTGGCCATGTTCATAATATGATTTTAAAAAGAAATATTTACATGTATTTTTTAATTTAAAAATTTATATTGGTCTATATAGGTTTTCTGTGGTTGTACTTTTAAGCTATATATATATATATTTTTTTTTCTTTTTCTTAAAACTTTCTACTCTGTGTTTCTTTTATTTATTTAACTATTTATTTACTTATTTTTGGTTCTGGGGTACTTGACCACTGAGCCACATGCCCAGCCCTATTTCTCATTTTTTCTTTAGAGATAGGGTCTCAATGAATTGCTTATCCCCCTGCCTTTGTTGAGGCTGGCTTTGAACTCATTATCCTTCTGCCTCATGCTCCTGAGCCAGTGGGATTACAGGTGTGTGCCATTGCACTCGACCCGTACTCTGTGTTTCTGTAGTATTAAATTTATTATTTTAAAAATTCAAATTAATCCCTTAATTTAATATAAATTTCTTGTATAAGATGGCATGCTTCCTTTCATATAGACTTCAACTTGATAGTAACAATAAGTATTTCCTTGACATATATTAGAATGCCTGTAGAATAGATGTAGTGCCCATTGTCCTATTTAAATGACATCTATTAGAACTGTGATTTATGTCAAAATTTATTTTCTTATCTTGTTTGGTGTGTTTTTGTTTTGCTAGTTGACATATGTACATAAGAAGAGCTTTATTGTGGTTTCCCTCATATCCACAATTTTGATTTCTAGTTTTCTGTTACACAAAATATTATATGGAAAATTCTTGAAATAATTAATATTAAATTTTATATCATTAACAAAGCATGATGAAATCTCATGCCATTTCCCTCTGTCCTACCTGGCATGTGAAACATTCCCTTATCAAATGTATCCAAGCTGTATATACTATCTGCCCAAGAGTAAATAACCATATGGGTTACTAGACTGACAATAACAGTATCACACTGCTTGTGTTCAAGTAACTCTTATTTTATTAATTATTATGGTCATGAAGTGCAAGAGTAGTGATTGTAGCAATTTGGTTATGACAAAGTTACTTAATAGAGTGCTTTTTTAAAGTATCATCTCATAAAAAAAAAGAGTGAGCCTAATACAGTAAGATGTTGAGGGAAAGAAAGCAAGAGAGAGTGTATATTCACATACCTTTTAATAAGAATATTGTTTTAATTATTCTATTTTGTTATTAGTTATTATTGATCTCTTACCATCTTTAATTTATAAATTAAAATTTATCATAAATATTTGGATTAAGAAAAATCATAGGATATGTAAGGTTTGGAACTATCTGAGGTTTTAGGCATCCATGGGAATCTTGGATAATATTGTCTGAAGATAAGGGGAGACTTTTTTTTAGAAGAAACAGTGTGATTTATAAAAAAAATTAAAACAATTAAAGACAAAAGTAATAAGAATTAAAAACAAAAGTAACAAGAAAATTAGAAAGTGCAGGATATTTCACATTGCCCTTTTGGTCAGCATATTGCCCCACTTATCTAAACTGGTTTTAAAATATTGGGAAAAGTATTCTTTAAGATATAGTATAAAATATGCAGTATGTACAAAACTGTTATTGAATGACATACACAGTTCATAAAAAATACATTATAAACATTTTCAAGGGCTCTGTTCTATAATGTTAACAGCCAAGGTCAATGCAGTCTTATTTTGGCTAAAGTCTTCTTATCACACTTCTAGGAAAAACTGCAAGATTGCAAACTCCTTGTATATTGGAAGAACTCAAATGTGTGTGCTTAACTTCTGTCATGGCTACAGAAAACTCAAGTTTTTTTTAAAGGGGAAATTTTTGCATTAATATTTCTTATGTAGAATATATGTCTTATGGAGTAGTAATGTGGAAAAGAAAGTGAATTCATTCAATGCCATTACGGTGACAAATTAGGAAGCCTTTACATTTTACATTAGTATACTTCTTCTTCTATGATTAATTTTGTGATGGAGGTGATCTCAGTCATGCCAGAGGCTTATTCTGAGGTGATTGCTATTTTCAAATCAATTCAATTATTTATTTACAGTTCATTGAGCCATAATATTTTTCAAACAGTATCTAGAGACTATAAAAATTAAAGTAAAAAAATTCTTCAAATCTAGGCCTTCCTGAAATTATATTTTAAGCCACTCAAAAAAGGAAAATAATGAATTCGGTATAATACAACATGATTTCAGAGAACAATAGAAAGAAAATCAAATTGAGTAAAAGCCTATGTTATTGTTTGGATGTAAGGTGTTCCCTAAAACTCACATATAAGACAATGCGAGAAGGTTTAGAGGAGAAATTATTTGTAGCCTTAACCTAATTAGAGAATCAATCCCTGATAAGATTAACTAGGTAGCAACTGGAGGCAGGTAGGTGTGACAGGAGGAAATAGTTCATTGGGGGCATGGCTATGATGTATATATTTTGTATCTTGAGAAAGGAGACTTTCTCTCTGCTTTCTGATCACCATGATCATGATGGGCTCCTAAATTATTTCCAAATTCTCTCTAAATATACTTGCATTGTTTTAAGGGAATGCTATGATGTGAGCTATTTCCCGCGGCCACGCACTCTTCCATGATGTTCAGCCTTATCTTATGCCCAGAGGAATGGATCCAGCCTTCTATGGACTAAGACTTCCTAAACCATGAACCTTCAAATAACCTTTTCCTCCTCTATGGTTGTTCTGGTCAGATTCTTTAGTCACAGCAGAAAAAAAAAAAAATCTGACTAAAACAGGATAGGATGAGGTACAAGTGAGGTCTGAGTGTATTCAAGAATGGTGAGCAATTTTAGCCAGGATTCTTAGGGAAGGCTTCTTGGTGGACCTGTCCTTCAGTCAGAAATTTGAAAGGTGAAGAGAAGGAGCCCATCTAGCAGACTATGTGAGGAGGATTTTAGGCAAGCTCCTAAGAAAGAAAAGTGAAAAATTGAGAACTCTGGTGTGGCTAGTCAGGAAAGTAGAGTGTACAATGAGATGAGGTCAGAGAGGCACAGGGTCCTGAAGGCTATGGTGAGCAATTGTACAAGATGCATATAAAGGGATACTCTTTCATCTGAAATAAAATTGATACAAACTAAACTCTTCATGAGTGCATTAAAGAATGTCATTAAAACCATATGGAGATGGACAACTCATATCTGTGGATTCATCTTTATTACTAATTAAGTAGGAAGCAAACGAGATGTGACTTTTCCCTTTGGCACTGTCTTCATTTGCTTAACGTTCAAGTCATATTTCACATTTGAGATAATTCACCCTGAGCCAACATAGAGAAACCACTCAGTCTGTATCTAAAGGTGAACATCAGAGGGGCAAATTCTCTCTAAATCTACTTGAATTGTTTTAAGGGAATGCCATATTATTTGTCCCTGGTCCACTTACTGACTCATTCTTCTTAATGATTATTTCACTAAGTTTTTTTTTATCCTCAGACTTCTATTCCCATGTTATGTTTGCAGATGAACAGCTTTCCAACAAATGATATAATTTAGATAGATAGCTAGTATTTCTTCAATTCACTTTCCCGTCTCCCTTTAGAATCACTGTATTATTTATGTTGTTCTTTCTGTCCTTGGAGAAAGAAATTTCCAGCCTTTCCTTTCTTTTCCATCATCATCTCCACCTAAATTTTGAATCCCATCCCTCAATGCCTTATACAAGAAATAAATTCTTAACATTGTGTTTCTTGTACATCATCGATCTCTCTCCCCACCTCCATTGTCTTTCCTTCTTCCCTTCTTGCTCAGTTTCCTTCTCAGAGATTACAAATGTATTTAAATATTTCCCAGCATAAAACACCATGAATAGTGAAATTTTTCTACTTTATATTCCTTGGGCTACTGCTCTCCTGCTTGCTCAACCCTTTTAATGTGCAGCCCTTTTGCTCTGATAGATTATTTTCACGACTGTGATTCATCTTTCAGCATATAGTATAAAGGCTTATTCTGCCTTCACCCTGTTTTCTAACCATGTTCACTAAATTTATCATTTTCCCTTTTTTATCTAAACTTTTGCTATGTTTTGCTAACTTGGGTGGCCTATGTTGATTCTTATTTCTTAATAGCATGTGATATTGTTGACAATTTTGAAAACTATTTTCATGCTTTACTTTTAGGAAATTTCTTCTTCTTTTTTTTTTCTGTATTAGCATCAATTTTTTTCTCCTCCTTTGATTATAGCTTAAACATTAGCATCCTTCAGGGTCTCTTATTCTGCCACTTCTCTTTTTATATTGCCATATGCTTTATGATAATCTTACACAAAGCATGGCTCAAAATGATTTAATAAATGTAACCTCCTTTCACATCTTTCTCAAATTCACATTATAATACTGACAAGATTTATGCAGCCTCACAGGTAGAAGCCTCAGTGTCTTCAATCTTCCCTTCCCTTCAGTTCTCATACCAAATCAGGGTCTAAATCATTCTGATGAGTGCTTCTCAAACTACTGGTGTTAAAAGAAACATGTTTTATTGTCTCTGTGCCACTCCGTTGTTTCTGTTGCTGCCTAATTCTAGCCTTTTTTATGAGTCACATAATATTATGCAGACGATCCTGCTTCTTGCCTTTCTGAACCTTAGTCTTTTTCATTCTTATCCTTTCACTCTCATGCTTACAATAAAACAAAACCACCTCAACTACCTCTGTATTCCTCTGTCAACTCCTTACACTACCATTTTCTTCATAAATTCACTGTGGACACAGCTACAATTACACGGATGCTCAAATATAGCACTTGCTTTTGTTGTATAAGCTGTTTGCCTGGCCTGGAATATCTTTCAACACCTTAACCAGCTGGCAAAACCTTGGTTTTCCTCAAGGCCTGGATCACACATTGTCTTTTCTGCCAAATCCTCCATGAATACTCCAGGGCTACTTAGGTATCAAGTACAATGAAAACAACATGAACTCTGGAGTAACTTAGTTTGGAATCTATAACTGGATGGTCAAGAACTGTATTTCAAGATGAGTTACATAACCCTAAATTTCTTCTTGAAATAATAAGAATGCGGTTGAGTTCTATTTGTCATTAAATGAAAGATAAGCAGTGTTTTCTTTAATTCTAAGAACACAGAAAATAGATAATAGTATTTTTTTCCTATCTCATTCATAATGTTTTTAATAATTTTAATTTTTAAAATTTAATTATAAAGGGATGATTATCTACCATCCTAATCATACTTTGTTCTATTATTTTTTCAATCTTGGGCGTTAATACTGGGATGGAAAGAAAGTAGATATCCAATGTATGTTTGATGAATGGATGAATGAATATTTTCCAATGGGCAATAGTGGAAGGGATCATTTACCTCAAATCCATGTCTGATACTTATTTTTGTAATAAATTACAATGTACTTTCCATTGACTTTCAAATATATGGACATTTGCACTCACAGTTTAAAGCAAACTTCGTCTTTCAAGAAAAAGCTGATGTGACTATCTATTCTAGGTCTTGTCTTTGTCATAAAGGCAAACAAAGAAGCTACTTAATGTGAAAAATATATTGAGTATAGATATCTAAAGGACAATAATACCATCAATTTGTTAACTCCCTCAATTCCAACTTATAAGATAAAGGTTTCAGCTTCCCTAAATCTATCAAACTGGACTTAACCACTACCATTGGAGAATAGGGCCCAATTCTGGAAAAAATTGAAATGTCATGGGAAACAGTTTAGTTCTGATGTTTAAAGATGATTTTTATAATACTTATCTATACAAATTCCTAATCAGAGGATTACATGCATGTGTATGTATGTATGTCTGTTTACTTTCAGTAGACAAATAAGGTATGTCATAAAAGCCTTTTCTCCTTTTTGTTCATCATATTTTACTCTTGCAGAAAAATTTTGCTCTAGGAATTGTTGATCTTCGGCAGCAGATACTGAAACACACAGAGGTCAAAATATATATGAAAGAGAGAAACAATGATATGTGTTTGATTTGTGCTTTATATGTGCATTACTCATAAAGAAATGTTGAAGACTATGATAATACAGTAAATAGGGAGAATATTGAATTAATGTCCTATTTTTCTAAGGGGAAAATTAAAAGATGTTTTTCTTTTCAAAACACATAGAGAATGGCTATTTTTAAATTACCAATTTAAAATTGAATTTCTGTAAGCAAAAAAGGACTTAGAAAACGACATAAATATGGGTGTTCAATCAATCTTAAGTGTGTTTAGAAGGTCATGAAAAGACATAATTAATTTAGGAAAAAATTTTCTCTATGTATGTGCTCTAAATAGATTTTATACTACAATAAATAGATGCATCTCAATTCCAAACTGTATTCTAATATATAAATGATAGCCCATTTAGTACCCTTATCTTGATATAACCCATTACAGTGACTACTGTGACAAGAAATAAAATAAAATAAATTATATCCATCCAGGCAGAGAGCTTAGTAATAAAGTGGAGCATTTGCCTGTTCATCTAAATTCTATCACACATATATTATACTGTTCATTAGAATTTTTTCAATGAAGAATGCCTGTTATTTAAATAGACAAAAGCTTTAAACACATGTTTTATAGCTTTGGGCTGAGTCTTGTTCTAAAATTCTAACACCAGGTGTATATAAATGCAAGAAGAAAAAGTAATGTGATTGGCAAACTCAATAAACCTGACTGGCCTTTTAAATTATATGAGGTACCTCTAGTTTGACCAAATAGATCATGTTGGTTATACTATTGGTGACCTCTTGCTTTTCATAGTTTAGTGACAAAGCTGTGTGGGGATGTGTATAGTGTGTGCACATGTAGGCTAATGTCAGTGAGACAGAGACAGAGAGAAATATAAGGAGGAAGAGAGAGAGAGAGAGAGTGAAAGAGACAAGGAGATAAAAGAGAATGGGGTGGAGACAAACAGAATGGAAGGAAATAGTAAGAACTGTAAAGTTTATAATGGCTATTTCTGAGGTCAGAGATACTACAAAACAGAATTCTTTGCTAATGTGTTGTCGTTTTGCTTTCATTCTAAGAATGCAGTCAATAACAGAACCCAAAGTATAATTAGATTACTTAAGAAAACATTGCATCAATTAAAAAAATTTCCAATTCATGTTATAAAAGTTATCCCTTCATTAATGTTACAGTTTTCTGAGTATAACAAATTCCAATTCTGAAAGCAATGCACCTCCAATTCCTCCAGATTTCCTACCTTTCATACTTAGGGAGCTTACTGCCTATGGAAATCCCATCACTGTTACTGACATTTATTTTGAAATGTTCGCTTGTCTGCTTGTACTCTTCTGTAAACCTCCACTAAAACTTAAAAAAGGAAAGATTATATTAAACTGCTCATTTTTGTCTGCTTGAAGTCTTGATCTATTAATGAAACATTTCAAATTAAGAAGGTAATTTTTTTATAGTTAGGAAAGTTGAGAGTAAAGAGAATAGACCTCAGGGCACAACTTTATCATAGCATGTTCTGTATTATTTTAAAATTTACTAATTATTTGTCTTCCTAACTATACTAAAAGATATTTCAGAGAATAAATTTTGCTCTTTTATTTCCATAGCCTAAGGCATTCATGTGCTTTGTGCATAGGAAGACCCTAGTAGATGTTTGTTGAAATAAACTGAATGAATGAAAAGAGATCACAAAGAATAAAGATGCACCATACCTACATTCTTATATGTAAAGAAAATAAGATAATTGTTGAGTGCAGAGTTGTATTTTCTCTTTTAATTCTTGAAATCTTTGCAGCTTACACAAACTTCCATTAGAAACTGAAGTGTATACAAACTTAAATGAAATATGAACAAGAATATTTTCAATTATAACTCTCATATATATTTATTTCATTCTTTTGTTTTATAGAAGTGTAATATTTTTTTTAAGTGAGAGAGAGTGAGAGAGGAGAGAGAGGAGAGAGAGAGAATTTTTAATATTTATTTTTTAGTTCTCGGCGGACACAACATCTTTTGTTGGTATGTGGTGCTGAGGATCGAACCCCGGCCGCACGCATGCCAGGCGAGCGCGCTACCGCTTGAGCCACATGCCCAGCCCAGAAGTGTAATATTTTTATGACTACTTTCAGCCTAGAAAGGTTTCTTTTCTTTTCTTTTTTAAAAATACTGTTTAGTTGTCAATGGATCTTCATTTTTTTTTTATATGTGGTGCTGAGAATTGAGCCCAGTGCCTCACATGTGATAAGCAAGCACTTTACCACTGAGCCACAACCCCAGCCCCTAGAAAGATTTCTTATACTATAAAAATCTAAGTGACATCACCCAGAGGTGTGTGAAAGTGTATGTGTACATATACACTTATAGGTACATGAATCCATGTGTTTGATATGTATTCTTTTATTTTATATGTACATATATGCACAAATCATATGGACAGATAGACATACACAAAATGTTGAAGATATAAACCTTAATCATGTGAGTTTACTGTAAGAAATATTGTTGCAGTGTTATATTTTGGTATTGAAATGTCAATCAAACTGGCAGATTTAATTCTCCACAGATTTATTCTATACAACAAAACAAAACAAAATACAGATAACTAAAACAGACCTTCTAGTTTATGTTTCAGTCAGAGTAGATAAAACATTGATTCCATAAAGGCAAAAAAACTGGAAAATATGTACATGTTTGTACACTTGTGTATGTGTGTTTGTGTTAGACTTTTTTCTTCTATTTTTTTTAGTTGTAGATGGACATGACATCCTTATTTTGTTTATTTGCTTTTATGGGGTGCTGAGTATTGAAACGTGCATCATACATGCTAAGCAAGCATTCTATCTCTGAACTACAACACCAGCCCTTAGACTATTTTATAGTATACAGAAATGTGTAACATGTTGCTTAGAGTATTATGTTTTTCTTTTAATGTGAATGGATATCTTCTGAAGTAAAGAATACAATTTTCGGGACTGGGGTTGTGGCTCAATGGTAGAGCTCTTGCCTAGCACATGTGAGGCATTAGATTTGATTCTCAGCACTGCATATAAATAAATAAAATAAAGGTCTACTGTCAACTAAATATATATACACACATATATATATATAAATATAATTTTCTAATAAGTCTTCTCTGTCAATGGTTATGTATTTAAATATGTGCATGTATACAAGAAGATTGAATTTTTGGATAGCATTTATATTATTAAAGATTTTTTTGGCATGTTACTCAGTGGAAATCATACTTGAGAAATAAAACATTTAGGAATTCAACTTTTGTTGAAGAATGTAATTTCTCAATTTCATTTTTTCCTTGAGCATGGAATATTACCTATGTAGAAAACATTAGCTGATCACTTAAAAAAACTCAGTTCTCTTTCTAATTCATTTTCTAGAAGGAAAGCTCTATTTCCTCAGCTCTGGATTCCTACTATTCACATTGTTTATATAAAAAATATTGCTTCATTTGGTGAGGAAAAATTGCTTAAAATTATTTGCTGTTATTCCACACTATTAAACATTATTTTTTAATGGCATATAATGGGTTACTTTTAAGGCTAATTTACTATTTGTCTCTATTGCTGCAACAAATAGTCACAAAACATTTTGCAGCATTCTGGCACCTGCACAAGGCTGTGACTTATGAATATGCTAATGAGACTGCATCCAGAACTGGCAAAAATTCAGGACTTGCACACAATTACGATTCTGGCAGCCCTGAGTGCTATCATACCAATCCTGATAAAGAATATTTGGGTTAATTAATACAAGGTATAGCTTTTTGCATTTGGAATGTGGAACACTTTTAACATCACCACAAATTAGTAATCAAGATATTTTGGTTATTATGGCAACGATTTTCTCAGAAATATTGTTAAAACAGTTGACATAGATTTTTAAGTTATTTGCACAACTTAATGCTGCTAAGTCCTAGAAAGGTTATTTTCCCTACACAACTTGTTGGATAAATATGCTTGGAATGATTTTCTTCCTTGTTTCAAAGCAACGTTGGATGCCAAGAAGCTGTTTCCTCAAATGTTTTCAGAAAATATTCCTATTATTTTACAGAATGTTTGGTAACATTATTTTCTAGAGTTGCAAGTAGTTCAGCTTTCAAAGCAGTGCTTTCCTCCTATAATAGAGCAAATCCTCAGATTTTCATTTTCTGCAGGACAAAAAAATCTTATAAATCTTTTAATGATTTATTCAGTATTGGAAGCTTTTCCAAATGTAAAACCATATAAATATTCAAACATTTTCCCACAAAGTGTTGCCTCTTTGTAATGGGTGAACTAAGATGGTTTCAGCAAAGGCAAAAGTGAGACAGAAAAGGATCTGCCTAGAGCCAAATTAGATTGAGCCCAAAGATTTACACTCTACTATGTGGAGTTGTGTACTTAGCAGTCCCTTGGGTCTTCTGTTTGTTTGATTTTGTTCTTCATATTTTGCAAATGTTTATTCTTTTTAACCTTAGTAATTTCTCAATCCATTTCAGTGTTCCACAATTCCTGACCGCTCCAGACACAAACATAAATATTGCGACATGATTGATGCCTTAAATAACTCTCATGCTTTCATCAGCATCATCATTCTTGAGACTAGTGGTTCTTAATTTTTCTTAGATTTAAACATCATCAAGAAGACCACCAACCACCATCAGAAACAGTGACTCCCCAGATTGACTTTCATGGGAGTTGTGGAGCTGCAGAGAGCATTCTCTCAGAATCTTTATCCAAGTGCACTTTGAAAAGGCATTACAGATGACCTGGCCTGTCTTCCTGCTCAACTGTCTTTGGAACAGTGTGAAAACCAAACAAACAGCCAAAAAAAGCAGGGGAGATTCATATATTGTAATAAGATGGCTTGATCTTCATTCTATCTCTGTGGCAGGTCTGGGATATACTTTAGAGGGAAGTTAAGGCCACATTTTTTTATGCCAAGTGAAGCCTTAAAGTTATACCTAATGAATTATGCATTTGTGACTTGTCATCAAGAGATTATTTCTATGGAAGGATGATACTTCACTGATAACTTATTGTTTTTTTGTTATATTCAACAATTATGTCTTAAATAATTGCATAACTAATTAAACAATTGCATACCTACTAAAATTACATTTTAACTTTACCAATTGATGAACTTTTCCTATATTTCGAAAGGCCTCTCAACAGGACACTTAATACCTGGTAGAACAGTTCAAGATCCAGAATCTGCCCTAGAACTTGACCTAAGAAATTTGCTACTGGCTCCACATAATGAATGGTTTTATCTATATTGGTGATTGTCCAGGTTTTTAAAATAACTCACAGACATGCTCATCAGCAGCAACAATTCTGGAAGTGCATATTATAATACATTCTATTCCAGGATTAAATTATATCTTAGATGACATTGAAAGAATACAGGTGCTTGGTCATTGTTATGGGTCAAATTTTGTTTCAGGCATAGAAAATACAAGGATTGACTACCACTACCAGAAGTGAGGCAGAGGCAAAGAAATATTACACTCCAGAGTCAGAAAAAAAATAATGTGCTTTTAACATGTTGATTTAAGATTTATTATCTACCAAACTGTGAGAAACTCTATTTGTGTTTCACCACCCAATTTATGCTACTTTGTTACAGCAGCTCTAGTCACAAATACAAAAACAAATATACTGTTCAACCAGTATTTACTATTGTGACCTTAGCTATTATTATAGCCAGTTCCATTCATATTGAGTATAGCATTTACTGATTGATGCCCAAGCTATAATGTTTACTAATTATTTTGATGGCCCCCTTAATGTAAACATGGGATTGGAATAATAAAGTTAAGTAGCTGAAAAAGATCTTTCTTATTAGTACAATGAAGAGTAATGACCCCATTTTTTAAGATTTTATTTATTTATTTTTAGTAGTGCTAGGGAATGAACCCAGGGCTTTGTGCATGCTAAGCAAGCAATCTACCCACTGAGCTATATCCCCATCCCATTACAGTTTTTAATTATTATTATTATTTTAATTTATCGTATCTTTATTGATTTACTGATTATTTCTCTTTTAAATACATGTAGTTGGATTTCTCAATTTTCATGTAAGCTTTGGTTCTGGTCTGCTTAATAGAAATCTATAGATAAAACTTAAGTCAGTTTTGTTTCCCTCATTCTTGTTGAGGGACGGGCATCTTCAGTTAAGAGTAAAAGGCAGTACAATCTTAAATATGGAGTGGGAAGGTGAAGGTGTACCTGTTTGCCTTTAATGACTTGGGTTCTTCACTGGTAGACTTCATGCTGGTTTTGGTGTTGATAGGTCCAAATTGGGGTAGGCAGAGTTAGTGAGCTAAGAGGTTTGGTTTGAGAGTTTGGAGACAGTTTTGAGCGAGCTTAGAGGCCACCAGATATTATTCAGCACCTAACATAAAGCATTGTTTAGAATTTTCTTAAGACAACTAACAATCTTAAGACAATGATAATCTAAGGTCTCATTCTCTCTCTCTCTTTCATTCTTTTTTTTTAATTTATCTTTTTGTAGGTCTAAAGATTGAACAAAGAACCTTGCATGTGCTAATATAGTGCTCTACCATTAAGGTCTACTTCTTATATTTTATTAAACAGTAAGAGGTGGTGCAGGACATAAAGTCCTTGCTCTTTGAAAACATTAAAACAAAAGAATGAAGTAGTGAAAGGACTTTGGAAGTGAAAGATGCATGAAGTGAGTATATTATCCACTTCCTGGTGAATATAGTATCTGAACTAAGCCTTAGATGGTAAATGAAAATAAAACGTTCAAAAATGTAAGTACCTTAAGTATAAGTATTGCAGAATACCAAGTGATAAAAACATGGGCTTTGCAGGGCAGTCAGTTCAACTGGGTGACCCTGTGGGTGTCAGAAACCATTAATGTACCACCATGTTTTCATTTCCTTACCAAAAAGAACCCTAGACTGGTATTATATCAAACAGATTTAAAGACCTTAAGGCATTAGGTACAGTTAAGATGCTGGTTTGGAGACACAATAAACCTCTTTGGACAGTAGTAAATGAGAGGTTTAGATTGATTTTTGCAAAGTGAAAGTATCGTTTTCTAAATAGCAAAGGACACACATGTGTTATGTGTGTGCATATAGTTTGCATAAATATATTTGCATAATCTTTTCTCTCTCAACACATAAAGATATACAATCATGGCAACAATTATCAAATGTTACATAAATGTCACACAATCTAAATACTCATTGATGGGATCAGTCATTCCATAGCTTTTTAAAAGAATGAGTTAAGGGTAGATACCTATCTACATGTTTCTACCTATTCACCAATCTATAGAATTAGAGATTATATGTCCAAAAGCATTTTCATTTTAATATATAGGAAATATATCAAACATTATAAGTATCTAAGATTTATAAAATTCCAATATTTATAAATGTGCAGAAAATAATAATATACACATCTTAATATTTAACCTAGATTAGCATAGCCAAATTACTTTTGATATCATCTTTTAGAAAATGTCGCCTGTGTAGAACAGATAAATATTTAAAGAAATAAGTTTGGTAGAATTTCAAATTAATTGATTTAAAGAATGATGAAAAGGAAGAGTCAAGATCAAGTTTCTTTCTCTTTCTCTCTCTCCCTCTTTTTTTTTTTTTAGCTTAGGTATTAAGATGGCTTTTGTAGCCACTGATTTAATATAAAATTGTGAAGAAAAAAATTATTTTTAGATATGGAAGACATTGTGATTTACTTTTATTCTTATGGTAGATTTTGATATATCTTTGGCATATTCAAGGGAAGATTTCAGACAGTTGAAATAATTTGGATCAGGAAATGTGAACTAGGGCTCAGTAATCTATAACATAGTAGTCAAATGTTGTATTTGGAACTAAATTTTAAATAAGGTTATTCAAAAATAGATGAGTTCATAAAGAAGAAAATATGTTGACAATAAAAACTAGATTTTTTAGAAAAGTGTTTTCAGGTGTAAATAATGGAAGTTAGAGCCCAAAAGGGCATAGATACCATTTAAATCAAAATGCCTGACTTTCAGCCTGGGACTGTGGCTCAGCAGTAGAGCACTAGCCTAGCATGGGCGAGACCCAGGTTCAATTCTCAGCACCACATAAAAATAAAGGCATTGTGTTGTGTCCATCTACACCTAAAAAATAAATATTAAAAAAATGCCTGGCTTTCTAAAAAAGAAACTTAAAATCCACAGGAAATATTTCATCTAAAGTCACTGGATTAATAAAAGGTAGAACCAATAGTAGCAACTAGCATAATGCTATAGACTCAGTTGATTCATTTTTCTTTCTCTGTGCCTCCAGAACAAATTGGATAGTAAAATATTATTGCATTTTACCATGTACAAACTCTTTAATAAACACAATATTTTTTGAACTCCGAAGCTAAGTATGTATGTAAGTATGTATGTAAGTAGGTATGAAGGGCAGATGGTTACAAAGGTGAGGGTTTGGTAAGAACCAGAGCAGAGTTTGAATCATGGTTTCCCACCGCCAGTGTTGGTATTTTTTCAGAATCATCAGTGATACCTGGAAAGTGACCTTCAACATATTCTTATAACACACCTGAGTCACATTTATCATCACTGAAAATATGTTTGAAAGCATTTGAAAATATGTTTCTTCTTCCCTGAAACCTAGCAATCATACCTACAGTGTGAAATATGTTAATATAACTTCTTTTATAGTAATGATAAATATGTGATAATATTTTAATTAGTTCTTAAAGAAAGTTAATAATACATGAAAGTGTTATTTGTGATGTTTGTGACATTTATTTTTCAAATTAGAAATTCTACAATGAAGACATGGTAAACAATAGTGCTCTTATAAATGTATATTTAATTCTTCAATTGCCCTCTTTTCATTTTTTAATCACTTTCTGAATGTTTTCTTGTGAAATTTGGCAAGTATTTTGTCTATACTCAAAAGCCTGGAACTTTACATTCTGCTTATGAAGAAGCTGAGTTTGGTCATTAAAAGGTTAATAATGTCAACCTATTATGTGTGCCACCTAGGATGCCACTGCTTTCTCATAATTTTCAAGAGATGAATTTCTTTAAAAGTCAATTTTTTGGCTTTTTACTTTGTTTCTTCATTAAACTTTCCAACTGCTGTGCAGTAGAACAACAGGGTCTTTGTCAGCTGCTTAGAGGAACTATTTGTCAATTGCTTTGCCTCAAGGACGGGCCTCCTTTGTTAATATTCTTCCACAGATCCAAAAAATGTAATTTTTTTTAAAATGTAAATTTTATTTATTAGGCATTTCTTCACAGAACAGAAAAGTTCTTTAAAATCTTACTTAATAGAGAAGTGAATGCAAACCGTTATGGTTTTGCATTGGCAACAGAAAGAAAAAGATATGAAATAGAAACATTATAAGAATGAAGAACAGCAGCCTTCTAGGATCCGTGAAATGACAGTATCAAACATGAGGAAAAACACAACATGACATTTGCTAGAGCAAAGACAAAAAAGCTACAGAAAATTTCCTTTGTAATCTCTGATTATATCAGGTAAGAAATGGGTTACCATTTAATAGAATTTTAAAACTCAATGGGTTTTAGCTATTATCTAAACCAGTCTATTCCTTTCATAGGTGAGGAAATTACAGCCCAGAGAAATGAAGTAATTGCCCAGATTCTAGAACAAGCACCAACAGAGAACAAGGAGTAAATAGAGTCTGCTACTGGGACATGCAGCTTGAGCCTGCAGTTGCAGGTGGCCTTTGATTTCCTCCTGGATTTTCCTCAGGTTCAGAAGTGAGACAATCCCCTACTCAATGCTATGTGGAGAGAAGGGTGAAGAAATGATTGATTTAGTAGGTTTCCCAATCCGTTAGTATTAATATAAGTCTGAGATAGGTAAATTTTCATAAATGTATTCCCTTTAGTCTTACAACTTACAGAGCTCTAATAATACATCACAGCATTGGATCTTTTCTTATCACAATATGTCATTTATCCTTCTATACCTCTCAATAAATCAATAAAAGATTACTATAACAGATATTAAAAAAAATTTCTGTAAGTAGAAGCCAGTAAACTATGCTCTGTGGATAAAATCTTGCCTGTGGCCTGTTTTAAGATTTTTTTTTTTTTTTTTTGG
This sequence comes from Ictidomys tridecemlineatus, assembly GCF_052094955.1. Lineage (NCBI taxonomy): Eukaryota > Metazoa > Chordata > Mammalia > Rodentia > Sciuridae > Ictidomys > Ictidomys tridecemlineatus. Next base: position 128,121,906 of record NC_135482.1, read on the forward strand.
AACATGGTCCTGCTTATTCATTTTATAAAATCTATGACTGCTTTGGCAGCTACAATGACAGAGTTGAGTGGTTACAACAAAAACCCTGTGGAGACCAGATTTACTATATTTACTAGGTAGCCATTTGGAGAAAAATAGTTTGCTCCACCAAGTGAATATGCAGGAACTATTTCACTGATAAATTAACACTACAATATTTGTAAAATTGGATGTGATAGAAAAGTACCCCCTAAAAAAGCACAAATTTCAATTTGAGAGAAAGCAGTTGGTCTCTAGGAGGACTAGAGTGGTTTTTGAGCGAATGAAAAATGCATTAAAAATGCTTCTTTGGGCATTTTCTCCTTTATAATTTCATTTCATTTCTGACTTGTTTCTTTAGATGATTCAGAAGAGTCAGAATGACTTACATGATCCAACATGTTGAAAGAGACTGGAAAAATACTCTCAGAATAAAGAGGAAAATTTCCTAACAAAATACAACAGTTTATTGAAAACATTATTAACCTTGAATCTCAGCATCCTTTGAGTCTATGACAAACATTTCGTGCCTTGTGAAAATATTCCTTTTTATATTCAGTGCTGAAAGATTCTCATTTTCCTCAGGGCATTGCTGCAATAATGGATAGTAAGAACAGACTTGTCTGTTGTTTCCATGCAGATGCCAACATTCACTATTAAGAACCCACCGTCTGGGACAGTGAAAAATATCATAGTGGATTTTCAAAACCTTTGGTACCTATTTATGAAATATCAGTGAGATCAACAGATATTTTGACTCAAAAACATTTTATAAGACGTATTTTAAGAGAATAAAATCAAATGAATATCACAAACACTAAATATTTACTTGGCATTTGCCTGATCAAACTCAATTCACAGCGTCACAGATTATTCACGTGAGAGGTCCATATACCTTAAAAAGAAAAAAAAAAAAAACAAACATAGCTGATAGATAAGGAAGTAGAACCAGAAATGGTACCTATTTACTGTTACTCAGTTAATGTTGAATCTGTAAATTTAAAGGAAATACAATGAAAAATTCAGTAAGTGTTCTTACAGATAGAAAGCAACACCATGCACCGACACTGGATATTTTTCACATTAGATTTCCTGGAGCCTCAGGATTTCAGGGAAGTTTATGTGGAGTCCAACAGGAATAGTTAGGTGCATTCTCAACTACTTCAGAAACAGTAAGTCCTTATACAAGTCTGTTTTATATTATTAGATCCTGCTTAAAACTTTACTGGAAAAATCAAAAGACTTCACCAATACATGCCAGACTGCCACTGCTGTAAGTGATTCAGCAAGCATATTCAGTAAAGGAAACAGTGACGGCTGGGTTTACTCTTAGCTGGTCCCCTTCCTTTTCATCATAAGAATTTTGCTCTAATGGTTCTGTTGATTGGTATAAGATAAAGGTAAGCTCAGAGCTCAGTGAAATAGTCTGCTAATTAGTAAAGTAATGAGTGAGGAACTATTTTCACACTCCAGAGTAAATGCAATAATAATAATGATGAAGCTGATACATTTATTAAAAGGACAAAAATAGAATCGAACTTCTCTGACATATTTGATGCATTATGTATCAGGTCGTACAACCCAGCATTTTTGTTTTATAAGTAAGGATCTTACAATCTAAAAAATTCTAAAAATTACTGACAGGGAAATAGGGCTAGAGCCCAGGAACATGTTTTTTATACTAAGAAGCAAATTAGTCTAGTACTTTCAAAATCTACTTTTGATGTGTAATAGCTCTTTAACCTTGAGCAACTTAATTAACATCTTTGAGCATCAATTAAATCATCTTTATTATAGGTAATTCCTATTATATCATAGTGTTTTTATAAGGACAAAATGAAATGTTCTAAGTACAATGTCCTTAGATAAATGAGTTTTTTTTTTCAATACAATAAGGTAAATAGCATGAAATTGCCAATATCTGACTTTTTTACCTGGGCATACAATTTCATATAGTCAATATTATTAGTATTAATTATTAATAGTATATTATATCATGAACACTATCATACTGTAAGCTAGTGCTATTAAAAATTTTTATCTTGTGTACAAAAGGTGGATTTATTTGTATTCCTCTTTTTATGGGTCCCTATTATCATTTATAATGATGTATACAAATGTACCTATGATTACTTGTATATCAGATGTATATACATATAATCATTTCAAAATATCACATTCTTTTTTTTAACAGTAATTTTATTATATAATTTGTCTGAAACAAATTTGTTAAGAAACATCTCAGAGGAATGGAGGAAAGGACAAAGGAACAGGAAAAGGGGAAGCATCCCAAGGAGAACAGTCTTTGATGCCTTCTTCAGGTGCAGGCAGAGGAGACTCCTAATGTCCTGGTGGATGCAGAAGTCCTCTTGCTTAGAACCTGGGCAGAGGAACACATTTTGCTCCTGTGGCTGTTCAGGTTCCACATGACCAATAACTGCACAACGTGTAAGGATCCACAGAGCACAGGTCCCCCGGATTTGTACTGATTTAGTCTGGACAGCTGTCCTCTTCATTGGAGCCACACTCTATGAATCTGGCAGCACTCATGCCGATGTGGGGTGAACAGTATTTACCCCATGATTATAGTGTTATATTGGAGCCACATTACTACTGACACATGGCATGTAACAGCACAGTTGCCGCACACAGGAAGGAATTCTCCCAGTCACCTGCCTCCAGAACTTTCGATGGGCACCAGGTTGCCCAGAGTCAGTCTGAGAGGCTAAATCAGGTGTGGGGGTCCTTGCAGGCAGGAAGCTGAAATGGATGGCAGGCTAGCTTGCCCTTGTGATATGCTTTTGCCCTTACTGTTGGACCTCTTCAGGCCGTGGAGGCTCACAGGGCGAAAGGGAAGGCTCACTGGGACATCTCTTTGGGAGGACCTGGGAATTGGAAAGTTCCACGGGTCACCGGCAAGGTTTAACCCTTGAGAGGCACAGGCTTCTCTTGGAACATGCAGCTTGTCTCCCTGGCTTTTCTAGTGCTCCAGTAGGAGGTAGGTAGCCATGTTTACATTGAACTTTCTCTTGGCCAGAGACACCCAGGTCTGGTGTAGATCATAACTGATATCAAACATTACTGTCAGTATTTTGGGGTCTGGGTATTTGGGGGAGTGCCTCACTATAATCATGGGGTAAATACTGTTCACCCCACATCAGCCATGGGTGCTGAAGAATCTACTTGGCTGTGGGCCACTTCTTGGAGTCCAGGATTAGTATTTGGTGGATGAGTATTTGTGCTGTCACAGAAACATGGGGAGGGAGGTAGTAGGTTCCCAGCACAATCTACCTCAGCATCTTCTTAATGGTGGGTCTCATAAATGGGAGCCTTCCTGTCAACATAAATACAGAATGACACCCAACCTCCATATGTCCACTGGGGAACCCCTCACACACTTGCCTCAGTGTGGGGGAAAAGTGTGAGAGTGCCCCAGAACTCATGCAGTTTCTGCCCAGGAGTGACCATGTTGCTGAAGTCAAAGTCGACAAATTTGATGTGGCCTCTGCCATCCAGCATGATATTCTCTGGCTTCAGGTCTCAGTACACAATGCCCTTGTCATGGCATTAGCCCACAGCACACACTATCTGCTGGAAGAGTTTGAGGGCCTCTTTCTCCTGCATGCCACCCTACAGGACTTGGTCCAATAGCTGCCCCATACCTGGGTGCTCCATCATTTTTCTGTGGGTCTCCACAACTTGAAATAATTGAATTCCAATGGGATGTTGCAGGCTTCTCATTATATCTGTTTTGGAGAGGACCTGGAGGTTCTGCACTGTCTTCAGCAGACCTTTCACTGTCACTTCTGCTCCCTTGGGGCCATAGTGGGCTAGTTTATCTGGCCAAACCCGCCTTGCCCCATGTCTCTCAGGACTTTATATTGGTCCTTCAGGACTGCCTTCTGGCAGGAGCTGGGTCCCTGCCACCCTGCCCTGGTCTCACTACTCTGGCTGTACATCCTAAGCAGGAACCCCACTTGAGGATGCTATCTAAAAAAATCATAAGAGACCAAAACAACAAATCAAAATCAAAATCACAAATAAGACAAAACAATAAACCCAAACCAAATAACCAATATCCAAAGACGACCACCACCAACCACCAAATGCATTAAATATTTGGGAATCCAACAGGTCACCATCAAGAGCTTCCTATACTTGTGGAAAAAAACCTAGCCACAGCCACTCTTATATACCTGCACATTGAAACTTAATGGCTCTTTGGGACATTAGAGTAAGTCTTCATCCAGTCATGCCTGGACATAACTCCTAGTGGTCATCTCCCTTTTGGGCCTCCAGTACTTCTTCCATTTGCAGAAGAGAAATAAGGAAGGACTCCAGACATTTCTTTTTTCTTTAGTGGATTATGGAGACTGATATTTACATGTTTAGGAACATGTTTAGAAACATTTGTGTGGAACTTCAATGTAGTTTTCATTTTCAGCTTACAAATCTATAATAACTTTTTGCTTTGAAAAGCCATAACATATCTATACTCAAGGAATTCAATTCCTTTTTTTTTCCAACTTGGAATAACTGGTGTCAAAAGGATGGTAGCACCTCACGAATATGATACTATAACAAAATGCTCTGTTTTCTAAGACACCATAGAACACAGTAGTAACACCTGTGGGGTTGAGAAGGAGGCTTAAAGTTTCATCATAATTTCTCCATACAGTCTTATACACAATGCACATGTGTTACATTGTGACACCAGTAACTGAGGGGGGACAGGTAGAGATGTACAAAAACAGCATTTTCTGGTACTGAAGCTATGCTATTAGAAGTTCACACAAGAACTGTTTCTTCTGCTCATGTTAAAGGAAATGCCCAAGGGAACTGCACAGAAATGCCTGGAGGACATATTGAAAATGAAAGAAATGGAAATTCAAATATTTCACAGGAGAGGTCAAGTAGATAGGAGAGAAGATAATTACTAATAGATACAAGGCACAGTGAATCAGGAGCTTGCCCTGCTCTCCTTATCAGGACCCAAGGCCCACTGACTGAGCAGTCCACCCTGATTTCCTTATAAGGTCATAAGTCCCACGGAACCAGCAACAGTATATTATGATATACATGTATATCAGTTTTGTATACAAATAATCATTTCAAAATATCCCATTCTTTACTACCATTTAAGTCCCACATCACAAGCAATCATTTAAAAATATTTGATATTTTGCTATTGTTAGAGTGTGTCTTTGAAGTTTTAAAACTGTCATATTTCAGTGAATTGAAAAATATTAAATTTATAATTTAACCCATTAGCACACGCTGTACTTTAGAGTGCATTTTATTCTCAGAGAAAAATGACATTTTTTAAATCTATAAAGTGTTGGATGGCACAGAAAAATACAATTAATCATGTGAATCAGAATAGTTATAATTATTACCAAAATCAAGGTACAACCCTATCCTTCTATTCACATTGCTTTTGTTCTCCAGAGCCTACACAGAGGCTTTATGCTCTAAACAGTTTATTGTTTCATTGTTTTTTGCTGCAAACACTAAGATAAACACACCTGAACTAATATACATACTCATAAGCACACACCTAACCCCACATAAAGAAACAGGCAGAAAAAGTCTCAGGCATAGAAAAGAATAACTGGCCTATATATTTTTTCCAGGCCTTACTGAAATATCTAGGTTACAACATAAGTTGGCTGTTAATGAGAATTTTCCAATTCTAGTATTAGTCACTGTCAAGGCATCAGTTTGAGGAACTCATGAAAACATACAATGCTTATCAAAATCGAAGCAAATAAAAACAATATCTTAATACATATGGATAAGAATAGTTCAAAATGTTCCAATTTCAGTTTGGTGGTACAATTGAAATAGTTTAATTTGTGTGTTTCTCAAAACAAAATGGAACATAAAATATTATAAGATATTATGGTAACATATTTTGTGTGGGATCTTGTGTGTGTAATTTCTTTGATGTGCCATTTAATTAAATTCATGGTATTTGCAATATTTTCTACTATAAGAAAACAATATGGTAAATAATATTGTGTCCTCAGTGAATATTACACACACATTCACATACAGTACACATTTTGTAGAATTAGAATTGTTGAGTTCAAAAGAATGGCATTTCCCCAACTGTTCATAGAATTCTTATATTCCACAAATACTGCGTGAGAGTGTGGGTTAATCCACGTCTTTCTTTAAGGGGATTTGATAATAATGCTGGGTATTAAAATAAGATTATATAAATATATTTAAATGAGTTGCAAAGTTAGAAATATAAGGAGAAAAAGAGTCAAGGGGAAGGGTTCCCCTCCACTGAGAAAATGTAAAATACTTGAAAGCAGGAGAATGTTTGCTGTTATTATTAGTGCTGGTAAAAATGTTAGAATGTGATAGATGCCCAAGAATTATTATTATTATCATAAACAGAAGCAAATATAAAATTCAAGGATACAGTTAAACTTCAAGAGACATAATAACATACTACTAATCTCATATAAAAATGTTAAATTTTAAGCTTGATTATGGCATCACATATGTGTTGATAGGTAAGAAAAATTCCAGAGATACGGATATACATTGACGCCTTAATTACAGCCAGCAGTGTGATCTGACAGCAGCTCTTGACAGCACACACTAAGGAGAGAAGAGAATTGTGAGTGAGCTCAAATCCCTGTGGTACCTGAAAATGCATAGAAATTGTCAGAGCAAGCCATCAGTAATTATTAAAAGACTCTCCTCTGATCTGAATTGATTGGACAGGTGTAACTAGGAACAACAAAATATCTGTATTAAAACAGATTCTGAATAGGACAACTCCTTAAATATATTAATACTTCAAACCAGGCAACCTATGAAATAGTACATATATTAGATTTTTATCTTCTGTTTGCTCTGAGTAGGTTTGGTAAGTTAAGTATTAGCTGTGGTTTCTTCACCTAATATCATTTTCATAGTGGTATCCTGTGGATGTAAACTCCCCAGTCATTTTTAAAAGAAAAAAATAATGTATTCAATTTGCCACGTTTACCTGATCACTGTTCTGGTATAGGAACACTTGTATAATCTAATGGAAAGCCCACTGCAGTGGGAGATAACATGAGCTTATGTAAAATACTGGAGACAAATGACAACATAATTGCAATATATTATTATACAGAGATTTTGATTTAGCAACTGTGCTCTTAATATCTACTTTGATAGAGCATTCACTTTTTGTTGGCTTCATTTTCTTGGATATTAAATTGTAGATTGATTCGGGTTTTATGTTTGGGTTTCTCAATTAACAGAATAGAAATGTAATATAAGGCACAAAAATAAATTAATCCTTCATATATACTTATGCTGATATAGCCCACTTTGAAACTGGATCACTCAATGTAGTATACTTATTTGTTTTACAATTAGTCATAGTATTTTATATAGAAAGTTGAAATTTTTTATAGGTGACAAGAACCTCATTATGAATTACTTTTTGCAGCCTAAAAGATGCTAAGTACATGTAATAGCATATTCTTCCTCCTATGCTCTCTGATTTCTTAGTCTGAGTACAAATGTCACTGCTATTAGCAAGACCCTTTAGAAATAACAGTGAAGGAAAGCCATTGTGAAGTTTCAGTGAGGATAACTGAGTAGGTATTAATAGTCCTGTTGCTGAAAGTAGAAAGACTTAAAAGTGGTTTTATCCTTGTCTGGGAAATGATGGATGGTAAGATTTAGCAAATAACACTCTAGAAATTTTTCTACCTGACAGACATTGTTATAACCACTGTTTATTATAGAGTCTTTTAATCTTCACAAGGAACTTACAGGTCAACTTCTTCTATTATCATCAGTATTTTACTGATGAGAAAATTGAAAGATGGAAATGGTAAGCAACTTCCAGAAGATTCTGCATAAGCATATGATGAGACTAGGACTAGTATCCAAGTCAGCTAGCTTCAGAGGCTGCACATAATATGTGAAGTTTGAGTGTTGCATCACCATTTGGGGGTCTCTCTCTCTCTCTCTCTCTCTCTCTCTCTCTCTCTCTCTATATATATATATATATATATATATATATACACACACACACACACACACACACAAATACATATATACATATATATATCCTGACTTTATTACTGGGAAATCTGTAGCATTTTCTCCAGAAGTCTCTTTTGCTCATCGTATTTTTCAGGTTCCTGTCAAATTTGGCGGGGGGCTGGGCAGATTATGTGTGAAAGCCTGGCATTTTTCTGTGATTACTTCTGATTTCAGTGGCATATTGAAATACCTCCTTGATTTTAATAGCTGTTGAGAATTGCTCAATTTTCAACAGTAACATGTTAACCTAGGTATTTTACACTAAAATGTGAATGTTTTACTTGAAAAAAAATGAAGCAAGATCAGATTAATTTAAGAAACAAAATTTCCACTAATATTGCTGTTAACACAATAGTTTAGATAAAGTAGAATCTAGGACATAAACTATTATAAGAATATTTCCATTATGCATTTAAAAATGAAGACATTGAGACTTGGTGGAGGGTGGGCATCACCTGGGCGCTGGCCATTACTATGTTTCCACAGTGTGACTGTCTCAGAGGGGGCCCATGGCCAGTCTGGTCTTAATGTGAAAAGAAAATGATGTCTGGGGAGTGCATAGAAGCCTGCTCTAAAACCTTTAAAACTTCTAATTTCTGAGTGTGTGCTTCAGATGAAAAAAAAAAAAAGATACTTTTCACTCCAGCAAAAAGCCACAAAATAAGACAAATGAAAATCTTTGCCCCATTGTTGACCTAAAGTGAGGTAGCTTCTCAGATAACCAGGAAATTATGGACATAGCACTACCAGTAGAGGCCAGGCTGAAAGAATCTATTCCCAGTTAGTTGTTTGCAGTGAAGTTCTGATTCCGTTAGCTGAGGAATATGTTCCTAAGATCCATATGATCATGGGAGTAGTGGAGCACCAGAAAAGAGGAAGGACAGAGACAGCAGGAGCTGGAATAACAGCTAGAAATGGAACACAGGAAAAGAGGCATAAAGACAGGTATGAAGACAGTGGCTTTTCAAGGCTACTAGATCAGATTCTGATGAAGGCAAAGATAATGGGAGAGAGGAGGAAAAAAAGTTTGACGGGTGGACCTGCCATCACCCTACCTGTTTCTTCTATAGAGGAAGGCAGTGTTAATCTGAGATTGTCTTTATGAAGAGAACTCAAGACCTTGATCACAGTCTTCCAAAGCTGCCCTTCCCCACCTCCAACATATGAAGAACAAGACAACCCAAGACCTCCTACTGGGTCTAGCAACTCCTTTGTTGATAACATGGGTGGCACAGTAGGACATAACATTATGCACAAGTTCAGCTTTCAGGAAAGCTAGGCTCTGGGGAAGCAGCAGCAGGGGCTAAGCACAGGGTGGTCTGTGGGAAAGAACAGCAAGTGCGGGGGCAAGATGCTGTGAGCATCCTCACAGAGAAGGTTGCCTCCAAAAAATTAGATTCAAATTCATTAACTGGAATACTTAACTGTCCCACTAACGTGGTCTGAGGAACATGGTTGGTGCAGGATGCAGATGAAAACTTGGAAGTAAATAACAAGGAAGCATGTGAACAGTATGGTAAAGTTGGAAAAGTGTGTGTTTTTGAAATTCTGGGTGCCCTTGGTGATGAATTGGGATGAATATTTTTAGAATTTTTTTAGAATTTTTTTTAGAATTCAAGAGAGCTGAAATACCACTTAAAGCTGTTGTTGATTTGAATGGAAAGATTTTTTTTTTTTTGGATGGATGGTACACACATGTTTCTACAATTTGTTTGGATGAATTCAGGGTCTTGGATTTGGTTGAAGGAGACTGATTTTAAGAATAGCATCATCTCTGATGATCCTTAAATGAGCAGCAGACTGAGCAAAGATGAAAAAGGCAAAAATCCTCCGTGATTCTTGGATACTGAGACTCTTGGAATTTTAAGATATATGTCAATTGAGGCTTTTTTTTTTTTTTTTTTACTTTGTGCTTTTTAAATATAGTATGAAAAATCCTTCAGGAAAAAGAAGACTATGATACTGATAATTTTTGGTTCTTTATAATTTTTTTTCTTTAAAATTAAATTGGGCTTAAGATTTTCTCTTATTAACATATAAAACTCTGACATTTGTATGAAGAATACATAGGTGATAGAATGTCCATTGTATTTGATTTTAAATGACACATTTGAAAATTACCTGTACAATTTTCAATACTCAATAACTCAGTAGGAAAATGGTTTTGTCAATTAAATGCATTTGAAAACACTATATTCAAATAGGTATTTACATAATAAAATATGTTCACATAATTATAGCATATTGAAGTTATTTCAGAAAATCCAATTTTGTAGCAAATGAACTTTTACTACCTGGTAAATGTCTAAATATAGGGACACACATATACAAACATAAATATATGTAGACTTTTTTTTTTTTTTTTACTAATTTTCCAACTTAAAAAACACGCTAAACAAATCCACCTCTTTATATATTTTAAATATTTCCCTGCATAAAACCTCCAAAATAGGGGCTAGGGTTATAGCTTAGCCGTAGAGCATTTGCTTCATACACGTGAGACACTGGGTTTAATCCTCAGCACCACATAAAAGTAAATAAAATAAATAAAGATATTGTTTTCATCTTAAAAAATTATCTTAAAAAGAACTTTAAAATAAGCCAGAAAATATTAAAACAACTCTACAATTTGTTAACTAAAATTTCATAATTGCAGCCAAAACATAGTTGACACAGGTCCTTTTCTCATTTTCCTTAATTTTCCTTACATGGGACTTTAATACACATGGGACTTTATCTTTTCATTTAAAAAGTCAAGTATAACAAAACATATTGTGTCACTTGCTGGTAAAATATTTTCCCTTACTTTAATTTTATAAATGGAATTGTTAAAAGTTGACAGAAGAGCCAACACTTAGCTTTCCATATTATGTTGTTTTTTAGTAAGTCCAAATATACTTCAGTAATATATATATATATATATATATATATATATATATATATATATATAGTAAGTTGAAGAATGACCTGTTCCAGTCACTGTTTTAAGGTTTTGACAGTAAAATATTTTGAAACAATCCATTAATCCATTTCAGGTCATTGGTTTAAACAACTAGGGCACAAGATGAATGTATTACATCGAGAGATTTTGCAAGTCACTATTATATGACCCACTACTACTCTACTTTTCCATTTTAGAAGTACAGCTTATATGGATAAGCTAGGTTTTTCTTTATTTGTTTTCAGAAGATTTATTTGCTAGATAATTTTGTTATAGTCTGTAGCATGCTACATAACCTGTATGACTGTTGGTCTGGTTAATAATCTCTATTGTTATTTCTGTAATTTCATGACTTGATAGGATTTTTATGAAAATTACATGAGATGTCATTCTATACAATCCCTAAAATTGAGCAAAACAAATTGTAGAGGTTCAGAAAATATTTGATGAATCTGAATTAAAAAGAAAAAAACTGGGACACTAGCTTTAAATGTTTTGGCCTGCTTCATAAAATTGTCTAGGATAGAAAATATATAAGTAGTCTCATTGTAGAAAAATTTATTGCATATCATTTTTATAAGGTCACTGGAAAAAATAAGAAGACCTAGCCATAACTCCCTTTGTTAAAATAATTTGTTGAGAGACTGAGCTTCCAATTCCTTACTGGAAAGATGTATTTTCAATTAAAGTGATGAACAGCCAACACCTTTGTAATATTTTCTTTTTGGTTCTATTTTTTTTTTCTTTTTTCCCTCTTGATATATGAACATTATGTTACCAGAGGAGAGTTAATTCAGTGATGTAATCTTAAAAAACCTTTCCTTTCAGCTTATGTTTGGCTTAGGGAGCAGTGAAGAATAAGGGTAAAATAAGCAAAGTAATGACAATAAACATCAGGAAGGGAAACAATCACTAAGATTAAACCAAATTTTCTTAATCTTCAAGGTGACTTGCTCAGTTTCATCACTGAGAAGTATATATACTTTTTTTTTAAGACAGAGGGTATAAGCAGAATAGATGTATGCATCAGATATTTAGAATGTTAGGTACTACAATTTTACCTTAGTAACATAGTAAATTGCAATAATTCAGATTTCACAGTAATGTGAATTTCTTCATGTGATCCACCAATCAAATTGTATACTGTAAATAAGTCTTCACTGTACATTCAACAAATACCTGCTGTTCTGTGATTGCTTAAAATGCCATAGGTGAACTTATAATATGGCAGTTACATTAAAGGTATGGTTGTACTTTAAAATATTAATAAACTAAAATTTCAATTTATTTCAAATGTTATTTGTATTATAACTAAGCACATTTTAGTAATGGTCTTGTACTAAAAACTATGACAGTTATATATAAATTGAAGTTATTTATCTTTGCCAGAAAAGAAAAAGACTGCTTAAGTATTCAAGCAACTGAATGAAATTATAAAGTATTATAAAGCATTATGAAGTATATGGTATTCAGCAGACTGTAAAAAGCGAGTTCCGTTAGAAAAGATATTTTTCCTTCTGAAAATTTAATTCCCCAAGTAATCTGCCAATGTGTTTTTCTATCTTAATTTCTATTCTGTTTTTTTAAAAAATAATTCCAAATAGGATCTTCTCATTGTGTTTGATATTCTATGTGTGTGTGTACACATGTGCAAAACTTTAGTACATAAATAATATACTTTATATTAGATGCTTTTAAAGATATTGGGATTAAAACCCTATATAAAACTGTTAAGAAATTAAATATCAAACTCATATCTTGATTTTTCTATGTATCTTATCAATTTTAAATGGTAATGTGGTAGAAAATTGTTCATTTCATGATTAATGCAATTTCACTGATATCTGTATATAATAACAGAAATATTTGTGCATGGCTTTTATCTCTTTGAAAATGGTTCATAATTTTAATAGTGATATATGTCAAGAAGTTGAAATGACAGCTTCTTCATCTTCTTGAACCTCAAGTATGATGTAGCTCATTACATTAGCACCAAGAAACAGGTCATAAATTACCACAGTGTGTTCAGGCATGTCTGCAGGCTTGACATTGCCTTCCTCCTAGAATATCCATCATTCTAGAAAACGTCCTGGGTTCTGAAGAGAGAGAATTCAGGGAAATTAAATTCTGAAAATAGAGGTTTGGAGTATCTTGCTGTTAACATTAAATATATTTTACTGTTGCAATTAGTTTAATTTTTATCTTATCAATGGACTCAGTAATCATCAGCTTCAGACAGGAAAAATTTCATGCTTTAAAAACTATGTATAATTTACCTATGTTTACTTAATTTATGGAAATTAAGAAAAGAACAAGTGTGGAATAATATTAACAAATGTGTGTCTATCAAAATATTAATTGAAAACAATCTGAAACAGAAAAATATATTTACATTTTTCATCATATATTTTAGGAAATAATAAATAGATTATGCTAGAAGAGTTATTTATAAGCAATCACTTTTTAGGACAAAAAATATTGTTTAAAACAATATGCTTGGAGTGGTGAACAGGGAACACATTTCATTATGATATTTAGACAGTGAAACATGGAACTGCAGGTAATGTTTCAGTCTCAGAGGGGAAAGAACATGTTGAAAGGTACAAATTACAATGTCATTTTTTGGTCTAAGAATGTTAAGTTCTCTAGGGGAATAAATGTGAAATAGGAACCAACTGTTTAAAGATAATGCCCATTCAGAATATTAATCAAATATGAAAAGAATTTCTCTCACACTCATTGATTTAAGTCAACATCAATACAGTCTTAATATTGAGGACTTAAAAAACAAGACATCATGAAATTTTAAATTCTTTTTTTTTAACTTGGGAAATAGAGGTAAAGTGGAAAATATGTCTTGTATTTTAACCTCATTTTAAAACAATATTTCCTTAGCTTGATTTCTGAAATGCTACTGTCTGAGTAAATATTAAGTACTTTAAAATCTGGTAAGATTTTTACCATTAAAAAATTAATCATACTACTTAGACTATAGTTAAGATAGGAACGGTATCAACAATTATGGATTTTATTATTGCACAAATGTAAGCAAGGCATTCATATTTCAGAAAATGTTGCAAATACGAAAAAAAGGTAAAGGGGAAGTTAAACTAATTCCCATGGATCAGTAGCTGTGGTAGACTAATACATGATTCCCCCAAATATTCAGTGTTCTTTTCCCCAAACCCATGGATTTTACTTTATTTTGCAACAAGAATTTTTGTTGATGTGATTAATGGTATGAGCCTTAAAATAGAGTATCCCAAATTATAAGGGGGCTCCCAACTTCTTATGTAAGTATTCAAAAGTAGACAGTTATCTCCAGCTGGGTTAAAAAAAAAAAAAAAGGATGGCAGAATTTCATTGGTCGTGTAATCATATATGCACATAGGATAGTAATGTCAGATCGTTCTACTATCTTTTCAATTCCAATTCCCCCTACCTTCCTTCATTCACTTTGTCTAATCCAAAGTTCTTCTATTTTTCCCTAGCTACCCCCTCTTATTGTGAATTAGCATCTGCATACCAGAGAAAACATCTGGCCATTTTGTTTTGTGGGATTGGTTTATTTCACTTAGCATGATATTCTGCAGTTCCATCCATTTACAGGCAAATGCCATAATTTAGTTCTTCTTTATGGCTAAGTAATATTTTATTGTGTATATATACCATGTTTTCTTTTTTCATTAATCTGTTGAAGGGCACCTAGGTTGGTTCCATAGTTTAGCTATTGTGAATTGAGCTGCAATAAACATTGATGTGGTTGTGTCACTGCAGTATGCTGATTTTAAGTCCTTTGAGTATAAACCAAGGAGTGGAATGACTAGATCAAATACTGGTTCCATTCTAAGTGTTCTGAGGAGTCACCATACTATTTTCCAGAGCAGCTGCATCAATTTGTAGTTTCAACAGCAAAGTATGCATGCACCTTTTTCCCCCATTCTCATCAACATTCATTTCTGCTTGTATTCTTGGAAGTTGCCATTCTGATTGGAGTGAGATGAAATCTCAGTGTAGTTTTAATTTGCATTTCTGTAATTGCTAGAGACATTGAATATTTTCCACATATTTGTTGACTGATAATATTTCTTCTTCTGTGAAGTGTCTATTCAGTTCCTTTACCCATTTATTGATTGGGTTACTTGTTTTGTTTTGTTTTGGTGTAAAGTTTTTTGAATTCTTTATATATCGTGAAGATTAATGCTCTGAGGTGCATGTGACAAAGATTTTCTCCCATTCTATTGCCTCCCTCTTCCCATTCTTGATTGTTTCCTTTGCTGTGAAGAAGCTTTTTAGTTTTATTCCATTTCATTTATTGATTCTTGATTTTATTTCTTGCGCATTAGAAGTTTTATTAGGAAAGTCATTTCCTAAGCTGACATGTTGAAGATTTGGGCCTAATTGTTTTCTATTAGGTACAGAGTCTCTGTTCTAGTGCCTAACTCTTTAATCTACTTGGAATTGAGTTTTTTACAGGGTGATAAATAGGGGATTAATTTCATTTTGCTATATATATTTTTCCAGTTTTCCCAGCATCTTTTGTTATAGATGCTATGTTTTATCCAAGGTATGTTTTTGGCCCCTTTGTCTAGTATGAGATAACTGTATTTACATGGATTTGTATGTGTCTTCTATTTTGTACCATTGGTTTGAGTGTCTGTTTTGGTGTCAATACCATGCTGTGTTTTGTTACTATAACACTGTAGTATTATTTTAGCTTTGGTATTGTGATGCATCTTTCTTCATTTTTCTTGCTAAACTTTGCTTTGGATATTCTGGGTCTCTTATTTTTCCAAGTGAATTTCATGATTGCCTTTTCTATTTCTATGAAGAATGTCATTCGGATTTTTATAAGAATTACATTATATCTATATAGTGCTTTTGGTAGTATGACTATTAAGACAATGTTTATTCTGATTATCCAAAAGCAAGGGAAAACTTTACATCTTCTAAGGTCTAAGGTCCTCTTCATTTTTTTTTCTTTAGTGTTCTATAGTTTTCATTGTAGGGATCTTTCATCTCTTTTGTTAGATTGATTCCCAAAGATATAAGATATGTATATATGTATATATACATATATATATGTACATATATATATATTTTTTTGAGGCTATTGTAAATGGGGTAATTTTTCTAATTTCCCTTTCAGTAGATTCATTTTAGATGTATAGGAATGCATTTGATATATAATATGTCAAAGTACATTCTACTATCATGTATAATTAATTAGAACAAATTAAAAAATCTATAGCATAAAATCTCCACCAATCCCTTAATATAATTTAGCTAAGACAATTAATTAACTAATTAAATAAACTAATGCTTAATGAAGGTAAGAACTATCATTACAATTTGCAAATCACTGAATATATTCATTAATTTAATAAACAGGTATTGATACCTACTAAGTGACTGTTGTGCTCTGATCTGGGAGCACACATATAAAAAGCCAAGCAAGAGGATGGCACATGTGGGCAGACTCCTGGCATTTGCTGAGAGTGGAATCAAGCAATTCAATAAATTCAGTTTCTATTTGGGGACTTGGAGATTATCCTCACTGTTCACTTCTGTGATCTAAATAAATGGTGGAGACATACTCTCATGATTTCTCTTCTGAAGGGGGATAACTCTAGACACACCCATGGGTTAAGTCTGAATATACTACTGTCCAGAGAAGGCGATGTTCCTGAAGGTTGGGAGGTTGAGAAGTTTTCATAGAAGAGGGGAGAACTGAAGAATAGGTTGGGGAAAGAGGAGGAACATGATGATGCATGTTGGATTAACAATCTTTTCAAAATTTAACAAATATATTTTGTCTGCTTCCTTATGAACTTTAGACTATTAAACCTTTCCCAAGATCTTTTTGGTCCCAGATTTTTCATTTTTTATAGTTTCTCACTTGACTTTTCTACTGGGACTTATAGAAAACAAATATGCTTGTCTGAAACATTTAATCAAGCACAAATAGATAGTAAATTGTGTGGAGACAGTGTCCAAGTCTGGGGTGAATTTGGGTGTGGTCAATGTGGAGGGAATTTGTGATAGACTGGAAATGGGTTGTAAAAAGCTATAATGAGGGGCTAATGGCTGGGAAAGTGAAATGTGTTTGGCGAAAGAAGCAGGTTATTTAGATATTTTAGTAGGGAGTCCCAAAGAGATGGCTTATGACAACATTTACCACTCCCCTTCCATCCTACTTCCCAGAAATAAATATTTTTAAAGAGTTTAAGCAAAACAACAACAGGAAAAAAAGAGCAAAGAGATGCAATAGAAAAGAAATTAAAAAGATTCAGTGTTTGGAAGAGAATTTCCCTCCATTGCTGCGGGACAGGATTGAAAGAACAGAGATTGGGGTGGCCATTGTTTGTACCTGGAAAGCCTGATATGAACTGAAGGCAATCTCTGGGAGAAAAGATCACCCCTCACAACTGAATGCACAAAAAGCAATCTAGAAGTGTGAAACATACTCAAGGACATTATGAAGATCATATGTGAATTCTAGTCTGTCAACATGAAAAATGAATTAAAACCATGTGCATATACATATGTCATAAAGACAGATTTTGATCCAAGTGTGCATGTGTGTTTCAGTATCGTATTAGATGTGAAATTTTGGAGAAATATATAATTCAGAACTGCATATCAGAAAACAGTGAAAATTTCTAGTGTTCTGTTTTTTATAAAACTTATTCCGAATATGAAAAATAGAATCTGACCTTATATAAAACCTTCATTTTAGGAAAAAAAATTATACCTAACTAAGCCTTGGTCAAGTTTTAGCAGTGAAGTTGTTCTATTGACCTGATTTTTGTTTAAAAAATATATAGATATGTAAATATATACATACATATTCTTTCTTCTTTCCATGCCTTATTGCAGCTAGACATTTTAAGAGTAATAATAGGAATAAAAAATTACAGAGAAGCTACCCAGTGGATGCTTGAATGCTTGACCGAAGCTATGATTACACATCCATCCTATGTTAAGTAGGTGAGCATATTGACTGGGGAAACTCAAATCCATGCAGCAATTGCTGTGACAACAGAAAATTGCCAATACTTCTTCCTTAAGAACTTCCTGGCCACATATCCCTCATTGTTTACATGTACCCAGATATTTTTCATCTTCCCAAATGATAGATAGATCCTACTGTCGAAGTGCTGATAGCATTTCATGTAAATTTTAAGTGACTATGTTGGAAGAAATGTAAAAAGCTGTTGAAAGTAATAGGATAATTTACAATTAAAAATTGAAAAATTGGAAGAATGTAGACTTTTCTACTAATCATCAATATCAAAAGCAATCAACTTTTTAAAAGTTTTTATAGAGGACTCAAAATATTGTAGAGAGTAATTTAAATTGCTCTGCTCTATTACATTTTTGTTAGAATGTATTTGAGTCTATTTAAAAATGTATTTACTTGTATTCTAAGCAGGAATTTTCTAGGTAGAAAAATATTGTTTCAAAGTACTTTTTACTCTTAAATGCCCAAGTTAGAATCAATAACCAGTACAATTTCTGGATATATAAAAGCAGAAGTCTTTCTCTATCTGCCTCATTGCTTATCACAACTGTTTTGCCTCTTTGTGTTTCAGAATATTGCTGAGAGCGTACAGCCTTGCCATAGCAATTTCAAACTGATTTTCTTTTCATGTTCCATATCTAGTTGCCTGGATTCCAAGGTCATCCCTTGGTTTTCCCTGAAGGCAGTATCCAAAGGTAAACTAAAAAAAAAATATTAAGTCCCAAATTTTCTCCTATGACAATGCCAACAAAATAGCTTACATAATATTTTGAACAAGCAATTTGAAATGTGAATGCAACTTGACCTGAAAGCATTGGGAGATCAGGACACAGCTAATGAAACAAAATAATAAAAGATTTAAAATGCAAAATATGTATTTTTAAAATATCAAGGATAAAAGGTAGTTCTTGTTAACTGAAATAATAAGAATGAATATTGTAGATTTTAACAAATGACAAATTCTCTGGATGACAGCAAGTATATGAACCCTGCAGTTGTATCTATATTAACCTTTCTATACATTACTGCTATAGCATACTATAGATAATAAATCCATAATCATCCAAAATGATACTTAGTTCCTCTTAAGATGCTGAATCATTAGATTGATAAAACAAAATAAATATAATGAAAATAATGTTAATATAACATTTCATCTAATATGAAATATTTATTTTGATAAAAAATAATAAAATATATTTCTTGTATGTAGTTCCAATATAGAGAACAAATCATATTATAAATACCTTAAAGGTGAAAAAAATAGAATTGGGAAAACCAACATTTAACACTTTGATATGATCTAACTGATACAAAAAAATGCAAATATTTGTATATCATATAGTGGGCTAGTCAAAGATAATAATATTCTGAATCTCTAGTATTTAGAAATATAATATATAATAAACAAATCTTAATTTTAAACTAATTGTAGGAAATATGTCAGTTCCTAGGTAAGTTTTTTAAACATTAGCAATAATGTACTACCTGTTTATTGGAATCATTATATTTTAAATAGAGTATGCAATCAGAGAAAATTATAAGTAAGTGTAAATATAAAAAAAATTGAATCAATATATCTAAAATAAAAATGCTTGATTTTATTGGATTCCAATCTTCTAAAAACTTATGTTACCTTTTCCAGATACAACAAATAGAGAAGCGGTCATGAAATATACTAAAATACATTAAAAATTACTTTCAATTAAAAGTCAGGCAGAACACAGAAAATTTCTGTATTAGAATCGTATCTGATGTTATAATTCAAATATGTATAGCCTCTGTGATACTTTTATATATTAAATTGATGTTATGATGCTCAGATATTTGATGTGGCACTAATCTACCTTTTTTCTGTGAATGCAAATGTGGTTATCATGCAGAATAAAGTTAACTACCCTACAGAAGACAACTCCCTACAAATAGGGTAGATGTTAGTTCATCATTTGAAAGGCCATAAGAGCAAACACTGAGGTGTCCCTAAGTAGTAGAAATTTGCCTTTAGACTACAGTATCAAATCTTTCCTGATTTTTCCAGACTTGGGAGCCTAAATTTTTTTCAATACATTTCAAACGTGCTATCCCCCATAACAATGTGAGACAAGTCCTTGAAATAAACCTTATACATGGAAAGATGTATGGTAATTGGAGATAGAGATTATACCAGTGGTTTCTCCAAAGAAATCTGACTAACAAAGCCTCATGAACAAAAAATAGTAAAGTTGGAAGCACTCAGTAATTACAGAATTTTATTATTATTTTGACATTTCTCAATAAAATTTACAAAACTATCTATATTCAGATTTCTACCTTTCTTCAGTTGCTTTAGTACCACCAGACTGATATAACAAACTTATTTCAACTGAAATCTTTCTCAGAAACATTACTTTCCATAGAAAGAAATTAAATAGGTTGGCTCATTTTACCATTTGTTGAAGTTTGGAGTTTTATTCTCTTTCAAGGCTACAGATTTTTTTCCTGATCTACCTTGGGGCAACATTTTGAGGGTTCAGCATACCTGCCAATGGACCCATAGCAAAATTTTAACCCAAACTTGACCCAGGAGTCTTATCAGATGTTCTACAAAGAAAATTCCCTTAAGGATTCAACATGCTCTCATCCTTTCTGCTCACAAATTCGCATAAAAGACCATCAAAATTTGACCTTCTACCCTGGTACCAAGTTCTCTTGCCCTCTAACAGAAGATCCATCCCAATCACAAGACAGAGAGACAGGATCTTATGGAGGTCAGAGGTGGCTTTCCTTGTAGACAGAGATGAATTCACCTATTATTGCCTATGGGGAAAGAAAATCTGGGAAAATAGAAATCTCTCTTAAGCATCAGATTATCCTGGCTTACAAGAGGACAACAAAGAAACTTACGTTGGTTTCAAAGGAATTAGTGAACCACAAAGTGTACCATTCAAATGTACCTGCAGTTACTATGTATATCATGGATGGGATCCTTCTCAGAATGTTAGAACAGGGAATAAGTATGTCACAGTTGATTAGACATAAACCATATACAGTTCTTCATGATGGTAATTTTATGCAAGTTACTATATGCTGGGATATGCCACATACCAATGATTTCAAATAACTTATGCATGAGGGTTCTTTATCCTTTTGCATAATTTCCTAATTTGTTGTTGTTGTTGTTGTTCAGGGGATCTCCTCATGCTTAATACCAGTAATTTATAAGGAATCTGTGTAGTTTAAATGTATATAAATGATTTCAATATGCTTTAGTTCTACTATTATGTTTGACCTAAAGAAGCAGTACTAATAGGTCTGAAGTCTTCCTGTATGTTTTAGAATTGTGAGATGAAATCCAGGAACTGAAATGTTTTAGTCAGCTTTTTGATAGTGCTACTAAAAGACCCAACCTGCACATAGAAAGAAAGAAAATTTTATTTGGGGGCTCACAGTTTCAGAAGTCTCAGTTCATAGACATTAGGATGTATTCTTCAAGGCTCAGGGTGAGGCAGGACACCATGGTGGAAGAGTGTAACAGAAGGAAGTAGCTCACATAATGATCAGAAAGCAGAGAGAGGACTCCCCTCACCAGATTCAAATACATACCCAAAGCCATGCCCTCAATACCCCACCTACTCTAGCCACACCCAGTATGTTTTCAATTATGCTCAATTAATATCATCAGATGATTAATTCACTGATTGCATTAAGTGTCTCTCAAGGAAATAATTTCTTCTGTGAACCTTTTTGCATTATCTCATGCATAACATTTTTGGGGTACACCTCACATCCAAACCATAACATTCCACCCCTGGCCCACAACAGCTTACATTCATCTACAATGCAAAATACATTTAGTCCATTCCCCAAAGTCCCCATAGTTTCAAAACTTCTTTGATTCTTCAGAGTTCCAAGTCTGAAGTCAATCTTGCATTGTGAGCTCCTGCAAAATTAAAAGCAATTAACAAGTATTCAATACATAATTGTACAGAATAAGTGTTTCCAGAGAAAGAAGAGATAGGAACAAAACAAGACTGAAATCCTGCTGAGCAAACAAGTCTTGTGTTGTTCTGTATCTGGCGTTTGGAGTACATGGAATCATGATGTTCTCTCCAAAGGCTTGTATTGCAATGCTCCTGTGGCTTTGTTGGTTGCAGCCCAAGTGGCTTTTTCTTGGCTTGTCTCTGCCACATTTCTTTGAGAGAGAGAGAGAGAGAGAGAGAGAGAGAGAGAGAGAGAGAGAGAGAGAGAGAGAATTTTTTAATATTTATTTTTCAGTTTTCGGTGGACACAACATCTTTATTTTATTTGTATGTGGTGCCGAAGATCGAACTCAGTGCCCCACGCATGCCAGGCAAGAGCGCTACTGCTTGAGCCACATCCCCAGCCCTCTACCACATTTCTTAATCTCAGGGTTCTTCATTACAGTTTCCACTTACTCCTCACATCTGACCCTGGTCTCCTAGGCCTTCCTTTGAAATGTTAGTGTAAACCTCCATGACCCCCCTAACTCCAGGATCTTACATTCCTGCAGAACTAACACTGCGTGGTTGATGCTAAGGTCTGCTGCCATCTTGAGCAGTAACCAAGCCTCCAAAGACCCAGGCTGCAGCAGCTTCTGAGTGCCTGGGTTGCTGAGCACTTTGAAAAACTTCCAAGTCCCTTTTTGCAAGAAGGATGCCCCTTTGGTCTCTTTTCAAGAGAATTTTTACTTTTACTATCTTAAGCCTGAAATGGGTGTGGTCTCACCAGCTTCTGAGATGCCCTCAAGCCATATTTCTTCTTTGTCTTTGAGCCAGGTATTTAGGATTTTTGTTGTTGTAGTTAAGTCTTTTACAAACTGCAAATACCTTAAGCCCAGTTTTACTCCCACCTATTATGTACTAGTTTTTCAAATATTTCTGCTCTGCTTTCTGATCTTGATTGTTATAATACATTTGGCTAAAAGCCACCAGCAATACCCATGCTACTTCCTGAATGCTGTGTTGCCTAGATATTTCTTCTGCCAGATTAAGAAGTCCACTGCTGGCCTGGAGTTGTGGCTCAATGGTCAAGTGCTTGGCTGGCATGTATGAGGCCCTGGGTTTTGGCCTCAGCACAATAAATAAATAAATAAATAAATAAATAATCCATTGAAAACTAAAAAATTTATTTAAAAAAAAAAGAAGTCCACTGTTTTAAAATCAGCTTCACAGAAAGTCTTAGGACATGGGTAAAATGCAGAAAACTCCTCAGCCAGAACTAACACAACAACCTCTAATCAAAATTTGAATATTCCTTCTTTTCTAAACCCTCTTGAGCCTTGACTCCATTGTCCCTGCTTATATTGGCATTCTGGTCTTCTGAGCTTAATGGACCATGAAACTCCACTAACAATAATCTAAAGCATTTCCAGCCTGCACCCTAAACATTTCAAAATTCCTCCTACTAGTCCAAATTATTCCAAAAGCTTCTGAACCACATGGTCAGGTTAGTCACAGCAATGAACCAACTTCTTGGTACCAATTTGTTTTAGTCAGCTTTTTCAATGCTATGATGAAAGTTGTATTGCAAACCAGAACAAATGCAGAGGAGGAAAAATTCATATGGGACTCAAGATTTCAGAGGTCTCAATTTGCTCAATAGCAGGTTCCATTCCTTGGGGCTAGAGGTAAGTCAGAACATCATGGTAAAAGAGTGTAGTGAAGGGAACTCCACTTGCCAGATACAAATAAATACCCCCTAAACCATACCCCCAATGCTCCACCTCCTCCAGCCACACCTTCCCTGCCTTCAATCACCACTTAGTTAATCCCATCAGGGGATTCATTCACTTAGTGGGTTAAGGCTCTCACAACTCTATCCTTTCCCCTCTGAACCCTCTCTCATTGTCTCACATGTGAGCTTTTGGGCTAGACCTCACATTCAAACTGCAACATGAAGGGAAGATGCAAGAATATTGATGATTTGTTTCAAGAGTCAACAATTGGGATTATTAACTAGATTTTTTTTGGTTTTCAAAAAGTTGAGTTGCAACTAAAAATAATTTTGATGTGCTACTTAATTTTCAGTGGCAAATATGTGTATTGAATAATTTATTAAATTTGACCTGAACATTTTAAAAAAGTAGTTGAACTGAAAGTGCTTTAAAATAATTTCAAATTCTGGACTTCATGCTTTATATTCTAAAGCTTCAAATTCTTTTCCATCTTAGTACCCATATTTTTCTGGCATTTTCTAACTACATCCTTCTGTAAGCTTTTTTTTTTTTTGTATTGTTGTTGTTGTTTTTGCTTTTTTCCTATCTTGAAAAACCCCTTTTTGTAACTAATACTTTGCCTAAAAAATATAAGATCCCATGTTTAATTATGTGGCTATTTTGATAAGAAATTTTCAATATAAACCACTCAAAATCACATGTTCCATACTAACAGAAAAAGAAGTTCATTATGTGGTTAGATGTGTGAGTCCTCTCCATTGTGGTAATTGAATTCACAAAAATAGATGCTCTAAAAGTGGTAAAAGTGAGAAAGATAGCAAGCTTAAAAGAAAATCTTGAAGTCTCTAACTTTGAAAGAATCAGCAGAGAGGATAAAGCTGACTAGTAAGACAGCGACAGAAAAATTTAAAATCTTCTAAGCCACAGAAAGGAAGCTTTCAGCAGGCTACGGCTTGCAAAGGTTGGTCATACTCAAAAGTATAGGCATATGTTTTATTGTGTTTAGTTAAGGAGTTTATTGAGATTTTGGCAACAGTGGTTTTAATGAGATAAAAAGAACAGAAATCAGGTTCAGGAAAGACTGCAAATAGAGAAGTAAAGTACAAGGAAAAGGAAAGATTGGGAAATATTGGGAATTCCATGGTGATGAGTGCTTAAGTGATTAGGAGAATAGTTGATTCAAATATTAATAATAATACCTAGCTTAAACAAGAAAAGTTTAAAAAAAAACCTTTAAAGGAAAAGAATAGATAAATTTGAGGGAGCCATCTAGATCTCTAGGAAGGAAAATTTAAAAATTAAGGTGGGTCTGGAAGACAAGATGATCCTGTCTTGAGTCAGCAGGTCATTGGAGCTCCTGGGAACAGAGTACTTTCAAGGACACGCAATTTTGTTTAGTCATGAATTGGGATATAAGAAGTAAGGAAGACTGTAGCACAAATAAAAGAAGTCATTAGTTGGGTTTTATGCATTCTGTACCACTGACTGCTACCCCTGCTTCCCACTATCCCTTTCACTCACAAAGCAGGGGAGAGAATGTTGAGATTGGAAGAGAGTTGAGGATTTGATGTGGTTTACAAACAAAAGGTTAATGTCATGGGCAGCAGCCTCAAGACTGGGATAGAGCCATGATTGTGATAAAAGCAGAATTATGTTCTTTTGGAGCATACAAGTCTATCTTTTTTCCACATGTGGTTTCCCTCACTAGTCAGTATCCAGTTTTATAGAAAACCCTAAGTAGGGTCCAGAGAAGGGTTAATTTGCGGATTTGGTTGCATAAAGATGAGTGGGTTTTCATACAATGAAATAGTGATTTTACCCTGAAAAAAAAAAAGAAGATGTCACAAAGATTGAAGAGAAAGAGATGTCCAAATTAACGGTTTAGAGATTGAAGGACTTATTGCTGAGGACTGAGATCCCAAATTTAATGAGAGATGAAAAGATTAAATTAGCAGTTTGCATTGCTGGAATGTTTCCCTTGCTTCTGTCCTCACTGGTATCATTAATAACAATTATTTCAATCTAGAGTGGAGATTTTGCTAGGAGAATGGAACTGAAGAACAAAATGCAAAAGGATTTGAGTGTATTGGTTACAGGGTGAATCAGATGATAATGCATGCATAAAAAAATCTAAAAGAACAAAAAGGGGGATACAGAAAATGAAAAAAACTGAGGATCAAAAAGCAAAGTCAAAATGAGATAAAATTGCAGAACATGTTTCATACACATATAATCACTATGTTGGGAAATAGTGCATGAGCCCAATTGATTATTTAAGAGAGAGAATTTCCAGAGAATGTTGAGCTCTATTAAGAAGAGAATGTTGAGCACTACAAGGCCAGTGCAAGAGTTTGAGATTAATATAAGGAAGTTCCTTTTTGGTGTATAGTAGAGACCATCTTCACTGTTCTGCCCCTCTATTGTCTTCTTTACAGCATGGTACTTCCTGATCTTATCTGTGCTGATCATCTCACACCCATTTTTCTCTCTCCCTACAGAAAAGCATATACAGAACAACAGTTCATGATCCTGATACCACTAGATTCTGCTAAGAGGAAAAGTTCTGCATAAATCATATGTAAAGCAGTGTTACGACAAAGGCAACTCCAATGTCTTCCTATGTTAGTATCACATAATAACAGAAGCCTAATATTCTTACTTTCATAAAACCATGAATGGTGGAACTAATCTTTGCTTAAAATTCAGAAGTGAGGAAAATGTTGGTTTTTCATAGCTTATGTTAGACATGGCTATGTTTTCATGGTGCTGCACCTCACAAGTAATAAGATTGTTGAAGTTTCAGAATAATATATCTCAGAATGGGCAGATAAACACCATAAATGCTACGTAATTTCAACTGCATTTTTTTTCCAGCTGTGCAGAGAATTAACTGAGGAAATCTTCTTGACATTCTGTCTCAAGCAGTTACTATCAATTCATTAGATTCATTCTTCAAAATCAAGTTACTTGACATCTCTAGTCTTTCCTCAGGGAGCCCAGAAGGATTCTGAATAATTGTCTTTGGCTCCAGTATCCAAATCAAATGTTCAAGGACATGTAGCACCTAAAGAGACAATGAGGATTTGGATTTATGACACTCGTGAGCACACTGGGATTTCCTAAACCCAATCCATCCAAGATAAAACTCCACAGAGACTTTGAAACCAAAGGTGAACACAGGCTTTTTTTTCCCTTTCTCACAAAGTTGTCTTTGAGTCTTTGTGAATCTGGAGTTCACATTATCAAAGGTCTATTGATGCTGTTCTCCATCATAGCTGTGTCTCACTGTGGTTTCTCCTCCCATATTTGGTGTGAAACAGAGAGTTGTTGTACCTGGACATAGACTATTTGTCACATGAAATAAGAAAATATTCTGTAACATACATACAAATCACTAATCATGTGCATTTTCTTATGTAATCAGAATAAGCACATTTAACGATATCCTTCTATGTTAATTTCAACAATTAAAATTGAGAAATTTTTTAATGTTCAGAGGGGAAAACAACTCTACATATGATATTTCAAAATTTCCAAATTTGGCAAAGATATTTTAAATTGAATATTGCTTATACATTTTTTCTTTTATCTTTTATTCTTTTCAATATGAGCAGAATGTCTTATGTCCAAAACCTCTCTTTTTAAAAATTGCTTTTATTTTTTAAATACATGACAGTGGAATGCATTACAATTCTTATTACACATATAGAACACAATTTTTCATATGTCTGTATGTAAAGTATGTTCACACCAATTTATATTTATCATACATGTACTTTGGATAATGATGTCCATCACATTCTAACATCATTGCTAATCCCCTGCCCCCTCCTTTCCCCTCTCACCCCTCTGGCCCTATCTAGAGTTCTTCTATTCCTCCCATGCTCCATCTCCTTATCCCACTATGAGTCAGTCACCTTATATCATAGAAAACATTCAGCATTTGTTTTTTGGGGAGATTGGCTAACTTCACTTAGCATTATCTTCTCCAACTGCATCCATTTACCTGCAAATGCCATGATTTTATTCTTTTTCATTGCTGAGTAATATTCTATTATATTAACTTTGAAAAATCTCAGAGTGGAAATAGATTTTCAGATAGACTTTTCTTCTGTCTTATTTCAACTGTTATATCCCTTGCAACTTTCCATTTGAAGGAATTTTATGTATTCTACTTGGTGGTTCTCATATGTGACTTAGATGTGACACTAATTTAGCTGATGATAAGCCATGAAACAAAAAAAAATGTATAACAATCACATGATGTGTTGAAGCATAAACGATATTTTATTACACAAAATTTATATATGAAAATAAGTTCTAATATGTGAATTTAGCTGGGCCTGGAAGCACATACCTCTAATCCTAGCAGATTAAGAGGCAGAGGCAGGAGGATCATGAGTTCAAAGCCAGCCTCAGCAACTTAGTGACGTATTAAGCAACTCAGTGAGACCCTATCTCTAAATAAAATACAAAATAGCCTAGGAATGTGGCTAAATGGTTCAATATCTCAGAGATTCCAGTCCGCCCCCCCCCCAAGAAAAAAAGGTGAATTTATTTTCCAGGGAAAAACTCCAAAATTTCAAATGTGATTTAGTTGTTCAAGATTTATTAATATACTTTCAGACATATTGGTTTCATTTAAATACAGTCTATATATAATTACTATGATAACTAGCTTCATATTATGTTGAACATCATATACTCTACAATCTTGAGAAGATTCTCATTCTCTTCATTTCAAAATGTAATAATAATATCATTATAAAAATAATACTTTAATATTGTGTTTTGGATGAAAGAAAATAAACTGGGGAAACTATGTTACAAAGTATTATTCTACAAAAATGTAAAAAGTTACGACAAATATATGTCACATTCTAGGTACCAGTTTTCTAAAAGACTGTCATTTTATTTTACTTTACTTTTTTTTTCATTATTTGTTTTCATTACTGTATTGTATAAGCAATTTCATGGGTGGCAGAAGTCAGTAACATATTTCAACACTTTATTTTCAGTGAGAGTTCTAATGAATTCTTTCCCCGAAAACTTATCTAAGAGGCAAAGTAACAAGCACTCAACTCTGTTACTTTTGATTCGTTGTGTTTTGAAAGCTGAAAATTTGGATGGAACATTTTATGTTTTTAAAGTTTTATTGGATAATAAATTAGACAGTGAGTATATTATTCTTCAAATGTAAAAAGAGTACAGGTGAATGAAGGTATATAAGCACCACAGTGCACTGTTGAAAAACTAGTTTTGAAAATAATGCTTTTTAAAATTTTGTTTGAAATAGAATGCACCTGTTATTCTGCTGTCACTCTGCTGTCACTCTTCTGTTCAGTCTCACTTAAGCTTTTGCAATATAAACCACCTAGATTTTTCCACTTTCATCTCTACATATTAATTAATTGAATAATGCTCTTTTTTCTTTCTTTTATTTCCACCTATACCCTCCACTGGCTACCCTACCAAGAGTACATTGAGGCAGATCTACTGAGTTTTGCTCAAATTCACAATAGGTGAGAATCAGTTCACCTCCTCTTTGCTGTACTCAACTTTGGTAAACATACATACTCTACCTTTGCTCCAAATAAAAAACAAAAATTATTTCTTTAGTCAGCCCATGAACATCACTATAATGTTTTCATAGAGTTTTATTTCTTCCACAATAATTAAATATTGATATATCATAGCTTGAGTATCCAGGCTGTTTTGTTTTACTTCAGAGGGCCTAGCATACAACATAAATTATAATAAAATATTTGCCACACAACACATTATTTCAGTTTGTTTATCTGTAAATAATTCTTAATAAGATTGCACTATCATCATTTAAAAATTCAACAAAGCCATAAACTGTATTCTTAATTCATTACTTATTTTACTGATTAAACAGTATATTATTAGAGACATGTAATACTCTCATGTTGATACCAAATGCCATTGTTCCCCTCCCCATTCCATGCTTAAATCAACCACTGGAAGTCTATCATATTTTACGTTTTATTCATTTCCAATTTTCTCACTCTGCAGCATCTTTTATTATTTTCTGATTTTTTTTGTTTAATTTTAGACACAAATTATTGATGGTTTTAATGGAAAATCAGCATGTATTACACCTAATACTTACTCCTTCACCCTCCTCAGGCATATTTGTAGTGTCTCCATCCTCTTTATACATTTTTATCACTTTTGCTTTTTTGTTACTATTCCTGGTATGCTACATCTAAAATTATTTATTGTTACTTAATTATATTTCCTTTTTTGGAAAAAGTTTGAGACTTTTAAAACTAAGTCTCACAGTTTTTAGTTTACTCTTTTAGTTTGAATTTATCCATAACTAAAAGAAAAAAATGAAAACAATACAAATAATATCTCAGGACAAAAAATAAATTTGGGTAATATCAGCTTTGTGTTTGTCCACAGAGATGAAATTGTTTCTCCAAAGATCCTTCTTGCCTTTGGTCTGTTCTGAATGGCCTTCTAGGCTTATTTCTTAGTTCTCATCTTTTGGACTTTAAAAAAATCATAATCTTAGTAATCTCCTTCACTTTTCTTCTTTAGTGTTTTTTTTTTTATCTTGCCTAATTTTCTATCTTTTTTCTTGCTTTACTCCCTTATTTTCTTGGATCACATTTATGAATATTTCCTAGAAATGGTTTATGGGAGAATTCTATTTTTTTGAGAGACTGCATACTTAAAAATGTTTTATTTTGCTTCACATATGACCAAATCTAATTTGGAAATATATTCCCCTGTGAATTTTTATGACACTGGAACATTATCTTCTACTTTATTAATACCATATCCTTTTTATATGATCTATAGTCCTCTTATTCATCCATAGAACTGTAAATGTAAGGCATTAAGAAAAATTTAGGTATCACATTGTCAAAATGAATTATTCAAACAATTCAAATAGGATTTTAAAATTAGTTTCAGTTTAACCAATATGGTGGATTTGCCAAATTTTCAGTTTGCTTCTTACACAGAGAAAGCCATGCTAATTAGAGTTTGAAAATGAGCAATTTCTCACCATTTTTGCATATTTCTTTCCAAATCTGTGTTTGAGGGGCTGGAATAGTGAAATGAAACTTTCAAAACTTGGCTTTACATCTATTATCATCACTGTATCAAAAGATGCTACATCCAACGTTTCTCAACTAGAAGTGAAGGTCAGTTTTTTCCCTGGATTTGAAGCATAATTATAACAGTGGATGTGACTGCCTGTGTCCCATTTTATCTCCAGAATTTAGCATAAGACCTGTCTTATAAAAATACTATTAAATGTTAAATGAATTTAATATATATGTATATATGTGCAATGTCTGTGTGTAATATGTTAACATATAATATGCATATATCTGTATGTAATACATATACATACTATATATGTAAAACATATGTATGTGTGTATTTATATATCTGTATGCAACTCGTTCAAATACAGAGAGACAGAAAGAATTATATATACAAGACAATCTGAAAATCTGAGTAAAATAATTCACCAAAAATAATAACATAATTTTTATTTTTTTAAATTTTATTTTATGATTGTTTTAATACTGGAGATTGAACTCCAGTATTTAGCCACTCTAGTTGTTTAGCCACTCATCCACATCCCCAACATTTTTTGTGTTTCTTTTTCTTTCTTTCTTTTTTATTTTTGAGATAAGGTGTTACTAAATTTTTAGGTCTTTGCTGAGTTGCTGAGATTGGTCTCCCAACTCACCATGATTATTGGCACTAGACTAATGCTGTAATTTTTATAAAGGATATTTTCAATATCAAAATATTCTTTCTTTGATTCCAATAAGTAATTTGTAGAATGAAGATTTAGTGAAGCTATTCCTTGCTTTTAACCTACAATCCTTTCATTAACATTGAGGTATTCACAGTGGGTGGAATTGCTCCAATGTCAAAGCAGTTATGTCTGTTCCTATTTTGCCATCTGAGATAGCTGAGATTTTTCAGGGTACATGTGAAATGGAGATATTGAGAACATATGACAATTAAATTTTAAGATCTTTGTGCAAATTAAAATGATAAGAGAAATAAAAATTAATAATCTTAGCAAGATTTTGGAGCTCTAGTTTTGTGTTGTAACTTTCAGTAATAATTGCTAGGACATAGCTACAGGACTAAATTTGTATAAAGCTTAAGCATAGATATGGCTGTTGAATTTATGTATTTAAAATTCTATTACATATAATTTACCAAACTTAATTTAGAAATGATCATTATTTTAATTATTGATAGATCTGAAAGTTGTTGATATGTAATTAATATAAAGGTATAATTTTTTATAAATACTAACGATAGTGTGTATTATTGCAAACCAACAGTGAATAGGCCTATGAATATATCTGGGATGATAGTTGAAATTTTAAACTGCTGTATGGTTTTCTTCGAGGTCAGTACTCAAGTAATTTGTTGATTAGCTATATATAATATTAATCATGAATGATATCTTTTAACTCTATCTAACCATACTTTTAATCATGACCTCACAATAATGCTTTGATTTTTTTTGCCAAAAATTAAATAAGCAATGGTTCTCTGATATTAGTAGCTTTCTTTCAAAATGTGATAAAACTTCAGATTATTTAAAAATATTTCTGAATTGTTTTACATAGTTGCCAGCATTAAAGAAAAGTAAAGATCAAAGAAAATATTTAATTAAAGTACATATTATTTTTGGCTAGGTTTAATGTACATTATTGGAAGAATATTTCACTGTATTAATTGGAAGTCTAATAGAAAGTGTGTACTAGATGGAATTTTTGAGGTAGAAATAACTGAGCTTAAAAGGGGAGAACATGGGATGTGGAGTTTAAAAAAACAATACATACCTTATATGTGGAATATAATAATAATATTAAAAAGTGAAAGAAGGAGAAAAGTCTGAAGCCTTATGATATCCACATCTTTCTAAAACAACTTGGATACTTGAAAAGTTGTGCTGAAGTTGATCTATTCAAGACATGCTAACACATTATACCTTAAAGAAGAATAGCAATAACCAAAGGACAAAGCTTATGTTTTCAAATGTGTACATTTTAGTTGTTAATATACTAGTTAAATTAGTTACAGTTATTACTGGGGATAATGTGCAAATATAATCTTTAAATTCATCAAGTGTATGCTCTTAAAAATGGAAAATTTATGTATTAATTTAAACTATAAATATGATCTCATGTTACTCTTTCACAGATAAAGGTGGTTTAAAATTTGATAATTCAAAATATGTATTTTTATCATTCTATCAAAATAATTTGGAGATGCATTTCACTTACTGTCTACATTAATACATCTAACATGATGTATTTAGATTGCATTTGACTATTTTTTGTGTGTATGTGTGTTTTCTCGACTTAGTTTAGCACAACTATAACTAAACTGGCAAGATACAAAATCTTGGGGAATAGGATGTGGTAAAGGGGTGGCTTGGTGGGTGGTTTGTGAATGTCATGTGGGCATAGGACATAATTGAATTTAAAATATTCCATAGTGGCAGACACATTAGTCATTTTTGCTTTTTAAAGTGAGAAGTAGGTTTAAATACCAACAGAAGAATATCAAGTCTGAGGTAGCTGGGAAGATTCCTAGTTCTTTCTTTGTACAGATGATTGCATATATGTATTTCTGGAGTGTTTTCTAACTCTGAGTATTAATTTCAGATTAAGCACTCTATCTTGCCTAATGTAAAGGATTCCCCAACTCTGTATTGTGTAGTTCTTTGTAATAGTAAACTGAGTGCAGTATAAGTTCATATTAATGTTACACCAGGTATAAGCATAAAGCAGACATCTATAACTGAACCACATTTTTGCAAACTATTTTAAATACACTAAAGGCAGAATAAGACTTTGATTTTCAGCATATAGAAAAGGCAAGAGACAACAATAATATTACATAAATAACTTTAAAAGAATATACTTTTAAAACTCAAATTCTAATTCACTGATTTTAAAAACATTATATCCATATATATCTTCAGTCTTACAGTCTCTAGAGAATACAAATTCTTACATAGATAGAAAGTGTCCTCAGAAGCATTTAAGTACCTTTATTCATATTCGAAATGAAAAGTAATGGACATAGATCACATGTAGATCTCTATCATCTACTAATTATCCCATGATTATTATAATCACATAATACCATAAGTCTGATTAGCTCGATATGCTCTGCTATTACATTTATTTATTGGGAGACAGAGCCACAGAGTTGTAAATAAACATAACTGTAAAATATCTCATTTTCTTCCTCAAAAATTTACACAGAGAAATATAATTCTACCAGGTCACAGGCATTTGCTACCTGGATTTTAGTAAACTTAACTGAGTATTAAAAACAAGGTGATATGTAGGTAAATATTTTGTAACATCACATATTATATTATTTCTAACCCTCAAAGCAATGATGGCAATCTTACCAAAGCAAAATTTTTCTATACAAATATACTGATTTTAACCAGGCGCTGTGGAACATGCCTGTTATCCCAGAGACTCTGGTGGCTGAGGCAGGATGATTGCTAGTTCAAAGCCAACCTCAGCAATTTAGCAAGGCACTAAGCAACTCAGTGAGACCCTGTCTCAAAATAAATACAAAAAAGGGCAGGGGATGTGGTTCATTGGTTAAGAGCCCCTGGGTTCAATCTTTGGTACCAATATATATATATATATATTTTGTATATATATAGTAATATATTAACAACTAATATACTACTATATATAGTAGTATATTAACTAGTATATAGTAGTATATTAACAACTAAAATGTACACATTTGAAAAGCATAAGCTTTGTCCTTTGGTTATTGCTATTCTTCTTTAACATATAATATGTTAGTATGCCTTGAATAGATCAACTTCAGCACAACTTTTCAAGTATCCAAGTTGTTTTAGAAAGATGTGGATATTATATACCAAAATATACATATATACTGATTTTAATCATTTACTAAATTAGAACTTTCAGTTATAGAACATGTTACTGTTCTTCACAGTTTTGCAGCAGCAGGGGAGCCATAGTACCTACCATTCTTTTTAAAATTCAGGCTTGGGTTTTCCTGCAAGAGGGAAGAAGACTATGATGAAAGGATGATGTGTAGAGGGAATACAGCTTAATTAAACACAAGTAATTGAAATAATAGAAAAGGGGTTAAACTGAACATGGCAGAGGGAACTGGTAATATGAGAAAATATAAGGGTCAATACATAGAGTTCTGATGAAATATTTGGAAAAGTGGAAGGTACAATTAGAAAAATGGTGGGTTAAGATCATAGCTTGGGAAACTGGAGTAAAGATTTTATAGAAAGAATAACTCTGATGATAAAATGAAATTAAAAAACAAGTTCAGTATAGTAACCATAGATGGAATGCCTAAACTCATATGCAGCAATGGAAATTTGGTGGATGGTATTGGATCAAGGAACTTGGTAAAATGTTCTAAGCAGGTGGTATGGTCACTAATATCATTTTATTTTTAAATTACAAAAGGGTGAATTATGACAGTGTATATTAGTCTTAATGAACTGGGGCATAAAGTTGGAAGTACAGAAGTGGGAGGGAGCAAGGAATACATGGGATGTGGGAGTAAGAGGCTCCTATACTTCACAGGAATCCACAAGTGTTAGGACTCTTAGGGGAAAACATATTTTCAAGAAATATAAGAAGTTTAAAACTCCTTCAACAAAGGAATTCTGAGCATAGAGAAGTGTGTTTATTGCAGAATAATGGCCTCATAGGCAATCACAAAAGTTTGAGTCAGAGTGGGGCAGTAGAATTTATGTGAGAGAAGTGGAATTTATGAGAAGTATGCACTGGACATTAATAAAACATGACACATAGCCAGGGTGATTTGCACCTTGAGTGGAATAAAACATTATTAGGCATAGTATGGTAGTTTCAATGGTGTCACAGATACAAATTTTAGTCATATGGATCTAAAATATGATATTCTTTATTTCCTTGTAACTAACCTTAAGATGTATGAGTGTCTCTTCTCTCTTTTTTGTTTCATTGAAGTTTAATTTCAAATGTCACAAGTTTATATATAAGTATACTCTTCCATGATATTTAG
Source organism: Ictidomys tridecemlineatus (assembly GCF_052094955.1). Lineage (NCBI taxonomy): Eukaryota > Metazoa > Chordata > Mammalia > Rodentia > Sciuridae > Ictidomys > Ictidomys tridecemlineatus. The sequence goes on from NC_135482.1 coordinate 128,157,717, forward strand.
TAAACATGCATAGTGTGCAGCCGCCACTTTTACCACCACCATGATCCAATTTTTGTTTTCATGATCCATAAGATTTTCTTATTTTCTTGCAATCAATCGCTCCTCTCACTTCTAGCAACAGGTGATCACTGACTGCATTTACCTTCTTAGATTTGCCTTTTCTGGAGTTTCCTTTAAATGGCATGTGAAGTTTTGTGTGTCTGGCTTTTTAAACTAAGCATAACATTTTTTCCTTAAGCGCCACATCATATTCTCACCAAAGATGAATGAGATGTTGCACTTCTCCACTTCATTAATAATACTCAATTTTGTGAATTTTAATATTAATCACGATTGTAGTGGTATGTAGTGGTCTTCAATTATATTATTAATTTAACTTGAATTTCCTTAAATATGTGCTTATTAGCCACTCACATATTTTCCCTGATGAAATGAATTGCTAAGTAGTCTGCTTTATAAAATTCATTTTTCTCATTATTGAGTTGTTAGGGATCTTTGAATACTCTAAATAAATCTGTTTTAACAAAATATAGGACTTGCCAGTATTGTCTCCCAGTCTATAGGTTATTTTTTTAATTTTAATTTTTTATACATAGGGCCCTTTTGAAGGACAATAATTTTCAGTTTGAGAGAGTTCAATCTATTATTTTTTCAGTTATGGGTTTTGCTTTTGTTTTCATATTTAAAAGCATAATTTCCCTAGCCTGAGCTCAAGCATATTTTCTCCTGTTTTCTTCTAAAGCTTAAAGAACTTAATGGTTATATTTAAGCATATTATCCACTTTGAGTTGCTTTTTTGATCGTGTAAAGGAAATGTTTGAATATGTTCCCTTTTATATAAATACCCAACTTTATCAATATGATTAGTTGAAAAGACTTATTTGCTCAACATATCTTTATGTCTATGATGAAATATATTTGACCATAAATATAATGGATTACTTTTTAACACTCTGTTAATTATTGATAAATGCACTCTTCTTCATACCAATACCATCTTTTAAAAAGATAGATTAATACTCAAAATTGTTCTTATATTTTTAATACAAATATTGAATATATTGATTGTTTACATTTCCTTATAAATTTTATGATAAGCTTATCTATTTTACAAAAGATAAACAGCTAGGATTTTCATAGTGGTTACAATGAAAAGTCACATGAACTTGGAAGATGATAAACTCAGTCATTCAAACTAGGATCCTGAAATATGTCTCCATTTATTTTGATCTTCCTCAGTCTCTCTCAGACAAAAATTGTAGTTTTCTGCAAATAAGTCAATTTTCCTTCTTTTCCAGACTAGACACCTTTTATTATTTTAATTTGTTGCTTTTGTGGCTAGACTCTCATTCTGTATTTGGATAGGGATAGCAAAGCAACATTCTTTTCTTATACTTTATCTTAATGCAAAAACATTCAATATTTCACCATAAATGCAGTATTAGTTGTTTTCATAAATGATTGTATTGGATGAATATGCTCCCTTATACCTCTAGTTAGTATGAGTATTTATTATTCATGGGTATTAATTCCTACAATATGCTTTAAGATATAATTACATATCCTTTATTTTCTATTTATAAATATAGTATTTATTTATTTGTTGTTTTTTTTTAATTTAATTTTATTTTTTTACTTTTGTTGCATTGGGAATGGAGCCCAAGGCCTGTGAATGGAGGCAAATGCTCCCTCTGCTCCCTCACTGAGCTATATAGTCAGATCTAGTTTCATATATTAATTAATACAACTTATTTTCAAATGATCAACCAATTTTGTATTCTTAAAAAACTCCAGTTGGCTTTGATACATAATACTCTTAATATTTTATGAGGTTTTCTTAGCTTATAATTTTGCTATAATATTTGTATGTGTTTGTATAGTGTCTGTAATTTTCTTTTCCTGTGTTATCCTTTTCTGGTTTTCAAATCTTTGCAATATAGCCTTTTTAGAAGAATTGAAAAGTATCCTTACCTTCTCTATTCACAATGAATTGTATTTAATATCAGCATCACCTTTTCTTTAAATATTTGATAAAGATCCAGTGAAGTCATAATGGCTCATAATGGCCTGGGTATTTATTTATTTTTTCAGGACAGGTTTTTTTTTATTACTAACTAATTTCTTTATTAATGTTAGGTCCATTGAGAGTTTTTTTTATTCAATTTGGATAATTTCTTTTTTTTTTAATAATTATTGACTTTATTTAAATTATATGATTTGCTGGAATATATAAATAGTTAATAAAATTGCCTTATGTTGCTTTTAATTTATGTCAGAAAATTAGTAAATCTTTTTTTTTTTTAAATTACTGCTTTTGATAATTTTTATCCTCTCTTTTTTTCCAGGCTTGTCTAAATAATGGTGTGTCATTTTTTGTGACCTTTTCAAAGGTCAACTTTTTTTCATTAGTTTTCTAAATTGTCATTAGATATTTATTATTATATTACTTCTGCTTGAGTACAATTGTCCTTATCTAAAGATTTAGCTACTTCCTTAATAATGGAGCTTATATTATTAAGTAAAGAATTTTTTCTCCCTAATATAGGTATTTAAAATTATTATTTCCTAATAGATGATATCTAATAGAGTCAAAGACTTTTGTTTTGCTGGATCCCATGAATTTAATATGTTTTTATTTTGTTTTTATTTTATTTAAAATATTTTCTAATTTTTTCCTCAACTGTAGGCCTATTTTAAACAGTGTGGCTTACTTTTCAAATAATTGAATATTTTCTAATTTTATTGATTTTAGTTTTTGTAGATTACATTATTTTGGATAATATAATTTTAATTATGCCAACCTTTTTGAGCTGGAGTTTTCCTCTATAACATCTTATATTCCTTATCCTAAAGAATATTTCAAGTGCACTTAAGAAAAAGATGTACTCTTTGTTATTGCATAACATTCAAAACATAAAAGTTCAATCTGGTTAACAGTATTGCCCAATATTTGTGCTAAATTTTAGTATAACTACATTTAATAATTTTTGAAAAGATAACCTTGAAGTATATAGTGTAATTATTGAATTGTCTGTATATTCTTTTTCTGAGGTTTTGTTTTGATTTTTAGTTTGTTTATTTTTTATATTTATATATAACAGCGGAATGCATTGCAATTCTTATTACATACATAGAGCTCAATTTTTTATATCTTTGGTTTTATACATAGTATATTCACACCAATTTGTGTCCTCATACATGTACTTTGGATAATATCATAATATAATTGGAGCAGTAATTTCAACATCAGTCAAAACAAAATTTAAGGCAAAAATGTTACTACAGACAAAGAGAAAGATTAATGATAAAACTATCCATAATATCCAGAGGAAATAGTAAGAAACATCTACACATCCAAACAAAAGTGCCTCAAAATATATAAAACAAAAATTGACAGGGTTTAAAGAATATACAGACAATAATGATCGTTGAATGTTTGTTATTATTTCCTCTGGATATTATGGATAACTTTTATCATTAATGAGTCTCTTTGTAGTAAAATTTTGCCTTAAATATTGTTTTGATTGATATTGAAATTGCTGCTCCAATTTTACTCTGATTAACACATTACATGATATGATTTCATCAGTTATTTTAATTTCAGCCTATTGCTGTCTTCAATGAATGTGTTTCTTGTATAGTACATGCAGTACATATTGCTTTTAGTTTGCATTTTGATTTGGCAAACAGCCAAAGCATAGTTAGTATAATTATCAATATGTTTGGATTTATGTTTGCAATTTTTAAGAATATTTCTATCTGTGTCTTTCTGTTTTGTTTCCTCTCTCTTTGTTCTCCCCTTCTCCTTGTTTTTGAATTAATTGTTTGGGGGCCATTTTGATTCCTCTGGCAAACTTTTAACATATGTTTCCCAGTTTTTTTTTCTTATTGGTGACCCTAACAATTAATGTATTTTTACTTATCAAACTTTTCTTCTAATAATTTTAGAAAATATAGAAATTTTGAAGTTTAAACCTACTGTCAGTAACAGTCTACCACACTCATGAATGTGGATGGACACCATGAGACTTATGCATTAGAATCAAAGGACTTAATTACTTATAGCAACACAGCAATATTGAAATATAGCATTGATATGATATTTTTCTTTTTTCTTTTCTTTCTTTCTTTCTTTTCTTTTCTTTTTTTTTTGAACTGGAGATTGAACCCAGGGGCACCTAACCACTGAATAAAATTTCCAAATGTGTTTTATTTTTTGTTTTGAAATTTCAAGAAAGTGTCTTACTAAATTGTTTAGGGCTTTCCTAAATTGCTGAGGATAACCTTCAACTCCCAATCCTGGTCCCTCAGACGTGAGTCCGAATTCTCACAGGAGAAATTGGAAAGGACCCCATGACACAGACTTGATGAATTTCATCATTGGAAACAAAAACAACTGAGGGTAGCTTACTCAAATCTTATATAAAACACTAAGCACATATGTGCATTGCTTTAATGGGAAAATACTATCTCCATATTTCAAAGGTCTTCACTCTACGGGTGTTCTTGAAAACATGTGGAACAGAGGTAGAAATATCTATGCTAACAGTATGAACAGAAATGAGTGAAACTATTGGAAATTGTCACCTTCCTATTAGATGTAGCCACTTTAACATTTCCCATCCTTTTGTGCTATTTTCATATATATTCCATCTGCATGTTATTAAATAAAAATACTGTAATTTATTATTGCTGTAGGAATTTGTGTGTTTGCAAAATTAACTCAGAAATGAAAAGATAGTATATACATGTTTTTTTAAAATGTACATTCACCCACATATTTATCATTTCCTCATTTCCTGTATATTTGAGTTAACATACTGGTATCATTTCCTTTCAGGCTGAAAACACTTTTTTTTCTTTACAATACCTTGAATAAAAGGTTCACTAGTAAAGATTTATCACAGTTTTGATTATGCAGAAATAGTTCTACTTCACCCCCTTTTGAAAAATAGTTTTTCAGGATATAAATATATAGACATAGATCTAAGTATAGATAGAAACATAAATTTCAATTCAACACATTGGACATGATAAAAGTATCCATAATATCCAGAGGAAATAGTTAGAAACATCTACACATCCAAACAAAAGTGCCTCAAAATATATAAAACAAAAATTGACAGGGTTTAAAGAATATACAGACAATAATGATCGTTGAATGTTTGTTATTATTTCCTCTGGATATTATGGATAACTTTTATCATTAATGAGTCCTGTTAATACTCTCAGGACTCCAAAGGTTTTGATGGGAACTCATATTAATTTTGTTCTTATTGCCCTCTGCATGAAGAATTATTTTTCTAATGATATTTTCATGAAAATCCTTTTGGTTTTATCTTCAACATTTGTATATAACATCTCTGTGTATGGGTCTCTTTGTTTTTTTTTTTAAGCTAGTTTGGCAATATTCTATAAACCAAAATTTATGAGCTAAGTATTATTGAATTTAGAATTTTTCCTATTCCCTTCTCTATCTTCTCTTTTTCTGCAGTTTCAAATTAATCTATATGGGTGTGTACTTGATATTAACCAACAGGTCTCTGAGTTTCTGTTTATTTTTCTGTCATTCTTTTTTCTTTCAGTTTTTCCAATTGTATATCTGTTTTTACAGATGTCTGACAAATAATAATTATGTACATTTATGGTGTAAAACATTAGGTTTTGATGTACATATGTAGACATTATAGAAAGATTCAGTCAAGCTAATTAACATATCAACCACTTCACCAATTTATTCTTTCTACAGTGAGACTATTAAACATTTATTTCAGCAATTTTGAAATATTTAATATTAGTATTAACTGTGATCTCTATGAAACAAGTACTTATTTCTTCAGCCTACCTGAAATTTTGACCCTTTGATCTACACCTTTTCTTACCTCATCCTTCCTCAGATTCAGATAACCACTTTTCTACTGTTTCAATGATAAACTCCTTTTAGATTTCATATATACATGAGATCATATATATGCCTGTCGTTTTTTACCTGTCTTATTTCTTTTAATATAATGTCCTCTACTTTCACTCATGTTGCAAATAACAGAAATTTCTTCTTTCTTAAAGGTTGCATAGTATTCCATTTTATATAACTTATATTCTTTATTCAGTTATCTGTTCATAGACATGAAAGTTGACTCCACATCTGGGCTATTATAAAAAAATGCTTAAATAAACATGGAAGTGTATATACCTCTTTGCCACACTAAAGATACATACCTTTGCACATATGCTTAGAAGTGAGATCATAGGGATATTTATTTTCAGTTTTTTTTAGAAAACTCTATACTACTTTTCAAACCGGCTCAATTTGTATTTTTTTACTAATCCATTTTCAATTTAACTATTTTTTCACTTCACTGTGTGCTTAGAAAATATTTTATTTTAGACAATTTTTACTTTCCAACACTAGAAACTTCATTTAGTATACTGTAGAATTTGTATTATTTGAAACATTTTATACCTTTATTTTATTTATCCTTTTTTTTTTTTTAATGTGATGCCAAGGAGAGAACCCAGTGCCTTGCACATGCTAGGCTAGTGCTCTACCACTGAGTCACAACCCCAGCACCTTTATTTCTTAATATTTTATTTTTTATTAAAAATTCATCTTAATCTATTATCATTTAAACATTGTTTCCTTTAGTCCTTTGAACATAGTTAAAACTGCTGTTTTGAAATCATTGTCTACAAAATCCATTAGCTGGGTCCATTCAGGGAAAATTTCTATTAAAAAATAGTTTTATTGAGTAAGGTTCATACTTTTTAAAAACACCTTTCTTTGTCTCCTAATGTTTTTGTAGGGTACTAGACCTTTTATACAACCCATAATAACATCCTCTATGTTCCATTTTTTTTAACTGATGATTGTTGCTCTTGGTTTTTGTAGTGTTTTGCCTTACTTTGTCCTGTAACTTTCATAAACATAGTTTGTGAAATCTCTCTCCTCTGCAATATATGGTCTCTAACATCTCTTCTCCCTTGTTTTTGTTCTTATTTTATTACTTCACTTACATTCCAGGTGGTTATACCTGTATCTGCCTGGCTTAGGAGACAGCCCAGGAAAGACAAAAAGTGAGCTCAAATCTGAAACCAGTGAGGCACTCACCTTCTTAAGTTGGAAGTTTTATACTGTCTGGAAGATCAAAGAGTATCTAACACTTCCTTGGCTTTGATCTTCTTCAAGGCTCTGTCCAGTCTCCCAAGTGCCTGTTCTTATTCAGCCATAGCTAGTTGGAGATCTAGGCCCTTTTAGGAACCTCTCTATGGTTGCACGATTACTCAGGAAGCCAGTAGTATGAGAAAGCATGTGTAGCCTGGCTAGCTTTTATTTACAAGAGGACACTACTCATTTTTTTTTTTCCCCTTTGGCTACCAGGCTTCTACTCAAGGTTTTTAACTACCTTGAGCTGTAGATCTTCCATATTTTTTTCCAAGTTATGTTTGCTACTTTTATTATCAATAGCAATTTGGTTGGACATTTCTTTCTGAAAAAAATTAAGTCAACCTCTTCCAGTACAACTCTCAGTTTTCATAATCAGCATGGCCCTAATAGAAATACCATGCTGACTGAGGTAGTAAGATAGGTAAATAGGAGCAGCTCTGTCAATAATGCTGAAGATTCCCGTCCTTCTTCCTTGAAGTTCATTGGTACTTCATAGATAATATATTGAAGGACTTTTCTGAATTTATATTTGCCCTCTCAGGCTAAGACTCACAGTTCCACTGTGCAGATCTAGGAGAAGGCTCACAATTGGAAATTGTAGCAGTGGTCTTCCTTAAAATCATTTTTTTCCAAACTGAAAGGGAAGTAAACCATCTGCAACACCCATCTCAAACAAACATAAATAAATGAGAGTGAGAGAAATTATAATCTAAATATCATATCTTCATTTTTCAGTTCTCATATCTTCACATTACCACCTGTTTTCCCTTTTCACATTTCAGGGGTGTCACACTATAGGCTAGGAGTAGAGATGGGGTATTGTCTTTTTCTGCTTTACATTGATACAAAAAACTTTATTTTTTGTTTGTTTGTATGTTTTTAATTTAAAAGTTCTGTATCTAGCAATTCTTCTCTTGGGTTGGCAATGACATTATCATACTTCAACATCTAATTCAAGAAGGTCATCAGCTCTAAGGGAAAAAAGCTCCTCAGTTAGTATATATCTTGTGACCATATATGCAACAGAATTTTCACAAAAGAAAATTTCCTGCTTTCCTCAGTGCAAGAAAGTCTGCAAGCCTTAGGGTGATTACATTTCTAGGTGAGTCATTAAAGCAGCAAATGGTAATATTCGTTAAATGCTAGGAATATTACTATATACTGGAAAAGCATTAGCCTCTGATATTTCAGAATCACTTGACTTGAAAGAGATTTAGGTGTGTAGGGAAACTCTAGCTAAGTAACCTTAACATTGTTTTACTTTAGAAACATCTAAGGAATATTTACCATACACCAATGTTTATTCTCCACCTAGAAAACACTTTTTAATTATTCTAGGTTATGAACACCACTTAATTTTATGATGTCTCCACTGCTTAAGCCTTTATGGAAGAGGTTAGCAAAGTCTCATTTGCTTTTATGAATATACTGTACCAATTCTTAGCAAGGTCCTGTATAAAGTAATAGAAACTTCAGGTGGTAGAAAATGCCTGGATCATAGACATAGGGTTTAAGGTGGAGGTTTAGTATTTAGAAACTCATCTCTCTGCCTCCCTTAGGAGTTAATTCTTATTGCCACTTATAAATCACTAGTATAACTATATAAAGAACAGTGTCTCAAGGCCTAAACACCCATGGGACCTGACCATATTCACATTAAAGCAAAGAACCTAATCTTGACCACTAGAGTTTTAACTGTTAAATTATTCACAATAAAATCACTCGTAAAATTCATGACATGTTCTGCCCTCCCCTCTCCAATTTCTATAGGAATGAAGAACAAGGTGTCTGAGAGTAGCATAGCAAAGCTGCTGAAAAGATACAGCAGATAACACTGAAATAAAGAGATTTTACTGTATGTCTTTGTATGAATTATTTGAAAGTAATTTTCTATTATTTCCTTGATTCATACAATGAGGTGAAAATACCATCATGGTAGCCATAATTAGAAAACAGGTATTAAGTTTATGTTGCATGCTTTTATGATACAATTCTCTTTGGATCAATTGTGCTTCTGTGTAGTTTCTTGGCTTCTGAGCAAAGGGCATGCTTGAATAGCAAATAGAATTGGCAGTTAGGGATAATACAATCCTCTGGAGTTACTTGGAATCATCTCAGGATATTGAAGATAAATCCCATTCCCTTCCCTACCTAAAATATTACTTTCATAATGGAGTAATTACCTTGAGATGGCATCCTACTCTCTCAGGAAGAAAATTTGCTTACATTCCAGGGTGATGAGTAATATTGATCCCTCTAAAAAAGAGAATTTGAAGGTCACCAGCAGCCCTGATAAAGATCAGACTATTCTAAAATCAGGTTTCTTTCATCTGGAGACAAAGTCCTCATGGTGTCACACTGCAGCATTTGGGACATGGGAAGTCAATGCATGATATTGCTCTGATATCCTTTTTGCTGTGAATAAGAAACTATACATGTCTGGCCCTGACCAAGATGTTTTCAGATTTCAGTACATGAATGTATATTCTACAAGGCTGACTTTCTGCTCTCAAGCAGTGTAAAATTTCAGAACATTTGAATTACCTGACATAACACATTTAAGTATTATATAACTAGAACTCATGATGATTTCATCAGGAATGCAGATTATCATGAGCTAGAAAGTCTATAATCACCAGGGAAGAGGGTATTTCTCTTAAAATTCTCTGTTCAGGGTGCAATTGGCGATACCTGCACCTGGAAGTCAGAAAAGCCAAGCTCAATGAAACAATGTAGTGGTCTCCAGAGGAAAGGGGTTTGGGGAGGATATTTTCAGTTACATAGGAGGAATAAGTTAAAGAGATTTATTGAAATAATTGTGTCAATAATTGTGACTATAATTAATAACAATGTACTGTGAACTTGAAAATTCTAAGATATTAGATTTTAAATATTCTTATCACCCACAATAAAAGAGAAGTGTGTGTAGTAAATGTAAATGTTAAATAGACTATCTACAAATTGTATGTATCTATGTACACATATATGTAGGTCAATATCCTATTTGTATGTATATATCAATAGCATTATCATGTACATAAATACAAACAATATTTTACTGCTCAACTGAAAGTATAAATAAAGTATAAGAGAGGGGGAAAAAAGATGGCTACATATTTACCTAAGTCCAAAATTTACTGAATTTGTCCTATTTGTGTTTTCAGATAGACTCAAAGAAAATACTCATTAAGTATCTATTATTTTTGTTTCTATTTTACTCTAATAAGAACATTTATCATAAAACCTATCTTTTATTTCAAGTTGATGGCAACTTGAGTTTAATCACATTTCAAGTTGATGGCAACATAGGTTCAATCACATTCAAAAGCTACATTATCTATTCCCCTAACATTTTATATTACAATTGTCACATATCTATTTATATTGTGTATACTGTAACAATATATGACATAAATTATAATTGGATAATATAAATTATAATTGTATGTTATAGTCTAAATTAAAAACTTTTTAGTTTATCTTTTATACTAGAATTAAAATAATTTTTCTACCACAATTACAATAATGTAGTATTTTGTACTTGTCTTTATATTTATTTTTGCCAGTGAGTTGTTTACTATTTTATGCTGTCGTATTGCTGTTTAGTGTCCTTTGATTTCACCTTGAAGTACTATTATAACAATTCTCATAAGGCACATCTGGTGGTGATTCTCTACCTCAACTTTTCTTTTACTTCTTTCCCTCTCCTCCTCTCCATCACTACCCCTCCTTCATCTCTTTAAATTCAGGAATCTTTCTCTCTCCTTCATTTTTGAAGGGCAGGTTTTGGCAAAGTAAATTCTTGCTTTGCAGCTTTTTTTTTTTTTTTTTTTTTTTTATCTACAGGAGTTCTCTTGTAAAACCCAAGGGTTCTCTTCTATGTGACAAGAGGCTTTTGCCTTGTTAATTTAAAAATTTTCTTTCTTATTTTTGATTCATGCAATTTGATTATGACGGTTCTCACTGTGGATATCTTTAAGTTCCTTGCATCTTAGGGTCTTTGAGCTTCTTGGATCTGGGAGTTCTTTTGCTACCCAGATTTGTGAAGTTTTCAGTCAGTGTTGCTGTGAATTTTCTTTCTAGTCCTCTTCTCCCTTGTTCTTTAAAGACTCTCATAATGTATATACTGGTCTGTTTGATGTTGTCACTTAAGTTCCTTAAACTTTCCATGCTCTTTTATACTGTTTTCTTTCTGCTATTCTGACTACTTTTTTTTTTCCCAGTGAACTATCTTGTGTTTGCTGATCCTTCCTTCAATTTTATCTATTCTATTTTTGAACCTCTCCAGTGCGCTTTTTTCTAGTTCATTTATTCTGTTCTTAAGTTCTGTGATTTATATTCAGCACTTTTTTCTACTTTTTTCTTTGTTGAAGTTCTTCCTCTGTTTACATACTGTTCTTAGGACCTGGAGGAATATCTTTTAATGAGGTTATTATGTGTTTAGGATTCAGAAACTTTTGATTGATAATTCTAAGTGTAATGTAATCAAACAGCACGATGTTCTAATAGATGTGCAGGTCCTGGAATGGTTAAATTGAACTAATTAACATATGTATAACCTCACATATTATTGAACATAACATCTCTATGTTATTTTTGATTCTCTATCAAATCAGACAATACAATAAAAGAGTCAGTTTCTGGAGATTCATATTATTGTTTTTTATATTGTTTTTGTCTAATTTCTTGATATCCTTTGAAACTCTGTTTCGGTAACCTTAAGTTAGAAAAATCATACATTTTTCTTAATCTTTGTGCACTGAATGAAATCACACAGGGGAAGAACTACCACACGTCCTCTTAGTAAGTGATTCTGTGAGTTCTACTACTCTTTCCTTCCTCAGGGAGAGGCAAAGATGTTTGCTTTTTGTTGGGTAGCTTTGTGATGATCCTGGAATAGACTGAAATATGATGGTCCCCAGCCCCCAAAACTATTTCCGTTCCCCCTGATGTGTCTAGAAAGTGTTGGACTCATCAGAGCTCTAGGACTCCCAAGTCAGAAATTAATTATTTGAGCAGCTTTGGATAAATTGGAGCTATAGATGCACAGATAGTCTTTTTTCTCCCGAGGAAAAAGATGAGGGTTGGGATTTTTCATGCATTCACTCTATAATGACCAGGGAGGAAGGACCAATTGTGCCAATCAGCCCACGTTTCCACCTTCTTTCTCTTGCAGGCAGTTAGACTGTGCCAGACTTGTCAGCTCTCCAAAAATAGACTGAAATAAGACCTTTAAAGAGTTGCCTTAGAAAAATTTGGAGCAGTATACAAAAGAACAAACTCCTTTTCACCCTGGTTGAAGCTGGAAGCCAAATTTCTTTTCCTGATTCTGTAATACCCTGCCAGGGACAGTGTCTCTGGTGAGAAGGTGTCCCACGTCTTTCAGAAAACATCAGTGAATCTGGTTCTGCATTCTCCTGGGGTTTAGGAGCCTTTCAATTAGTTTCTGACGTTTTACAAATAGAATTTCCCCATGAATTGGTGTTTGTGTGAAAGAAACTTCAACCTCTGAATGTCTTCAATGTCTTGTTTGCATTAATAATGAGAATAGTTTTACACAAATTGTTTAAAAAGATGAGTTCAAAATAACCAACCTTGCTCAGCTGTGGTGGCATGTGCCTTTAATCCCAGTGACTTGGGAGATTGCAGTAGGAAGATCACAAGTTCAAGGCCAGCTTCATCAATTTAGCCAGGTTCCATGCAACTTAGCCAGACACTTTTCAAAATAAAAATAAAAGGGCTGGAGATGTGGCCCAGGGGTTAAGTGTCCCTGGATTTAATCCTCAGTACAGTAGAAGAGGAACAAAAAGGAGGAGGGGGAGGAGGAGGAGGAGGAGGGGAGGAAGAGGAGGAGGATGAGGAGGAAGAGAACTAACCAAGCTAATCATCATTTTACATGGTGGCTTTTATTACATTTCTTTAACAGAACACCAAAGACTAGCTCAAATTAATATTGTGAGCTGTGCTCTAATTTTCCACTTCCTATTCTGCTGTGTTTAATGAGTAAGGAGTGTACTGTAGTTGTTAGTATTCTATCTATAGTCTAAATCTACTATATGTAATGTATCTTGGTTTTGAATAGACACTATTGAGAATATGCTTTTAAGACAGTGAATCAAGTCATGTGCTAGTAATTAAAGGAGGAGAGAAATTATTTTCTATTTTTCAATCATCTGCTTTTACAAAAACCAAAGCCATTTATTGAAGCTAACCTATGGTCTTTTGTTAAAACAATTTTGCCAGTATCTTCACCAGGAAGCTTGGCTGGTTGTCAAGTGAACACAATACTTTGCATGGTAGCTGAAGAACAGTTGGAAGAAAGGAAGTCAGAGGAGTCTGCCCTCTAGAGGGATTAGGAATTGTGTTTTTTTTTTCCATGGGTTCAGGGATACAGCCAGCCTTCAGACTTTTGGTACAGAGAACATCGATAATCACCCACTATTAGATAAGAGAGGAAGTAAAAATGCAGCCAAAGGAAACATCTTTTTCTGCTTCACTTGTTCCTGTTCTAGACCAGTGGAGGAGAATGGAATCCGTAAAAGACAGGAAACAAATGAGAAAGCAGCCATACCAACTATAGCACCCACAAACCAAGTCTGACTTAGGCAGAGGATTTCATATGCATCAGATTAGACAGGAGAGTAGATATTCACTTTGTCTTGCATCTCCAGATCAGAAAAGGGCCAAAAGTTTACAAAATCTGACTACAATTATATGAAATAATACTGAATGTACCTCACTTGGTTCACATCATATCCTTGAAATTACAAAAATTTAACTTTGCTTTGCATTTTCACCCGTTACGTATGTGAGGATCTCCTTATTTCATTTTTAGTCTGGTGGCTTTCAAAGTGTGGTGTTCAGCACCCACACTGGCAGCACTTCGTGGCTTGTTAGAAATGAATATTGTTAGACCTCCACACCACACTCACTGAATCTAAAACTTGAGTCCAGTGATCTGTATTTTAGAAAGCCTTCCAACTATTTTAGATCTTTCATTAAAATACTACAACTTTACATTTTACTATACTGCTATTTAAACATTTAAATTGTTTACAAATTTTTAAAATTATTTTCTAAATGAAAATGGGTCATTTTATATATTTAAACTTTTAAAATTAGTGATTATTTGAAATAAGCCCTGAATAAACTATTTTATTAATGAGATACTCTATTGAAACTACTTTGATTATTATGATCCATAGCCTTTGAAAAACAAAAGCTTTTTGGTAAATTTAGTAGAATTCTTAATTCAAAATGATAAATTTAGATGCTTAATATCTTTCTTAAATTTATATCTAGCTAAATAACTCCATAGGACTTCATCATTAACCTATATATTGTTAATAAAAGATTCTGATTGCTTTATAAATTTTATCATTACTATATAGGTAATATTTAAACATGTTTAATCTCTAAAAATTATTATATTTCTGATTGGTATATTATATATATGTTATATATATTATATATATTTATATAAAACCCTTCTTAACATATATATGTATATATTACCTTTCTTATTTGTATTATGATCCACAAATACCATATTAAGTTAAAACCTGATAAAACCTGTTCAAAATCACTACACTTATATAATAGTAAGTTCAAAGAAAAAAGTTATGTTCTTTATGTTACAGTAATTTGATTTCTTTATAAAGTACACATACATCCACACCCACATATACACAGTAATTTCTAATTCATCTGATTAAAATTACCCTGGAGTCAAATCAAGTGTACATAGATTTTCCTTTACTCTGTGAGTAAAACAGACAAACTATTTTAATGCTAATTAAAAAAAAACTTCTCATATTTTACCACTTATGAAACTTAAAGTAATGATGAATGCATCATTACTTCATTTATATTTTGAAAACATATTATAGAGAAAAAACTTATTATTAGCATGTATATTAACATGAGCACCAATGCATTTCTAAAAAAAAAAAATCACTTCAAAAGATATCATTGATTTCATGTTAGCAACCACAATATAGCTACATGTCCTTATGTGTATGGAGTATGACATAACTTTTGCACCGCTAAAGAGGACTAAACATAAAAATAATGTCACTGTATTTTTAGATGTTTTAACAATGTCAGCAATTTTCATAACTGCTAAAAATAAAGTATTGGTATACCAAACAAAGGGATGCTAAGAACATGTCAGGTCTAAACTTTGTGGATTTCAGCCAGCTGAGCAGTGCAACAAGTAGCTCATTTTAGAAGCTTGAACAAACACTTCTTTCATAGAAGAACACTCTGTCACTATCCCCATCCCTGCTTCTCTCCCTGAAAAATCCCATACATGACATTTGCATTGACTTCATCAGCTTCAAATTGCAACATCATGAATACTAGCACGTATTTTGTATTCTTTCCATCAATAGCCAGGACAGGAGGCTAATTAGAGTACTACCAAATGTATTAAACATAGAATTGCAATAAAGGGACAATTCTCACAAAAAGTTGAACTTCGAAACTGTCAGCTAAGACGCAGAAGGCACTTTTTTTTTCCTCAGCCAAAACTGATCATAAACTGATTACTTATTTATTTTCCTATTGAGTTTTTAGTTCCTATGTTAAAATGAATTATTTTTATACTAACACATAAAATAGTACTTTGATTTGTAATTTAAATTTATTTTATAATGACAAATAGAAAGTTGAAGGGGTACCATATGCTTTGATACATCTATGCCTTGTATAATATTTAAATAGATTAAAATTATCTACCTTCTCAAATTTTATTATTTTTATGATAAAAATCATTCAAAATCCTTTCATCTAGCTTTTTGATATATACAATACATAATTGTACTCTATAGTCATCCTACTAAGCAACAACATAGCAGAACATTTCACTCTTATCCATAACTTAGTACCCATTGATCATCCTCTTTCTATCTCTCCCTTTCCCTACTCTCTCCCATCTCTTGTAGCCACCATTCTATGCTCAATTTCTAAGAGCTGGAGGTTCTTTTAAATTCCACATGTAGTGCTGGTCTTTTCATGCCTGGCTTATTTCACTTAACATAATGATTTCCAGTTTCTTCCATGTTATTTCCAAATGACAGGATCTCGTTCTTTTTTTCATGGTAGTACTCTATTGTATATACGAGCTACTTTCGTCTTTACCAATTCAACAGTTGATGAACACCTAGGTTTTACTACTTTGTGTCTCTTATGAATCATGTTATAGCAAACATAGAAGTACACATGTTTCTTTGACAGACTGATTTCATCTCCTTTGTATATATAACTAGGAATGGGATTTTTAGATCATATGTTAGGTTTATTTTTAAGTTTTTGAGTAAATTTTTCTCCATTTTCCATAATGGCTGTAATAATTTACATTTTCATTAATAGTATACATAGGTTCCCTTTTTCACCACATCCTCACAAGCACTTGTTATCTTTTAGAGAAAAGCATTTCTTAATAGAGAGGAGTGACAGATCTTTATGATTTTTATTTGATTTTTATTTGCATTCCCTGATGGTTTGTGATGTTGAATAATTTTTCAAGTTTCACACTTAAAATTTTAATTCATTTTGAATTGATCATTGTAACTGGTGAGAGATATGAGTCTAGTTTTATTCTTCTATGTTTGGATGCACAATTTTTCCAGCACCCTGTACTGGAAAGAATGTCTTTTCTCCAATGTGTGTTCTTAGCACTGTTGCTGAAAACAGATTAACTATAGGAACTGGGTTTATTTTTAGGCTCCTATTGCATTGGTTTATGTGTCTGATTTTCTGCCAATAACTTCTGATTTGATTACTGCATCCTCATAGTATATTTTAGTCAGGTACTGCCATGTAATGTCTCTTTCTCTGTTCTTTTTGCTCAAGTTTATTTTGGCTACTTGTGGTTGTGTGTGTGTGTGTGTGTGTGTGTGTGTGTGTGTGTTTGTGTATGTTGTTTATGTGTGTGAGATTCCATGCAAATTTTAGCATTTTTTTCTAATTGTGTGAAAATGTCACTCATAGTTTGATATGGATTTCGTAGGATTTGTACAACACTTTGGATGTATGGACATTTTGACAGTTTTATTCTTCAAAAATTTTTTTTTAAAGAGGAGAGGGAGAGAGAGAAAGAGAGAGAGAGAGAGAGAGAGAGAGAGGGAATTTTTTTTTAATATTTATTTTTCAGTTCTCGGCAGACATAACATCTTTGTTTGTATGTGGTGCTGAGGATGAAACCCGGGCCGCACGCATGCCAGGCGTGCAAGCTACCACTTGAGCCACATTCCCAGCCCTCTTCATGTTTTAATGTTTTAAATGATATTTCCATGTTTTAAAATGATGGTCAGAAATAATATGAACATCTCAATTAAGCAGAAAAGACACTAGATAAAATTCAGTATACATTTATGATAAAATTTCCCAACAAACTAGGTATTTAAACAATGTACCTCAATAAACAAACAGGCAATAGCTAATAATATACTGAATAAGGAAAAGCTGAAAACTTTTTCTTGAAAATGTAAAAAAAGGAGGCCAATTATACACATCATTGAAAGTCCTAGCCAGAGCAATGAGACAAAAGACAGAAGTAAAGGGCAGACAAACTGGAAAATCAGAAGTCAAATTATCACTGTTTACAGATGACGTGATTTTACATACAGGAAAGTCCAAAGACTATCAAAAAAGTATCATGATGAATGGCTTCAACAAAGTTGCAGGATAAAAAATAGATATACAAAAATTGATAGTTTTTAATACATATTATAGTCAATAATCTGAATACGAAATCAAGAAAAGCAACCCCACTTATAATAGCTGTGAAAAACAAAACAACAAAAACAACAAAATACGATGAATACCAAAGAGCTATAAAGTCTTACTCTGATTAATATTGTAACACAATGATGAAGGAAATCAGAGAATACTGAAATGATACTTGAAAATTTTCTTACTCCAGCTAATATAATCCTTGTATAGATTATAAATGTTGTAAATTAAATCAGTTATTGAATGTTATTATGAAGTAAGCTGAATGAAACTCAGAGCCTTCATTTTCAGCATCTAATCATAGAGGTGACAACAGATGAATTTCACCAAGCTTAGTAGGTTTTCAACAGTTCTTTGACAGATGGACCTCCAATAAATCAATAATTAATAAATATTTGTTAAGCATAAGAGTTAGTACTCTATGTAATATTACAAGAAATGTATGCAATATAATAACAATTTTAACTTTCTTGTAACTATTCAATATTCATAATTTATTTAAAAATGTACATACTTATACTTGAAATAGTATAGAAAATTGCATAATATATATGTATATATATATATATACACACACGTATACAAGCATGCATATACACATAAACACTTTATATGCAATTATAAACAGAAATTTAAAAATGTTAATTCCTGGAATATTTTCCATATAGAAATACATAATAATGTTGATAATAGAATTTAAGTTCATCCCTTATCTTGAATAAATAAAAACATACAACATTTTGCAGGAATCGGCCATGGACAAAGAACACAAAACATAGGTATGTCATCTAATTGTACTTAAAATTCTTCTTTTATCATCATTTAATGGTTATAGCTGAGACACCTACCTCCTGCTTTCCTTTTGTGGAAATGATAAACAGATAATCATTGTTATCCATACATGAGTCAATGTTACAGCAAGGTTAAACATCTCTAAGTAGTAAAATTTTCATAGCACCTTTATAACAGAAAGCCAATGTGACTGTCAACCTTTGAGAAGGTTCTTTGTGCCTGTGATGATAAAATTTGTCTCTTATTCCTTTTATACTACATAAGAAAAAGAAATCAAATACATGGTCTCAATGCCTGTAAAGTGGATATTGATGAATTAAAAAAAAAAGACTTCATTTTTCTTTTACCTTTCCAGAAATTATTGACAATATTGTTTAAAATATATTCGCTGTCTTCTTTATCATAGAGATTTTAAAATCATAGCATGTAGTTTTTAACAACAGAATAACGAGTACCCTATTATCAATAATTTTCTTATTATGGTTCCCAAAATGTGTCTTTATGATTGCAAAACATTACTGGATGTCATTCCTTTGAAAACTTTCTGAAGTGATAGCATTAAGCTAGCATAGGAGTGAATTAATGAGCACATTAATTTAGAGATCATTAGCTAATTTCTCATTTCAGCTACACTGCTAAACAAATCAGAGTATCTGCAAGGCTTTTAATTATTTAGTTAAATGTGGTCTTAAACTAAACTCCTGTTCTGCCTGTGTTGAAAATAGACTGCAGATGATTGCATTTCCATAGACTTCACAACATAAGCTTCTTTTGGTTTGAAATAAGCATGTTAAGGTTGCCAAGTATAAAGTTTATAACTGCTGTTATTTTGGATTATAGAGAGTTATGAAAATCCAAATGTTTTACAAAGTTAAAAAGTATTCTTTTTTTTGCTCACTTAAAACTCAAAAATCACTAAAGTCATTCTGATAAACATGCCAAAAGCCAAGCTTCTTCCCATATGCCAGCATAATCTTATTAAGTCACTGTGATTCACATGCACATTCTCACATAAATACAAACAAGGGAAGCCAAAGATTATAAATACGTTCTATGTATTTCACAGAAGCTTGAATTGAGACCATGACCTCATTTGAATGCAGCATGTGTCCTATATCCTGGGTTATTTTTAAGCCAGCCTTAACATAATTTTTGTACATGAATTTTGCTTTACACTTCCTATATCCCCCTCTGTAATTTCAATGTATCTCGACACTGAAGAGTGATTTAAATAATCTAGTAAATACATAAATTGTTTTGACATTTTCATTTACTCCATATTATTTTATTTTCCATGAGTTAATAGTTTGAAACCTTATAGCAGTGAATATGGTGCAGGAAGCATCAAATAAGTATTAGTTATAATAATAATATATTTAATAGTAATGAGTATTAAGGTGTGTGCGTAGTAGAAAAGATGTTTTAATTGATGCCTTAGGTTCTTTAAATAACTGAACCCTATCTATGATTTCCTCATTTGATTTTTTTCCTTTCTAGTAGTTCAAAACTTCTGTTCTGTGTCCATACTGTTCAAAGTTTCACATTTTCTTCTTGTAGATATTTATTAAATATCTTCCTGAAATCTCATGGTCTCTAGACCCTTTCAGACAACAGAGAAATATTGTATTTTCCTTGAGATGTGAGCCAAGAATGGAATTTCTAATTTGGATATTCTGAAGTATATAAAGACTAACAAGCTCATGCCAAAGAATAATTTAAAGACTGCTCCTATATTTCTTTGTGTGGGAAAAAAAGGCATGAGTGGGAAAAGGCAGGAGGAGTGAGCTGCTCTTTCTGTCTCACATATTTCCATGTTCTGTTCTAGAATGAGACTCAAATGCTTTCAGATACAGCAGGGTCTTCTCAAACTTTTTTTCAGTTTACCAATCCATCCTAGAATTTTACCACTCTTTTAAACCACACCACCACTTTGAGGTGCTTTCCTCAGGATTATAATTTACTTTAATTTTTGTAATTTCATTTTTCTCTTATACTATCTTAAAATTAATGCATGTCTTTATTTCATCCATTGAATAATAAGATAATTTAGTTGTCCTTTTACTTTTAGTATTAGCAAAAGGGAGCAGTGTTTATTTGGTTTATTAATGCATGAGAAATATTTTTTTATTTAGAATTATTGGAAACTTTATCATCTACTCCATAGGATCGCCATTTACTCTCATTGTAATGAAGTTAGATAACTTTTGTTCACTTTCAGATCTGGATGCAGAAGAACAAAAATATTGATGGAAAGGCCAATCCAAAAACTTTTGTCAATGTTGCCTAGGGATAAAGATGCCTGGGAATGGATGAGTTTAAAATAATCCCTGATGGATCGAATGGGCAGCCAGGAAAAAATTACCAATGTAGACAACCTTCTACCCATCTGCAAGGTTTAATATTACATGCATTTACAATTGGACAAATATATCCACCAGCTGTGTACTGTTGAAGCTTGCTATTCTATAGACACTGTTATATTGGACCATGATATTAAAGGTTTTTCAGAGTCAGAACTTTATTTCATATCCTGTTTGTCATGACATGAGCATAATTTGGTGATTTAACTGTTTCATTTTAATCTTTTGTGCAAAAATTTTTCACAGATTCATAAAAACTGTATTTGAACAGGCTACTATGTGTTTTTTTCTGTGACTGTAACATAGTCTATCCTATTAATAGATTGTTCTAATTCTAATCAATTCCCTCACGTAGCCTATTTACATATCAACTTCTTTAATATTTTCCTGATTTTTCACCTATGAATAAGGCTATCTTCTTCTGAAAGCATCAATTCTTGGATTTAATTCTACTTAAATCATACTTCTGGGTTATTTGACTTTAAAGGTGACCCTCCTTATTGATCCTTAAATCCATTTATTACATTTTCAGGTAAATATTTAATATTATAACTGCACACTGAACTTTTTAAATTATTTTTTATTAAATACAGGACAACAGTGGAATGCATTACAATTCTTACACACACATAGAGCACAATTTTTTATATTTCTGTATATAAAGTATGTTTATTGTGCTGGAATTGTGACTTAGAGGTACAGCGCTCGCCTAGCACCGGCAGGACCCAGGTTCCATCCTCAGCACCACATAAAAATAAAGGCATTGTGTTTTGTCCATCTACACCTAAAAAAATATTTAAAAAACTATGTTCACACCAATTTATGCCATTATATATGTACTTTTTGCATTATAATTCTTAATACACATATATACCACAATTTTTCATATCTCTGTTTGTATATAAGGTATGTTAACACCAAATTCAAGTCTTCATACATGTACTTTGTATAATGATGACCATCACATTCCACCATCCTTGCTAATACCCTTCCCCCTTCCTTTCCCTCCCACTCCTCTTCCCTATGTAGAATTAATCTAATCCTCCCATACTGAACTATTAAACATTAAAGTAAATAATATATATTTGACATGAATACTTTTCTTTGTAAATCAAAGTTACCTCTGCATCACCATTTCTTCAATATTTTTACTGTTTTTAGTCTAAATACAGACATTCCATTAATCATGGTTATATTTCAGGTTGTTTATTTCATCAGGGCTTTCGGAAATCTCATTGTGCTGGTGCAGGAGAAAGGCATTTATTGAGGAAAATAGATGCAGAAATAATTTTTCAGAGTCCTTAGGGTACTAACTATGATTTTAGACTTAGGTGGCCTTGCTGATGCAGTTTGGTTCTAAATCTGAACATTTACTTATAAGCAATACATCGAATGATAATTGGAGATTATTCAATATGCCAATTAAAGTTTCAGTCTCTTGGCACATATTGCCTTTTGGGTACTCAGTGACACTCTACCTTGTTCAGGTAGTGCATTGCAGGCAATCACCTTTCCCTATTCAGGATCATATGGTGGTATCTGTTTCAGCCCAACAAAAAACTTATTGCCATTATGATGTCACATCCTTGGATGACTAAATTGGGAATTCAACATATGTAGAGCGTGAACATATTCATGTGTGCCTATGTGTGTCTATGCATATGTGTAAATGTATTCTATTTTGTTTTGGAGGTGGACATATTTTTCCAACTTACTTGCTGATCTGAACTCTATATGTATTAAGTATAAATATTTTTGTCTCAACTCAGGCTGATCTGTGTTAACCATCACCAATATAACTTTATCAAAGATCTTAAAAAAATAAAGATGTGAAGAGTACCATATATGGGAATTTGTAACATATCACTTAAGACAGATACTAGTACCTACTCCCAGTTTGAAACAATCTGTTATTCACAGTTCTAGGAAATAAAAAAAATCACTTTAAAAACAAGTAGCTCTCATATGAATCATTCAGTTTTGCTATAGGATGAGTATAATTCACACACTTATCTCAGCTATAATATGATGAGAAACTTCTCAAATGCATTGATAATTTGAAATGATATCATGTCTAAATATCATGCTGATGTACCAGAAGTGAATCAGTTTGGAGTATTGGATATGTTAATATGAATGTGACTATTTTATCATTCTAAATTCCTAAATCCCTTAGCAACCTTGTCTAATCTTAGTAAGTAGTTTAATGAAATATGAAGTAATCATTCTTAGCAATGATGCACTTAATTACTGAATGGCTATTCTGTTAAACACAGTGTACTCTTGCAGTGGATTAAGTGGGTTCAAGTGGAACAAATTTCTCGAGTAACCAAAAACTGTGAAGCATACCACACGCAAAATTCAACAGTGAATCTCCATTACATGGACCATCAGCTAGAGGAAGGAGGTGAAGATGAAGGTAACATGATAAGGTAGGAAGAAGAAGCAAAACTGGATAAGAGTTAAAGACACCAGAAATTGGAGAGAAAATGTTATATGGAATTAAATGCCATCTGAAATGAGTTCAAAAATTTGCTTTCAGATGTGTAACAAAATGTCACTTTTATTTTAAAAAGTATGGCTCTTTAGAAAAATGTTTTTGAAAAACATTAGGAATATTTAAAGTAGTATTAGTTTTATTTTATATGGTCTATATATGTTGGTTTAGTTCTATTTCTACATAAATTCTGAGGTTCTATTAGATTTTTATACTCCTTCCTCTTTGTCTCTATACTCATCTTTCAAATATATTATGCTATAATTTATGGTAAATATACTTTATAAAATATTAATGAATAATCTGTTGGTTTCAGTATTCTGCTTTATTTAATTAAATTAGTTTTTTTAAAACTGGGATTGTGCTGATGTCATCAAAGATGACATTAAAGATGATTTCTCTAAGATTCATATTAATATGATGCCATCCATAGGTTTTGATATTATGGATATTTAATAATCTCTCAATTAAAAAAATTCACCTTACTATAACATATAGTTGACACTTGGCATCCTAAGGAGCATCCAGCATCTCAGCACTCTCTGTGGATATCAAAATACAGATCCACAAGTTCTTTATATAAAATGTTATGGATATGCATAAAACGTATCTACATATTCCTGAATTTTAAAAATAATTTCTATATTATTTATAATATCAAATATAAGTGCTATGTAAATAGACGTTATATTGTATTGCTTAAGAAATAATGGCAATGAAAAAAGTCTGTACATGTTGAGTACAGATGATTTTTTCCAAGTATTTTCTATTTGCAATTGGTTGAATCACTTTAGTGATTAAGAGGAAACTGACATCAGACCCTTACCTTGAAACTCAGGTTCTCCAAATTAACCATGAAGAGCCTCAATTTACTCACCCACGAAATAGGCAGAAAATAGCACATATCTCAAGGAATTATGAAGGTTGAATAAACTGCAATGTATAAAAGTGCAATACTAGTAGAGTAAGCAGCAGATTTTATTAAGCACCAGTCCAATAAATTTATAATTCTGTCAATAACTGCTGATATATTTCTTTGAGAAAATATTTGATTTTATGAAGATGATATGTATTTGTATATTATCATTTTAATGGACCTGACTATTTCAATAGTTTTGATGCATTTATTGTATTTTTACAATAATTTTTTTGCAGAAAGCTAGTGTGGGAGGTATATTTTTTAATCCTTTTTTTTTCTCAAAACGTTTTAATGTTTGTTTGTTGGCTATAGAACTCAAACTTCTAAAATTATTTCCCTTCAATTATTTTGAACTATTTTCTATACAATCTATTTTTTTCCCATAATATGATTGACACTACTCCTTTAAAAATTTGTTTTGGGGCAATTTGTCCTACTGTGAAATCCTTTTCTATTTTTCTTTAAATATTTAGCATCCATTTAATAAATGCACATAGTCTTGTGTTTCTTTAGCTCTAAGAATTTTCATTCAGTAATCTAGGTTAATTTAAAACCTTTCATGAGCTTCCTATATCAATATAATCATAGGAATAGTTATATGTTTTTTCTTTCTTCTTCTGTTACCTAAAATTTTGGAGCATAACAGATAGACATATGATCACTTTGTGTTTTGTTTATTCTCCTACTTATTCTTTATTTGTTTTATTTTTTAGTTATTTTTTGTTCTTTTTAAAAATATTTACATATTTCTTGATAATATTAAATGGTACCTTCTCCTATACTGCAATTTTAATAATAATTATTTCAATTATGTGAAATAAACTTCTATATAGTCACTAAGATATTGAAACAAAAATTTTTAATCAGAGATTTTAAATCAACATTTTCCTTGAATCTCCCATTAGCAGCCTATTATTTGAATTAATATAGCTTTATTTAATGTCAAATGTTTGATAATACAAGGCCTTATGTATTAAATTACTTGCTTTTTTTGTTAATTATTTAATGACAAGCTTGTCTAAAAACAATTTTCAAAATCCATAAAAACATGATCTAATTAAAATATAAACATGTCCAACATTTTGAAAATACATTTATGAAAACATCAGCAGTGTGATAAAATTGATATTTTAAATTAGACTGTTTTATTTGAATCAAATGTATGATACGTCAATATCATTGTATTGTCTTGAGCAACTAATAAAAAAATAAAAATAAAAATAAATAAATTAGACTGTTTAAACGCTTTCAGATTTACAGGAAAAATAGAGCATAGAGTTACCATATACTTCTAAAACTTTCCTCACATTTTCATTATTACTAACATTTTATAGTATGATGATAATCTTGTCATGATTGCATAGCCAATATTGGTAGATTATTAAGAAATAAAGTCAATAGTTTAAGATTTATAATTTATAACTATTATTATATAATGAAGTGTAGTGATCATTATACTATCATATGGCATATTTTCATTATTCTAAATTTCTCCAGTGCTATTGCTGTTTATCACTGTCCCCATCCTAAACCCCTTCAACCTAGGATTTTTTAATAATCTCCTCATTTTGGCAATTTTCAGAATTTCGTATAACTGTAATCCAGCAGTACATATGCTTTCCATAGTTATACATTTGCCTTATCAATACACTTAAGTTTTCTCATCTTTTTGAGGCTTGCCACCTCATTTCTTTTTAGTACTGTATAAAATTCCACTTCTTGGATATATTACATTTATTTACCCCATTACCTGCTGAAGGACAACTTGATTTCCAGGTTTTGACAAGTAAGTGTAAAGTTAAATTTAAAAGTTCATGTGTGACATAATTTTTGAGGACATCTTTTTTCAAATAATTTGGGTAAATATCAGGAATGTGATTGATGTACTAAAAGGACAGACCATATTTAGTTTTGTAAGAATTTACCAAAACTTTTCCAAAAAAGTGGTAACCACTTTTCATTGTTATCAACAAAGAATGAAAGTTTCTGTTTTTTTCATATCCTCCCCAGCTATTGGTATTGTCAGTGTTCAGATTTTATTCTGGAGTAGTTTATCATTGTTCTTTTAATTTGTTATCTCTTAATGACTTATGATAAGTAGCATCTATTCATATTTTTATTTGCCATTTGTATATTTTATTTGATGAGGGTTTTGTCCAGTTATTTTGCCCAGATTTTATTTGGTCTTTATTTTATTTTCTATCATTTAGTTCTTAGCCACCATTTTTTTTTTACCAGTAAGTGTTTTATAAATATATTCCTCATTTTATGGCTCATCTTTTCATTCCTTAACAGTGTCTTTTATAGGGCAGAACTTTTTAATGTTTCTTGTTTTTTCTTTTATAAATTTTACTTTTGAAGTTGTATATAAGAAATCAAAGACCAAGATCACTAATTTTTTTCTATGTAACAAATTATTTGAAGATAACATAGGTAGATTCATCCTCAATTTTTGAGTAAATATATTGTGAAAGGTATAAAGATAGTGTTTAGATTTTTTTTTTTTTGGCATGTGCATGTGTAGGTATTCCAATGCCCTTTGTATAAAAAAAAAATACTATTCTTTCTCCATTGAACTGTCTTTTTCCCTTATTAAATATTAGTTGACTGTATTTGTATATTGAGAGAATATATTAAGTTAATTATAAGAATTAAAAAATAAATAACAATAAAACCATAAAGTCATATACAAAACTAATTTGTGTCATAGAGCAAAGAAACTATAACCTTGGTTTGTCTTTTCTTTTGAACAAAATTATTTTTATTTCTACTGAGAAAAAAAATCCATAACCTGGCTTGCAACTTGAGTCTGGGCCAGAATCAACGATAAATACTATTTGAAACAAAAGCACATCCTATATAGGTCTGAGCTCAAATGTCACATATTTATGGATAGGTTTTCTAACTATGATACCTCAAGTAGTCTCTTCCTTAAGAACATTTTATCATATGGAATATTTACTTCTTCCTCATTTTTCTACCCCCTGTAACTTTTATTGGTAAATAATAATTGTAAAAGATAGAAGATCCCTTAGTATCCCATCCCCCCATATACATACATATATATATATATATATATATATATATATATATATATAATATATATATTTTATTTTATCACTAAGCTACATTCTTGGTTCATTTTTATTTTTTAAATTCTGTGACAGGGTCTCACTAAATTGTAGAGGGTGGTCTCAAACTTTCAATCCTCCTACCTCAACCTCCTGTGCTGCTGGTATTACAGATGGTGCCATCATCCCTGACCCTCCTTACATGTAGGTGGACCTTGGGCTTTGCAGCTAGAAGCATAGGAAAGCTTGTTTGTGATCTTCTGTATGCATTACACCTTTCTGCAAACAGAAGGCTGCGTTTGGAGGTGGAGTTAGAATGTTGAGATCTGACCAGCCTAGGTGACTGATTTGCCATTTGGAGGGCTGACAGTGTGTTCTAGAAAAATGACTAAGCATATAGCAGATTGAAGAGCAGCAAGAAATAAACATCGGAATGTGTCAGGTTTTGGTATTTGGGTTTTTGCATAATGAAGCCTAGACTATTCTATTACAATATGTACCTATTAATGTAGTTAATACTTAGTTTAGATGAATTGGTAAACAAAAATAAATTTGTTTACCTCAAAAGGAATAATTCTATATGTTGGAAAATAATTTCATTACAAAAACCTCAATGAATGCAAAGGGTTATGTCAACCTTCCACAGAATTATGTAGATTTCAGTCTAGTTGTGCAATGTACTTCACATGCCTATGTCATCCATGTAATTTATTAGCCACAAATTAATTTAGGCAAAAGCCAAACTGAATCTAATAGTAAAAAAAAGGAAAAAAAAATTATTCCTGAGTTATCTGAAAGTTCCAAAGCCAAATTACATGCAAAGCAGTCATAAGGATAAGGAGCAAACATCATAGACATATCCAAGGGCAAATTAAATCAATCTACACTTTCTGTTTATATGACTTATTTTATTAAGCTCAAATTGTGATCTCCATTTGTCTTTTTCACATAAGTTAGACCATCTTTGATGCCATCTCAGTCGTGTTATATATTGTAGGATGCTGGGAATTTACAAAATGCATTTCTTACTTGTCTTTCTGGCTGATTTTTTAAATAGGAGTAATGATGGTTGATGGTAGTGAAGTATTATTTAACTTGAACACTTTTTTGATTATTTCAGTGTTAATCAAAATGACACCTCATTAGTGTGTCCAAAACTGCTTTTGCCACCACTTCTAGTGCGCAGTAGCTGAAGGGAGCTGATGGCAACCTGCCCAAAGGCACTGGAAACTTTGAGTTTTTGGTATATGATCTTTTCCATTTCATTCTATGAATTCTTGCCATCTTTCCTTTGAATTGTTAGCCCCCTACTACCTGTATAAGTATTCAGCCTGTTTGAGACCCAGGAGTATACATTCTCTGACAGGACCATTGTATACATAGTGACAAATACTTGGCAAATTTTCAAGAAGCAGAGAAAGAATATCCTTTTTAAAAAGGAGTTGGGGCACATATTTTTATTTTTTATTTTTTGGTATTGGTCCCCTTTTCTATGTCACTTACTGGAAATTTTATACTCCGTTTTGGACAAAGACTTTGGGATAAATCCTATGGATGGCAGCGCTCTGAAGAAGAAAGCTCTTAGTTAGCAGTGGAGTTCATAGAACACAGCCAGTAACTGGCTTTGGACCACTTACTATTGGAGTGTGTTTATGCAGAAGAGAAATAAACATATTCTTTTGTTTGAGCTACTTTTATTTGCAGCCAAATATAGATTTACTGAGATAGAAGATATTTAATCTATGTCAAAAGAAAGAATTAGTTATTAAATTAAGATGAATCTAAGCTTCAATCAAAAGATAATGTATTACTTAATATGCTTTTAGCTGCAAGGAGCAGAAAATCCAACTCAATTTTCTTTGAACAATATTAACATATATTTAGTCACATGGTGGGAAAGCTACAGTGAGCAGGGTGTTCCAGGTCTTATATTTTAGGGGCAAAGAGGTATCAAGATTTCTGAATATTTTCCCATAGTTTCCTTTGGTCACATTTTGGCAGTCAAAATAGACTTAGTATATTTACTGAGAAGGAGCAACAGCAGCTTTATTCAAAGGATAAGGCATGGTTATTACTAGATATTAAAAGTGAATTTCCAGAAATTAAGTAGTTAAATCTTGTTGGCTTGAATTGTGCTTATTACATTCAGTGTGAAAATATCACATGCTGATAAATTTAGGCTGGGCTTCCTAAAACAGTATATGGAATAGGGGATGAGTTAATTACTAGAGTTTTAAGACTACTCAGAATATGTAGACATCTACATTAAATACATGGTGGGAAGGTGCTGATTGGAGGAGTGAATATCTGTGGGGCTAAATAGCAGCACCTTTCATTTTTTACCATTATGACCAACATGGATATACCTTCCTTTTATTTTTATTCTTTATTTTTTAAAAAAATTTGCATCCATTTGCTTTCTGAGCTTGGTATATGCTATTCCAGGATCTCCTGTCTTTGAGGGTCTGAGTTGAAAAATCTGCTGAGATATGAATTGGACTCCCCCTATATGTGATCTGATTCCTCTCTCTTGGGGCCTTTAAGATTCTATCCTTATTCTGTGTGCTAGGCATTTTTATTATAATGTGCTTTGGTATAGATCTGTTGTAATTTTGTACATTTGGTGTCCTGTATTTGATTTTCCAATTTAATCTTCATGTTTGGGAAATTTTCTGATATTATCTTATTGAAGAGATTGTGCATTCCTTTGGTTTGAAACTCTGTGTCTGCCTCTGTCCCAATAACTCTTAGATTTGGTCTTTTGATGCTATCACATAATTCTTGGATGTTCTGCTTATGGTTTCTTACCATCTTCACTGGTTGGTATACAATCTGAAAAATATTTATAATATTTTATTTATAAAAATAAAATAAACATCTTTATTTTCCAGATTGTATACTTTGTCTTCATTATCTGATGTTCTGTCTTCCAAGTGATCTAGTCTATTGGTAATGCTTTCTATTGAGTCTTTTATTTGGTTTATTACTTCCTTCATTTCAAAAATTTTTGATTTTTTTTTCAGAATCTCTACCTCTTTCTTGAAGTAGTCTTTGTTACCTGTATTTGTTCTCTTATCTATTTATTGGTGTCATCAACGGTTGCCTGTATTTGCCCTCTTATCTCTTTGTTAGAGTGATACATTTTTGCCTGTATTTGCTCATTTAGGTCATTCTTTATTTCACAGATCATTTTAATTATGAACATTTTGAACTCCTTCTCTGACATTTCATCACTTGCTGTGTCTGTGGGTTCTGTTATTGTAGTATGCTGGTTTGTTTGGGGGCACTTTCCTCCCTTGTTTTTTCATCTTGTCTTTGTGATTTCCTTTTTTGCAGTGTGGATCTGAATTATTATAGTTTCAATCCTATAATCCATAATCTTGGAGTATCTACAGATTATATGTATCTCACCTTGGTGTTGGGCTTCCAGAACTTGCTGGTGTTCCAGTACAGATCCTACTGCAACTATAGGATGTGGCAGCAATAGCAGGAGGTAACTTGAGATAGCAGATGAGGTGTCCCAAGATGGATGCAATGTCTTTCAGAGATGGGGCTGAAAGGGTGGGCCTTACACTGGCTTTGTGATATCTATTCCAAGATACAGCTGCTTCTATGCCCTGTCTGTTGTCCCAATGTAGAGGCTACTGTATGGGGAAGGCTATGTGGATGCCTGCAGTGTCTCAAGATGGAAGTGGTTAGACCTGGGCTCCCAGGTGGTGATGCTGAAGGCTTAACCTGGGCCCTGGCTCCCACACAGGTCAGGAAAGTGGGTTTGTTCCAGGCCTAAGCCTCTGGTGGTTGTCTGGTGGTAGCTGTGTGGACCCAGGCTTATCCTGGGCTACGGCTCCAGAGCAGGTCAGCAAGGCAAGTCTGGGCTGAACCTGATCTCCAGCAGGTGTCTCTGAACTTCTTTTTATAAGACATAGACATCATTCTTCATAATATGAAGAGATAGACAAGATAGATAATGAATGATAGAATATTCACCCTAATATACATATATAAACGCAGACAAATTATAGAAAAACTATAATAATGATTCTCATTTGTATAGCTGTGAATAAGGAATATTATCTATTTCATTTTGTCATACATTCCATTGTGTTGGAGGGGAAAAGTTGACTTTGACCTGGTTGTGTTTCTTTTAGCAAGAATCCACATGTTCATTGTTTCTTATAGGTATATGAAACAATTTAAATATCATACTGAATATTTATGTCTACAATTGAGTTAAAAATAAAATCTAAGGTAAACAAGTCAAAATTGTATATACTAGTTTTATTCAGCAATTTTAGTTATCATCGTACTTACAATGAACACAGAAAGAAATGAAAAAATTACCTAAAATAACTATATGAACATTATTTTTATCTTTGCAGATTATCTATTATATTTAGAAAATGTAATCTCATTTATGTTATGCAAACTAGAGTAGTCAACATTTAGTAAGAGTGAGCATAGAAAAAAAGTAGAAGTTTAAGACCATTTGTTATATATTTTTCCTTGAAAATTGATTTTATGTGTAATCTTTTGTGCATTGTCTACAGTTCTAGAAACTCATTGCAACTCAGTCCAGTAACTCATTGCCATCTACGTGACTTTCTGTAGAAAAAAGAATATTCAAGAAAATTAAAGGAGATTTTTCTTTAAAGACTGATATATTTAGTTTGAAGCCTACTTTTTCCTAAATATTCCTTGGGATACAATGATCAAAAACATCAAGATATCAAATTATTTGATCTGAAAAGTTATACCTGGCAAGTCTGTCTTGTTTTTGCCCTTTTATTTCTTACTTTTGAGTATTTGACAGGACTAATCATGATGATTGATATGTGGTAAAAGAGACTGCTGTGAAAACTGCTTCAGAGCAATATGTTGCTGATGAAAATGGTGCAATTTACGGTTTTTAAATAAAGATGAAAAAACTTTAGTGTTAGTAGATGCATGGAATTCAGGCAGACTTGGAATAAGGCTTCTATTTGTTCTGATACAAGTTAATAGTTAAGCTAAATTGCAAATGCCATTAACATTTTCTGACAAAAGGGAAAATGAGGCTTAAAAATGCCAAGAAAAGTTTTCTTCCTGTCTCAGACATTACTGTAACATTATAAATCAAACTGGGAAAATTATAGAAGTGGCTATCGGTGGTTACAAGGTAAATTGTACATTTTCCTTACTTTGATATATATACTTTCACTCTTTTGTTCAATTTCCTTGGTTAAATACAATATGGTAGGGGGGAAGAAAAGAAGGCACATTTCCCAATCTCACACTTATTATCTTAAAACTTACTTATTTTTATCTATTGTAATGGTGAAAATTATCTCTACAAAAGCAATGTAAAGAAGGAAAAAATTATTTGGGGAATGATGATTTCAGAGCTCTCAGTCCATAGGTAGCCAACTCCATTACTCTGGGCCCAATATGAGGCAAAATATTATGGGGAAATAACCCAGAGGAGGAAAGCTGCTCAGATCATGGAGGGGTATGGAATCAAAGAGAGAAGGGTCAGGGAAAAGGCTTCAGGGAAGATGCACCCTTCCAGGGCACAACCCTAGTGACACACATCCTCCAGCCAGTCCCCACCTACCTACTTTTACCACTCAGTCATTCAAACTAGGCTGGACTGAAAGGTTACAGCTTTCACAATCCAAGCATGTTACCTTGGAAAATTCCTGCATTAATACAGGAACTTTTGGGGGCATCTCACATCAAAACCATAACGGAATAAAGTTTAATGAATGAAAAACAATGAAGTTTTACACTTTCTGCTTAAAACTTTCTGACTTTTCCATTCTATTGTTTTGTGTTCTAGCTTAAATCTGTAATCAGATATAGCTTTTGCATATATTGGAAAGTAGCAGCATATTAAAAAGAGCAATGGAAATAAACCAAAACCAACAGCAAACAGTATTGCATAAAATTTGGAAAAATTAAAGCAAAATTAAGTAAATATTGCTCAAAGTAGAAAAGCCAAAGAAAAATTATTCATTTGAAGGAAGTTTATTACCTTAAGTAATTTTTCTAGGATTTCGGAAATTTGATTAAAATGTAATTGTTTATTTTTGTTATTGTAATTCTCAGTTTTGAGGATCCACTTTAGTTCTATAGAACTTTAGTAGAAAACAAATATTGAATATGTGCTAAGGAAAACAGAAAGGCACAAAGAGAAGAACTAGACACAATACTAAGGCAATTAAAAAAGAAAGATGAACACAAATTAAAAGAGAAATCTTATTGTGTTCATGTATGAAAATGTAGCAACAAATCTTACCTTATGCGCAACTGTAATGCACTATCACCAACTAGCTGGGCTGGTAACATATGCTGAGTTTACAAAATCTGGCTACATCAATAACTGACAAAATGATGAAAGCAGCATGCAACACATAGAAATACCTTTTCAAAATCCAGGATGGCTCTTGACCTTAGGGGTCCATTGGAAAGGAGAGAGCTTGCACCTGGATTCTTTATTTTTATAGGGGGACACACAAAGGGAGGTTTCATGGAATGTTCTTTTCAAATAAGGTAAGGGGTCAGGTTTCAGGGAGTTGAGTCTAGCTTGCTGAAGTTTTGTAGTCAGCAGATTGACTGACATCTTGGAAGGCCATAGGCATCTCAGGTGCTATCTGGGATCAGAGGCAGAGTGAGCAAAAAGTACATGTAAGTCACACAGCCCAATGTCAGTCCAGTCCCCTCATGCACTTAAAGCTCACAGCTCTAAAGCTCACAGCTCACAGCTCACACACATAGCCCATGGCTGACTCATGACAATACACCAATAAAAATGTGGGAAAAAAGACCAAAATAAGTTAAAAAAAAATAATCACTGATCACTTGTATCAGCCAAACACCTGCACATGTTCTTACTGACATTTAAAGGCATGCTCATGGTTTTTCTCCCATTCACTAGCATACATGGAAACTGCTTTCTTCTAAGTAAATTTCATTGGGAAAGGGGATAATTATTTGAAAACAAATATATTTAATCTTCATACCTGTATAAAATAACTGTTAAGTAGAGATGCATAATAGATAGTAGATGTCAGAGGAATGATGTCAAAAGGAAGTACTATGCTGTGAGAGAAATCAGAATTGACTGCCTAATACAACCTGACTTTACTATCTCAATATTGCCAACCAAACTGTGGAAACTCCCCATGTAAAAGACACTAACAGAAAGATGCCAGTAGATGGAACTACTTTGTCTGGTAGTTCCATTAAATTAAAAAAGAAAGGATGTGCTGAGTTATTACAGCTAAAGAAGAAATTGCCCAGAAAGCAAATAATGAAAGAATTTATTAAAGATAAATATTATGTGAACATAAAACCCCACTAAACAACACTTCTCAGAATATCACAATATTCAAAGGATTTAAACTATCTGATAACAGAAATATTTAAGTATTAATCTGAATAAAAGTGATAACGAAGATACTCTTTTTGGGGTTATTTGGTAGTAGTTCTAATGTCTGATTGTCATGTGATTATACATTCTGTAAGAGGCATTAGGTTCAATCCATGTTCTGTTTATGTATAGATATATGTGTAGATGTCTATATAATATAGATACAAATATCTAAATATCTAGATATCTATAACAAGTGCTAACTAGATATCCAATTATTTACATCTATATACAAGAAATAAAGGTGGAAGTTTAATAAACATCATGTATAACAAAGGGTACAAGACAGGTTTCATATGAACCCTCACAATTATATGCTAATATCATTTTGTCATTCTTCATTTGATTTTATGATTTTAAGGTAATTAACTCAGGTAAAATTCATATATCTAAACTTATTTTTCTAAAACTTGTAACTCCATAAGATAATTCAACTTTTTCATGCTGATATTTTCATTTAAAATCTTATTTGTTAAAAGAGATTTATAAACCAGGCACAGTGGTACGCATCTATAATCCCAGTGCCTCCAGAGGCTGAGGCAGGGAAGCCCTAAGCAACTCAGTGAGACCCTGTCTCAAAAATAAATAAATAAAATAGGTTATGGATGCAGCTCAGTAGTTATGTAGCAGTTCAATCCCTGGTACCCTCTCCACTAAAACAGAAATTTACAAAAATAAATTAATAATATGTGGATCAGAATCATCAAATGAACTTCAGATACATTAGGGAATATATAGGAAAAGTACTAGATTTTAGTAAAATAAAAATAGCTCTAGTTATAAGCACAGTTTATTTTCCATAAAGTTGCAAATATCATTATGTCATGTCTTTCCAAACAGAAATATGCACACTGATATAATCCACTAATGAACTTGCATATGTTCCATAATATGCTATTACATTATTACCATAAAGTTCTTATTGTTAATATAAATTTAAGACTGAAAACATCAACTAAGTTTCTTCATCTCTTTTTAAAATATGGTATCTCTTAATTGAAAGCTTTGTTTCATGTATAAATGTGATTAGATAAATTAATTATGTTTTATAGCATAAAAAGAGAGAAGACAATAAGTCTCTCCAGTGGCAGGTGAATGAAGACAAACTAAAGAATTTAATACTCAACTTTATTGCAATATTGTGGTTTTCATTTAAGAGTTTGAGAAATAATAGGAGTTTGTAGCCTCAAATACAGTACATTAAATCCTCCTAGCTCCCAAACTAAAACCCACTAATAATATGAATATCATGAGTATGAAGTTCTACAATTCTATATTTCATGTTGAAAATTCATCTGTTCTGCTCTTTCATGTATTGTATACCAAATGTTCTGCTGTTTTATGTGTTGTATAGCAAATATATGTAAATACTATGTATTTACTTAGAACTTGTGCAAATTTGTATTCTTGTGGGTGTGTGTTATACTTTTTATTATCTAAAGCAAATAGGTCACAATAATTTAGATGGTGGACACATTTTTATATTTCACAGTTAGCATGCTCGTTCTTGCTGGAAGAGTATTTCTCAAGTTCCTTGTGGGAGGTTGTTGTCAGAGAATTTTCTTTTGAATGGAAAGAATGTGGAATTCCTTTTGTGATTTATTGTATGAAGATTTAGAGAGGATGGACTCTGACTCCAAATAGGTCTATGTCTAAAACTCATTTCCAGTGTGTATCTGAGGAGTTATTTTGGAAGAACCATTCAAGCCTTTTAGACTTCAAGCTATTTCTCTGAGACATACTATGATAATGATTGCTTCATAATTAGATAAGATTATATAGATTACATGTCTAGCCTATTGCACATACTCTAAAACATCATATCCCTCTCTTTTATTAAGTTTTCTCTGTTTTTATAAGAAAATATATTACAAGTCATTCATTTTATTTATAGACAGAGGCCGTTATAAAATAACCCAGATGCTAGCATATCCTACAGTATTCTGTCCTTGAATCTTGAAATTTTGCTGACTCATTCTATTAAATTTGATATTTATTTTTTCAATAAACAAGATTGAACAACTGATATCAACCGAAACAAAAATCTGGTTCAAAATATCTTGTATAATTCAATTTGGCCTGTATAAAACATTGTTGTGTGCCATATATTTTGCATAGGGTCTTTTAAAAGCAAGTATCATTTTTCTCTTTATTTTTCAGAGAGTAACTGAAGCTTAGGAAGTTTAAATAACTTGCCCAATCTTTTAAAGTGACAATTTGTGCTGAGATCACTTTGGCTCCCAAGTCCATATATCATGCAACAAAAAATTTCTATAGCTGAGCAAATGTACTATAACAAACTAGAAGTCCCATAGATCCCTTCAATATCTTGTTCAAGTGGTTCTGATCAAGAGACCTATATAAATACAAGGGAGACCTCATACAATGTATTGTTATTATTTGTTCAAAGGTAAATAAAGGTATTTTTAATTATGTCAACATAATTTATTGACTACTTGAACAAGTAGCAAAAATAAATAAAAATTTCAAGACAGATGTTGATCAAGACTGATCTCAGCATCATGAGATAAAAAAAAGAACATTCTATTTTTTTTTATTTTATTTTATTTTTTGTTTGTTTTTGTTTTTTTTTTGTTTTTTTTTAATTTTTAATTTTTTATATTGGTTGTTCACAACATTACAAAGCTCTTGACATATCATATTTTATACATTAGATTGAAGTGGGTTATGAACTCCCAATTTTACCCCAAATGCAGATTGCAGAATCATGTCAGTTATACATCCACAATTTTACATAATGCCCAATTAGTAATTGTTGTATTCTGCTACCTTTCCTATCCCCTACTATCCCCCCTCCCCTCCCCTCCCCTCCCTTCTTCTCTCTCTACCCCATCTACTGTAATTCATTACTCTCCTTGTTTATTTTCCCATTCCCCTCACAACCTCTTATATGTAATTTTGTATAGCAATGAGGGTCTCCCTTCATTTCCATGCACTTTCTCTTTTCTCTCCCTTTCCCTCCCATCTCATGACTCTGTTAAATGTTAGTCTTTTCTTCCTGCTCTTCCTCCTTGCTCTGTTCATAGTTGCTCTCATTATATCAAAGAAGACATTTGGTATTTGTTTTTTAGGGATTGACTAGCTTCACTAAGCATAATCTGCTCTAGTGCCATCCATTTCCCTGCAAATTCTATGATTTTGTCATTTTTTATTGCTGCATAGTACTCCATTGTGTATAGATGCCACATTTTTTTTATCCATTCATCTATTGAAGGGCATCTGGGTTGGTTCCATAGTCTAGCTATTGTGAATTGTGCTGCTATGAACATCGATATGGCAGCATCCCTGTAGCATGCTCTTTTAAGGTCTTCAGGGAATAGTCCGAGAAGGGCAATAGCAGGGTCAAGTGGTGGTTCCATTCTCAGCTTTCCCAGGAATCTCCAAACTGCCTTCCAAATTGGCCGCACCAATTTGCAGTCCCACCAGCAATGTACAAGAGTACCCTTTTCTCCACATCCTCGCCAGCACTTGTTGTTTGACTTCATAGTGGCTGCCAATCTTACTGGAGTGAGATGGTATCTTAGGGTGGTTTTGATTTGCATTTCTCTGACTGCTAGAGATGGTGAGCATTTTTTCATGTACTTGTTGATTGATTGTATATCCTCCTCTGAGAAGTGTCTGTTCAGATCCTTGGCCCATTTGTTGATTGGGTTATTTGTTATCTTATTGTCTAATTTTTTGAGTTCTTTGTATACTCTGGATATTAGGGCTCTATCTGAAGTGTGAGGAGTAAAAATTTGTTCCCAGGATGTAGGCTCCCTATTTACCTCTCTTATTGTTTCTCTTGCTGAGAAAAAACTTTTTAGTTTAAATAAGTCCCATTTGTTGATTCTTGTTATTAACTCTTGTGCTATGGGTGTCCTATTAAGGAATTTGGAGCCCGACCCCACAATATGTAGATCAGAGCCAACTTTTTCTTCTATCAGACGCAGAGTCTCTGATTTGATATCAAGCTCCTTGATCCATTTAGAGTTAACTTTTGTGCATGGCGAGAGGAAGGGATTCAGTTTCATTTTTTTGCATATGGATTTCCAGTTTTCCCAACACCATTTGTTGAAGATGCTATCCTTCCTCCATTGCATGCTTTTAGCCCCTTTATCAAATATAAGATAGTTGTAATATGTGGGCTGAGAGGAGAGAAAAGTGTAGAAACAAGGGGTGGGGTGATAAACAAAGTGTTTTTCTTAAATCAGTTATAAATTTTGAAGTTGCAATTATAGGTTTTCAATAGGTAAAAGGGAGACACAGGCATGGTTGCTTTTGGACACGTTAGGGCTATATGCACTACATTGTTGTCATAATCTCAGGTTCCTTAGGGTCACTTTCTCCACTTCTGTCTCTACTACATTTCCCTCCTTGCCTCACACTATTTTATTTTTCCTTGTCAACTGTCTGATGTGTATTTCTAATCCCCATTCCACTAAATCTCTCAATTTCTGTTTTCTTAATCCCACGTAGGAATGGACTGTTAGAGTATGATCTATTTTATCTTTCATAAAATGCTAAAAATTCTTTTTTCGTTCCTGTTTCATTTTTCTTTCTTTTCTTCTGACTTCTTACATATCTTCTTTTTTAAAATGATAAAAATGCACATATTCATTTTATTTCACTTCTCTTTAACTGAAAACATTGTTGCCCTCCTCTGTACATACCTGGGATTTAACTTATTTACAGCAATGTTTTCAGTGATTTATTATTTATTTATTTATTTTGGTACTGGGGATTGAACCCAGGGGTGAGCAACATCCCCAGCCCTTTTATATATATATGTATATTTTGTTTAGAGACATGGTCTCTCTGAGTTGCTAAATACCTTGCTAATCTCCTGAGGCTGGCTTTGAACTTGCAATTCTCCTGCCTCAGTCTCCTGGGTTGCTGGGATTACGGTCTCTAGTTATTTGTACATAGTGGATAACCAACAAATATTTTGTGACTGGAAATACTAATGTAGAGAAGAGTGTGGAACTTTTAGTATAGTAAAAATATTTGGTCTGAATGCAGATCTAATGCATTGTGAACAGAAGAGTTGTGCTAATTTATGAATCCTTTGGCAAAGTTGCTGGAGTTCTTTATTTTTTAATTTAATTTTATTGGTTCTATAGCCCATTTTGATAAGATTATACGAGTGTAGGATATCTTATTCTAATTAGGGCACCAGATATGTTGAAGTTAAACTGTAATCAAGTGTGGAGAGGGTAGAAAGTTCCATAGATTAGACAACCGTGAATGAAAGAAAGAAAGAGATGGGGGAAAGGAATAGGAAAGACGTGGAATAAATCTAACATCATTTTCCTTGGCACACATATGAAAATTCTTTCAGTAGTTTATCAGTAACTTACCATCCTGTCCCAGGGTGCTTCTGCCATATTTAGCTGACCTCCCAAATGACCTCTTCTGAAACCTTTATTCTAGTTACTCTTTCCCTTATGTCTTCCACCTTCCCTCAGTTGGCTCTGTCCTATTGACATCCATCCTGTAAGCTTCTCTTTCAATCTAAATAAATATTTTAAACCCTGTATTACTTTCCCTATACCTGATAAGTTTCAGGCACGTAACTTTTCCTATGTTGCTTTTCCTATGTTGCTTTATTATTGAAATTATAATTATTGTCTTTATTTCTTCAATTTCCCCATTTCACCTCATTTTGCTCTCACCAACCACTAGAACTGACTTTTGACATTCATGTCAGTGAAACTAATAGGTAGTGTTGTAAATTTTAATCTCCAGAACTAATTGAGCCACTTTCTCTCCTGTTTTATCTACCCTTGGATACAGTGACATGATACCTCCTGGGATTTCAGCCATCTTTTGGGAGTATTTATTATCATTTTTTTTTTACTCTGTATGCCCCTTATATAGTGTATATATTCATACCTGTTACAGGTTGATTTTTCTCTTCTTTCAAAATTTCTTTAGAAGATTTCATTTCCTAGTTACTTTCATCATCATCAACTTTAAAAGCAAATAATCAGATTGGAATCACTTCCCACAGAACTAGAATAGACTTTGTAGCTATAAAACTGGCATGTCTAGGTATTATCTGTCTGCAAGCATTTCAAACTTGACATGTTCTTAACTGGACTACTTACTCTGTTCTTCACTCCAAATTCACTTCTTAACTAGAGTTTCCTACTCAATTTAGTATAACCATGTAACAACCACCTTTCTCAAGCCATATATCAATATATGCCCATATTAACCCATCAAGAATCAAATCCTTCCATTCCATAATTTTATGTCTTTCTTGAACTTGCCCATCGAGTTCTACTCATCTCTAGTGCCTTTGTCTTGAGCAAAGCTAAGATATTATACTGCTAACTCCCTTCTTTCAATTTATTCCACTGCATAGTCATTTTTTTTTAATGCATACCATGAGGATTAATATGCTCTAATGACTGTCCATAGACCTTTGGTAAATGCTTGTACTTATCCATCAAAGACATGTAAATGACCTGTGCTTTTTTTTTTTTCAGTCACTTTTAAGACTCTCCCATTCTTGCTTTTCTTCTAACTGTTCTGAGAATGAGTCATGCTCTCTATGTTTGAAAAAGAACATGCTCTTCTCTCTAAATGACATCTTTTCTCCATGATCGCCCTATTTGCCTAACTAAAAGACTCACTTTTAGATCTTAACTGAAATATAATTTGCTCTGGAAGGAGTTATGTCTCTCCCTTGTCTAAGATAGCATCATATTCATTATTACTTCCACATTCATTCATAATATTTATGAATGGAATTTTGTTCATTGTTTTTCCCAAAAGGAGCAAAATGTTTGATATTCACAACTGGGTTCTTAAGACCCACCATGACGCCCAGCATATAATAGACATCCAGTTTAAATAAATGTGATTTACTTCTCTTTCATTAAAATCTGTATACATTGATGTTGACACTGAAATTATGCCAGATAATATGTGAATGAAAAAAATGAGTAACGTATTGTCCATTTTGTCAATTTACATTATAAATGGGTTCACATATTTTCATTTCCACTTAATTGAGATAAATTGGATTTATTTTGGATGGGTGTAGCTGGTAGCTTTTGAGGAACAGTCCATATTGCTATTCTCTTATATACACCAGAATGTGGATAAACAATTAGGATATCCAAAAGGCTTTAAATTACATCTTATTTTTAAAGAGAAATTTAGATGTAGATAGTTTACAGAGAAAAGTTATAAGGTTGGTCACATAAAAATTTCAAGATAAATATTTGTTATGACAAACGGCAAGATAATGAGGCTCAGTCTGCTAAAAACAAAATAAAATGATCCCTCTTTATTACAGGCTCTCTTACACCAGTACATATAATTAAGACAGGAGAAGTTTCTGTCTATTAAATTCTCTCTGGATTTGCTTGATTATATTCTGCTCTTAAGCAATCTGCAATCTATTCAGAGTCTTTTTAAAGATCTTGGATTTGATTGTTTTAATTATAACTCTGAACCTCATGTAAAAACTTCATTTCCTTTTCCATAAAGATGGAGAATCTGATGGTGTACACAGACTCTTGCATATGCTCTGACTCTCTATCTCTCTCTCTCTGTCTCTCTCTCTCTGTATATAAACACACACACACATATGTTTTTCTCTCACACACATGAACACAATAAAATTTACAAGTATTTATACTTGTGAAGCAAAATTTTTTCTTGCCTTTCATTCATATACACTTAAGCACCCAATTTAAAGTCAAATGTTGTGCTTCTACTTGTTCTTTGCCATGGGATTTTTGAAAGCAGTTTTATCTTAAGCTTCAGTGTATTTCCTTGTCCATAAAAAGCATATACGGTATTTGCATTACACTTCCTTTGTGAATTTAAAGATAAAATTAAGTAGTGATTGCAGAAAAGCACTCATAATATGAAATGCATTTTATGAATTGAAATCAAGAAGAATTTATTCTTTTTTCCCCCATATTAGTCTTCTCATGGCTGAGAATTTTATAAATTGGGAAGGTTCTAGTTATAATTGTTTCTGGTTATTTATGCTTAGAACTAGACATAATTTTTTCTAGGAAGAATTTTTCTAATGAACTTAGTGATATTTTCATATCAATTATATTGATTCACTTCTTTGTATATTGTAGTTCAAACTTTATCATGGATCAAAATCATTTATAGAACTTGTTAAAACACAAATTACTGAGTTCCATCTCCATGTTTCTTAATTAAGTAGACATTCTCTTTTGGTTTGGTGACAGCATTTTGGAAATACCTATTCTAACAGGATCCCAGATTTTAAAATTGATATCAGTTGCCTGGCTTTAACCCCAAAGACTTATATTTCATTGCTCCTCAGTAAACCTCAATATTGGTATTTTTAAAACAGAAACAAATGTTGAGATACCCTGCTTTAGAAGTAGAGTTTCCCAATTCCCCAATGTCAAAAGCCACCCTGAGTTGTATCAAAATCAGAAGGCAAAGAACTGGGGTTTTAATTCCGTTTTATTCATAGCTTCAGCACTTTATCATTTAACCAAGTATTTAATCCAATCTTTTTCAATACATAAAAAGAAAAATCTATTTGAATAATTATCAAGCCCTACTTACTTGCACCATTCCACACTGTGTAGGAGCTGATATGTTCAAACAGAAGTAATGGAGTACTGTCGAAGGGGAGATATTCCTCCTTCTCTCGAATTCTTTCAGAAATGAAGCTTTGCTTTTGAAAAGGTTTTCTACAATATTTATGAGTGTTTTGATGCACAAACAGTAGCTCTGACACCAATGCTTTGGATCAATTACTGACCATCATATAACCTTGC
The DNA here is from genome assembly GCF_052094955.1 of Ictidomys tridecemlineatus. Classification (NCBI taxonomy): domain Eukaryota; kingdom Metazoa; phylum Chordata; class Mammalia; order Rodentia; family Sciuridae; genus Ictidomys; species Ictidomys tridecemlineatus. Next base: position 128,201,455 of record NC_135482.1, read on the forward strand.
TTGTTAATCTCAAAACATGTATGAGAACATAATTAGAACTGATCTTGGGGTTGGGGTTATAGCTCAGTGGTAGAATGCTAGCCTAGCATGTGTGAGGCACTGGGTTCCACCCTCAGCACCACATAAAAATAAATAAATAAAATAAAGGTTTTGTGTCCATCTACAACTAAAATTATTAAAAAAAAAAAAAAGAACTGATCTTATGTTAGAGAATCAACAGAAAGCCAGACCACTGGTAGCTAATTTAGTCTTAGGAAATATTAAACTTCCTAGGCTCCTTTTCTTCTTTTCTATTTTTTATGCTATTTTATTTTTTATTGGTTCTTTTTAGTCATGCATAACATTAGGATTCATTTTGATAAGATTATAAAAGCATGAAATATAATTTGTTCTAATTTATTCCCCAGTACTTTCCTTTTCCTTTCCTCTTTCCTTCCACTATTCCTTTCCCTATAGTCTACTGGTCTTTCTGCTATATATTTATAGGTTTTTTTTCTTTAATAAATTGGTGTCTTGTGGATATACATGATGGTGGGATTCACTGTGGTAGATTCATATACAAACATAGGATAGTCAGGTAAGATTAATTCCAGTTCTTTATGATAGAAGTTCATGTCTATCAAAACATAATAAATATGTGCATCTTGGAAGTAATAGCCTTAATTAAAATAAAGTACCCTTTAATCCCTATGCTTTGTCTGCTTGGGAGTGATGAGTCTTTACTATTCCTCTCTCTCTCTATATATATATTCAGAACACAAAACTTTCAGTATCTGTCTTCATCATTGAACAACAAATAACTTATTTTGACATGGGCTAACTAGAGTACTAGCAAATGAAAGATAGTTAATGTTTCATAAATGTTGCTCAATAAAAAGTAAAAATTATTCATATAAAAATATTAATTAAACTGGATATGGTGGGTCAAGCTTGTGATCCTAGTGATGATTCAAGAGGTTGAGGCAGAAGGATTCCAAGTTCAAGGCCAGCCTTGTCAATTTAGTGAGGCCTTAAGTAACTTGGTGAGACCCTCTCTCAAAATCAAAATATAAGAAACACTGGAGATATGGCTCAGTAGATAAGCCCCCTTGGGTTCAAACCTTAGTACCCCCAAATAAATAAGTAAATGAATGAATGAATAAATAAATACATAAATAAAATGAAAATATTGTTTTTTAAAAAAGACATAATTTCAGGGCACATTATAACAGCAAAAAGTATTTATTGAAGGAATTACTATTTTAAAACTATTTTATCAAAGGATACTAAGCTCATTTTTATTTTTTTGTAAAACACATGATAATTTCAGTTATAATATTTTTTAGAATCATATCCTGCCTTGGTTAGTCCTTCATCAAATTCTTCTAAGGAATATAATAGTATTGCTATTCTTGAATGTAAATTTATTTTTACATAATAAAATCCAATTTAGAATATTTAGATAAGTAGAAATGAGCATTATTATTAAACAGTGTGAGGTTATAATAATTCTTATGAACTTTAGAATATTTAAATATAGAAAAGTGAAAATTTCTTTACGTATATGTAGAAAGTACCAATCATAAATACATAAGTAAACTGGAAAAAGGAAAATCAGTAGAGTAGAAAAAGAAGAATAGGAGAAGGGAGAAAGGAGAGGAATGGGGATTGAAATCAAATCCCTTGCCTGTATGATTTTTGTCAAAATGTACCCAATTACTATGTACAATTATAATGCTCAATTAAAAAAGATACAGAAAACTGCAAAGTAGAACAAAAATTCAATCATTTTAACCCAACAGTCATTTTTAACAATTTGTTGTATTTATTAGTTTTATTGTGCAATGCTACTAAATGTGTTTAGAATCCCTTTAAGTTATTTGAACATAAAAATTCCCATAATTCTTTATAAGTATCATTTTAATAATAATAATTAAAGCTAGCACTTATAATATGCTATTTTACTTACCATTCCATATGTGAAAATATTTATTTTATGCCAGTTAATTGTTTTTATAATACAAAAAGAAGAAATATATATTTTTATATCTTTTACTAATAGGACAAGAAACTATTGTATTCCTTAAAACAGTTGTAAGATTTTGTGAAAGAACAGTCTACTTCCAATATTTTATTAAACACTTTTCAATGAAGTTCACTTGATGTGAATCATTAAGATTACTGACCATGTGAAAATCCTGATATCTATATGCTCCTAATAGGTAGATCCTTACCAGCACATGAGCACTTCATTCACTGACTGTTAGCAAATTTCCACAGCCATAGATGAGTTTTACTTGTTCTGGGCTTTATCCAATAGGAATCATGTTACAGGTTTCTTTTAGTGCATGGCTTTTTTTTTTTTTCATCCAGTTTTTTTTTGTTTTCTTTTGTTTTGTTTTTTGTGCGTGTTTGTATGAGACAGATTTTTATATTTCTGCATAAAAAAAACTTTGTCTTCACTGGGCTTACTACACATATGAACATCTATACCAAAACTTCACTTTTGAATTTTCATTGCCATTAACCAATGAACCATACTAACTACAGTTATAAAAAATATGGCTAAATTGTACAATAACAAGAAAATGAAAAGTTTTAAATAACAAGAATCGATAGTGAATGATAAATTAGTGGGATGAGTAGGTCTTTATTATACTCATACTGTGTCCCAAATCCCATTAAACAACACAAGAAGTAAGCTCCTCAAGACTGCAAAATTATTTTATTTTATATTACTGAAATTATACTATATTTCACATATTTCTAAAAAGTACAAAATGAAACAGGCATCTGTTTTGACATTAACAATTTGAACCCCCGCTTTTCAATCAATATTGGAAAATTTTTGATAATCTCTTCAACATCTATTATATCTAGATTTAATTTTTTTAATTAGTGAGAAAATGCACTATGAGGAATTGTCTTAAATACTTAATGATTCTGAGAGCAATGAAATGAGTATTTATTAAGTTATCCACACTTGTGTAGTTGATGACAATTAACGGAGTGAAAAAGTTATTAATTATTTAGAGACTACAATATTAACTTTTCTCTTTGCTTTAATCACACTAAAGCGGAAATGGAAAGATAGTTATGCAAATATAGTTAGATCAATCAATAGCTGCATGCTAAATTTGAATGGGGTAGACTGTTTTATCTAATGGCCGTTGTTTCCTCTCCAGCTTCCCTTTTAGCCTTTATACCTCTGGGAAAGCAATCTTTCTATCTCATGATGTCATGTATCTCAGGGGAAGCATGATACTGATAAAACATAATAAACAATATATTATGTATATTATTGTAGAATTAAAGTGGAATTTTCAAGATAAGTATTTTTGACATATGAAAAACCGTATCTTGAAATCACATTATCTAGAGACTTTATATCATAATCTCTGAGATCCTACTACCAACTGAACAAGCTCCAAATGTTGTGAAATTTTCTTGAGACAGATCTATATAGAGTGCAGGAAGGTTTGAAATATTGTCTTCAGTGTTGGAAGTCCAGTTCACAGTGTATTCAGCAACAATTTTTAAGATGAAGTAAGTTGGGGAAAATTGAGCAGTGGTAAAAAGCATAGACAAATAATGGCAGTAACAAAATATGATACTTTTTTTTTAGCCTTTTTTGTTCCAGAATCCAAGTTGGGTTTTCTGCCTTTTCTTCCTCCTCCTCCTCCTCCTCCTCCTGCATCTCCTCCTCCTCCTCCTCCTCCTGCATCTCCTCCTCCTCCTCCTCCTGCATCTCCTCCTCCTCCTCCTCCTCCTCCTCCTCCTCCTCCTCCTCCTCCTCCTCCTCCTTTTCTTCTTCTTCTTCTTCTTCTTCCTCTTCCTCTTCCTCTTCCTCTTCCTCTTCCTCTTCCTCTTCCTCTTCTTCTTCTTCTTCTTCTTCTTCTTCTTCTTCTTCTTCTTCTTCTTCTTCTTCTTTTTAAATTGTGGTAAAAACAATCACCAGAAAATCTACTTTCTTCTTTTCATTTGTATCTTATAATTATACGAAATAGTGGAATTGTGATATATATATACATAATTAGGTAAATTTATGAAATCTACTTTCTAAATGAAATTTTAACTGCAAATCACAGTGCTTTTAACAACAAAGTTGTATAGATGATATATAGAACTTATTTAGCTTATGTATCCAAGACCTTATACCTATTTTATATAACTCTCATTTCTCCATCCCCTCAACCACTAAAAACCACCATTCCATTCTTTCTTTTCATGATTTGGACCATTTTAGATACTTCATCCAAGTGGAATTATCTTTTAAAACTGGAAAGTTTCACTTGGTATAATGTCATCCAGGAACACCCATTCTATAACATATGGCAAGAAGTCCTTTGTTTTAAGGCTGAATAGTATAACACTGTATGTTTGTATCAAGCTATTTTTTTAACCACTTATACATTAATGGAGACATAGATGAATATCAAAATTGTTTTTATATTTTGAATATTGTAGACAATGTTACAATAAATATAGATCAGAGTTATCACTTCAAAATCCCAATTTCAATTGTTTTGAATATTTACGAAGAAGTGGGATTGCTGGATGGCATAGTTAGTTCTATTTTCTTTTGTATTCTATTCTTTCCTTTTTTTTTTCTTTTCTTTTCTTTTCTTTTTTTTTTTTTGGCAGTGAGGTCAGGGTTGAACCCAGGGCAATAAACCACTGAGCCACATATAAGCCCTTTTTCTATTTTTTGAGTCAGGATCTCACTAAATTGCTGAATATGGCCTTGAACTTGGGATTCGCCTGCCTCAGCCTTATGAGGTGCTGGGATTATAGGCATGTACCACATCATGCCCAAACTATTTTTCATTTTGTGAAAAGCCATTGTATTGTTTTCCACAGCAGCCACACCATTTTGCATACCTACCCAAAATGTATTCACATGCTCTCTGGCACCCTCTCCTTTTTTAATGGCTTTTCCAGCAGATGTGAGCCAATAGCTCATTTTTTGGTTTTGATTTGTGTTTCTCTGATGATTCATGACATGAGAATCTGTTCATTTTACTAATGACTTTTGGTGTATTTTCTTTGAGGAAATATTATTAAGTCCTTCCCCCATTGTTTGAATGGGTTATTAGGATTTTTTAATATTGAGTTATATAAGTTTCTTATATGTTTTGCATATTTCATTTTATTTAAGCAGATGTGACTGAGGTCCATTGTGAATATTGATCTTTTGACTTATCTCCAGATAGATGATTCTTGGTTATCACTGGGAACTCCTGCATAGGTAGTTCCTCACTGCTCAGATTAAGATGGCTAGGAAAAGGGAAGTAGCCCCTTGCTAGCCTTCGAAAAAACTATAAGTTGGAAAGTACTCCTCCACTTCATATTTTAGTTGGTCCTCTGAATAGATAAAAGTTTTACCTGTAGCTAGCTATAGGCATGGAAATTCAGCCAATGGAGAATGATAAAAAACAAAACCAAAAATGGAAAATAAACTTGCACAAATAGTAGCAAAAAAAAAAACCAAAACATTGATGAGTATTGTACTATGTTTACTATAAAATTTGTATTAATACAAAGTTTTTATTACTTTGGCTTATTTTTTAAAAATCTTTGCTGTTAGGAGGAAGAACATTGCTGTCTTAATTTTCAAGGTTTCTTTAATAAAGAAGCAAATGTTTACTAGCATCTTAAATTAAGAGAGACATATATATTCTCTTATAATTTGTTCTTGTGAAGTAGGGTGGCTTACTGGAGTCATGAGAGTGTGAAACTACCCCCCCCTCCATTCTTTTTCTTCTTCTTGTTCTGTCTCATAAAGATACTGACTCATTTTACTGAATATAAGCTTAGACTAAGTGTCATGGGATTTCTAATCAATAAAATCTAGTTTCCATTTTGTCTATTTGTGTCTAATCATAGTATAATTCTATAGCAAGTAAGAGTAAATCAGTGTCTCAATTATCATATCAAATCAAAGCAATAAAATATCAAATATTCAAATATATGATATTTAACATTTAATGTTAGAGATATTTTTAGTTTTATATATTTCTTAAAAAGTGTATCTTAAAAGTTTGTGTGACTACTCAGTGGAGTTTTATTCAAATGCTGGTAATAATTGTATGTGTTGACAATAGTAATGAAAAGACCTAATGGCATAATCTTTTTTTTTGTAAAAAACTCTTTAATATTCTTTAATCTCTTATGGCTTTTATATCAAATATATTAAAATATATGATATAGTCTTTTTTTTCAGTGCTGGGGATGGAACCCAAGATCTTGCCCATATTAGGCAGGTACTCTACCAATGTACTAATGTCCACCCCAGTAAAATTGTAATGGTAATGCACACAGGGAGAAAAAGAGTTTACCTTGATATAGAGAGAGTGTACTTAAACGAAAATTTAAACCAACATATCAATAATATTCTAGATCATATCATTAATTTTTTAGAAATAATAATGAAAAAATGTGACAGAGCATCTAATTTAAATGACTATAAAAATTTCACACAGGTTATGAAGAACATGTGTTGGTGATGTTTTTAAATTCTTGGAAATGAGTTTTTATAAGATGTCAAAAGTCATAATTCACCATATTCCAATGCTATAAAGACAAGGTTACACATATTCCAAGAATCAGTACATGTAACCAATCCACACTTTCAAGCAGGAATATATTTGCAATGTAACACATTTGTTTTAGGAAGTTATGTCATTTTCTTTTGAAATACAAAAAGCAAATTCTATCCAATACTGCCACCATTCTCTTTAACAAATGTTTTTGGTTTTTTTTTCCTCCAACAATTTTGTCCAGTCACAATGAATTGTGGAAACAGGGCCTATGAGAATCTCAAACCTGAATTAAAGAAATGAGTATCCTGTTATTTCTTATCTAAATATGTTCCATCTACCAAGTTTCATGCAGCTTTGTATCACTGTGCTAGACTAAATTTTTGCACATTTCAACAACTCTGTGAGTAATAAATAATTTTAATATAATAATTCATATTTGACACTTGGAAAATTTTATATATGCCAGGAGAGATATATGCCAGGAGAATTTTTACAAAAAAACTCTATAAATAATTTTAAACACCCAAATTCACAAAATATGATTCACAAATATTTACACTATATAGATTAAATAATCAACTCTGGTAGTTTTTTTTGTTGTTGTTGTTGCTATTTTTTTTTTTTGGTTGTTGTTCTTGTTTTTATGTGTACATAGATGTGTAGGTGTATCCTTTAATAAATTGGATAGTATGGAATGTTTTCTTCTGATATATTCTTTCAATTTTTTTGTTTGTTCTTTTTAGTTACACAAGACAGTAGAATGTATTTTTTTAAAGAGATAATTTTTTTAATATTTATTTTTTTAGTTTTCGGTGGACACAACATCTTTATTTTATTTTTTATGTTGTGCTGATTATTGAACCCAGTGGCCCCCTGCATGCCAGACAAGCATGCTACTGCTTGAGCCACATCCCCAGCCCCAGTAGAATGTATTTTGACATATAATATATACATAGAGTATAACTTTCCATTCCTGTGGTTTTTCATGATGTGGAGTTACACTGACATGTATCCATATATGAACAAAGGAAAGAGAATGTCCAATTCATTCTACTGTCTATATTCTAATCTTTTTAAAATGTTAACTTCTCAGCCTCTGCTTATTATTATTATTATTATTTTGGTGGGGTGAGGGTATTGATTGTAGGGCCTTCTGCATGCTGGGCAAGTACTCTATCACTAAGCTACACTGCCAGCCCCTACTTCAAATTTTTTATATTATTTTATTTTGAGATGAGTTTTATGTATATATAGAGAATTAATTGTTATTGCATATGAAGTTCTTAGTATATAATAGATAGATACTCAGTATATACTGCTTATAACCATGTTCATGTCTTATTCTTTTCATTACTATTCTTTGTTTTCCCTTAGTTCTTTTCCTGTTAGCATTAAAATGTTAGCTGCATGATACAGAATCATATTTAACTTAAAAGTCATTACAAAGATAGTTTAGCAAATAAAAATAAGCCATTGCAAATCAGCATGTGAAACATTTATTTTCATTTGCAATTCAACTTTTGTACAATGCAGGTACAGAAAATAAGATGCTTTGTTGAATTTTTCTTTCTACTGAGAAATATGAAAAGAGAATTTGTTTGAATAATATGTATTTTTGGCTACATTTCCGACATTGCTGAAATTTTACTGTGTTTTCGGCTGCATCTGAATGTGTGTGGGGAAAAAAAATGAAGTTTTAAGTAAGCCATAAACACAATTTCATTTCAGTAATCCATATACTTAGCCACAGTGTATTTAAATTGCTATAATATTAACCTATAAACTTAATTGTTTTATTTAGTAAAAAGCCATTTTAATGTGCCATCTCATTAAAACAAATCTTAGAATGCATCTCTTATAAATAAGAAAGAGAAGGAGAGAGGGTGAAAAGAGAGATAAAAGCTAGGAAGTTTTAACACATAACTTTATATCACAGAGTTAACATTAAAATGTTGAATGGTGCATTCAGTCTAAAATATAAAATTAGAATTAGAATAAATAACAGGGATATTAACAACTTGACCCTGGTTTACTTTGCTTTTCTCTTTTATTAACTTGATGGCTATTTTATAGGTGTGTCTTGTGACAGCTAATTCTTCAGTACTTCTACACAAAGAGATTAGGGAATACTGGATTGCAAATCTCATACATATTAATATTGAAAATACATTAGAAAACTTTAGAACTTCATAACTTGACTATTGTCTAGAATATTTCACTTTACATTCTGGTTTAAGGGTATTATTTCAAGTGCCCAAGAATAATTAAGCTCAGACCATGTGTTCTTATTAAACTTCTTAGCATTTGGTCAAACATTTATTTTTATCAGCTTTTTTGGTTTCTAACATCTTCAAAATGTTGTGTCAGAGAACACATTTAAAAACTTTGAGTGACTTACCATAATATCCAATTGTCTAAATAGCAGATTCAGGGGCTAGAGATGCATGTCAGTTGGGAAAATGCTTATCTAGTATGTGTGAGTCCCTGGGTTCAATCCCCAGTGTTATTATTAAAAAGTTAAAGAGAGACAAAAAGAGGTCTGGGGGGAGCTATTCAGCTGGTATTGGTATGTTTACAAAATTGTACAACTATCACTGTTATTTAATTTCATAATAATTTCATTATCCACAAATGAAACACAGAGTCATTGCCAGTAGCTCGGTAAATTCTCATTCCTCAATACCTGGTTATCTAGTAATCTACTATCTTTCTTTATTAATACATTTATTCTGGGCATTTCATGATTTCATGACATGGATTCATGTCATTATATGACATTAATATGACTTCTTTTACTTGTTAGCACATCTTTAAAGTGAATATTGAAACTTTTATATGGTAAGATTATTAGTTTTACAATTTTTAACATATTTTGAGTAATTTTCCAAACCATTTCTCCTTTTGGAAAGTTTGATTTGTTGAAATATTGTGGTTGTGTTCAAAGGTGAAAAGGAGAATGCAAGCCACTTATACCTTCTAACTGAAGTGACTTGAGGTGCTTGTCCTTCACTCCATTCCTTTCCATGGTTCACTTGCTGTTTTGTGTGATCTGTGAAATAAGGTAATGGCTGGTCTTTGTCTGTCACAGTTGCCAACAGCCATTATGGGCTACATAAAAGCTGTATAAAATCTTTTTATCATGCAGTGGAAGTTTGGCAGTGCAGGTGAAACCTTTTTCTGTCAGGTAATTCATTGTTCCCACCTAAGAACACAATTTAAAAAGACCCATGAGAAATGGAAAATGATCTTAATGTAGATCTAACACTTTTAAGCAGAAGAAAAATGATGAGCTACTTTTACTTCCTTCAGAAATTTAATTCATAAATCAATCTCTCAATTTTATATAAATGGTGGAATGCATCAAAGATAAATCAAAGACCTAGATAAGAGCAACGTAGGTGTTTGAAAATTTCTCCTAGAAGTCCCAAGAAGCCATGTCTTTAGCATGCAAAGTCTCTTCTCAGGATCCTAATTTATGTTAAATATTTTCTAATCATGCAAATCAATACTGATTACAACAAGAATAGGTAGAACACATGCTGGAATATAATTATGGGGTTGCATTGGTAACCTAGTTCATATTCATTTTTCAAAAGTGGATTACTATAAGATGATAAAACTAAGAATACCTTGAAATTCAAAAGTGTCAAAGACTCAAATTAGAGTTAACTGTGCAGGAATTGTGTCAGTTCAATTCTTTATTAAAATTAAATAGAACAACAACAGAGGAAGATATTCATTAATTTGATTCTGGGTCACTGATTCTAAATTTAATTGTAGCCTTATAAAAGTGATATTATTATACTTGCTGTATAATTCATTGAAATTTATAAGTAGAAGAAAAAACTGGGTGTAGTCAACAGACAATGCACCTGTCAAAATAATGATCCTGGAATTACAGATGAAAGGTGCCCTACATGCATATAACACCAATTTACTACAGTGGCCTGTGTGTTTGAGGAGAACAGCATAAAGATGAAAGTATGGACACAATAAGACTTTCACACATTAAAACACAACTCCTCTCATGTGCTAGCTGAGTGAATTTTAATTAATTAATGATGTTTTCTAGAACCCACATTCCTCATCTACGAAATGAAATTGTTCATAATAAGACCTACTAGAAATTGTGACAATTGAATGAATTATGTTATGGAATTGGTACTCTGTTGGGCATATGATTAGTTTGTAGCTTACAGTCCTGTTTTACAGTGTGTTTGCATGAGCATCACCACAAACATCTGAGGAGTCAGATGCGCTGCCACCTTCTTATGGCTACCAGATGATACGAATTCTCCAGTTGTTGTATGTGGTCTGTCATTGACCAGCATGTCCATACATAGCACATGACTATACTATTTTATAATGCAGTTCTTTCAAGCTTTCACCCCTTTGCAATTTAGTTATTTTTTTTCTTTAAACTCAAGGTTTGAAAATTAAGCCTCATAAAGTAGCGAGCAGATTAGAACTAGAAAACTATAAATGTATAGAATTCTAACCCATCAATTTTAACTCTGATTGTATTTCTATGTTCATATCTTTAAAGAGTCTTTAGGTCAATGAAGTTTAATAAAATTTAATAGAAAAACTAACAAATCAGATTTTAAAGAAATCTATGTTTAGAAACAGGATTTATTTTTCTTGTTATTCCTTTTTAATTTTTGACATTAATTATTTTCCAGGCAAATATAAGCATCTAAACTCATGTTTTACTCATTTATTTTAGATTCAGAATCGTTTTGTCATAAAGCATATGAAGTACACAGATGGAAAAGATCTATAAATTTCCAGACTAATAAATGAAAAAATAATAGAACCATAAAAGCCAGACTTTATTTAAATTTTGACATTTTACATCCTGGTTTCACCATTATATTAGAAATTGATAAATAGCTCAATTATCCCATATTCTTTTCATCTGTGAGTTTATATGGCAGCTTTGAATGAACCACTCATTTTTCATCTTTTTGTTATACTTGCTTTGCAAAGGATTGCCATCTACTATCTTACTGGCATCTTGCTAGCATATTAATATTTTAACAAATATTAAGTTGTTTTGTTAAATTTTTAATATAAGGATATTAAATAGATTAAATACAATGGAATTGGGTTTTGTGTGAGTGTGCTTATGTGTGTTTAAATTGTTTTTATTTTTATAAACCTTATCAAAATACAGGAAATGCTATTTTACTTGATTACAAGTAATATATAATAATATAATGAATAATTTTCTAATTTTTCAATATTTACTAATACCCATATGTAAGATCCTGCATAATTCCTACAGAATTAAGAGAGTAATAGATTAAATAAACACTCTCTGAATACTAGAATAAAACAGTTTTAAAACACAGTAAATTTAATCATGCTTTAGGATAATTACTCTTGAAATTAAATAACTTTTATCTTGGAAGGATATCATAATATTTATGAAATTTAACATTAAGGATTTGTTTTATGTGTTGTTGAATATACATTTATTTTAATTAAGACAATAGTTTTTAAAAAGTTTTTTAATTGATAAATAATAGTTACATATATTTATGGGGTGAAAAGTCATATTTTAATGTGTCTATATTGTAGAATAATCAAATTACAATAAGTTTCATGTTCTTTACCTCAAGAACACTTAAAATCTCTGTTTTAGTTATTTTGAAATATATAATACATTATTTTTAACTATGATATCTAATGTTATAATTCACTTAGGTATGGACTTTTAAGAGAAGTCTCTCCCATAAAATATAAAATAAATAAGGGTAAACTATTTGAAATGAAGATTAGCACATTTTTAAAAAATACACAATACATATTTTTGTAGAATTCTTACATTCTCTTTACTTTTGTAAAATAGATTTGTATTTATGTTGTCAAATTAAGACTAAAAATATTAAAGTCACTGCTTTCTTGTAAACTCACATGAAAACATAAACTAAATTATTAGGTAATATTTTTATTCCCTTGGTTCTATACTATTTCTATTTCCTTATTGAATATTTCACAAAACCTTCCTCAGTGGTGGTCTAATTGTGTACTAAGAATATAGTCTCTCACTTTACGAATCTACTCCTCATAGTGTGAATAGTTGTTATCCTAAAATACAATTTATATGAAAGTAAAAGTACTCTTTTTGCAACTGGTGAAATTTAAAGATCAAATGCCATATTGCTTTATGAAATATTATATTATTCAATATTTCCATTTTTATTTTCTATTTTATATCCAAATATGTTTTATACTCCAACCAGTTACTAGTTTGTCATTTTATAAAATGATGGGAATATGGTACTTCTCCTAACACGTGTTGTCTTTAAAAATCTTCCATTCTTTTCTTTTTGCTTTGTCTTCATATAAAACCTATTATCTATTAAGGTTGAACCCAAACCTTTTTATGAAGACTCTGCTTTTTCATCCAAATGAAAAAACTTCCAATTTTGTAAAATCAACATTAATTATTTGTTTATGATAAAATACTTATTTATTTTGCTTTCCACTAAATTAAATACTTGCTTCTTCATTTGGTTGAAAATGTCTTGAATACAAAATTTATATTAATTTTATTTCCACTTACTCCTTTTATGTTTCAATTTCTGATCAGAAATATCTTTATTCTTCAATTATTAGAATACCAAGTATATTCAGTATGTTCATTGTAACTTCATTTTTTTGATATTTAATATGTTAGAACTTTAACTGAATTTATTTCATACCTAATCACAGTAGAATAAAAATGTAAATCAACAGTAAGATAAACTGCTAAAATCATACTCACATGGAGACTAAATATAACACAGTATTTAATGAACAGGGTTTGTTAAGGAAATCAGAGAGGAAAGTTTAAAATTTCTTGAATCCAATGAAAATGAAAAGATAATTTACTCACAAACATGGGATACAGCAAAAGAAGTAGTAAGAAAAATTTATGGTAAGGAATGTCTCTATCAAAAATGTAGAGTGATGTAAAATATCTTAGTAATGTGTCTGAAAGTATTAGAATAACAGAAACAAACTAAATCTCAATCAGTAGAAGAAAAGTAATAGTAAATTTCTGAGAAAATAATAAATGAAATAGGGACAATGCAAAGAATCAATAAAATTAGGTGACTGTTTTTTGAAAAGATAAAACAAAATTAACAAACCTTAAGTTAAACTAACCAAAGTATATAGAAAGTGCAAATAAAATTGGAGATAAAAAGGTAGACCTTACAACAGATACCACTGAAATCTAAAACATTATTGGGAAATATTTTGAAAAAGCATATGCCAATAAGTTGTAAAATCTAGAAGAAATTCATAAATTTCTGGACACAAAATTACCTACCAGGTGGATGTAAAAATAAGATAATATAAAAATATTAAATATATCATTAATAATTAGTAAAATTGCATGATCCTCTCAATGAATTCAGAAAAAAGTCTGATGAAATTAAACATCCCTTGATTATGAAAACTCGAATAGATTAGATATAGAAGGTTCATATCACAACAAAATAAAGAACAAATATGCCAAATCCATAACTAATATCACACAGAATGTGGAAAATCTGAAAACATTTCCAGTAAGATCAGAAACAAGGAAAGTTTGTCAACCATAAACAAATTATATTATATAATATAATTCTAGGAATTCTACCAGAAGGCAAGTAAATAAAAGGTATACAAATCAGAAAAGTTGCCTTCAAATTATACATAAATGATATAGTTGTTGTTATGGTTTAGACTTTAGGTGTCCCCCAAAAGCTCATGTGTGAGATAACGGGAGAAAGTTTAAAATTGAAATGATTGGGTTATGAGTGTTGGAATCTAATCAGTGAATTAATCCCTTGATAGGCATTAACTGGGTGGTGACTGCAGATATGGTATGATTAGAACAGGTGAGCATACAAGGGTATGCCTTTGGGATATATATTTTGCTCTCTGTGAATAGAGATATCTCTTCTTCCAGCTGTGATGCAGTGAGCTGCTTTCCTCTGCCACACACTTCCTCACCTCTGGCCCAGAGCAATAGAGTTGGTCATATATGGACAGAGACTTCTGAAAAAGTGATCCCCAAACAAAGTTTTCCTCCTCTAAAATTGTTCATTTCAGGTCTTTTGGCTACAGCAATGAAAAAGCTAATTACACAGAAATTGATACCAAGAAGTGGGGTTGTTGCTGTGACCAATCTGACTTTGTGGTTAAGAAACTTTTGGAGCACTTAGGAATTTGTGGGAGGCATATTGTAAGGTTTACAGAATCAAGCAGGAAATTTTTAGATTGTTTTAAGTGGACCTCAGTGGGCAATTCTGTGGGGAGCTCAGAAGACCAGAATGTTGATCGGACTATGGACAATAGAGATGGGCTTCGTGAGGTTTCAGAGAATAGAGAGGACTCTTGGAAATTGTACTACAAGTGATTCATGGATATATTATGGTTAAGAAGTTGTCTACAGCAGGGCATGGTGGCATACACCTGTAATCCCAGTGGCTTGGGAGGCTGAGGCAGGAGGGTCATGGGTTCAAAGCCAACATCTGCAAAAGCAAGGTGCTAAAAGCAACTCAGTGAGACCCTGTCTCTAAATAAAATACAAAATAAGGCTGGGGATGTGGCTCAGTGGCTGAGTGTCCCTGAGTTCAATCACTGCTATCAAAAGAAAAAAAAAAAGAAGTTGTGAACAATTTGTTTTTGTCCTAAGAATTTCTGTGATACTGAATTTAAAAGTAATGGACTAATTTATCTGGAGGAGTAAATTTCAAGGCAACACAGGTATCAAGGGGTGGCATTGGTATTGCTGGCAGCTTTTAGCCAAGTTTACTATAAGAATGAGGAACAGAAAATAGAACAGAAAGTTCTGAGAAATTTGGAGGTGAGCCAGAAAATTGTGAGTACAACTAGGGGCTACAGAAAATATGGTAGTTAAAGAGATTGCAGCCACTAAAGAAACACTAATTACTTCACTCAGATACAATAGGAAAATAGCTGGAGGGAATCTCAGGAACTGGCAAGACCACACTCATCTCAGGTTAAAGGGAATAAAATTAAAATTTTCTTGAGCAGACACCAAGAGTGTACCCTACTTGCATAGCAGTTCTTATAAATTAGTTTCACCATGGTCAGCCATCCAGGCACTAAGAGGCTGCTGCAACAAGGGACACAGGAGGCTTGGCTACTGCTTGAGATGGCATCAGAACTTGGTGTGAACCATGAGGTGCTGGTTCTGCAGGAATGTACAGTGCTGGAATTAGAAGGTCGCAGAGATTTCCAGTGACATTTCAAAGGAAGGTCTGGGAGGCCAGGAGAAGTGTAGCAGGATTTAAGTTCATGTGAGCAGCCCCTGATACGAACATGCATGGAGATATGAGGAAGAGGTCAAGAAGCTGTAGTGCAGATCATCAAAATTAAGAAACACCAGTAATATGGGATGTCTGCCAAGGAAAGTAAAGGAATCAAGAAGATACAACAAGCAAAGCCACAGGGGTGGAGCTACTACACAAGACCTTTGGAGAGAACATCAGGATGACATGTGGACATGGAGATGGGCATGGATCTACAGAACTTGTTTGCCCAACTGGATTTCAGTTTTGCTTTGGTCCAATCCCTTCTTTCTATGCCCTAATTTCTCCCTTTTGTAATGGTATCATTTGCTTTGTCATGTAAGTTGCTTTTAATTTTTACAGGAGTCATGCGGGGTTTGCCTTGAGTCTTGTTGGAGATTTTGAATTCGGACTTTTGAAAAATCTAAGAACTGTTAAGGCTACGGGGGCTCTCAAAAATGGACTAAATGTATTTTGCATTGTTAGATAAGCATGAATTTTAGGGGTCCAGGGGCAGAAAGTTATGGTTTAGATATGAGATGCTCCCAAATGCTCATGTGTGAGACAATGCAAGAAAGTTTAGAGATGGAATGTTTGGGTTATGAGAGGCTTAATTTAATTAGTGGATTAATCCCTTTATAAGAATTAACTGGATGGTAACTGTAGGAGGAAGTTTGTGACTGGAGGAGGTGGGTCATTGAGAGTGTGACTTTGGGGTATATATTTTGTACCTGGAGAGTGGGTGCTGTTTTTCTCTGGTTCTGGTGGCCATATCCTGACCTACTTTCCTCCATCACCCTCTTTTGCCATAATCTTCTCTGTCCTCTTGGGCCCAGAGCAATGGAGCCAAATGTTTATGGATTGAGACCTTTCAAACCAGGAGCACCAAATAAACTTTTTCTCTTCCAAATTTTTTCTTGTCAGGTTCTTTGGTCACAGCTATGAAAAAACTGACTAAAACAATTGTATTGGGGCTGGGGATGTGGCTCAAGTGGTAGCACACTCGCCTGGCATGCTTGCGGCCCGGGTTCGATCCTCAGCACCACATACCAACAAAGATGTTGTGTCCACCGAGAACTAAAACATAAATATTAAAAAATTCTCTCTCTCTCTCCTCTCTCACTCTCTCTTAAAAAAAAAACAATTGTATTCATAGAAACTTCTAAAGATTCCACAAGCAGACTTTTAGAACTGATAAATAAATTTAGTAAAGAATCAGAATAAAAATTGTCATACAAAATTCAGTAGATTTTCCACAGACCAATAATGAGCTCACCAAGAAATAAATTAGAAGCAAATAAATAAATAAACAAACAAACAAACCAATAATATGAGGATAAATCCAACTAAGGGTAAGAAAATACAGTGAAAATTACAAAGCACTGAAGAAAGAAAATAAAGATACAAGAAATTGGAAAGACCCCCAGTATTCATGAATTGGAAGAATTAATCTTGCTACTTTTGCCATACTATCCAAAGTTCTCTACAGATTCAGTATTCCCATTAAAATTCCAAAGACTTTCTTCACAGAACTACAAAAAAGAATCTTAAATTTCACGTGGAAGTATAAAATACCCTAAACAAACAGGGTGATCCTGAGCAAAAAAGAGCAATGATAGAAATGATAGAGGCATTTCAAAACATACTATTGAGTGATAGTAATAAAAGCAGCATACTATTGGCATAAAAACAAACAGACAAACAAAACAAAACAAAATAATTATAGACCAATGGAACAAAATACAAGACACAACCCAGAAATAAATGTTTGCATCTTGAACCCACTGGTTTTCATCAAAGTGGCCAAAAACACACATTGAAGATAAAACAGCCTTTCAAACAATGGTTCTGAAGAAACTGGATATTCACATGAGGAAGACTCAAACTAGACCTCTCACTTTATTCAGAAATCAACTAAAAATGAATCAAAGCCATTAATATAAGACCTGAAAAAATTAAACTACCATAAGAAATTATAGGAGAAATACTTCAAGCTATTGGAACAAGAATGTATGTATAGGACTCCTGTAGCTCAGGAAACAAAAACAAGAATTGACAAATGTAATTAGAAAAAATTACAAAGCTTCTGCACAGCAAAGGAAGCAATCAGCAGACTGAAGTGTCAAACTACAGATTGTGAGAAAATCCTTGCCATCTGCTCATCTGATAGAAGAGTAATATCCAGAATATATAAAAACCTAACCACCACCAACAACAACAAATTACCAATAAGTCAATCACTGAACAGAGAAATTATCTGAAAAAACTACTCTACAAAAGAGGAAGTATGGATGGCCAATAAATATATGAAAAAGTGCTCCATAACTTTAACCATCAGAGAAACATAAATCAAAACTACATTAAGAATACTTTCCCCTCTAGTCAGGATGACTAGTATCAAAAAACAAAAACATACCAAAAACAAATTATGCTGAGATTAGGAAGAAAGGGAATCCTTCTACAGTATCAATGAGAATATAAATTTTTGTATGTACTATGGAAGACACTTGGGAGTTTCCTCAAAAAACTAAAAGCAGAACTGCATTAAACTCCACTCTTTTATATTCACCTGAAGGAAATAAAATCAGCATAAAAAAGAGATATGTAAATGCCCATGTTTATTGTTGCACTATTCACAGTATCCAAGATATGAAATCATCCTGAGTACCTGTCAACATTTGAATGGAATGAAAAAATAAATGATATATGTATAAAATAAAGAAGAATAGCATCCTGACATTTGGAATAAAATGGATGGAACTAAAATATATCATGGTAAGCAAAATAAACCAGATATAGAAAGACAAATATCACATGTTCTCTATCAAATGTGGAAATTAAAAATACAAAAATCCAAATATAAAAAACAAAGTTGACCAGAAAATAATAATGGAACTTTTATGAACTGGAAAGAGCTTGGGTGAGGAGAGAGGAAAGGGGTTAAAGGAGGATAAGAGAATCATAACTTGATATATAAATGTATGGAAAAGTTGCAGTGAAACCTATTAATATGCACAAGTGATGCATGTTAATTATAATAAAACATTGGTGGAACTTAAAAAATCAATAAAAAATGGGATGGAATTTTCTGGATGAAGTAAAGATAGATTACTATAAATATGAAAATATTTTAATCTAGGATCACATGAAAACAGATGAATGAAATGTATCTCATGATAATGTTTAGACAATTTCTAATGCCATGCATATATTTATACAGTGAAAAATTTTGCTGAGTGGTAACATTTGAGCACTTAGTACTCAGAACAGGGCATGCTATTTTGCTGCTGCTGAAAGATTTCTAATGGCAACTTAAAACTCCTTTAAGATTGAAATCATACATTATTTTTAACTTTTAAATCATAATAGAGTTTGAAAATGGATGTAGTAACCTGAATTGAAGGAAGAATCAACCTGTGTCTTCATAATTGCAAAGAAATAGCATAGGAGCAAAAGTGGCATACATTTATATAAATGTATCATTTTGCACTCTATACATTGGAATTGAAATATTTTTGATGACAAGGTACTTATACTCTAGTTCTTATGGAAATCTTTCTACTAGTGAAATAGAGGCAGATTTCTGTCTTCCACTTTTCTAATTATACACTGGGTATTCATCTAGAGTAAATGAAAATTTCACTCATCACTTAGTAAAGTCATATTATGGCATCCCTGAAGACTTACCATTAGACCAAAACTGTCTTCTTCACATCATCATATAGAGAAAACAAGTACCAATCTGTATAATGAAGTTGTACACTAATAAAATAATTAAGAGTTATTTCACTACTCAATACTTGATAATCTTGAGTGATAAATATGATATTTGTAAGCTTCAATAAAGGTAACTTCAAATTATTCCATTCTTATGTAAGGATATAATCTTATATGAGTAATAAACATTGTCAAGGTTGATAACATGTATTATTATTTAGACTCAAGATACTAAAATTACAATATATTTACAAAGTGTTTATGAAGATAGATAAAGTTATTTCAAACAGAGAAGAGAAAGCAAACAATTGTGTTCATTCATGCAGAGGGCAATTGGAACTGATTGTTGTGAACATGTGGGAAATTTCAAAAACTAACAGAAGTGAAAAATGCTTTTCAACAGAAAAAGCCTGTTTGTTTAAAATTAAGTAAAATATAAAACAATTTTGCTTTGAAAAAGTAAATAACACAAAATACAGAAAAATCTAGACCAAAAGAATAGCAACAGTACATTTTTAAAAGGTGTGTAGAGATATATTTATTTTGTTTAAATAATTCCAACAATTATTTATTATACACCCATTATGTGTAATCATTGAGTTAGATTCTGAGTATAGAACAACAAGAAGGTACTCACAGTATATACTGGAAACATTTACAGGAACCCAGTAAAATACTATACAATAGTAGAGATGTCTCTTAAGTTTGATGAAAAAAACTGAAAAAGGCAACTTAAACTCTTTGAGTTTATACTCACAGTTTCTGATATACTCTTGTTCTCCTTTACAATATCTATATTTCTTATGCAATGCTTGATCTTCTCACTTCAGACTCAGCCTCAGATACAGAAGCAGCAATTGTAGATGTGATATGTGAGCACTCAATAATTTTTTTTGAATAAATCTTTGTAATGGGTTGTTACATGCCGTTATTCCTTCTGTAATAAAACTGTGAATGACATGAATAACCAAAATTGAGCTGGATTTTCTAAACCTATCACTATAAGCTGCAAAACATAATAGTCTATCAGCTCTCTCAACTTCAATGATATGGGTGAACTGCAGAAGACACTGGTGCTCTTTGTCAAGAGCATACGTGCATACCTGGCCCAGCAGTCAGACAAGCTGAAAGAGGAGATTTGGCAGGGGGAGGAGAAAGCCCAACCACTGCCCATCACCACAAGGTAAGTCAGCAGAATCACAGCACTGTGCTTGAGCTGCAATGAGTGTAATTCTACATAGACATTTTTAGCCTCACTAAAGCTATTATTGTTCACGTCCACATTTCTAATCTATACATATTTTTTTTCTGTAGCAGACAACTCCATTAAAGAGTCATAGATGGAAAGAAATTCAGAGAAACATTGCTCCAGCTTAGGAAAACTGACAGTGTTCTTGCCATCCAGATTAATAGATCCTTATAAATCCTTGTTAATTGTACATGAGTTCCAAAACAATGCTTTCTCCTAATCTGATTTTATTGTTCCCTGTACAATTATAAACATACAAATCATCATGTTGAAAGAATTTACAAAATCTTTTTATTTGTCTTTGGCTAATGCTCATTCCTCCCCAGGATAAGTCATACTTTTTCATCATATTTTATAACTTACATATTGAAACATAAAGTTAACTATTTTAGCACATTTTATGTTAGTTGATTAGAGAATGGGAAATAGAAAGGGAAAAGTTTAAGTTATACCAAAATACATCCTTTACGGAAATAAATATGAAATATTCGTAGCTAACTAGAGCCCTCATTTAAGCATTGAAATCATAGGGCCATATGTGATATTGTTCATTACCTTTTCTCATTACCATTCTGTTTCCCTCAGTAATCACTGTAGCTGGTTGTGGTTCCTTGTGGAGTCAAATGAATAAAATCTTAATTCCTAGAGATGTGGGTCATTAGATATTCTAGCTCTATCTGGTTGATGTGATTTTCCATTGATATTAATCACAGAGTATGGGGATAGCTATAGGAACAGCTAGAAGTGAAATATTTTCTTCTTTATGCAACATTTTATTGTAAAATTTTTACATGATTTCTCCTTTTTAATGGTGATCACAGGTACCACATTGTTGTCTATTTATCTACTGGCATGAGTAGCTCAAAAAGGTCACTTGACAGACTCAATTTCCAGTTACTTGGAACCATTGTGTATCCTCTAGCATAAGTTTGATTTGCTGATATTGATTTATAATATAAATGCAGGTTTATATGTACAAAAGTAATATTTAAGGTTTTTTTTTCTTTTCTTTGGTCTTATGCTTTCCTTGTGTGAGTACCATTGTCATTATCAAATGAGTTGAAAAGTTTTCCTTAAATATCCTCTCCAAACATTTGTAAATTACCTGTTTGATGGATTAACAGGATTTTCTCCAAGAATACATTTGAATTTAGTCCTTCAGTAAATCATTATGTTCCTTTTCAATTTATCCTTGTTTAAAAAATTTATCTTATTTTCTCCTACATTTTGAAAATGGAATTTTCCTTTAAGGAATTAACCTACAGGCTAACAAATACTGTCCTACATATAGAATCTCTTCTCTTAGATTTTGCTGTTACTTTTTAGTTCCTCTGGGAAAAGACATTTTTGGATGATAATTCTTTCAGTACCTAGGTTCTAAGATATTTTTAGTACGTTAATCACATAGTCTATATTTGATAAAAAAACAAGGTATATTCAAAGATCATTCTTTTACAAGTGTCACATTCTATTTCACTTGTGGCTTTTAATTTCATTCATGTTTTTACATGCATAACCTATAAAAACTGTACAGAGAATGACATACATGTATCTTAACTGAAAACAGTAAAATAGCATGCTTACATTTTTCTAAAATATAGGATATACCACTGACATTTCAGTGTAAATGCTTTGCTTCTAACTAAGAAGGAGGCATGAAGCCATTAAATGTACTTAAAGTTATTATGTTTTCTTTTAATATTCATCATAAAAAAAAATATTCATCATATATTTATGTATTATAAATATCTCTCTAATAACTAATATGTGACTGGTAATGATCTAAACTTGGAAATCTAGCAGTATAAAATAGGCAGAATTTTTCTCTTTCAGCACTTACTATATACTGCCTCTCACTTTCTTGATTAGTTCTTATGTCAAATAACCTTGTATTCTACTTACCTTCATAGACTTCATTACAACTTTATTCCCTAGATCTTTCTATAGTCAGTGACAGTTAAACCATCTTCTTACACGGATTTCAATTTCCATTGTGCTATTATCTGGGTAGCACCTTCTATTTTCCAGCTTGCCCAATGTGTTATTCTAGTTACAAAGATCTTTCTAACTCTCAATGATCTACAATCCATGCTTCCATATTGTTCTGGTTTCATAATATCATTATGTCTTTTCCATCAATTACTTGACTAAATTCCATGAGCAATTGTTACAATCATCCTCAATTCCTTGAAACTCTTATTTTTCATACTAAATTGGTCAAAATACAACCCTGGTCCTGTATTATAACACCAACTTGTTGAATTATGAACAAAAAACCCCCAAAATGGTGCTGAATCTTCTTATTTAAATCCATGATCATTAAATTCAATGTAATCTGTTATCTTACAATGAATATATTTCTCTAATCCATTAAGTCCCTGAGTTTGAAATATAACTATTTTAATTTTTTCTGGCTTGCATATTACCATTCATATATACTTTTCAACCTTAATTCCTTTTCCCCTTTCAATTTTAATGTCACTCTTTTGCTGCTATTGCTGTCATTGCTATATCAAAGTACGTTTTGTCAAGGTGTGAAAATCACCAGTGATTTGGTTTCCTTTTTATTATAAAGATGCAATAAAAAGTATTTCTGACCAGGAACAAAGATGTCAGCTGCTAATCACCATACAGACCTGGGGAATCATAATTCTTATGCAGAACCTCTGTTGTCCTTCTTTGGAAAGAACGACAACCCTTCCCTTTTCCAAACTTTCTATCCCATGATTTCTAAGTTGCTAAATATAATGACCAATTCTTTATTCTGATCTTTAGAAAAAGTAAATTTAATAGGATTCTCAGATTATGAAAGAACATGACTTCCCTTGATGTCCATGTATCTTATTAGGTTGGCTCCTTCCCCATCTACCATATTTTTTTCCTTTGTTTCATTCTTTTAATTTCTTTGTATATAAATCTTGGAGCAATCAAAATGTCTACTATTGAAATGTTTTATTTTCAGTTTACACTCTTTCTCAGAACTTTCATTCTGTCTCATACCCTGCATAATTTTACATTTTGTAGAGTTACAGATTTAAGTTTCTAGCAAGAATATCTTACCCAGTTTTGACACACTCACTGCCTATTTGATATCCCTGACTTGAATGTCTAGTAGGTATTTATAAATTAAAACCTCACAACCCACATTCCTATGATGTTCTCTTAGCTTAAAAATATCACTATCTTGCTTTTACCATTTTAATTATTATAAGTTTTGTTTTTCTATTTGGTCACACCAAAATCTTTGGAGTCCTCCTTGACTGACTGCTTTTGGTTTTGGTTTTGGTTTTGGTTTTCTCTCACATTTTACAGGTATATATAGTAGTCTTGTGTGCTTTATATTAAAATCCTAAATCTGAACATTTTTCAATGTCTCTGATGTTATCAACCTAATTCAAGACCAAAAAGATCAAATATGATACCGATAAAACTTCTCAACTATTCTGTCTGCCTCTGAACTTTACTGGTATCTCCATTGTCTTTAAAACAATGTTCAGATGGTACCACATCAGCTCCCAATCTTCCTATAGAGGTGTCAAATCTTTCTTAGCGTTAAAGTAAAAGACTTTCCAGGTTCACAAATCTCTACACAATCATTAGCTCTGTAGGTGTACTCTGGGAGTTTTGCTTAAATGCACTGGGACCCCTTTCCTTGGTTCTGTGTAACCTCCCAGCCTCTAACTCTATTAATACACAGCTGCAACTCTTTTTGGAGGACGTCCTTTGGCAGCTGCAGCCATTGCCTTGGGAGAGCTGATTTTCTCTGGAAATTTGCATTCTCTCAGGCAGCCTTTGGTTTTAGGAATAATTTGAGCTGGAGTAATTTCAGCCATGTTACCATAGTTTGTATCAAATTTGAGTAGTAATTCATACTCCAGAGCTTCCCTGAAGGATCAGATTGATTCAGGGAGTCTGCCTAAAATCCTCATCCTGATTTTATTCTTTCTCTTCCTATTTTTTTTTAAATTTCATTGAATTATCCTGGTAACATTTCCATCAAAAAATTACTTATGTATGTATACTCAGAGGTCTGTTTCTGGAGTTCCAAACCTAGGATAACTCTTTTTTCAGATGACCTCTTTGCCCACATCTTTATCTTTTATTTTACTTGCCATTCTCTCGGCTCAAACTTTCTTTTCTCTTCTTTCCCTCCATTCATAGGAAGTAAGTTCTTTCCTCATCTTTGAATTTGTCCACTACTTCTGAATTGCTCCTCCTAGAACTATTTGCCTGGTGAATGTATCATATCTTTGCACAAATTACACAAACTCAAATAAACTACTCCTTTAAATACAATAATATTCCTTACTCCCAAAGAATGCTATCTGCCTTGCTGTCTGTTTTCTCCATTGAAATTAATAACCTATAAAGTATAATCTGTGTTATAGATGATTCTTTATTTACTGTCTTTTATCATTAGAATAAAAAGGCCCTAAAGCTAAAGTTTTGTATAAATGTGAAGAACCCTAAACAGTTGTTGGTCCACTAATGGGATATGAAAACTAGCTTTTGGATGAATTCAATAAATACACATTCAAGGAAAATATGTGAATGCTTTTGTGTTGATATATTTGTACAGAAAAACATACTATACATATTGTTGTAGAACATGTTTTTGTCCTTCACATTGTGTTTTTGAGATAAATCTATAATCAGTTAATAATAATATATATAGATAAAATTCATTCATGCCAAATATATTATTGCTTTCTATTTTGTATGTAATTTTGAAAGGTGTATAGCTATGTTTTGAGACAATATTATTTAAATATAGATGCTACAGGTTTTGAAATTTTAAACTCTTGCAATGGAAAATCTACATGGTTAAATAAATTTTCTGGTTATGGAAAATATTGTAATAATATAGAAGACAATTTAGTAAGAGAAAACATTGTTTCCATCAATAAGAATTTCTATGATTCTATTTTTTGACTTAGATATTTACCTTAGATTATATTTCTGAATTTTTCCTTTGAATATTACATTGTTATATCATATAAATACTGTCATACAGAGAATTTTACACTTTAAGAGGAACTGTGAAATAACAGAGGAACACTGGCTGCATAGATAAGTGGATAAAGAAAACTATCATAGTAGGAGTAGAATTATATTTTTGAAACCCTGGCAAGGTAGTCTAAAATGCCAGATTTCTAGCTCAGTTCTAATTTTGATTGGTTAATGAAATGGTTTTTGAAATGAATAAATATAATTTAAGTGAATTATGACATACACATTTCTACTGAAAATTAGTACAACTGTAAGTGCAGTTAGGTATATATTTATAAAATGTAATACATAAAAATAATTTTTTCTTGAAAGCTCAGATTTAAATATGAGGATAATATATTTTTTAAATCTTATACAAGCAATTTCTCTTTCAAAAATATTTTTATGTGATTGTGGGTGTATAAATGCACACATACAAAATATATTGAAATAAATCACTTTTAAAATATTAGTCTAGCATCAGAACAATGTGTTCTTTATGAAACAGGGACAATATTAACAGTCACCTTTATTTTCTAGTCCATGAGATTCTATTTGAAATATTATCAATCTATAGAAAAAATATCTTCCTTTTATTAAGCTACCACATTGAAACCAAACAAGGAAACTTTGATGACTTTGATGAGCTCTCCTATGTGAAATAAGAAGCCTAGATTCTGGGCCTCCTGTATCCAACATTAAAAAGAGGTGACTAAAACATGTAGAAGAGATGACTAAAATCTGTGGATTTATTCAGATACAAATAGCATTCCTATATTTAAGACAGTATATAGTTTTCAGAGCTATCTCTGAATAACATAACAATATTTTCACCAGAATGTGAGCTGTAACTTAAAATAAAACATTTTCACAGTGTTCATTCGTTTTAGCATGTAAAATCAGATGGTGAAATAACACATTATGTTCTATTATAAAAAACATCTTTATCACTATTAAAGACATAATTTCAAGGTACATTCTAATAATGAAGATGCCGCACATTAAAGTATTCTCAATCACCACCTATATTTTTGCCTAACACAAACTTGCGAGTCAATATAGACTCTATTCTAATCTTAGTAATGAAAAAATTCATATGATTTCATCAATATTGTCCATGTGTGGTTACTTAAATGCACCCACACATTGCTCTGCCCTTAGAGGCTCGATATATAAAGTGGTATGCTAGAACTTGCTTGTACAAGTGCACAAAGGTAGCATTTTTCATCCCACTCCAACTCAATGTTTGGTGACAAAATATTAAATACACAAATTTTGCCACAGTTGATATTATTAACGCTACGGAAACTGGTAAATACCAAAATCCAGAATCTCTTTTTCAGTAGCAATTGACCAACAGCCTACCTCTGCCTTCGAATCATGGTGGTCTCTAAGTACGCTTTAGATCAATACTTTAACATAAATTATATTGTGCCAGTTTCCTGGAAATTCCTTTAGAAACTGGGCTGACCCCATTTTTTATTTTTTAAAAAATTTGGTCTTATAAAATGCCCAATCAATAAAGAGGCCCATATGGACAAGAACTGAGACTCCTTGACAAAACCTAACACTATTTGTCAGCCACCTTGAGAAGCATCTTTCAGTCATGGTGGACCTGCTACAGGTGACAAACCAAGGAACAGAGATGAACTGTCTTCACTAAGCCCAGCTCAATTACCAGATTTGTGAGTCATACAATTATTATTTTAATTTAAAGGCACTACCTTTGGGGATGAGTTATAATGATACAATTGATAACTGAAACAGACATAGCTTAAAGGTAGAGAACTAAAACAGAAACCCAGTTTAATAATACCTCATTCAATGTTCTTTCAACATCATCATGCTCTCCCATTCCCCTCCCCATCTATTGTAGTAGATACTTCCAAAGTCACTATAATGGAAAATTTGCGGGCCTTCTGTGTCAATATTATAGAAATATATAATGATTGATGTATTTTTTGGATTGCATATTTTTCATGTAATGAGCATGAATTTGGAAGCCAAGTCTTTGCTCTTGATTAGTAATAAAATTCATATCCCATATCTAGCTCAGAACCTTGCAAGCCCTAGCCATGTAAACATCTTTTAATTTGTATGTTGACTACCACAAATACCACGGGTGATAACATTAGTAGAATTGTCCAGAAACTGCATATATGATTCATCTGAGGTCAATTATGACAGCTAACTATATCACAATTAGGTTGTCTTCTATATTGCTATATCTGGAAACACACTATTTGTATTGATTTTTAAACAAAGACAAATGAAGAGAGAACCTTTTTTTTGTTTAATAAATTGTTCATCACTGTATGCATTTTAACATTACATTCAATTATTTAACAACCTGGATTTTATGGGCAAAACTAAAACAAAGCTGCAAATCAAAATATGGAACTGATTTTTAATTTCATTGACCTGGATCTTAAATTACCTGCCATTATAACTACTGTCATGGCATCCTAAATGTTTCTGCTATTATATTCCTATTTTAGCCACCCTACTTTTCTAATGCGTGATTCTATTTAGGCAAATATTTAATGTAGTTTTAATTCTTTAAATAATAAACCCCAAGCCCCTTGCATTCTATGCAAACCTTCTATGTTCAGATGTTAAAACTGAATTTGACTGATCAAACTAGATTTCACTCTAATATACATTCCTATCACCATACCTGGTTCTGCATGGACAATTATCTTTGAAAGTTCAATTTTTTCATCTATACATGCTAGAGTTTAAGTCAAACCTCAAAAACCAGCTAAAAAGATTCATGAAATATTTCAAACTACTGACATCCACAGTACGGACACATATTCTCATATTTAGCCTCTTTATTACCACTCCTTATATGCGGTAATATTTCATTTGTTTTTATGAAAGCATTTATTTTACTGCTAACTTTTCAACTTCCAATCTCATTTCTCTCATCATTAATACTGTCCAAGTTTAAGTTAGTCAATAATGTCATAGAAAACACACATCCCATTTATCCATTTATTTTATAATTAGCTGTGGTTGGGTAATAAAGTAATTGCCAATTATTATAAGGATGAGCCTTGACCTTTAAAACCACTGAACTTCAGTTCTCCTTTTAATTTTTCCACCTTCCCATGGCTTGAGACTTGGATATGTCCTGATAATCTAAGGTTTTGTTGATAATGGAAATAGTTAAAAAAGAGAACAAGAGCCCTGAACTCTGGATGACATTATAGAAACATGCCATCCCTGTTACATGAATGCCAAATACACTAAATGACACAGCATCTTACACAATATATCTTAACTAATGCACAAGTGTATTAGACACTACATATGTTGAGTGGAGAAAGGAAGTAAAATTGTGAACTTATGTAGCTACCTTCTTCTCTATGTATCCCATATCTAGTTCAGAACATTGCAAGTGCTAGCCATCTAACATCTTTTTTTTAAAAAAAAAATGCACTGTAATGAAAAATAGGGATATTAGAAAATAATGTACTATAGGCTTTTATTCATTAAGTTGATTTTTATCTTATCAACATTAGTTTTTTAGAGTTCCCTATTAATGTGATTAAAGATAGGTTTTTTGGCAATAAAATAATGTACCCATTGTTTCCAATAGAAATAGCATTTCCAGAATTAGATTATATATGTGGAAATAAAAGATTGGCTGAGAGGATGAAAAGAATGCAGAAGACTTCATGAAGTATCTGCACCTCATTTATAAAAGTGTTATGTGCATAAAGGAATCTCTTTAAAATGATCCAGAAAGCAAATGATATTTCAATAGTAAATATCACAAAGATCAAAGGAAATAAAAATCCAATTCAGAATTATTCAAAAAAGGTCAGTAGGAAGTAGACAGGGGGAAATATGAGAACATCAGGTAATGGGAATTTTAATAGTTTCCTCAACAGAGAGTTTAATCAAAGTTATTCCCTTTTGTTTAACACACACACACACACACACACACACATACACTTCTCAATTAAAAATTGCTGGATGGTATTAGAGAAGGCTTTGCCCTCAGCAACTTTAAAGTGAAAAAAATTAAGTCATTTTTTTTCTTAATTCACCACTGCACATAAAAACCAGCAAATACAACAAACAATTCGACAACAAGAACATCAAGTTAAGGTTTTACAATAATTTTCTTGGCACAGGTAATACCTCTCTCCTCCTATTGCTATTGTTATCATGTAGACAGAGAGGTAGAAGTTGTACTGAAGGGTGCCTCTTTGTAGTTTTATTATTAAACACATTTCTGGGTCACAGAGCCCTTGTAGCATTTACAAAAACTAGAGAAACATATGCAATTCAAATAAGTGTTTCCATAGAAATTCAGGTGGACCATGGGCATTTTGAACTTACACAAACCTCTGAATAAGGGGTTTGTGGTGTTTGATAGAAATTTTTTTGACATTTGGTAGAATTTTTTGTTTGTTTTTGCTTGTCTTATGCTCTGCTTAAGTATAAATAACCCGACTTTAATGTACACCGTAAAAGGGTTCTATAGTCCATGCTGGTCTAATTTCTGCCATGTTCAGGTAACTAGTGTCATGATATTATGTAGAAAGCAAAATTTTTCTCCCTCTTCCCATCTTCCAATATCATAATAGTGATTATTAGCTGAAATGACTTAACAGTTAATGGTTTGAATATTTCTGAGTCTAAAGGAAGGTTTCTGGGGATTGCTTTGCATGAGAGATTAGGTAGAGTGCTCTTCCTCAGATTGCAGTATATGAACACAGAAGAACAACATGAGGAAACTATTTCAAAAATAAAAAGAATGCCTATTTAGCATACAACAAAATAAAATTTAGTTTAGAAGGAAGTAGAATTGAATTACTCATATTTGTAAAGGACATGTCAGTAAGATTTAATGTATCAGGGAAATAAAAAGAAATCTTGGGAGCCATGAGCATCTTTAAGATGGGCTACCAGAAAAAGCAGTTTTCACACTCAGTTGCAGTGTCCTTTGGATATCAGAAGCCTTGATAATATAATATTTTAATACCAGATTATGGAAAAATATAATTTGCTAAAAAGTGTGTACTGGCAAAATGATGTCACTAATTTGAAACATCTATAGGACATTATGAATATGTATACACAGAGATATTTACTCAACTATTAATGGAGAAAACATTTTGTCAAATACCCTGTATAAAAGTAATAATTAATAAAAATAGCATGTTTGTATGTAGATTACATATGGACATTACAAATTGCAGTTTATTTTCAATGGCATTCATTAATGTGAAAAAAATGTACAATATTAAACCAGAAGAGCAAATTTCTTGGATAGGGCATAGTGGTAATGATTTTCCCTTCTGGAATAAGAAAAGAATAGATTAGGTATCTTTCTCCTACCTTATGAAGGGCAATGTTGATGCAATTTAGATCCCCAAGAGAAGATATTTGAAAGGTAAGATACATTCTTACTTTCCCTCAAGGAAGACATTTATGCACTTCTTCCCTTGAAGAAGAAATCTTCATAATGGAATACCTTGTGGATTAGTTCCTGAACCTTGATTTTCATGGAAAATGGCTTTTTCCAGGCAAAGACATCTTGGACTAGAATTATTCCTAAACAAGACACCCTAATGGGCTATGCTCATGTGTTTTAGAAAAAATGTGTGTGTATGTGTGTGTTTGTTTGTGTGAGCCTGTGTATGTTTGTGTTTTTGTATTAATCTACATCCATGCTATTATAATAGGAACACAGAAATATGGTGTGGCCAATTATTATGATTTAAGATAGCACTGGGAAAAGAAAACTCTATTATGGTCTAAGAAAGGAATTCTGGTCTCTAGCAGCAATGCTCATTGATCATCAACAGGTAAGGGAGAATACGATATAGAAGTGAACTATTTGCAACTATAACATTGTGAAGTAGTAAAGAAGCAACAGAGACAGAGAATGCAACCTTATGGTTGTATGATCATGTTTTCAAGATTTATCCGCTGCACCTAATAAATCCATAGACTCTTCAGACTCAATAATGATGCAGATTTGCTTGTCAATGGAGGAGATATTTTACAAGAAAAATTCTTCACAATAGGCAATGCAGGAGAATACAGATATTGTACTGAGCAAAGATGTGATTTTATATTTTTCAACACACTTTAAATATGCCTTTACATTTACATGGAAACATATGAACACATTTGCATTACTGTATCTTATACTGGCTCTTTGGCAAATGGGTGTTTTGAGATGAGATCAAGAAAAATCGCTTAGGAGCTATCTAAAATGGCTATATTTAATAATAAAGAAAAAGACTTGATCTTGAGAAGCTGAAATATAGATGAAAACTGAAGTTTCTTACAAATAGATTATTTATTAAATGTAGGCAATTAAAATATAATCCGGTTTTATAAGTTGGAAAATAGACTGTAGTTGTACAAACTCAGAAAACGTAGCATTGTCTAAGTACAGACTTGATTTGTTCTGTTAGGGATATGTTCAAATGTTCCTGGGGTGCTTCTGGGTGCAGACGTGAAGAAAAATAAACACATGGTAATATCAAACCCAAGTTTGACTTCACACTTATGATGTTGAACAAGTAAATCTCAACCAGAAGTTTTGCCTTCAAGTTCTGATCGTGAAATAGCAGGTTTTGGAATCAGTGCACACAAGGTCATTGATAATTGGAGAGAAGAGAAAGTCACTGGTTTAGGGAATTCTATAAATAGCGAATATAGAAATATAGAAGAATACAGAAAAAGATAAATGTGCTCATAAAATGAAAGTAAAACTAAGAATGAGGGAAGACAGAAATAAATGTGATAGTGTTTCAATATCATCAAATGAAGTAATATTCATTAGATACTTTTCGATGACCTTCATAATGATTGTATTTTTACCTGAATGCTGAGAGCAGCAGCCAGGATGCAGTGGGTTGAATAATGAATGGAAAGTTCAAAAGTGGACAAAGATTCACAGCAATTCTCTTCATAATTTTGGAGAAGAAATGAAAGAGAGCAACTTTGAAGTAGCTGAAAGAAGGAAAGGTCTGTGCTAATATATCAAAGTCATTTTTATCTTCTGCCTAAAGATCTTTCTTTCAAGTATATTTAATAGTCTGTATAGTGGCATAAGTTGAAACATGTTAAGAATTATACTGTACTGAAAAGCCAGTCTTTGATAAGATTTTTTCAGTCCTTGGTATTCTTACTTATGACTGAAATATACATATTCTTATATTACATATATTCAATTGAATCAGAAAAAAATAGCATCTGAAAAGATTTTGGAGGACATAATGAAAGCAAAAAGATTCCTTAATATCCTGGTCATTCTTTTAAAAAAAATCTGATTTTATGCATAGACTCTTAGGAAACAGCAATGGTAATTATAATATTTGACCCTCAAAACAACATTGGTATTGACTTAGAAGAAGGTATTGACACATGAGAATATGGAATGACACCAGCAAAATAACTAATTCTGATTATACCACAACTGAGATAACCTGTTCAGTCAACACTGCATTAAAAGACAAATACAGTATATGTTCTGTAGAGAATTGTAAAATAATGATAAAATACAATTAAAGTAAGTATGCATTTTATTATTCACTTGGTGCCAACAATTCCAAACTGTCTTTGATAAAATAATCCCATTTTTCTTGGTCAAACTTCTCCAAATTCACCATTTAGTCACTATATAGGCATATATTTACTAATCAGGTCTATTAACCAATGAATGTAAAGTATCTTTGAGCACCTCCTATGTTTCTGCCATCTCTCCAACTGCATTTAAGTGTGAAAAATTAAGAATGGTAATACATATATTCTGAGGAGAAATTATCAGCCCATTTCAAGTTTTCTGATAATTAAAAAGAAAGGGTAAGTAGTAATTATTGTATATGTACATTATGCCTGGTTAACATTCTAGAAAGTTTACGTATTTTAACTATGCAAACTTCTCCTAATTGAATTAAATACTCTAGTAATGACTATTTTATACACTGAATAAACTGAAATGCAGAAGATTAATGATCTGCCAAAAGACATACAGCCACTACCTGTAAAAATTAATACTTGACTCCAAAGTCTGTTTTCCTTTTCCTGCAGCAGGTTCTTAAAATTTTATGCCAAAGTTTTTCTAATTGCAAAATTTTTCAAGCTGACAACTTAACACACAGGGGTAATGTAAATTGTTTTTTTAACAATGAAACAAATATGAAGAGGAATAGAATATTACAAATATCAAAAGATCAAATTAAACAAAACATGCTGCATGGAACAAGTTTATGGGAACATGTTTTATGCTCCAGTGATCACTGTGAGTTGGTGTTATAAACTGCATTTAGGTGATATTACTATAAGACATGGCTTAAGACAGGGCTTCAAGCTAAGGGCTTATTATTATCAGTCAGCTTTCACTTGTTTCAGTACTTGGGCTCTTTTCACAATATCATATTGCTGCTCTACAAAAGAGAGAAAACATTTTTCTAAAACCAAATAATATGAAGGGAAATGTATGCACAGCACAAATGTCAAGCAGAAATACCAAATGCATTAAATTTGTCATGCAATTTCTTCTAAATAATAGTATACTTCAAACATGACATCCTAAATGATATCCTAAAAGCTATAATGTCTGCAAAAGTCTTCAAATGTACAACATCAGAGCACAACATTTTACAGCAATTATTTCATTAACTACATTGCTATTATAAGTAGCAGAGTTTTCTTCAATGAGTGAATAGAGATGCAGATCCTTTGTGGTAATAATAGTGGCAAGATATGAATAAGACCTTTATATACCAGTATTTCTGAAAGTGTTAGCAAACTAAGAGGCAAATTAGAAACTAAAAGGGATGTCAGGTTATTATGTGAATTATAAAGAAACAGTCTAGAATCTTTTATTTTTACTATATTACCTGTCAAAATCTAATGAGAAGCTAAAGGTTCAGCTTATATTTATATAAATTGTAAAACACTAAATACTATTCTGACCTTTCCAGTTTTACTGTAGGGGGATTATGGAGGATTCCATTGCAAGGCATTATTTACGTAGTCTGGTCATTAATGTTTGAAAAGTATAGTAAGATAATTTTTAAAGTTACAAAACACAGAAAATGTTCAGAAGCAATTTCAATTCCTACTGCATGCATAAGTACTTACTAATGAATGCTTTCCTTTCACATTAATGTTCCTTCTAAGCAAAGATAATTATATATATTATATATAATATATATATATATATATATATATATTATATATAGTATTTTTTAATTAGAAGTGGTTTTTTTGTGGGGGGAATTCAACTAAGGGGCTCTTGGTCACTGAGTCACATCCCTATCCCTATTTTGTATTTTATTTAGAAACAGGTTCTTACTGAGTTGCTTAGGGCCTCACTTCGCTGAGGCTGGCTTTGAACCCATGGTCCTTCTGCTTCAGCCTTCCAAGTTCCTGGGATTACAGGCATGTGCCACCATGCCAGGGCTTAAATTCTATTTTTAATCAAATTTGAAAAGTGTGCTGTTTATAAGAAACTAGTAAATGATTTCTTAGCTAACAGAATAAATTGACAGGAGACAACAATTTAAAACATTCAGTGTACTGAAGAACAAGGAGAGAACTAATTACAAGTAGAGAATTTATTTCCTAAACATTCTTCATTCCCACAAAACTAGTAAATATTCAAATTGAGAACTCCTTTCTTTATTAAAAAAAGAATGTATATCTGAAAATTACAATTTCTTGTATGTACTTTGAATATAATTCAATGACATTACAATACTAGGAACACAGCATAGTTAGGTTCAAATAACATTCATGCTACATTCATAAATACTGAGACATGCTCATTCATGTATATCTATACACACTACACACAGTACAGAGTATAAAGAAATGTATTAATACAGGAATTTTACCATTACTGGTAAAAGTATTATTTGATTGTATTTTTATGTCTTCTACTAAATATTACTAGCAGTTTGATTGCTTAGAAAATATTACTTATATGTTATTTAATCAGAAAAGTTCTATTTAGAGACAAGAAAAAATATATTTTTGTTGTAATCAACTTATTAACATTTAGGGGTTGATATCTCAGCGCCTTCAGATCCTTAAGTTACGTGATAATGGGCAAATTTAACAGTAATCGTTCCCCTATTCTTTTAAAAAGTTTGATAATATTTGAAGTATTCTAATATATATTAATAACATGTTAAATTTACAACTATGTTTTAATATATGGTAAATTCTTCAAATAATAAATATTTTATTTTCCTTAGTTTTTCTTATTGTAAAAGTTATAGTTTGTTTTAATCAGCATTTTTTGTTGTTGTGACTAAAAGACTTGACAAGAAAAATCTTAGAGAAAAAAAAAGGTTTTTTGTGACTCATGGTTTCAAAAGTCTCAGTCATAGAGAGCCCAGTCCTTTCTTCTGGGTGAGGTGAGGCAAAACATCAGGGTGGAAAGTCATGGGAAAGGAAAGCAGCTCCTGGCAAACAGGAAGCAGAGAGCTCTGTTCACCAAGGACAAAACATAAACCCCAAAGGCACGTCCCTAGTAACTTACTTCCTCCAATCACACCCTACCTGCTTACAGTTACCACATAGCTTAATTCCTATCGGTGTTCAGTTTGCTGATTAGATTAAGGCTCTTATAACTCAATTATTCCACCTTTAGACTTGCATTATCTTACACACAGACAGATCTTATTTTAACAAATACTGTTCAATATTTTGGAAATGCCAGTTTTTCACTCTTTCCTATAGTATTCTTCTGGTTTATTAAAACATGATTCTCAATAAATATTTTAGGATGTGATCCTTTGAAACATAATCTTTTAGAAAAAAAATTAGGCAAAATCATTTCAAGAAGAAACTTCTTTTTCAAAATAGGTGGAAGTCTCTGTGCAAAATCACTCAAGAAAATCAACAACACAAGAATATCAAACAACCCCAATAATCCAAAATCATGCTTTTCTTCTGTTTATCCTTTCTTGATGGAATGACTTAATGGTAATAATTTCAGCCAAACATGTATAGATCATTTTATTTTTAAAATTTTCTTAGAGATTATTTGTCTTGCTCCATCAATTTCATAACTAAAAGCAACTGCAACATTTTTGTAGCTTTCAAGTGAAAAACAATAGAGTTTATGAAGATTTCTCATGAAGTGTTTAATATACTTAAGGGTTTTATATATCTTCAAATGTTCTAAAATCTGTTCTTTAAATTAAAAAAAAAAACTTAACCATAAATTATCTTAAGTAAATTTTACTCATGATAATTTATTTTGCTTTAAGAACTAGTCAAGCTTGTAGACTGAGAACAAATGAGAAACCAAAAGATGTCATAGGGCCAACACACTAGGAAAATGTATAATAAGTGAAAATAACTCAGAGCAAGATACATTTAAATAAAAAAAAAAACTAAACATATAACTCTAATATTATTTGTAGGGACATACTTATTTACACTCAGAGAGGAAGATTAAGGGCCCAAAGTTTACATAAATATCCATACATTTTCTAGTTCCTGAAATTACCTATAATGAACAATTTGAAAAATATTCTCATCTAACTTTTGCTAGCAGCCCCAAATCCCCTAGCAGAGAAGATACATTGTATCAGCTACTTCATCAATTTTTATATATCCTCTAGCCATTTTTTAGGATTAGCCCAAGATGACCCTTTTGAATTTCTAGATCATGACATTAAAAAACAGTGACAGTTAGCCCAGGGCTGGCAGTTGCAGTTACCTTCCTTCAGTTAATGTTAAGGCTATGAAGTCAGCTTCAGGGAAGAGACACATAGCTTCTATTTTCTCACTCTAAAATTATTTTTGCTGAGAAATGATCCTCATAGATCAAGAGTAAAAAAAAATTCTATTAAGAAAGACTCCTCCAAACAGGTAAAATAAACAAAAAGTGTTATTCACTTAAAAATATAGTACAAATAACTGTTTTTAAAGTAATTTTTTTAAGGTAGAAGATGATAAATAGAAGTAAGAAGACAATAAACACCATGAGGCTTAATAGCAGAGATAAATGTATATTTTATGAAAATTCACCTGCAATTAAGAATGGTTTCATTTGTGCTATTTCTTATTCCTTCCAAAACAATTAATCTTTTTTTAAGTCAATATCCCTCATCATCATATAAAACAAAAAAAGCACCGACAAACACATGTGACAACTAAAATAATGTGAAAAGATACAGATTTTTATTCTTGTTTCAAAGAAGGTGAGAGAATTAAACTAATTTGCATATAGATATACACAGTTGGAAGAGCTATTATCTTCCTTGTTTGCTATAAACATATAGGAAGATATCATCCTGAACATAAATACATGCTTTTGGTCAGAATTAGAACAGATATTTTGCCTTTTCTTGTTCAAGTTCAAATAAATTCATACAGATCAAGTCACATATTCAATTATATAATTAGCATGTGTATTGCAAATACTAGTTTAGATTTATTATAGTAGTTTCAAATTGTGGGTGAAGCTCATAATACAGTAGCATTTTTTACATTGTTATAGTAGCTTATACTTATGCTCAAGAATAAAAAATAGGAAAGAATGAAATTTTTATTTACAAAATAGATGTCCATGTGCATTGTAATTTCATATTAAACACTATAAAATAATTTACTGTCAAATAATTTACAATAAGTAGGTTTTAAAATATAGAAGCAGGCTGGGGGATGTGGCTCAGTGATTAAGTGCCTCTGAGTTCAATCTCTGGTGCAAAAAATAAATAAATAAAATATAGAACAATAACACAATTGTTCAAGAACATTTGATCTATCATGGTAGTGCATACCTATAATCCCAGGCTTGAGCAGGAATACCAAGTTCAATGAAAGCTTTTACAATTTAGTGATACTGTTTCAAAATAAATTTTAAGAGGGGCTGTATCTTCCTAGTGGAAAATTTACTTAGGGTGAACAAGACCTTGGATTCAATCCCCAATACTACAAGGAAAATAAAAATTGTGATTTAAGCATTTAACACAGATTTATTCACATCTATTAAAGAAGTATTTCTCAAGAACTGATACTACTAAGAAGTGAAGCAAATAAAAAGTCACTGTAATATGCTGCTTTCTACCCTATAATAAAGTCTACAAAGTATAAGCTGAGAAATCACCGAGGTAGACACTTCCTATAGTCATGAATAGGTTCCAAAGAAATACTATCAATGTTAAATCTCAGAAGTGTTTGCTGAAGCAGATACATATTTCACTTATTTGAAAGTTTAGATATAACATTGTGGCATATAAATGTGTAGTATATAGCAAAATGTGTTCTAAATGGATGTGTATTTATTTTTGTGCACAATTGACAGCACTGCACAGCATTAACTATTAATATATTTTTTTCAACATCACATAGGGTACTTAGGGTAGAATGAAGAGTCTCATACACATAGCTGAAAGACTTAAATCTGACTTGCTCCCAACAATATCCCATTCTTCTTAACCCCTTAGTATCCTACTGCATTTTCCTGATCAGCTTTCTTGAATATCTGGAATAATATTTTAAATTAATTTTATCATTTGGAACACCTGGCCTTGCATAACATCTCACTAAGAAAGTAAAAGATAAAGCAAATATTTTTTATTACTATCACACATTACCCAAATCTACCTCACAGTACCCATCTTCTCTGGTTTCACATTTTAGTCAAGACTGTGTCCCCACTTTTATCAAATCAATGTTTCTGTTTTGTTCTGAATCTCATCTTCACTACCACCCCCCATTTTCTCAATTTTTTTTAATTGCTCTGTCATTGTTTCTGGCTTTGAATGTTATTCTTCTCATTTTTGTCTATACATAATGCAGTGACTTCTGTCTTGAAATTATTATTTTTTTCCTAGAATTAATATTTCACCATTCAACAACCATTCTCCTTTCTCCTCTATGAAAACACATAGGTGGTATGCACAGACTACGATCTTTATTCCCACTTCCCCCATTTCTCATTAATTCCCAGTTCACTCTAAGCATCTGCCCTACCATACTGCAGAAATAACCCCAGGTCAGTTTAAGAGGACCTTCTATCTAATGAAACATTTCAGCGTTCACAATATCTGATTCAGTGTCCACGGCTGGCAATAACTTGTCAGAGTAAGTATTTATTAGCCTATTCTAAAAAAGAAGAGTGACTGAACATCACATGATATAATGTGATGAAATCTCAAAACCAAAAAGCAGTTATCAATGTTCTCAAGTAATCATTTTGTCTTCTGACTCCAAAGTAGCAGAAAATAACCAAATTCTCCTCATCTCTAAATGATGACAAATGAATTTAAAAGGAGAATGGCAAGAGGATGTTAATTGGGCAAACTATTCTATCTTTAGAATGGATACAGCATGCATTTTCTGGAAGGGGAAATGCTAATTTTTACAGTCATATGTTTGATTTGGGTTTGTACAAAGACATCCCAGGCCATGACTTCTTAAGAGTGAGGACAATAAACCATAAATGGAGTTTTGCTTGCTAAAGTACACTTCGGTTTGAAGGCTGAAGCACAGACAGATAAAGGTCTTGTATTTGGAGGGAGGGATTGAGGCTATGGAACTAGGAGACAGGAGGAAGCAAGCCTACCTGTGAATGGATATTTA
The DNA here is from genome assembly GCF_052094955.1 of Ictidomys tridecemlineatus. Classification (NCBI taxonomy): domain Eukaryota; kingdom Metazoa; phylum Chordata; class Mammalia; order Rodentia; family Sciuridae; genus Ictidomys; species Ictidomys tridecemlineatus. The sequence goes on from NC_135482.1 coordinate 128,241,807, forward strand.
GAGTCATCCCTGCCCCACCCCAGACCCCCGTCTGAGAAAACCTACAGGACATCACTCATTCTCCAGAGATGAAATTGAGGGGCTTTTCTCCAATAACCTGCAATTCAAAATTTAATTTAGTCAGAGTCTTAAACTTAGTATTTTCTCTATTTCCATTTTGTGATTTCTCTGGACCTTCTAAATCTTATTTTCATCAAGGTGAGAAAGGGTTACAAAGGGACCAAAAAGCTGATTTGTTCTACTCCCTTCCTGCCTCCACAGAAGTAAGAGTGGGCAGAAACTACTCACCAGGGATAACTTTCTTCTTCATGATTACCTTCTCAAAAATTGATTACTACTATCTCTGCCAGCTCCTCCCAAACTCTTCCATTGATTTATATCCATTAACCAGCACTTTAAATGTTAGCATTCCTCAGCCTTGATCTTTCTTGTTTTTCCTTCTTAACATGCCATCACCAATTCCTGTGAATTGCAGCTCAGAGCATTTCTTCCATGCATAACTTCTCTTTATGTCCTTGTCAGCACCCTAGGCTAAACAAGTCTGATTTCTTGCTCTGTCTCTGGCAATAGTTTTATTTGACGTGCATATGTTTGCCTTGACTACTTCCAGATGATTTTCAACCAGCCTTTTAAATATGCGTGTTAGATCTCTTAATTATTTGCATAAAATAATTCAGTAGTCTTGCATTTATGTTAAAAACTCTAAATTATTACCATGACAGATAGAATTATGCCTAAATGTCTGTCATCATTTTAAGAATACTACATTCCTCTTTGTTCCTATCCTCTAAACACAACCACAGTCTTTTGTAGTTTCATATATGATAAACTTTTAAAGATCTCACATTGTTACCTTTCTTCTTCTTTTTAAATTGCTATTATATAAGAAGTATTTTTTAGCACGAAACCATATCTTTGTTTCACCATCAATAAATTTTATAATTAATTGTATATTTACAGTATTGAGATGCCTGCTTTGAATTACAAACATGAATTAGATCTTCATGATGTGTGTGTGTGTGTGTGTGTGTGTGTTAAAGTACACTAGTTTTTGAGGTGCTTAACTACTATCAGGATGTGTGTAATTATTTTCATTTTTGATGCCTCTCTTCCTCTATGAGTCTAAAATATTGTTTGGAAAAAGGCTATGTCCATCTGAATTTAATTCTATTACTTGAAGAATCTATAGCATAGAATTTTCTTTTAAATATTGTCTCACTTTCTTATTCTCCCCCCCCCATCAGAATTTTTGTTCCATCTTTAATAAAGTCCTTTGGATCTAAAGAAATCTATGTTACAAAATGAGAAGCCAGGTAGGTAATGAATCAGAGAGTGTTAAGAATAAATCAAATCAAATCAAAATGTAATGAGAACTGGAAAGTAATACATGAGACAAAAGATTATTAAAAAATTAAAAAGAGAAGTGGAGGCCTAAGATAGATTAGAAAACCAAATGTCACATACCAGCATCAATTTTTTTCTCTAAAATTAAAATTTTGAAAAAGAAATACGAGTTAAAACTTCCTTTCATTTTTACATGTTACATAAAAGATAATTATTGAAATATTCCCCACCATTCCACCCTTCAAAGCAGTTCTTTAATACTTTTATGCCCCTTTATATTCAATCTCACAAATATATAGAATTTAAATAATTAAGACCTATGCAGAATCTTGTCTTCTGACTTACCAACTAGACTTTTCTACAAAATGTTCTAATAATCATTTTGGTAAAGACATACTACTCCACTGATGAATGCACTATGATTAACTATTCACTATTGCCTTTCTTCCAAATTTTCTCTATTAAAAATATCTGCAGTGAAGGTCTTTAAAATTACTTTAGGTTCATCTTCCAAGTGATATATTACTGAAACAGAAGGTTAAAAACATTGTCATGACTTTAAAATAAACTATTACAATTATATATATATATATATATATATATATATATTAAACTTTTCAAAATATTTTAACAATTAGAAATGGACAGGGAAGATTCATGACATAAGAGTGATCAAAGTTCATAAAACTCATATAATGATAGAAGACATGTATTAAAGTAAAACACAGTACTTGGCTTAAACACCTAGACTCTAAGTTAACTTTCTCCCTCTCTGTCCTTCCTCCCCTGCTTCCTTCCTTCCTTTCTTCCAGGATTCCTTCCTTCCTCATCCTCTTCCTGCCCCCTCTTTCTCTTCTTTCCTTCCTTTCTTCCATCTTCCCTCTTCCCTCTGCTTTTTCTTTCTGTCTTTATTATTTGTCATTATTATTGACAGACCACAGAAACCTCTTTATATATTTGAAGTTGGCTTTCCAAAAGGCAAAATTGCTATTTGAGAAGATAACATTCAAAATGATTTCTATGAATCAGATAATCTATTGTGAGACAGACTAAATTATGCATTGAGTTGCTACAGATTGGATATTACTATTTCAAGAACTTTTTTATTCTTTCAGTACTTTGTAAAAATAGGAATTGATATGTGGAAAATACAAGATCTTTTTCTAACTTATTTTAGCCTGTCTTTCCTACTCACCTCAATTTTCTTTTATATTTCATAATTCATTCTTTTTTTCCAGTTATCTTTCTAAAGATACATACTGAAAACAAGGATAATGTATTTTAATTGTATTGCTGATGTTTAATTATAAGGAAGAGCTTCATTGGTATCGTAAACTCGTTCTGTATTTCAGAATAACACATTAAAGTTTAGCAGAAATATTCTTGCTAAAGACCTTGCATTGCTAGTGCCTTAATTTTCTTTAAGTCTAATTTTCTTTCCCTATTTGTTATGTAATGGAGCTTCTGAAAACACTTGCAATATCTGCTCAGTTTGCCTTGAGCTAGCTTGGATTTTTTTTTTCAAGTATGTGCAATTGCTAAGAAAAGTTAATGGACAATTCAGCAGCAATTTTGTTCCAGCAAAAGTAAAAGGGGAAAAAGGAATACATGAAGAATAAAAAGCTTAGATAATAATGGGTAAATGGTTACAATGTTTATTGGAATGCCCAAAGTCAAAAACACAGATGATTCAGATGAAGAAAGACATGTAGTTCCAATTTATACATTTACATTTTTAAAAAAGTATAATTAATTAGACTATATTTCTAGATATTTACAGAGATTGCAATACATCTCCAAATATTGTTAGAGTCTGTAAACAAGTCTGATGGTGCCTGGCATTTTGCTAGGGGGAGTGGTTTGTGAAGTAATGCCAGTGAGCCATTAAGTGTGGAGATTCCTTATTCATTGACTGCTGTATCGAGTTTATGTTAATTAAGATAAGCTGTGTAGAATGTATAAATACCTCTGTTGTTCTACAATAAAGGGCTCCTACTCCTGCTGTATCAATGAACATAAGTTGCTCGTCAACCCCTGGTTAGTTTGCTGCACCAAAGGGGTTCATTAAGTGTTGTATTTCTTTAGTTGCACAAGAGACCAGATGCAGCAATGTATTACTCCTCCTAGTAGGAATATTTCAGTGTCCCATGTCATTGGATCCTCAAAATCATAACCAAGTTTTCAGGTTTCTGATTTTGGATGGATTTATTTTATACACTGAAACAAAGATGTCACATTCATATATCACATATAGTTGCTACTTTCTCTCCCCAGGTCCAATCAACTTAATATGGATATAATACATCAGTGTAAAACAAGATTCCTGCAGAAGTCAGTGAACCAATGTGGAGATTCTATCAGGTTTCAAGTGTGTCTGTTGTGGTTATGCATTCCATCACTGGGGAAATATCCAAAGAATATGTTTGGTAACGAGCTATACCCAGTACCAGACAGAACTGCGCTACAAAATCATTGGTCATCTGACTTTCAGAAGTCCCTTCTCTGACAAATGGACCACAATGATATTTTATGTCTCCAGACATTCATTTCATTTCAAAAAGAATGCCCAATAATTCCCAGTCTTCTTATTTCCTTCACCTACCTAAAACAGAGTATCTGCTTACTTATGCATATATCAGTAATACAGTTTGATACAATCTTATGTTTCCTATCATAGTCTAGTAGCCTTAAAATCAATTTTCATATATAACCTCTAAATTTCTGCCTGTATAAGTGAGAAATTTTATGCAGTTATTTTGATGTGTAGCATTGCAAATTCCTGCATTATTCCTTGTACCTTAACCTTTGGAACATGCTGGGACTTGAGTCTAGTTACAGATCTAGAGGCAAATTGGGTGGTGTGGGTAGGTCCTGGGAAGAATCAATGATAGCTTGCAAATCAGCAATTTCATTATCCATGACAATCTCTTTTATTTAAAGTTAAATGTTTATGAGCTTTAATCACATCTACAAAATATCTTCTCAGCAATGTGTAAGTTAATGTTTGATGGTGAACTAAGGTACTGCCACATTGACACATAATCACAATTTCTTTCCACTGAGTTTATTCATACAGTTAATGCCTCACAAGCTGAGTCATTCAGAGTTCTTCTGAGAATTTTGGAAATGCCTCCAGAAAAGTGTCTTTCTAATTGTTGAAGATACAACATACCAAGTTTGGGCGCTGACACTGTGCTGTTCTCTGCTTTGTGGACCAGTGAAGCATAAATTGCCAAGATGCAAAATAATAGAGGAATGTATAAGTGCACAGAGAGGAAGAGATGTATGGATCAAAATTTGCTAACTCTGCCGATGTAGCTTTCTCTCATTTTTCCTGAGGTCTAAGAATATCCATATCCTTGTATTTCATGACAAACCTCTGTGTCTGGGTAATACATTTTCCCTTTTTTCTAAGCTTATTTAGATTTAGGTTTCTTTCACTTGGAAGAAAAAAAAATATTCTAATTTCATCAGGCTTTCAAAGACAGTATTCTGGAGAAAAAAATGTACAGTATAAAAATGCAAAGTAATGCATAAATATAAAGCAAAACAGGCAACTTTTAATAAAATAATGAAAGACAATGTGTGTGTTCTAAATCCCAAACTCTGGAGTCAGATATGGTTGCTTCAAATGAAGCCAGTTAAAGAACCATATATACATTCATCAAAAATTTTTACTCTGTGTCTAACACTGTTCTTGGCATGGTGTATATTAAGTATACAATACCTACTCATTTGAGCTTAAGAACTGATGAATTTTCCATGTTTACTACTTTCTAGGACTCTGTGGAAACTGAGGCTTATATGAAGTGCCCTAATCAAAGCCACAGTAAGGTTATGCCACTTCCATAGGCATGATAAAGACCTGAAACAAGATGCACATTAAGTCTTGAGCAAGTTGCTTGGCACACAATTAGCGCTTAAAGTAAGTGGGTATATTTCCAATATTAGCATTAGAGTCACTTTCAGCTTAGATGATCAAGACTTCAGGTTAAGGACAAAAGGCTATGTGATTGTGGCAAGGACTAGCAGATATCTACACTATTTTCATTCTCTGTCCTACTGAATTTTCTTCAGGGTTCTTAATTTTATTCAGGGTGTTAATATGCCCATTAAAAACATCATATTTTTCAAGTTTCTGTTGCAGCTTGATTTGGCTATATATTCAGTTCTGGAGATATAAGTGGTTCTGCTGGGAAATTTCATCTATAAAATGTGGGAGACACATTTTTTATGGGTCTTCTTTCTCTGGTCTCTTTCCTGGAAATTCTATATCATAGACAGCTGCAGACTCCATCTTGTATGCTGCTGGATTGAACTGTACATGCTGAACAGCAAAGCATAAATAAAGATTGCACAGAGCTCCCAATCAAGCATCAACTGCCAAACTTGGGATCTTTATGTGAAATAATAACCTAGGTTATATTTAATCTTTTATAGTTTGTTGTCTATTATTAGCAGCAAAACAATTTATAACTGAAGCCGTAACTTTTAGTAAATAAAAAAATAAAGTTAGCATAAAAAAGATTTTGAAAGTCGTAAAGGAAAAAAAAATGTGAATGGTTCTCACTATGCTTGCTTCTCCCTCTATTTTCTTGACCGTGAAGTCTTGCTCCAAATTGAAAAAGTAATTAGCATTAAAAGAAGGGGACATACACTAGGAGAATATCACTTAGATTTTTAGGGACAAATAAAAAGTCCTTGTTGAAGACTAGAGGAAACCAACAAGAATAAAGATCACATGCCAATCAGAGATAAGGAGCTACTTGCAAGTAAAGGTTAAAGCATTTAAACCCCAAGATCTGGAAATACCCTGCCAGTACTGGTACACTTCCTTGGCATTTATCTTGTCATTTAAAATCTTCACAGCATGCAATGTATTGAGCTTAGTCTTCATGCTCTATAGGATATTAGAAGACATAGTGAAAAAACTAGAGAGGGAGAAGAGGAAAAAGAGACAGGCAGCAGGGAGACAGGACCTCCATTATGGCACACAATGAGAAAAGTCCTGGGGCTCAGCTGCAGAAACACACATACATGTGAGGGTGCATACACACACACACACAAACACACCCCTCTATATCTCCATCCTTTGCTGTAAAAATAGTTTGAGTCAGAGAAAAGCTTCACTTTAACAGAGAGTGTACATTACTTGAGTTTATATTAATAGAATATACTTTCCTTTGAGAACACCTTCTCTAACATTGAACTGTGAGAATTTAGTTCTCTCCACATCCCTATTCTTCTACTCTTCCTGTTTCCTCTTTACTCTCCTATATTCCTCTTTCTTCTCTTTCTCACCTCCCTTCTCTTATAGAAAATCAAGTAGGTTAGCATAAATTTTCTCCAATTTACTGGCATAGGACGTCCTGGCAAATTTTGCAAAAATTAACATCTTGAAGAACAATGAATCTTTAATTATATCAGCTAAAATATTTTATTTAGATGAATGTTAAGAGTCAGATAAACCATACCTATGATTTTAAAAATCTAAACATAATTATGCATGTGAAAAGATTTGTGCCTGTGCCATACGTGCTCAAAACTTAAATGGGATTTTAAGGCTGTAATTTCCTTTTTCTATATATCTTGCTTTTTTGTTTTGTTCTGTTTTTGCATTTCAACAGGCACTGATAATGATAATGTGCATATGGCATAGCTGTATTCTCTTTTTATATGTCAATTCATATGCTCACCTCCTACTTGAACATTTCCCTGAGGACACAACAATAAGACAGATTTCCCTTTTCTAAAGGTTAATGCCAGTAACAGCCTCAGTCTCTAACTTCATAGAGATAATTATTACTAATTGTTAAGAAAAAAGGGCAGATGTTTGGTTTCATTTCTGTCTTGCAACTTTCTTCAAATTATTTAAACTCTCTAAGATTCTGTTTCTTTACTTGTACAATGGAGAAAGTAGCATTACCATCCTTTCTGGTTGCGGTCAGGACTAAAACATAAAATTCAAGGAGTACACAGAGCACTGTGCCTGGAACTGAGCAAACATCAGCAAATGTCAATTGCTATCTAAGATAACAGTCATGTGATGAATTTCTTAAACACAATTAGATTCTAAACTCTTGGAAAGCAGCAAGATTGTCTTGGCTAATCTTCTATTTATTACTCTTAAAATGTAACATTTTGTCTTTTATATAGAGAATATGTAGTGAATTGATACATGATTGATACTTATTCTTTTATTAAAAATTATTTTTAAGCATCTATAGGGTGCCAGGCATTGTTTTAGGAATAAAAAATATTACAGTATATAATAAAAGAAATGTAGAAGCCACTAAATTAAAAAAAAAAAACACAACAATAACTAAAAGACAAAAAAGTCCTTACTTTGTATTCAGATTTATCATTCTTGCTTCTATGACACATTTCTCCAAAAGTACTGCTTGCAATCTGCAAAATCACAAAATAGATAACCTAGCTTGTTAGAATTGCAAATAGACTGGTGTAAACTAAGTCTGTCTTTACTGAGCACAAAGTCCTGAAATGTCAGTGCCTGTTTAATACTAATGTATGTTGAGTTTTTAAGAGTGTGATGCATGGGTGGTATTCCTAAATCTTTGTTCATATGACATGCATTCATATTATGCTGCACTTAAGGTTTCTTTGGAACAATCTAGTGTGTGTTTTTTAAGAGCCAAGGGAATTAATATGGACACATGAATGAGGTATGTTTCTCTTAGTTACAAAGCAGCAAGAATGATCCCTTTCAAAATTCATATTAAATTTAAATACATGCTTGCTCTAAAGCCTCCAGTAGATTTTCATTATAATTTCAATGAAATTCAAATTTTGACCAAGGTCCTTGGCTATTTCTTTAATATGATTCCTTACCAGTCTTCCTTCTTTCCTTTAAATATAAATCCATTATAGAAAAGGTATTGTTTTTTACATAGGGGCAAAAATACATATAGGAAAATTTCTAATTCATATTTGCTAAATAATAAATGAATGATCAAAAGAACTAAGAGTTCTTTTCTGTTGAGAAAAAAAATCCTCAGGGAAGCCTGCATATATGGCATTGTCTTACATTAATTAGCTGCATAGTTTCAGAAATGCTATGTACACTGAATTTAATAACAGCGGACTTAAAAGAAAGGTACATCTACCACAGGGGTGTGCACAACTGGTCATTAAAGTTTTACACATGCCATATGGTAAAAACACCCTATCTTCCACTTAAGATTATATTTAGTAGAATAGAACTTTTTCAGGTGCAGTCTCAGCTGACAATTTATTAGGCAGGATAGTCTGGCAGAAAAACCCTGTGTATATATTAAGAATCCCTCCTGAAAGACCCTGTAGCCTAATTGTGATAGTCATCAAGGTTACACAGCTATTAGGTACACATTTTTATTCTACCATCAGAAAGAGAAAGATTCTCTTCCTTACTGCAAAAATGTATAAAAACATGCAGTCTACACATTTTTACATCTTTTCACAATGACAAAATGTATTGTGATTTACAATTCAGGTTCTGGGTAGGAAATACTTGGGTTTAAATAAGAGTGGCACCACTTACTTGACATTTGATGTTGCATGATTCAGCCTGTAAAAAGGTACTGGATTTGTTTTGCTATTACCTCATTATAAGTTGACTTTCATTCTTAGTGAAGGCCCAATACATGTTGGAAGGCACTTTCCTCATAGCAATAGTTTCCCTGCTAATGGTGGTGTGGCTGGTGGTCAAACAAACTAAACTTGTGGCAACTTGTGGAACGGATTCTTTCAAAGTGTCTGGGTTTATAACATATGAAATCAGGCCTACATAGCTACCAATACCACCTCAAGCAACTTGAGATCTCCTGGAATATATGGTTTAATGGGTAGGGCTTTAAAAACGAAAGCTTGAATCTCTTTCAAAACCCTTTCTTTAGATGCACTGACTAACTCAGAATAGGCAAATATTTAAGGTACTAATGAACAGTAGGGCCATCTTCCTATGTAGAGTATGGGCAGCATGGGCAGTCCTCAGAATATAAAGATATTTACCAAGTCTTTTGCCTATTTCTGTGAGGTAGCAGATGCGATGTGCCTTAACTTGTTCTTTTTTTGTTGGAAACTGGCCTATGATGTATACCATTAACACTGTATCCTATAATTTCATGACTATGGCACTAACCTTGATGATCTATCTACTTGAATGTAATTATACTCCTGGTTTATTATTTAGACCTGAATGAAAGAATGTATTATTTGTGATTTCACTTGGAATTTTCACTTTGTTCTTATTTCATAAGTCTTGGAATTCTAGGCATATAGATCCAAGTTACATATCAAGAAGAAATGAACTAAGGAAATGAACACAGGATGGAAATAGAGTTGGCCAATGGCCCATAGGTTCCTTTGAGGTATGGACTGAGTTGCTATTTATCATTGAAATACCATATCCTTCCACAGTAACAAAGGAAAGTGATAGCGAACTTAAAAAGAGTGAAGCAATATTTTATTGAGGCCCTAAGAAATTTTGCAAGAGCTTGTCTAAAAACAAACAAAAATATTAATAAATATTAAAATTGCTGGGGATGTGGCTCAGTGGTTAAGTGCCCCTGAGTTCAATCTCTGGTACCAAAACAAAAACAAATAACAGTGAAAAGGGAATTCATTATAATTCCTTAGTTCAGAGAATCTTGTATCAACTTGGCCTCTAATTTGTAGCCAGGAGAAGGCACTACATTACACAAAATATCTCAGCATTCATAGCAGATAGTATGTAAATAAAGATGGTAGGAAAAATTCTTAGTATGAAAATTGAAAAATTGCCTCAAAACTGGCCATTGTAGTCAAAACCACTGGAGAATTTTCAATACACACACACACACACACACACACACACACACACACACAGACTCTATTAGATGACTGATGCTGACTTAAAAAAAGCAATAGCAATGATTTTGCAAGAGTTGAAAGGAAGTTACACTTGGGTCATTGAAAACAGTAAATGTTATGTTCTAAATGGTTACATTACCAACAGTGACACATTTTTAATATAGTCAGTCTGTTATCTTCATCTGTAAATGAGAATTCTGCGTAGCATATTACAATTCTTCATGTGGAAGTCCTCCAGGATATGACACACAGGTAAGAATTTATATTCCTTAAAGTAAAGTTTGCAGGGACAAAACTATCAGCTACACACTACTATCAGGATTGTAATGAAAGAACTTGAGCAATTCCGGAGACATTGTGAAAGGACAATATACTTTGGTAACATTAAAAATATAGGTACCTGCCTGGATAACTTGACCATACTAAAAAATATTATAATCAGAAATTTTCCCACTAAGGAAAAAATGTTTTCTTTTTCTGAAAATGTGTAATCTATTCTTTCTATATCAGAAACCAAAAATGGAAGGAATTCACCCAGTTAATCCCTAAGACCACCACCACCAACAAAAACCCGAGAAGCTAAAGAACAAATTTAAGGATTTATCAGTATTACTGAGTTATGGGATCTCTTGGCATCTGTAAGCTACTTCACTTTGGTAATTTAATTTCATGCTTGCCTACTCCTGTAAAACTCCTGAGTGAAGGTCTCATCAAGATTTGGAATGGTCACAAAAATGTCAAAACTGACTCAAGAAGTTGAAGAATGAACTCTTTCCTTCAGCACTTAATAATCTTTTCCTTCTTTTCATTATTATTAATGGATTATATGTATTAAACTAGGGATATTAACTCTGAATATAATAGGTATAATCCTTTGTTTATTCCACAATAAAAAAAGAAAAAAAAACTTGTCCCCTAGGAAACAAGATGTTGTTTTGAGAAATAAGCTCTCCACATGTTATTTAAAGAAATAATTTATTGATGTATAAAATTTAATATGCAAAACATTTTAGATTTTACTTTAGGCTTGTATTTCAAATATATAACACTTTTAAATTTTTTTCTAGACCAGTATAATAGATTTCTACTATATTTTTAGTAAATTGCTACTAAAGAACTTATAATAAATTGTTATTATTTCACATAAACTTGAAGAAAAATAATAATGTAAAACCTTTCTTAATTTCACATGGAAAAATATGAATTCAACATAATAGTTCTACATAATATGAGAAAACAAATGTGAAACTTAAAAATAACAGATAATATAGTATTTAGAGAAATAAAAGAACATTCTGGAGTGTCTACCTAATATTGTGTTGAAAACATGGATCATATATACCCGTGAGGTATTTAGAAGGCTGCATAATTCTGACATATTTTATTCAGCTATTTTTGCTGGGTTTACAAATGAAAATGAATGGAGTATTAAGTGGGGAATGAAAGGGGAATAAAAGATTGAAATATAAATGAAGAGTCCAGATTTTGGATATGCAGCCAGTCCCCCCAAAACAATAAATGCCAAATGTTCTGTCTGATATGTTAATGTTAACCCCCAACAAGGGAGGATGGGAAGGGAAAGAATAGAAGTCCATTGGATTAGACAAAGGGGAACAAAGGAAAGGGAAGAAAAAGGGGAATAGGAAGGACAGTAGAATTAATTGTCCATACTTTTTTGTAGCCTTGTACAGGAATACACAACCAGGTTTATTCTGTGTCATGTACAATCACAAGAATAGGATATTAATTAGAATAAGTTATACTCCATATATGTTTAATATGCCAAAATATATTCTATTGTCATGTATATCTAAAAAGAATGAATAAAATAAAACAATTTAAAAAAAGATTTTAGATATACAGCATTAGCTAGAGATATTATCTTTTAAAGCTATTTTAGAATTCTAATGTAGCAGTGATAGACACAAGAATGTATACTCAGATCCTTCATCAAGGATACACTTGATGCCAAACTGCAGAACTACAATCAACATTCTTCTGTTTTCATTATCTTCAGGTCTGAGCTGCAGGGAGCTGCTTTACCTGAAGCCTGGTATGCAGTGCTGGTGACAGTAGAGGGGGAATGCATATGTCCACTGAGTGAGCACTGTGGTTGTAAAGATCCAGCTATTGCAGCCCAACTTGGTAAACTTTGTTGGGCAAAACTCACTTTAGAGTCACCTACTTGGCTGGTTAAGGCTTTATCAGAACTGCATCAATATTTATTTCTATCTATGCTTAATCCTTCTCTGTCCTTTTTTTCTTTCACAGGTGCTGTTCCTTAATAAATATTTTATACCCAAATCCATCTCAGCATCTACTTTGGGAAAATCCAACATGCAACAAAAGTATTTCCATGGGTCTAATTCTAAAGGTTTCCCTAGGCTCACACTGGGTTATAACTGAACATTTTTCCTAGCTCTATCCCTTCTCTGGTAATCTATGGAAACTACCTTCAGAGAACAGAGGAAAATAAGTTCACATTATTAAAAACACTATCATTTAAAACAACAAACTTCTATAGAGACACTGTTTTGTTTACTGTAGGCACACTCAAGTTATACCTCATCCAGTTTCTCTTTTTAAATTTCTGCATCTGCTCTCAATCTTTTCTGCCTCAAAAACCGCTGTGGGGATTTTGTATTAAAATGTTGCTTGCTAGATGCATTGTGTGCATCTTCTTTGGGCATAAAAACATCCAAGCCCCTCATATAACACCACCACTTATAGGATTCTACCTGAGTAAAACCCCTATCTCTTTTGTAATTTCTGCTTGATATATTTTCAATCACCTGTCATTTTCATACTCAGAAAAAGATATAAATCTCACTGAGTGAAAATGACAAAGTAAATTTTTAAAATTATTTTTCCTGTTTTGGCCAGAGGAGTAAATAAACTTCAAAGGGCTTATTATTTTAGCAAAAGTTTTTCTTGTATGACAGTTTCTAAGGTTTTTTATTTGTTTGTGGTTGTTTTTGTAAGTAGGCACCCTATACCTGGGTGTCATAGATTTTCTTATTTTCTAAGAGCTCATCTGGGAGAAAGCTAGTTCAAACTCTGAATTAAGTACATGCTTTTTTTCTACCTGCAGGGAGCAGAGGACTCTAATAATATTCATAATAGATCATTGTTTGAAATGCACTTCCAATCTCTGCAGCTGAGAATCCTAACCACAACTTTCCCTTATGGAATCTTCCCTGCCTCTTTGGTCATCAAAAGCAGTTCTGGTCATTTGGTCTAGCATTTTGAATGATTACAGGTGTCGTCTAAGAGTTAACATTGCATGTTTCATAGGTGCTGCACACTTTGCTAAGTATTCCATATATTAAATCATTCAAATCATTTACTTATTTATTTAAATGATATACAGGCATATGATACAAAATCCAAAATATAACTCTAACCCTTAGACTTTCGGTTTGCTAACCAAGTAACATGTATTTATTGCCAAGTTTTTAAACAATCTATGTTCATATTTCAAGAACAATTTATTATTTGAACTTATGAGAACTTTGTTGTCTATCCCTGTATTAGTTAGCTTTTTTGCTGCTGCGACTAAAGGATCTGACCAGAAAAATTATAGGTGAGAATGAGTTTATTTGGGAGCTCACAGTTTCAAAGGTCTCAGTCCAAGATAGCAGGCTCCATTCTTCAGAGCTCCTAATCATGGTGGAAGAGTGTGGCACAGGAAAGTAGCTCACATGATAGAAAGCAGAGAGACTCCATTTACCAGATACAAATATATTCCCCATAGCCATGACCCAATACCCAACCTCCTTCGGCCACACCTCACCTGCCTTCAGTTACCACTCAGTTAGTGCCATCAGGTGATTACTTAACTGACTGGGTTAAGGCTATCTTCTCATTGTCTCACACATGAGCTTTTGGGGGACACCTCACATCCAAATCATAACAATCCCATTTTTCCAGGTGAGGAAACCAAATTTCTCAGAGGTTAAATATCTTCCCCAGTTACCCAGCTAGTAAGTATAAGAAGCAGAATTTGAATAAGATCTTTTTTGATCTTAAAAATAAAGTGTGATCACTTTATTGTATTTTCCACCTAAATGTATTTAAACTAATGAAATCCCTAGATTCCATTTTATTTATTTATTTTTATTTTACTTTTTTGAGGAGGATACAGATGATTGAACTCAGGGACACTCAACCACTAAGCCACATTCCCAGCCCTATTCTTTTTTTTTTTTTTTTTTTTTTTTCATTTCATTTAGAGACAGGGTCTTACTGAGTTGCTTAGCACCTTGCTTTTGCTGAGGCTAGCTTTGAACTCAAAATCCTCCTGCCTTAGCCTCCCAAGCTCCTATGATTACAGGTTTGTGCCACCATGTCTGGCTTAGATCCTGTTTTATAACAGTGTGGGCCAATAATAACTCTTATATCTGTTGCTCAAATTTTTAAAAATGTGTTTCTTCCCCAAGATATTTTCATATATCAAAACACTGTCATCATACCATAATTTTGATGCCTGTTATCTGCTAAAATTGCTCCAATAAAGGTCCAAGTCAATGATATGTCTGTGTTGTAAATAGCTGCAGCTGATACAATGTACAAATGGCACCACTGAACATCACAGACTTGATGACAAACACAAACATTTAATACTAAGCTGTAGCGCTTAGTCAATAGTTTAATAGTTTCCAAAGAATAGTAACAGTGAACATATTTCAACTAAATGATAGGGTAAACTTCCAACATTATTATTCCATCTAAAAGGGGATGAGTTTGCAAGGTCATTCCTTATACCAAAATACCCGAAGAACATGAATCAGCTGACAGAGAAAATTCAGAGAGACAGGAATCTTCAGAAATATGTAAAAAAGGAATCATTTTCTACTAATAAGTAACTATAGGCAAGGGTTTTCAGCAAATACTGGGGAAAAGCTTTTGTTTCTGAGGGAATAAGTTCTGAAGATGCAAAACTCAAAGTGAATTTTAAGCAATATACATGTAGAAATCTATAATTTAATAAAAGAATAATAAGAATATTCATGTATTAAGTTACATCCCATATCGTATTAATATTAAAAAAGAACACAGGATCAACAGAAGAGAAAGCAAGAATAAAATTTGACTGGACCAAAGACAACAATGAAAGACATCCCATAGCTACGTAGCTTTTTTGACAGCTGGTACAATATCACAGAATGTAAAGACATCTTCACTGAAGTTTTAATTTTAAGGATAATATTACTGGTCAGATAAATAAAATTATAGTTTTTATTGAATTATAGAGGTCTATGCATTTAAAACTCAGACTTTTATATTCACAAAGCATGAAGTTGAACTTCTGAGTGATGAACACAGAAGAGAAATGCACCGTTGGATGGATCCACTTGACCACTACAACTGCCTTTGGTTCTGGAACCAAAAGTTGGCAGTTCAGGTAAGAGTGATATCCAACCCATGGTTAATTTTGTAACTGAACAAACTGCAGTTCCAATGAGATACAGCTGTGCATTACCCAAGAACACAAATAAGTGTTGAATTAAGAGGATTCTCAGAGTTGAGGGTAGTTTGCAACAGGTTAAGCATCTATGAAGGTCCAACTAAAAAAACCCCATAAAGACACCTGGAAAAAAAATATATAAGACCTCAAAAATGGGACTATGAAAACAGAATGAAAAACATGCCATTCATGTTAATTGTCTTTAATTGATGAAAAACTCCTGGTGTAGAACCTATTACCTGTACCCAAATGAACATGTTGAATGCAGATTTTTTGACTGTCATTTCCTAATTCTGCCTAAGTTGCTTAAAATATTCTACAATGACATTGCATGTTTATTATAGAAAATGTAAAAATCTGATAAAAATATCCATAAGAAAACAAAACTCAATTCCTATTACCAAGAAACTCTTAATACTTTATACTATATTATATATCATACCTAGTCTAATAGTTCACAGCAGGTTTTAATTAAAACTGATTTCACTAGAATTAAAACAATATTAGAGAGACATTTAGTGTTTTATTCCCATGTAAGGGTCCTCTCACCATTTAACTTATTAATATATTCTATCATCTGCCCACATCGTGGCAATTTATATATAAAAATTATATGCACCATATGGATTTGTATCCCTCCCTCAACCTATGTCCTTATTTCTCAGGTACTTTGGATGTTTCAAACTTGAGGATTTTGTAGAAAGTTTGGAGTACAAAGCAAGTCTCTCTCTCTCTCTCTCTCTCTCTCTCTCTATATATATATATATATATATATATATATAGATGAGTTTATGAGTTCTTAGGTGTGTTTGTGTGTACAAAACTTCTCTTTTGAATATAATTTGTCACAACATTTATGTTTGATTATAAGCAGAAAACAAATAATTTGAAGTTGGCACAGTCACATACACCTATAATCCCAGGAATCTGAAAGCCTATAACCCAGAGACTGAGGCAGGGAGATCATAGTACAAGAACAGTCTGAATTGAAATGTGGAGAGAACTTGTCTCAAAATAAAATAGGCTGGGGATGTAGCCAATGGGTAAAAAAGCACTTGGGTTCAATCCCCAGTATGAAAAAATGAAGAAAAAACTATGAAAAACAATAAGTTTTACTCAAAATATTTTTTAGGAAACAAAGATA
The DNA here is from genome assembly GCF_052094955.1 of Ictidomys tridecemlineatus. Taxonomy (NCBI): domain Eukaryota; kingdom Metazoa; phylum Chordata; class Mammalia; order Rodentia; family Sciuridae; genus Ictidomys; species Ictidomys tridecemlineatus. Next base: position 128,258,609 of record NC_135482.1, read on the forward strand.
CATTCATAAATACTTTTATTGTCATTTATCATAATATATCTATGATATAAATGAGAAATAACATGAATTATTGATTATAGAAAGTTTACAGGAAAGAATGCAAAACATTTGTAAGTAGAGACATGATGAATCCATAAAAACTAACATTATAGAAATATGTAAACAATAATTGTAAAATGATCATGCCATAGTTTAATTGATAATAACAAAATTACAAAATAATATGCCACATATTATATTTCATGGAATATTTATAAAAATTTTTAAAAGACTTGAACATTATGGCACAAATTTAATTTACAGTGATAGTGCATCTTCGTCCCTCAAAACAAAGTATGTTAACTTATATTTTAAGGTACTGACTTATGATTAGTTTAACTTAACTTGCCCTCAGCATATATGTAAGAAGAAAAATTTTACAGTCCCTGTACCAATAGAAAAAACATGGTCCAAATATAACAGAACTCTTGTCCTATGAGCAAATACTGGTCTAACATGAAAACACAAAAGAAAAACTCAATATCACATGAAAATCATAAAATGTACTTCACAACCAAAGAAGGGTGAAGGCATCTTATTAAGTCTAGGAAACTGAGGTACCTTAACACTTACATATATTATATTAGAAACAATTTTTACAATATATCAGAAGCAAATTTCTTTGAAGATTTTGGGCGATTTAGTAGCCTACATGAAAACATAGGCTCTTTTAAAAAAAGAAATTCCTAGGGAAAATTTACACATTTTTTAATGGGTTATGTAAAAAATGATCAGTGGAGACCATAATAAAAGTGAAGTTTTATACATACAAACACACATACACATACATGTATGTATACACATACACACACATATATGTACATATATATGTAAATAGATTTTATATAATTATCTAATGTGCCGACATTATCTAATAGATAATACAGTTAATATTAGGCTATTGAATTTTCTAATGTGGAGAATATATTTAAGTTCTCTATGAATAGAAAAAAAAAAGTTTAAAATATTAATAAAAATATAGACAGAAGTGATAGGAACCTAGTTTGAGTTATAGATAATCCTAAGGAAGACACAAACCAAGAAACAAAGGAACAAAAACACAGAGACATGAGCAGAAAATATAATTAAATCACTAATATATATATATATATATATATATATATATTACAAAAGTAACAAATTGTAAGTAATAACAGTAAGAAATTTTCTGTATCCAGAAAATCTTCAAAAGACATCTATTAATTTCTTCTTACTTAGAAATACAAAGGTGGCACAGGCATATGACAAAATTCAAACAATATAAAACAAAGGTAGCAGAAATTTTTGTCTCTAGCCTATTCTCCCTGTTCACCTATTGCCTGAGACACATGCCAGTGTTTAGATACTGAGAAAAATTCTATGCAATATGATGTAGCATATGAACTCCTCCTTATACAAAGGTGACAACTGTTGAGCACTGTTCAAATCTTTCTTCTTTTTTACTTAAAAATACACAGGGGATGTTATTTTATGGCAAGGAATACAGATTGTAGAGGTAACTAAATGGCATTACATTGCATTCCTCCATCACAATAAGTGAAACAACTTCAAATGGGTCTCCACTATTAATCTTACGTAAACAGTTATGAATAAACACACATTCTTTTTTCAAGCCTTTCTTTGGATGTGGGTACATCTGTTTCAAATCAAAGGACATAAAATTATAATTCCCACACAGCATCAAGTGTTTTTTTCTAAGAGTCATGAGAGATTAATATTCTCATGAAAGATTTGTAAAAGGACCCCAGTTTATTCTCCATGAAAATGATATGTTTATTTTGCAAATATATTTCAAAATGTATTCATTCACTTATTACTAATTGGACTACTCTCATCTAGGAAACCGACTTGGCTCTACTATGTGCTGTATCTTTCTGAGTTCAGCCTGATAAAAATATGTATTTGCTTTTAGGAATTCATGAGATTGAACTGGGCCCAAATTAATAGGTCAAGAACACTTCCTCTATCTCACATCCATAAACTTAATCACATCTGAAAACTCCTCTTTTCATCTAACATTACATATTCACACATTACAGAAATTAGGGCATTGACATTTTTCAGAGGCATTCTGCCTAATTCGGTCTACAACACTTTTTATTTTTTAAAATTTGTCAACTTACAACAGAAAAGAATCTATGTTCACCTAGCCTAGACTTTTAGTTTTTATCTATGTAATGCTAGATGTTCGGGATTAAGAAAAAATGGTATTCTTATAGATCTTCAATGAAGCATAATTATAATCATGAGTTATGCAGTTATAATTAAGCATTCATGTGAAAAATCAACATAAATATATTCACAGATGTATATATATTTTGAAAACTATTCCCTTAAAATAAAAATATACACTATACTTCAATGAATAACCCATGAAACCAAGTGGTAAAACCAAGAAATGGGAAATTGGGCTTAGGTTAGTTATATATATATATATATATATATATATATACACACACACACATATATACACACACACACACACATATACATACACACACATAGTTTTCTATATATATACATACATATAATTTTTATTCTTTTTAGGTATGTATTCTAATACAACAATCTCATTGTTAATGAAACTTATTCATCAATGGCATCATGACTAGAAAAATTTTTTTAAATATAATGGTAGACGTTGTGGTAGACAGTATAATGGCCCCTCCCCAAAAGTATACACATACTTATTACCAGAACCTGTGAACATATCAGCTTTCTTAGTAAAAGGGAAATTAAGATTGTGAACAGAGTTAAGAATATAATCAGTTGACCCTAAAATAAGGGGACTTTCTGGATTATTTTCAGAGGGTTTTCATATATTCACAAAATGTCCCAAGAGTGAAAAAGGGAAATAGAAATGTGAATCAGAGTAAGGCAATATGAGAAAGACAAAACCCATATCTACAGGACGTAAAGATGGGGGAAATGACCACTAGGCCAGGAGTGCAGGTAGTCTCCAGAAGATGGGATAAACAAGGAAAAATTTTCCCCAAGAGCTTCCCAAAGAAGAGCAACCCACAAATACTTTCACTTTCTCCCTGTAATAACATTGTTGGACTTATGATTCAAACCTATAAGATTATAAAGTTGTGTTATTTTTAAGACACTATCCTCATAGCAGTTTGCTAACAGCAGCAACAGAAAACGAATACAAGTTAAAGTATATTTAAGATTTTTAATGATGTGGAAAGTATTTTTACAGAATCTTAAACCAAAAAAATCGAGAATTCAAGTTCAGGAAAAAATACAGCTTAAGAGTCATTTGAGTCATGGTATTGTCTAAATTGACAGCAGTATTATAACTATATGGATATATTAATATTTCACAGCAGTTAAGAGCATGAGATTTACATTTATACTTTTATTTGAACCCTATCACTATAATTTATTAGTTCTTATGGCCATTGGCAAACCATAGACACATGCTGATCCTTGGCTTAACTATCTGTGAAATGAAGGTAGTTATTTCTAGCCATATGATTTTTTGTGGATTTTCAGTTAGGTGATATCTACAGCCGAGTAAAGACCACATTATACATGGAGCAACATAGTTACCTGTTGTTAAAACTACTTTATACTACATATTCCCAAAGCTCAAGAAGATAGATTTCTATTAAACACTATTAAAGTTTTTAATTAAAATAAATGTTAAAAATTTGTTGAAATGAAAACTCAAAGACAATCTAATTGACATAGCATTAGGCAGATTACTAGTGAAAAATGAAAGATTTCAAACACCTTAAGGCAGGTGGACCGGTTATTACCACCATGAAAAGAAGTAGCATATTTTAGCTCCTCAGTATCTGTTAACTTAAACTCAATCAATTGTCATTCTTTTTTTTTATATTATCAACTTCTAATCTCCAATTCTCTAACCATTCATGACTCCTCTAATGGTCTATGGCAAGCTATAGGGTTGTGCTTTGGGAAAGGTGGAAGAAAGCTCAGCAGGAATAATCACTTACAAGCTAATACATCCCCCTTCCCATTGCAATGATATATAGTCCTTAACAGACTAAGGTAGTTGAATATAACATTATAAATCATCTAGTAGGAGTTTTATTTTATTGATAAATATGAGTTCCAGTATCTAAAATGACTTATTGAAAGTTAAGTTAATTCAAGCACTAATAATAATTCCCAGATGTATGTTTTCTTAGTAACATATACTTCACGTTTCATTGCTTATGTATCATTTTACAACAGAACAATTTCCTTCTATTTGTATTGCTACTGTTGACTTTTTTATTGAAAGCAAGAAACTGCTCAGTATTATTCTTAGAGTAAAGCTTTTTTTCTGTTTAGTTTGTCTGTAAGGAAGAATCCTAAATTGTTGTCAACATCCAGAGCATGGGACAAAAGATGAAAAGACTGAACAATATATAAAAACCATTTACAGTAAAGTTCACCCAGATGTTTTTCTCAAATCCCAACCCACTCACTCCCACACTTCCTTAAGAACAGGTGTGACCCCTGGAACATCAGAGAATCAGCAGGAGTAAGCAAAAGGTTATACAGAGTTGAAAAGCAGCAGAATTTTTGAAAAATAAGCATATTCAATAAATAGCATCTGTTTTCAGTCAGGGTTTCCAATATTTATACTAAACATTATAGAATTAGTTGTTCGAGGAAAAAGAGTCTGACTCATCTTGATCTAGAAATTACTGACATAAATAAGCATAGATTATGAAAGAAAGAAATTGCAAAGGTCATTGACATTATTATAAATGGTTTAATTTGAAATTTATATATGTTATTTCATAAAATTATAAAGTCATCAGGAAGGAATACATCATTTTGGCACATAGACTAGTCTCATCTACTCTAATTATTTCATTTTCAATCTTTTAAGGTTTTCTCATTAGGAATTATCATTAAAAGTTCATAAGCTAGTCTTGACAGTGAATAATGAGCAAATTGTCAGATTTAGCCTATGCTGACATTTCGGTTCTCTATTTGATGGTTGTTGACCTCATTAGGTGCACTTATAAAATGGGGCTTAAAATCTAAAAAGGGTTAGAGACTTGAAAGTAAACTACTGCATAACCTGTAATTATTCCAACCTTAAGAACATTGATTTTTATATATTATCTTTCCCTAACATGTTCAAAGAATGATGAACAGATGTATTAATACAAACTCAAACTCTAATTTTACTTCTAACCGAAGCATTGCCAGTTGATTAAATTTAGCTTGGTCATATGCAGCATGGATAGAAAAAAACAGCATAATTGCATGCTGTATGGTGTTCAAAGTATAAGCAAGGAAAAAGAGCTTATTTCTTCTAAAGTAAAATATATTTCACATCTCTAAACCCTTTAGTCATTAGGCAGTTTCAAAGTGCACTTGAATAACTTCAACCTTATCTTTTTGTATTTTTTTGGCAAATTAGAAATATATTTTCTTCAGTGCTAAAAGTCAGATAACTGAAGTTCTTTATTTGGAAAAAGAATCCAGAACTTTAAAGAGAGATTTTCTCATACCCAAATTAATGACTTTCATAGTTCAGGGCCAGCCATCTTCTTGAGTATTTTGAGTATAATCAAGATAAATTAATATCAAAGTCATACTTATGAATTTATTTGCTTGAAAAAGAAAAGGCAGGCTATTGTAGGTAATTACCTAAGAAAAATGTATAGTAGTTAATATTTTAAGAGTTTCATACATCTTGAGGTGTACAGCTACACACTATTTTCTAATTGCATTTACTTATCACTACATGCTATTGGAAAGAAAAGAGGGAGAATAGAGCTAAAAACTGAGGTTTTAGAAGATAAAAACTAAAGGATAATAATAAGTAAGAAAAGTTAATTTTGAAATGTAAAAGATGCTCTCAGAGTAAAAATATATGAACAACATGAATTGTTTGACATTTCCTTTCCTTACACCTCCCAAATAGGAAAAGGGCATTGGAAATTTAGGTACATGTGACACAAATATTTGTAAACAAATGAACAAATGTGAAACTTAAAAAGATTGCGTGAGAATGGTAAGTAAGCAATTCTGAATACATTCAGGTTTTAATTTGAAACCAATAGACCAAAACCTTAAAAGGACTGATTTAAATTTATTTCATTCTTAAAAGAAGATTCCATTTTCAGATAAAGTTAATCTGGGTATCTCAAATTTAAATATTAGTCATAGAATTAGAGTGTGTTCTGGGTTACAACATTTCCCCTAAAGGTTCATATAATAAAGTTCTAACCTCAGTACCTCAGAATATGAACTTATTTTTAAATCCGATAATTATAATAAGTTGATGAGCTCTGGTAGGGTGAGCCCTTAATCTAATATGACTGGTGACCTTATTAAAAAATGAAGTGTGTAACGATAGTCATGGGAACAAGGAGGATGTCTTGAGAACCGAAGTGTGGAGATTTGGATCATGTGTCTGTAAGCAAGGAGTATCAAAGAATTCCATCAAACCAACAGAATCTAGGAGAGGGCCATGGAGCAGATTCTCCTTCACATTTCTTAGAAAGAACTAATCCTAAAGAAACCCTGATCTCAGACTGATAGCCTTTAGAATTGAAGATGGTAATTTCTTGTTGCTTAACTCTCTGATTTGTGGCACGTTATCACCGCCCTAGCAAAATAAATGTTATGCATCCGCATTACTATTTTCTAGTTCTAGCACAAGCACCTGAAAAGGTGGCATGTAACAACACACAGGTGATAGGAATGGAGACAGCCTTGGAAAGGCCATGCATGTTCTGATGGTAATTATTATCCATAATGTATCTTTTTGAGTGGAAATAGTAAATTAAAAAAATCATAGAAATATAATAAAAGACAATCATTTTTCCCTCGTGAAATATTGTGAACACCAAAGCAATAGTAGAACACTTTGGGGGTTTGGGCATAAGATTCATATCAGTTATGTATTCATTATGGAAACATTTTTTGGTAAAATTCATATAATTAAACACTGAATTATGAGAGTCAGTACTTCAGTGGAAAGTGGCAGCCCTTGGTGGGGATTTGTGAAAGTGTCTAAAGACTGCAGACAGCATGAAGTGTTTTTAAGATGCATATTATCTACCTTCCACATTAAATAAACATTCTGTTTTTGTATCAGACTTTCATTTTACTGCATAAAACTAAATGACCCTCTGCTCTGCTACATATGAAATATTTTGAGTTCTAGGTTATTTGAAGTGAAAAATCAACTAATTTCAGTAAGCAGCACTGTAGCAGTGACAGAAGAGAAATGAACAAACCACCTGAACATGAGAACAAATACCAAAGAACAAGGAGAAATTTTAGTTGAAGTTCATATAAAAATGCTAAATATAAAATAAAAATCTCTCTGCATGAGATCTAATAGAAGCAAATGGCCAAATGCAAATATTGCAATGTCAGAATAACAATCCTAGTGAGATAATGATATTCATTTGTTCAATAAGTATTTGTTGAGCACTTACTGTGTGTCTGATATTTTTCTAGTCACTGGAAATATAAGGACACAAAACAAAAACTGTCATGTCTTCACAGTGGAAAAGGCAGAAAGTAAATGTGAATGCAGGGTTTCAGATTGCTATGAAAGCTTTAAGAAAAAAACAACGGAAGATAGATGCCTTAATGAAGGTCATTTACAGGAGAATATTTTAAGCTCATGTGTACAAGGAGGTAAGGAGCTATCCACTGACAAGGGAGTAATATTCATAATTAACAAATGAAGAAGAAAAGAAATGAGTTGCCATTCAGGAAAACTCTTTACTATTGTGAGTCTACAGGAAACTCCATCTATTCCTAAGTAAAGATGATAGTCACCTGTGCTGGAAAAAAATTAAATAAGGTTCTTACATAATTTATAATATATAATTTAAAATGTTAGATTATAGAACACACATTTTGTCATGTTTCCTCCCCATTTTTCCCGGAATATATGATACATTATATACAACTTGCATGCAAAGTCCTATGACTTACTAAAAAAAAGCACTTTGCAGTTAATAAATAAAAATGTCTTGAATAATTTACTCTTAAAATAGTATGCTGATCCTTATGTTTCAAGACCTATAACTTACATGTAGATTGCATATGGTTTTACATATTACATTTACACATTAAATATATAACTATATAGGTTTTGCATATTAGGAAACTGAGATAGAGTGTGATTATGCAAATTATCCCAGGACATGGAGCCCAATGTTAGCAAAATCAAGATTTAAGCCCTTGAAGATTGTCTTTGGTGTTCATGTTACTCCACACCTCTAGCCTGCATTGCTCAAGTTTTAAATTTATTTAATTTTTATTCAACCAAACATAAAACCTAGTGAAGAATTCTTTTGCTTTACACATCCTGTTATATATTAACTAATTTTCTCATCCAAAGACAAAGTTAAATTGGATAGTCATCTCTTTTGTCTAGACTAGACAAGTTCTTATTTTTCAAACTAAATGCAATAGCTCTTATGTTGTACAAGTATATATAGAAGCAAAGACTTTCAGACAAGTACAGTGCAAATTCATTTTACAGGCAAAGCAGAAACACATCAGCCTTGATTTTTTGAAGAAATATTAAAGGCAAAAAATTTGAAGTAAAACAATGGAGGATTTTTCAAAGGGATTAGACAAAGGTTAGAGATGAAGAAAATGGCAGAATCATCCCAGGGAAACACTCTTCATTCATTTATCTGAATCTCATTTTACAACTTTAAAATTGTTTTCTGAGTAGAATTTCTATCCGACCTCCATAATCATGCCATTAATCCATTTGTTACTACAAGAAAAGGCAGTTTATACAGGAGTAGTAACTCACAGATTGCTGAGATACACATTCAACCTCTACATTGAGCAAGATTTCAAAGTACCCAGTACAAGGGAGACCTTGCCTTAAACAGCTGTGATGCTTGCTGAAAAGCCAGCTAAAAAAATATGATCAATTGTATGCAATAGGAAGGAGAATGAACCGGACACATTACTCTCTTTGCATTATGTAGGTGGTAAGAAAGTTTAACATCACTACTAGGCATACATGAAATATATCCTTACATATTCTTTCATTGAAAGTTAAAAGGTCACACTGCACTACAATTTTTATGATGTTCTCATTTAAGTGGAAGTTGTAATTTATAGATAATCAAAATAACTTTTGAAAATAATGCTTAGGAACACTGTATGTCTAAGTCATATGTATACCATCACACATACACACAATATAAACATCTTATTTTATGATAACTGGTTTGTTTTTCACTATTTTTCCCAATGAAACTATGAAAACATAAGGTCTGAATACCTTGAGAACTGTGGTCATATTGATTTACCTTTAAATTTTTATTTAACTGCTTTGTGTATTCTACAGGTAATTTACAGGATTTTGGCGGTGTTCTCTCAACATCAATGAATAAAATTTAAAGACCTCTCTATCCTTAGTTTACAGGAAAGAAAATAGAACCTTATTGAATTTTACTGTTGGCCTTAGGAAAAGTTAACAAGGCGAATTGATTGTCCCTCTGAGAAGATAAGATTTTATTGTTGTTAGTACAAGATTCTCTAAATTTAAATGGATATCGTCATTGGTGATAAGTTAATATGTAGGAAGGCAGAATGTTAGTAGTGACTTAGTTCTTTCAATTCAGAACTGTTATGACTTATTTTTCTATGTCATATTTCAACTACGTAAATGTATTTTACATTTTCTCTTGGTCCCCTTCCTCAGCACATTGTCTTAGGTATCCTCAGAATTGCTGATTAATGTTCTGTGTTCTGTGCAGTGTCATGACCCAAGAGACTGCAGTTCTGATCTCTATCCCATGAGTTCTCTTCACACTTAGAGGATATGTTTATTCAATGTAAATGTGTTCAAGATGAGAATAAATCAACACTAGTACATTTTATGTAAGCCCGGTAAATTTACTTTCATATTTATAAATAAATAGTGTATGATAAAATGGGTAAACAAAATGTGTTATGATCCTCATTGAGTCCTTCCAGAGAATACACTAACATAGTATTTTAGTCAGTCTTTTTACTTCTGTGTTCAAAAGATCCGATAAGAACAATTTTAAGGAGAAAATATTTATCTTGCCCTCACAGTTTCAGATGTTCTGGACCATAAGTGGCCTGCTATTCCTCAGTCTGAGGTGAGGACAAGTGTTTGGTAGAGGAAAGCAGCTAGGGACATGGCACCAGGAAGCAGAGAGACTTCCCTCACCACAGACAAAATATATACCCCAAAGTCACTTCCCTGATTAACCCCCTCCTCCATGGACACCTTACCTGCCTAAAGTTATCACCCAGCTAATTCTTATCAGAGAATTAATGCACTAATGTGGTTAAGGCTCTCATAACCCAGTTATTTCACCTCTAAGCTTTCTTGTATTGTCTCAAACTTGAGCTTTTGTGGGACAACTCACATCCAAATTATAACACACAACTGTCAGAAATCTGGTGTTGCAAAAAGTCCCTATCTTCATTCACTTGTTCATCTATAAAATAAAGCACTGTTTCTCTCTCTCTCTCTCTCTCTCTCTCTCTCTCTCTCTCTCATCTATATGGTATCTTAGAATGCAGGACAGGGACAGTAAAATAGAAACCTCAATGTAAATGTATTTCTTAGGTATTATATGCATAAATCAATCCCTGACCTTTTTCTTATTACTCAATTTTGTAACAGTTAATATTATATATATATATATATATATATATATATATTACTTTATAATAATTTGGGAAAATGTGTTTTTACAAAGCTTCAAAAATTTCCTTAAATGAAACACCTACATGTCAATTAAATAAATTATATTTAAAAAATTCTTTCATTCACTTTCATTTGAAATTTTTGTAAATCACCCATGCTCATTTATTGTTTGAAATTTCCTACCAAGAGTTTATCCAGGATAAAATGTTACCATCAGGGACCAAGCATAATGTCCCTAGCATTTTTCAATAACCATAGGATCCATTTCTTTCTAAATGACCCAGAAATTACTTGATTTTTATGCCAAATAATCAACCAAGTGAACATGGATGCAGATACCTCATTATTCTCTATTTGCTCAGTGTAGTAGGGTTTAATATGAGAAAGCTCTGTAGAAATCCACTAGCTGTTTTTTTATTGATAGTTCATTGGTTATGTCACAGCAGAGAACAGATCATCTGTTTGTGCTATACCCCTGGTGCTGACACAGGAATTTAACCAGGAGTTCAGTGCCAGATTTTCACCAGTCAGCTTGCTAAGCTGCATATGTCTGAATTGTACTGCTTCGATAGTTCTGAATGCTCAAGCTATAAACCCTTAAGGCAGGGATTATTTCCCTGGGAGACAACACGATACAGTATGCTTTACCAGCACATAGTAATGAGTATCAGAATATCCTAAAACGGAAACCAATTTGGCTTCTGCATATCATATATAAACAAATACACCCCACTGCATTGTGTCTGTTCATCATTATAGATCTCTTTTTTTTTTTCTGTTCATCTTAAGAGAAAAGCTATTTAAACTGAATTTCATTGTCTTATGTAAGTGCTTGTGAGACACAGGGCTTTGTTATAAATTGAAAACAAATTAACCTTTACTTTTAAATTGGTTTAGAACAGATTATTATGTTCAAAAGCCCACATAGAAAATGAAATAAAAACCAGAACAAAACAAAAGCAAACGTGGCTAATCACTGGTTTAGTAAATACTTTCTTGCTCATATTACACTACGTGTAAATCCACACTATTTGAGGCATAGTCACTTATGACACATTTTCAAGTCAAGAAAATATGACAAAATGACATTATGTGCAAGTCTGAGAAAAACACAGTATGTGCTATGTCAATGCCATTATGTTTTAGTGTAGCTTCACCATGAATTCATTGGGAAAGCAAGTGAAAGGATGTATTTATTAACCTCTTCTTGGAAATGACTTTTAGCAATACTCTTTTTATCAAACCTATTGTCATCTATTTCAAAGAACTAAACTCCAGTGTATAGATGGAAAGGACAGGAGAATCTCATTATTTACAGTAGAGAAAGAAGCCTAAAAGCCTAGTCACCATTATGTTGGTTGTTTTATTTCACTTATGTATTTCCATGGCCCTTTCCCTCATTTAAGCTGACACTGTATTACCGGTGAGGTACAATGCGAGGTCCTCTGCAGCACAGGTGTCCTTTTCTCTCTGAGATTTTATCTTGAAGTCATGGTTTTCTAATATTTTTGAAATAGCATCATTGCTAATGCCTCCTTTTTGAATGCCCATGTAGTAAATGTCTAGTAGAATTAGAGTAAAATGGTGCAAAAAGAATCTCTTACATCCTCTTTAAATAATCAAAATTTCATTTCTTAATTGGTTTCCTTGAATTTTGAGTTTCTAAAAGGTATTAGATTAATAGTATTAAATAGTAAGTTTTAACAATTTGACAAAACCTATCCCCCTTCAATATCTTTGCATAATGTTTTTAAATTTTTGATTGTGTAAAAAAAATCAGTTTGTAAAACTTTCATTACAAATGAAGATGAAGTGCTAAAAATCTGAACATGATGATAGAGAAGCAATATAAAAACCTTTAAATGTGTTTTGAGGAAAAAAACAGGTTTAAACAAATTTGCCATTACCAAAAAGAGATATTTAGTTTTAAAAAATGCTGTCTTGATAATGATAATTCTAGCTATGTGATTAACGAGCAAAATGCAAGCTCTTATGATCTTCAGCAACAATCCTTTCTTTATTTCTTATTTCTGGAATTTTATATTCATTTCTTCTTGTTGGATGGCCAGCTGGTGTTAGAGATGATAAGCCCACATTCATCTAGCCTGCCTTCTTCAGCCAGGTGAGTGGACATATTCTCAACCTGTGAATTGTTTTCCTTATTCTCTATGCCATCTTAATTTTGGGGTTTGCCTGGGTGTTTGTGTCAGTAATTGGAATTTTGGTGTTACACATTGGGTTGGCTTCTGATTTTGTATCCAATGTAGACTGTTTTTAAAATGGTTATGATCTATGGCATATTACTGCCTTACCTGAACTCCACCAAGGCTTCTAACATCGATTGTCTCAGTACCCTTTTCTCTTCAATGTCATCTAAAGGTGCTTCCTGGTGTCCTTTCTTAATGGCAGTCTGACATAGGAATCCATCTTCTTTGATGTGTTTCCTGTCAATGAAACTTTATCTGTTTCATACATTGAACCATTTTATTGTTCCCCAAAACTTAATTAAAATTATCCTTTTTTTCCTCTTCTGGAAAGTGCTGTCAGTGCAAGACAGGTGGGCTCACAGCTCTCAGAGCAACTGTCTGTGGTTCTGGGCTTGGTCTGTTGGGGCTTGTCCTTGCTGCTCACTTTTGCAGTAATGGTGACTGGGACCAACTGTGGCATCTGCAGGTACAGTGTGATGTTTACCTAGTCAAGGGAAGCAGTGAGGCTGTTCAGGGCTCTGTGGGTGCACTTTCCACTCCAGCTACCCATCAAACTCCTCCTGTAATTTTTAACTCCTTCAAAACTCAAGACTAGTACCTTACTGCTGACTTTAAAAAAAGAGCCTTGCCAAATCAGATTAAGTCTATTACCACAAACTTTTTTATATTGTATTTACTATAAATGATGAAAATATGTGAGAACCATAAGAGAACAGTTTTTACTGCCACAGGCAATTTACTGAAGAGTCAATAGCTCACATGGAGAGGATTAGCATCCCAAGGCAATTTTAGCAGGTTCTTGTAGCACTTGAGCTGGTTGTAATAATAACAGGAGGTGGCTATGAAACAAGCATGGTAACAACAGTATGTGTTTCAGTTAATTGTATGAAGTTATGGTTTAATATAGCATCAGTACATTTATTTACATTTTCCTAGACTTCAAATATTGTCATTTACAGGCTATGTGTGTGTAGGTTCTAAAAAATTTAAACTTATTTTAATACATTTGTGTATAATTTATGGAAATAAATGATAAACTATCATCTGCATATATTTTATGTATTTATGACATACCTTGCTACAAAGTTCATGTACACATATTTTTAAGTTGTCTCAAATTTTAAAAAGAAAATAAGAAAAAAAAGGAAAAAATCCTGCATGTAAATGGATCCATGCAGTTCAAACACATGCCTAAGAATGAACTGTATAATTCATACTTTATATTCCAAACACAGTGCTAGTATTATTAAAAAGCCATTACAATGCTTAAAAAATTGAAATATATTTAGAAGACATATGTTTTAAAATTTAGTTTCAGAAATGAGAAGAGAAAATATTAATTTGTACTTATTTTTTCAGAAAAATCTCTAAATTTCATGTTTATTTGAGCTACCTAAAATCCATAGTGTTCACATTAATGTGTATTCTTCTTTTATTCCATGTAACCCAAATAGTATCTCCTGCCATTCACACATACATTTGTTTTTTTCTAATCTATGTCTGATCCTTTAGCTACTTCCATTTTAGCAACACTGCGAAAGATTATCTGAACCTACACTTCTACTGGATATTCACCCCAGCACATTCTGGGATTTCAGAGCAAGATACAAGAACTCTGTCAGCAGAGTTCTGACTACTGAGTCTAAGCAGCTGACAGGATAACATTGTAAAAGATACAGAAAAACCTCTGGTTTGATCTCAATATGCATAACAGATGCCTTTAAATATTTTAACTACATTTGGCATTATTATTTTTTCATCCTAAATGTCTAGTTACCTTGATATTATAAAGGTATTAGATTATATAATGGGGAAAAAGGAAAAAAAGATACAAATTATTTTGTGGAAATTGGTACTTAGTTATATTATCTTTAATATTAGAGAATAGCATTTTGTTTCACTTGATAAAAATATTAACATGCATAAACACTTTATCAGAAAACTAACAATCTGATTGAGGACCTATAAGATACATAAAAATTTGTAATGGTCTACTTAATGAAAAATTAGCAATAAGACTACAGTAATATAATAGTGATGGAGAAAACCTTTAAAGGATATGGATTATAAAATTGTTTTCATAGAGTTGAACAAAAAATATCCTAAAAATGCCTTCATATTTATGTTTGGAAGAGATGAATAACTGCCTAAAATTGCCTTAATAACTGGGATAATAAACAAGGAATGAGAGATGGAGAATTCAGCAGGTATCTTATTTAGATCCAAAAACCACAGCCAAACATTTTAGAAATTAGAGAAAATTGGTAGAGTCAAAGTGTTGGAATGGGCACAATTCCCACTATCATCAAAATTCAAATGAAATTTATTTTTACCCATTGGGCAGTTTCAATTAATTTGTCTTCTTGATATTTCCAGGATTTTTCTCTAATGTGTCAGGTGCTGTTGTGTTTAAACAATGTCAGTACCTTTTCTTTTCCTCTTACACTTAAGGAAACAATATGATTTATGCATTATTTTCAAGAAAGGTAAGCTCCTCTGCTAAGCACAAAATGAGTCAATTCCAAACTAAGTGAAGGATGTTTATTTCCATCTACTTTGTACTGCTAGAAGAAAGAAAACAACAAAATTCTCAAGTATTAAAATAACTTTTTTATAGGTCAAAAATGTGTTTATACATTGTATGCAGAAAATAACAATGAAGAAAGTAATTATGCATCAAAATCTCATTAACTAGCAATAGTAAAATTGACATTTTGGTGAATTCAGTTTTTTTAAATAATATTTAATTGAAGCATGGCAATTGTAAGTCTTTATGAGGTGCATTGTAACATTCCAAAACCTGTATATAATATGCAATGATCAGATTGGAGAGGGTAATTGATCTATTAATCACTTCTAATATCTGTGACTTTTATTTGAATAATGTTGTACCCCCCAAAATAATGAGATAGATTAAAAAAGTCCAACACTTTGTTAGTGTCTTGTGTTTAAGGGTGGTGTTTTTTGATGCTGTAGCCTCTTTTTGACAATAAGGCAAGAAGCCTAATGATAAATATTCAATGTGCAAAAATAGAAAATTTCTATGACAATTTGTATTTCTTCATTTTGTAAATGTCTGTTTCAATAAAGAAATTGATAAAGAAAATGCAATATGTATGCATAACGCAGTATTACTCAGCTATGAAAATGAGTGGATTTATGGCATTTGCTAGTAAATAGATGGAACTGGAGATAATCATGCTAACTGAAATAAGGTCATCCCCCAAAATTCAAAGTTCAAAAGTTTTCTCTGATATGTGGAAACTAATCCAAAATAAGGGGAGATGAAAACAAAAAAGGAATAGAAGAAAAATCAGCGGAGTACACAAAAAGAAATGAAGGGAAGAGAGAAGGAATGAAAGAGGGAAAGACAGTGGAATGAACCTGACCTTAGTTTCCTATGTATATATGTGAATATACCACAGAGACTCTCACCATCATGTACACCCACAAGACACTAATTAAAAGCAAAAAAGAAAAAAAGAAAGAAACAGAAAAGATAAAGAAAACCTATTCGTAAATAGCAGAAAGATCAGTAGAGTAGACCTCCCCTCTTCTTTCCCCCAGGAAGATAAAGGGAAGTATAAGGGACTAAGTTTGAAAAAAAATATATTCCATGCTTTGATAAGTAAGTAAAAAGGAATGCTATTGTTATATAACTAATAATAATCAATAAATCTAGAAGATCAGAATGGAGTAAATGGCAGAGTGATTTTTTTTTTTTAATGTTTTCTTTGTGTGACTAAATCCACTGGGGAATTTCCTGCCTCAAGACTTACTAATTAATGAATTAATTATGTAACCTTAGTGTTTAAACACATGTAAGTCGTCTTTTTATTTGTAAGCATCATGACCAAAAATTTAAATTTACCTTAGGAAAAAAAACACAGTAATGTATTATTAAAGTTATACACGTATAAATTTTTACTTTAAAAACTAAATTTTTGTATTTTCAAAATATAAGGCAAGAACTTCCTTATTTAAATCCTAAAGGGATACTTTTGTTCACAATTCCAATTTGTTTGATGCCAGCTACTGATTTGGATTTTGACACTGTCATAATAAAAGAAAACTATGGGTCGTCTACTTCTATCTTTATTTCCTGTGTGGTTATCATCAAATGCAAGGAATAAAGGAAAGAAAAATTGTAAAAATAGGAAATGGTTGTAGAAAAATTGGAAGTGTTTGAATTTAACATAAGGATGAATGGTAAACCATGTTGAATTCCATGGCTGAATAGAGAAGATTTAAAAAAAAAACAAGGAAACATGGGTTAGAGAACTAACTAGAAAAAGGTGACCCATTAGAGATGCAGGGAAGATAAAAATGGTAGGAACAGGAGAGACACTGAGAAAAGATTCTTAGTAAAAACAATGACAACAACAAAACAGTTCACTATCTTAGAAGTGTCTGAAATAGATGTTTCTTAGCTGACTACTCACATAGTACTTTTGTCAAAGCACACAAGTGAAATAAGGATACAATGAAAAGAAAGGATGAGTACCTATGAATTAGAGAGATCCTTCATTTAAATTTTTTTTATTTCTATTTTTTGTTACCATGAATGACACTTTACCACTGAACTACATACCTAATCATTTTTCTTAATTTGAGACAGGGTTTCTCTAAATGTCCAGGCTGATGTCAAATTTGAGATTATGCTGCCTCAGGCTGCTGAGTGGTTGGAATTACCAGCAGGCACTACTGCATCTGAGATATTATGAATTATTATCTAACAAAAATATTTTTATATTTACTTTTGGAGTACTAGTCACTGAACTCCATCCAGGCCTTGCACATGCTATGTAAATACTAATAGAAGTATTTAAATAAAGTGCTTTAAATTATATTTAATTATTACAGATATTGAAAAAAAACTACACTTATTGTTTAAAGGAAACATTATACACATATCTAAAAACAATATTCATGGAAAATCAAAATTATGATTACTGTTGAAAAGCCATATTCTTTGAATCAAATAAAGATTTATAAATTTTATAAATTTATAAATTTATAAAGATTTATAAATTTATAAATTTATAAAATTTATAAATTTTAAGGTATAATTTTTCTCTCTGAGAAACTTGATACTTCCTTGATAAAGTCATCTCCACATGATGATATACTATATTCTGAAATTGAATGAGATTATATAGAGAAGAATTTACTTGAAAAATGAAGAAAAGAGAGAATGTCAATAGTATAATTAAAATGATAAGAAAGGGAATTCTATAGCGACAGTTAAGTTTAAAAAAAAACACATTTTCAAATTTTACGTGCTGAAAGTTAAAATATAACCATCAATGTATTCAAATTTGGAGCTGCTTGCATACCGGCCAATGAGGAGCAGGACTCCCCTTCTATTTTTTAAAAAAAATTGAGAGCCATTATAAATAAATAAATTGCTCCAGATTTTTTTTCACTTAAAAATAAATTTTAAGATACTTAGAATACCTTTGAAGCTATTACTAAAACAGACTGGAAAATTTCCATGAAAAGAAATTATATTTTGTTACATTAATTTGCTAATTAATATGTAATTTTTGTTATTGTTTTTAGATGAAAAATAAGCATTTTGTTTGACATTTTCACATAATTTCTCTGGAAATTTAGAATATGTAGATTATAAATTGATGACTTCAAAAATAACTTCTAAGTCTTTTTGTGTGTACTATTTCTCATTCACAAAAGCAGTTAAAACAAAAAGAGAAATGCATCTCTGCTCATTTTTCTATTTTGAAATATATTGTAAAAGGTTTTTTAAATTTTCTTTTGTTAATTTGAGATAGTAATGAAAAGGATGGTAGCCTTTATATTGCCCAACCACAAATGGATATTTATTAATTTTTGAGTGAATATGAGGCTGTTGGGAACTTTCTTAAAGATAAATGAATGCTTTAGTGTTTTGTGAAGGATTTCCATTTTTATTAGAATCAAATGTGCCAAATTGTATAATGAGTTTGGCAAGTATAATGAGTTTAAACTGACCACCAGAGATTGAGGAGACATGATTCATCTGCTCTTAAAAGAAGCATTTCAAACCATATACTATCCATTTAAGATTCTAATATAACCTTAGCTTTGAAGTATACAGTAATGATTAATAAGCCATAGGATGAGTATTAGAGTGTGGGATCAAACCTAATCTACCAAAGAAAAGCTTTCCATATCATAGCTGGTTCTTGAAATAGCTGCTATTTCTCAACAAAATATCACAAAAGTAAAGTTAGCTTTTAGTTCTACCCATTCTCATGGAAATAAAAAAACAGAAGAAAAAAATCTGTGCACATTGGCAGCTGGGGAGCCATATCAATAGTAAGTATAACACCTTTAAATGTTCTATTGGTCTCTGTGGAGAACAGTGAGCTGAATGGTAGAGCCATGGTGTGGTCACCTGGGCCAGTAGCCATGTAGGTAGCAAGATATGGGCTTTCAGTGCTCCATATTTTTACCATAAATGGTTATTATCTAATTTTAATTACAGCCATGTTACTGGATAAGAAGGGGTGTCATCACATTTTTTGTTTTATCTATCTATCTATCTTTCTATCTATCTGTCTATCTATCTATCTATCTATCTATCTATTTTGGTACCAGGGTTGAATTCAGGGGCACTCGGCTATGGAGCCATAACCCCAATACTACTTGTGTTTTATTCAGAGACAGGGTTTCACTGAGTTGTTTAATGCCTCGCTTTTGCTGAGGCTGGCTTTGAACTTGACATCCTCTTGTGTCATCCTATGAGCCATTGGGATTTTATGCATGTGCCACAGGCTGTTGTCACATTTTTCTGTGGGGTGTGTGTGTGTGTGTGTGTGTGTGTGTGTGTGTGTGTATGTGTGTATGTGTTTGTGTGTGTGTGAGATAGAGATTTGTTTTTTATGTAAATTTGTTATATATAATTATGTTATTTCATAATATGTGCATGTATATATATGTGTGTATGTATATACACACATATATATATATGTTTTCATATTAACCATTCAAAATATATAAATCTGTTCTAACTGTAGTTATAATGTTGTTACTATTTTCACAACTTTTTGTTATCTTGAACAGAGATTCAAATTTAAGCAATAATTGCTGCCCATCCTATTTGACCCATTTGCTTATTTTCTAAATATTTAATATAAATAAAATAAAAATAAATAAAATTAGAATTTATTTCTTCCTATTTGCCTGGGTTATTTATTCAGCATTGTGTTTTCATAGTTTGTCCATACTGTATAATTTTTTGAACTAACTAATATTCCATCCAGGTATGTGCCATGCTGTTTATATAGCCATCTGATGATATACACTTAAGTTTTGTATTTTGCTAATCATTAGTTTATTGAAAATATGTGTACCTTCTCTAAACAAATGGATTTTCAGATGTCTTCTCTATCTTCTCTATTATTAGTATTTTTTCTTTTTTTGTTGATTTTTAAGCATTCTTTACAAATACTGCATATAGATAATTATCATATGTGCATTTAATTTGCAAATATTTTCTCCCATTTTCTGAGTTTTAAGAACATTTTCTTGCATGTTTTATTTGAAACACAAATGTTTTTTATTTTGATAAACTCCATTAATCTATTTTTATTTTTGTTACATGTGTATTTGAAATCAATACCTAATCCAATATTGTAAAGCTTTGTAACTATTTTCTCAAAGAAATTTATATTCTTAGATCCTACATTTAAACTTATGCTCATTTTTCAGTTAAAGTTTTCATATAAAGATAGATCTTTATAAATAAGATCTTCATAAGTAATGTAAGCTTTATTCTTTTTCATGTGCATATAAAGTTGACCTACCAAAAGTTTTGAAAAGACTAATCATATCTCATTGAATTCTTTTGAAACACTTGTAAAAATTAATTGACCACAGACATTAGAGTTTACTTCTCAACACTCAGACAAGAGTTTATTCTTATTCCACTGATTAGTATCCATCCTTATGATAGAATTCCATTATGTTGCTTACTACTGTATTGTATTAAATTTTCAAACTGAGAAATGCTAGAACTTATTTTTCCAGACTGTATTCCTATTCTGTGATCTCTTAAATTTACAGAAAAAAAAATTGAGGCATAATTTTCTATTTGTAAAAAGAAAAACTAAAAATTTTCATAAGAATAGCATTGAATCTTTAGGTCAATTTGCAGTGTCTTGATCACAAATATTAAATTTCTGCTCCATAAATGCCATATACTTCCATTGATTAGACATTCTTTATTTTCTTTTTATAATAATATTTTTCCAAGTTTACATGCCATGCAACTCTTTTCTGTAATTCAAAGTAATTTTTTCATTTTTATGTTGTGATAAATGGAAGTTGTCTGGATTTCATTTTCAGATTTTTTATTGTACCTCTACGGAGTCACAAATGATTCTGTGTATTGATCTATTCTCTAATGTTTTTGCATTCATTG
Organism: Ictidomys tridecemlineatus; assembly: GCF_052094955.1. NCBI lineage: Eukaryota > Metazoa > Chordata > Mammalia > Rodentia > Sciuridae > Ictidomys > Ictidomys tridecemlineatus. The sequence goes on from NC_135482.1 coordinate 128,279,934, forward strand.
GTTGTGTTTGTGTGTTCTTCGATTACTTAAATTTTTCAATGCACAGGACAATGTTTATAGTAAATAGATACTTTTGTTAAGATTTTCAATCAAAATGTCACTTACCTTTATTTTTTTTCTAATTTCTTTGACTATATACTTGAGTATAATGTTGAAAATAAGTGGTAAGTGTGAACATCCTTGTCTTCTTCATCTTGGAGAAAACTTTTCATTCTATCAGTAGTTTTGAGCGATATTAGGAAGATTCAACGTTACCTTTTGAATTGTTTTCATTTTTTTTATGATTCACAAAAGTTCTTAGGAAAGTGTAAATGAACAAAAATATCTTAACCCTTGCACATCTAAAAGTGTGTTTTGTATTTCTCTTAATATTAATTGATAGTGTGATTTGCTATTCAATTCTGTGTCAAAATGAACATTTTCAGAATCTCTGTTTTTTTCTACAATCCAATGGTGTTAGAAAATTATCTTTGTAGAATAGCTATTGTTATGAATGCATTTTCCCAGAAACAAAAGATTAAACATGTATTTACACCAAATGCATGAATAAGTGAAAAAATAAGTAATAAGGTATTGCACGATTAGTAAGGAAAAGTAAACATGAGTATAAATCATTAAATCATTTAAATATGCTTAGATCTATTTATCTTTATTTACATATGTATATATGTGTGTTTTATTCTATCATATATATGTTATGTATGAGTGTGCATGTGTGTGTGAGAGAGATAGAGAGAAAGAGAGAAAGAGAGAGAGAGAGAGACAGAGAGAATGAATTTGAGGCAGTAGAGTTTCTAGCATAAGTACTTATATAGTGTCCTTAAAGATTTCCTTCATCCTGTAACTCATAAATAGACATATATGTAAAAAACAGAAAGAAAGAATCATAAGAGAACAATAAGAGAGAAAGTGAACTGAAAGATGTATGGAAAGAAGTATATAATGATATTTTAAACTAAGTTATCAACCTAATGTTAAAATATCATCAGACTATGATGTCCTGTGTATTGACATGAGGAGGATGTAGAAGTGAAAAAAATATATATTTAATTTAAGAAACAAGATTAGATACATTACCAGGAGCCTGATCACAAATATTGTTTTAGGCCCTAGTAAGTATTTTAAGTTGGGAAAGCTGCTGTGGGATTTTTAAAGATTCATTTTCTCATTTGGATTCATAACACAGGAAATCTGAAAAAGAAAATTGGCTATGGGCTTCTGTGGACGGCTGGAACACCAGTATAGGCAGAGCCTGCTATTAAAAGCTGCATAGCTGATAGCTGCAAAGGTCCGATGTTTTCATGAAACCCACCCTTCAGTAGAAGCAAGAAACTCTCACTAGAGGGACCTTTAAGAGAGGCACTACTAAGAGTGGTACAATACCAGTAAATGATGAAAAACAGATCAATATGCCCCACATCTATCTTATTAGTGATGTTTTGGAGGGAAATACAGAATTACTCATCTTGCCATCTAGGCAGACAAGTTGATAGCTCAAAGAAGACTCTTTGGGGCTTCTTTAATAAAGTTTGCTGTGAATTTGACCCTAAAGACATGTAACCACCAAAACAGCAGTGAGAGAAAGCAGTCATGCTGCCTCTGCCTAGGTTTCAAGATGACAAAATAGAGAAGGTCACTTTCCTGACTTCTCAGTGGCATAAAAATAAGAAAGCAGAAAGCAGCTTCTCAGAAAGTGAGGTACTGGAAATCTTCAAGGACACAATATAAGTCCCTATGGTAGAAACTCTATTCCCTCAAATTCATATGCTTAGGTGGGTAGACACACAAATAACATGATTAAACAATGAAACAAACCACCCTAAATAAATCAATTTACTATAAAAATAGAATTCATTGATGCCACAGTGAATTAAATGTCAGAGAAGGAATTAACATTGTACCTAGTTAAAGTGATCTGTGAGGTAAAGGATGGGTTAAGGAGTGAAATCAGAGAAAAAATACAGGAAGTGAAAAATGACTTCAATAGATAGCAATTCTGGCGGGGGGGAGGAGAAATACTTGAAATGAAGGAATCAATACACCAAATTAAAAACTCAATTGAAAAGCATCAAATACATACTATATCACTTGAAAGACAGAGTTTCAGACAATAAACACAAAATACATAATTTAAAAATAAAATTGAATGTGGAGAAAAGATTTTAAGAAATCATGAACAGAACTTCCATGAAATATGGGATAACCTGAAAAGAACAAATTTAAAATTTATTGGGATAAATGAAGGCTTGGAGATACAAATGAAAGTAATGCACAATATTTGCAATCATATAATTTTAGAAAATTTTCAAACCTGAATAATGAAATGGAAAATCAAATTCAGGAGGCTTACAGGGTTCCAAAGAAACAAAATTAAAACCTACCCAGACTAAGGTAAATTATTACAAAAATGCCTAACATGAAGAATAAGGATACACTTTTAAAGGCTGCCAGAGAAAAACATAACATTTAGAGGGAAACCAATCTGGATGTCAGCTGATCTCTGAACCCAGACCACCAAAGCTAGGAGGTCCTAGATTAATACATAAAAAACTCTGAAAGAAATGGGTGCCAGCCAAGTATATAATACCCAACAAAATTAAGCTTCAGAATTGAGGATGAAATAAGAACTTTTAACAACAACAATAGCAACAAAGTTAAAATAATTCACAATAGAAAGCTTGCACTACAAAACATACATAGTAAGATATTTTATGAAAAATAAAAGTTAAAACCAGTGAAAGGAGGAACTGCACAATAATCACAGTGAATCAATGGAGAAACAAATTCAAACTAAATATCAGAAATAAATAAAAATGACAGGGAATAAAAGTAATATCTCAGTAATAGCATTGAATGTAAGTGGCCTAAACTCATAAATCAAAAGACACAGACTGGAAGATTGTATTAAAAAGAAAAAAGACCCAGCTGGGCAAGGTGGTGCAGGCCTATAATCCCAATGGCTGAGGATACTGAAATAGGTGGATCGTGAAGTTAAACCCAGCCTCAGCAACAGCAAGGTGGTAAGTAACTCACTGAGACCTTGTCTCTAAATAAAATATGAAATTGGGCTGGGGATATTCAATCAAAAGTACCTCCTCCCACAATAAAAAAGCCTTCCAAGAAATAAAAGTTCAGAAATAAATGGGTTTGAATTTGTAGTTTAGTTCTACCAGACTTTCAAAAAAGAGCTAACACCAATTCTTCTCAAATCATTCCATGGAAGAGAAAAGGAGGGATCCCTTTCAAACTCATTCTATGAAGGTAGAATCACCCTGATACCAAACAGACAAAGACACATCAAAAAAAGAAAAGTTCAGACCAATATTCCTGATATACATAGATGCAAAAATTCTTAATAAAATGCTGGCAAATTGCACACAAAAATATATTTAAAAAATAGTGCATCGTGATGAAGTGGGGTTCACCCCAGAGATGCAAGGTTAATTCATTGTATGGAAATCAATAACCATAATTGAAGACATCAATAAACTTAAAGACAAGAATCACATGATTATCTCAATAGATGAAGAAAAAGCATTTGACAAAATACAAGATCCAGTCACTTTCAAAACACTAGAAAAACTAGGAATAGTTGGAATATACCTCATCATTGTAAAAGGCATATTTGCTAAACCCAAGGCCAATATAATTATAAATAGATTTTAAATTGAAAGTATTTCCCCTAAAAACTGAAACAAGACAGACATTCCTTCTTTCTGCACTCTTATTCAACCTTGTCCTGGAAACTCTAGCCAGAGCAATTAGAGGAAAGAATTAGCGAAATACAAATAGAAAAAGAAGAATTTCAATTATCCCTAGCTGTTGATGATATGATTCTATAATTAGAAAATCCCCAAAATTCCACTAGCAAAATTTTAAGACTTGTAAAGGAATTCATCGAAATAGTAGAATATAAAATTAACTCCCATAAATGTAATGCATTCCTATATACCAATGATGTATCAACTGAAAGAGAAATTAGGAAAAAATCCTATCCATAATAGCCTCAAAGAAAATAAAACATTTGGGAATTAATCTAACAAAAGTAGTGAAACACCTCTACTAGAAAAAGTACTGAAGAAAGAAATTGAATAACACCTTAGAAGATTAAAAGGTGTCCCATGTTCTCAGACAGAATTAATAATGTAAAAATGGTCATACTACCAAAAGCACTATTTATTGCAATTACTATTAAGATTCCAATGACACTCTTCATAGAAATAGCAAAAACAGTCATTAAATTTATTTGGAAAAATAGGAGGTACATAATAGCCAAAGTAATCCTCAGCAAGAAACGTTAAGCAGGCAGTAGTATCACAATACTAGTCCTTAAATTATATTATAGAGCTATACTAACAAAACAGCATGGTATGGTCTCCAAAACGATATGAAGGCCAATGGTATGGAATAGAAAGCACAGAAACAAACCCACATGAATACAGTTATCTCATACTAAACAAAGTTGCCATGACATACATTGAAGAAAACGTAGCCTCTTCAATAAACCAACATGGAAAAACTAAAAATCCATATGTTATAATATAAAATTATGCCTTGATTTCTCACCTTGCACAAAAATCAACTCTAAGTGGATCGAGGACTCAGGAAACAGGCCAGAGACCCTGAGTCTACTGGAAGAAAAATTAGGCCCAAATCTCCATCATATCAGTTTAAGAACTGAATTCCTCAACAAGACTCCAAAAGATCAAGAAATAAAATCAATAATTAATAAATGAGATAGATTCAAACTAAAATGCTTCTTCACAGAAAAGGAAGCAATCAAGAACATGAAGAGAGAGCCTACAGAATGGGAGAAAATCTTTGCCATCTTCACCTCAGATAGAGCAGTAATCTCTAAGATACATGAAAAATTCAAAAACTTAACAACCAAAAAACAATAACCCAACACATAAATGGGCAAAGGAACTGAAAAAAATCACATAAGGGCAAAGGATCTGAACAGATACTTCACAGAAGAAGAAACATGAATGGTGAACAAATACATGAAAAAATGTTCAACAGTAGCAATTTTAGAAATGCAAGTTGAAACTACACTGAGATTTTATGTCACTCTAGTAAGAATGACAATCATCAAGAACAAAAGCAACAATAAATGTTGACAAGGATGTGGGGATAAAGGTATACTCACACATTGCTGGTGGGACTGCATATTGGTATAACCACTCTGGAAAGCAGTATGGAGATTTCTTAGAAAATTTGGAATGGAACCACCATTCTAAGTTATCCCACTTCTCATTTTATGAACAATGGACTTAAAATCAGCACACTATAGTGATGCAGCCACATCAGTGTTCATAGCAGCTCAATTCACAATATCTAAGCTATGGAACAAATCTAAGAGTTCTTCAATAGATGAATGGATAAATTGTGATACATATACACAATGGAATATTACTCACATGTAAGAAGAATAAAATTATGACATTTGCCAGTCAATTCTAAATGAAATAAGCCAGTACCAAAAACCAAAGGCTGAATGCTGTCTCTGATAAGCAGATGCTGACTCACATTAGGCAGGAGTTGGGGAGTACAGGTTCACTGGATTGGACAAGGGAGAATGGGGGGAATGGAGAGGTGGTGGGAATTGGAAAGACAGTATAGTGAATCAGATATAACTTTCCTATGTTTATATATGAATACACAACCAGTCTAACTCCACATCATGTACAACCACAAGAATGGGAAATGATATTCCATATATGTATGATATGTCAAAATATATTCTATTGTCATGTATAACTGAAAAGAACAAATACAAATATTTTGCTGACAGAAATAAAAATTAATATTTAAAGAAAATATAATTATATATTTATTTTTTAAATCTGCATAGGTTTTAAAATGAGCTTACAGTTTTGTTTCCCTTCAATAAATGGTGGTAAGTGAGATATTTTGGGTTATGTTTTAAATGTATGTTTAAATTCATATTTAAACTTTTTACCAAAGTGGCTCTTTAGTTTTGTAGTACACACAGCAGTATGAAATTTCTGATTGTTCTTCATCCTTCTCAGGTCCTGGTGTTGTTGTTTTGAACAAAATTTGTCACTTTAACAAGTATATTTTAGTATTTCATTTGGTTTTCATTTGCATTCTTATGGTGGCTGATGATGTTGAACATCTTTTTTTATGTTTATTAACCTTATTTATTCTCTTTGGTAAAGTGAACATTCAAGACTTTTGCTCATTTGTCAGTTTTCTTATTATGCATTATGAAAAGAATTTGTTCATGTTTTGGATACAATTTATTTTTCAGATAAATTCCATGCAAATTTTTTAAAAAAGGATTTTATGAAAAATAAAGGATATCAACATGAGAGTAACACATTTGGATATGTATTTAAAATAGATCGCAGTGAGTGCACAGAAGTGTTCAAAACATATTCTGAGAAAGAAGAAAGATGTATATTAGTTTACCACTTGTGAGTGATCATTATTTGGATGGATGTTTGGGGGTACAAAAGAGAAATGAAGAGAGCAGTTATATTTCCAATATGAAAGTGGGAGGAGAATGAACCTGGGATCATTTGAATGAAGATAACAAATGACTGTGGAATAGATGGACCTTTCAGCAGTTTACATGAGACCCTGGGAACAGACAAGGTGGATATATAAAAAAAAAATGACACACTGATTGGAAATAAGAAAAATAGAATGGGTGACATGGAAAAATATTTCACATGACAAGATATTGATACCTTGATTTTGAATTAGCTGTTAGAAATTCATTTTTTAGAAGTTATAATTAGAAATTAGGTGCAATAGGTTGTTATTTGTGTGTGTGTGTGTGTGTGTGTGTGTGTGTGTGTGTGTGTGTGGTGTGTGGTCTGGGGTTTGAACCCAGGGCCTTGTGCATGTGAGGCAAGCACTATACCAACTGAGCTATATCCCCAGCCTGCAATAGGTTAATGAAAATAATTACATCTACATTGAGATATATAAAATACCAAAGAATTTCTCAAAATTGCTCTTTAGACTAACATTCTGCACTCCTTTTTAAACAGTTTTTTTCTGATCTATTAGGTTTATCTACAAAGTAAGTTGCCTTTCTGATCCTTGTCCTACCAATATTGATTTGTTCATTCTTATTTCAAAATGATTGAGAACATGCTACATCCATCCACATTTAACATGTTGTTATAATTAGAATACTAATAAGTCTTTAACCAAGATGAGTTGATACAAGTCATGTATTCATAAATTTATTATTACTCTCTTATAAATTAGAGGGATAATTATATCCCCTCAGTAAGATAATAATTTCTCATATTTGCTAAACAATGAATATGATTTGTCACTTCTTTAAGTTGTAAAATGGTGTTATAAAGCATTAATTAGTATTTAGAATTTCATGAGTGTATTTGTAATACAATTCAATGGCTACCTGGCCAAATTCAGTGTAAAATGTATCTGAGTCTCCAAATATTTTGTCTTGGATTTCATATATTTTATTATTCCTTTTTTCGTGTTAAACTTAGATACTTAGCATATGAGTTTAAAATAAACTAAGTAGAAAATAAGCACACCATATATCAAAAACGAATGCACATTTGTTTAAATACCATTGATATGTATTTAGATAGCAATAGAGGCATCAAGGACCTTCTCTAATTTGGTTGCTAAATTTCTAGCATCCAATTTCACCAATTATGATGTAATATATTTACCTACATTAATGTCAATGCGCTTTCAGTGGAGTGTAAGAATTGTGGAAAAGTATCTTTTCCATGTTATTACCAGTTATTACCAGTCAAATGTTTTCTTTCATCCTGTTTTGTGCAATGAAGATGTGTTTTTCTAATATTTTGATGGTTTCATTAATTGAATCATTTTTGCTTCTATGTATATAAGCTCTACATTCTACTAGATTGTTTCACTTTTCACTTGTCTTTTACAATTATGAATATTTTTATTTAATTTGCTCAACACATTAAATACAATTATTTCAGCATTTTTGATAGATATAATATCTGAATCAAAATACTTGTATATTTTTAATCTGTTTCTATTATATATTTTTCTTTATTTTTAGTCAATTTGTATGTATATGTAAATTTTTCAAATTTAATGCCTAACATACATATTTGCATAATTATACATATACAATTGAGGTACAAAAGAGAATTTTCTATTTCTGGAAGGCATTTATTTTGTCTCTGCTAAGCCATAAAGGACAGAAAGAACAGCTTAAACAATCAGTGTATAAAGTGTTTAATCTATGTTTTAGGTTTGTAGCTGGATTTTAAATTCTTAGTTTACATTGACTCCTAAATTCCACCTCCTAAAAAATTCAAGGTGCTTTCCTTGGAACCTTTTTCTTGGGATCCACCTATGCAACAAGTGAGATCTATTGCCTCCTCCAGGAGTAGAAGCCCCACGGCATGGAATTTAGTAAAGACCTTAACAGTGACACAATCAAGAGCAACAGTTCAGCTATCAACCCACTTTGCAGGTATTGGGATCATAAAGAAAGTCATAATTGGCACTGACACTGATGGTAGGAGGCTCTATTCACACAGAGAATAGATAAGGAAAAATCTACATCAACAGTAAATTTGGTGTTCCATTGCTATTGGGGTAAAGCAAGGGAATGATCTGAATCATCATTCTAACCTAGAAGTGAAGGACTTTTTCCCATGAGGAAAACATATAGCATTGGGGTGCAGTTGCCATAAATGGCATCAAATGTCTCATTAAAATAAGACAAAGTACAGATCAAACGTGGAACAGGGAAATATGCTCCCAAATAAGGCACTATAACCAGTGCTGGCTCCAAGGACTTGTTATTCACATCCAGCAAAATGTTCTAGACCTCAGGCTTACCTTATAAAACCTTATAAGAATAAATTATTATTATTTTCAGCTTAAGGAGCCTATGAGAAACTCTATAATTCCTTTACTACTCTTCCAGATGAAAAATGCTTTGAGGTATAAAGTAAAAGACCCACATTTTTGTACTTTTCCCCATCTTTCCCCTCAAAACAAGTCCTGATCTCAACAGCATTTCCTGGAAAATTTTATTAACTGCATTTTATTTATTATATTTTTAACCTTCAGCTTTCTAATTTTTCAGTAATTATATTTTTTTATCATATCTCAAATCACAAAATTGTATCTATGAATCTTTAAACTCAATCATTTCAGATAACTCTGGCTACAATATATTTATTACATTTCACAGATTGAATCTAATTCAGGAAATTGGAAAGTTGTAGAGTTCTTGGACTTATCTTTTTGTTTATTTCAAATGATATTAAATATAATCAGACGTGTAAGAAACAAACAAACAAAAATACACACACAAAATCAAATGTCCAGCAGCCAGTCAAATTTCATACTGGGAGAAATGCCTTCCTGGACAAGCCATATTTCAGTACCCATGCCCATTTTACCCAGAAGAAGCAAAAAGAGACATATACCACCTGTACAAATAAGCCCAGAAGACGTAAAAAGACGACACATATACCACCCTGTTGTAGACTCCTTATCAATACTTATCAATACTAAATTTTTAGAATCACCAATCTATTTTTTTTAAATTTCACCATTGTTTACTCTAAAAGATAGAATTCATGCTGATTTTTTATTTTTAATTTGTCTAACTATTTATACATGACAGAAGAATGCATTTTTATACATTGTACACAAATGGAGCACAACTTTTCCTTCCTCTGGCTGAACATGGTATAGAGTAACACTTGTAGTGTAATCATACCTGTATAGAAGGTAATAATGCCTATCTCATCCCATTACCCTTTTCATCCCCATGCTTCCTCCCCTCCCCTCACTATCCTCTGCACAATCCAAAGTTCTTTCATTGTTCCCCACCCCCACCCAATTATGCATTAGCATTTGCTTAACGGAGAAAATATTCAGTCTTTGTTTTTTAGGATTTGGTTTATTTCACTCAGCATGATATTTTCCAGCTCCATTCATTTATCAGCACCTATCATAATTTCATTTTTCTTTAGGACTGAGTAATATTCTCTTGTGTATATGTGGCACATTTTCTTTATTCATTCCTATATTGAAGGGTTTCATAGTTTAGCTATTGTCAATTGAGCTGCTATAAACATTGATGTGGCTGTATCACTATAGTATGCTGATTTTAAGTCCTTTGGGTATAGACCAAGGAAAATAACTGGGTCAAATGGTGATTCCATTCCAAGTTTTCTGAGGAATCTCCATACTGCTTTCCATAGTTGTTGCACCAATCAGCAGTCCCACCAGCAATGTATGATTGTACCTTTCCCCCCATATCCTTGCTAACAATTATTGTTTATTATATTCTAAGAAACATAATCAGGAATTGATAAATGAGATGGATTCAAACTAAAAAGCTTCTTTTCAGCAAAGGAAACAATCATTAATGTGAAGAAAGAGCCTATAGAATGGGGAAAACATATTTGCCACTTGCACCTCATTTAGAGCATCAATCTCCAGGATATATAAAGAACTCAAAAAACTTAACATCAAAAAATGGGTTAAGGAACTGAACAGACATTTCACAGAAGAAGAAACACAATTAGTCAACAAACATGAAAAATGTTCATCATCTGTAGTGATTAAGAAAAATATAAGTCAAAACTACTCTAATAGTTTATCTCACTCCAGTCAGAATGGCAATCATCAAGACTAGAGCCACCAATTTTGAGGGTGGTTTATTACATAAGAGCAACTAATCAATATACTTTCATTTTGTGATTATTATCTCAGAGTTTTAAAATATAGTTATTTAAAATTTTTAAATTACATAATATCTAGATTTGTCTAATAGAAAATTTTGTTGTTCTGAAATTGGTTTTGTTGAGAATTTTTGTTACATTGAAAGATGTCATTTAGATGTAATATTCGATAAATAGATGTGTGTTCTTACTTTCTTTTTCCAAATATTCTTTTTTTATAGGGTTTTAAATTTTAGAACATGTTCTCAGTATAGCTTTATGTGTGCAATAATATCGGCAGTCACCTTTTTCTTTTGCATATAGAAGTGTCTTTATATACTTTATGAACTTTAGAAAGTCTGACTGTTGCTTATACAGAACTTATGCACATTTGGATTAAAATTCTATTTTATATTCAATAAAAGATCTGATGACTTACATTCCATCTTTTCTTGCAAGTAATATGTTGCTTTAAATCCTTTTGTAGCAGATAATTTTATACATAACATAATCTGGATTTGGATATTTTATTGCATAATCTCGACAATTCACTTCGGTTCCACTGAATTTTTCTTTAAACACAAGCCATGTAGAATTTACCATCACAAACAAAAACTGATTCACAAAAGGTACCTAGTAAATAAATAAACCCATGTTTTTAAAATTCATTTTTATATTTACTACTGAAAAAAAATGCAGTTAAAATAATTTTATGTACTTAGGGTATGCAGAAACAAAGGATGCGACTCTACTTTGTGTACAGCTAGAGATATAAAAAATTATGCTCTATATGTGTAACATGAATTTTAATGCATTCTGTTGTCATATATAAGAAATTAAAATTAAAAAATTATTTAATTTGTGTTAGATATAATTTTCTAAAATAATCTTCAAAAAAGTTCTGGTTTAACTTCTCATCAAAGCTTTATCTATGATAATATGACCTAATAAATTAGTTTTATTAATTTATTACTATTTGGAACCTGTAAAATCACTGATATATTAGCTTCTCCAGATAGTAATTGAGGGATGAGCCAGCAATAATCCCCCACCTTCATCACTTCAATCAAATTATCAGAGTGCACATTAAAAATATAAAATAACTTTCTTCTCATTCCTATGACATATAATTGCATGAATGTACGCTGAAAATACACATATAATGTGACAGAAACGCTGATTCTATTTGACTTTGATGTTTAATCTGCCCAGAGTAAAACCATTGTATCTTGGTAAATAACCATTCAAATAATTGCTTCTTTTTAGGCTTATTTTTTCAGGTATTTGTGAACATATAAATAAGTAATAGGCAATAGAATGTTAGTAGAGTGGTAAATGCTAATTCCATTTTGGGCCCTTAAATTATGAGGGATGCCTTCCAAACTTATACTATGCTAACTTACTAAATGCCACCAATAGAAGGTAATTTTTATTTTAATTTCAAGAAATGTATTTCTCAAATATTAATGTAATACTTTTAGCTCATGTGAGAAGAATTTTTTAAAGGTTGTTTATTAAACTGTCAAGAAAAAATTTATTGCAGTATGTAAATTTTACACAACTAGACACATTCTGTATCAAATAATATTTCAGAGTAAAATCCATCAAAATTGAATTAACAAAGAAAAATGCTCATAGTACATAGAGAAAACTATAATATACATCATAAATAATAAAAGGATAGGAAGCTGATTTAAGTCCATGTACATACATATTTGTTTGTGTTTCTATGAATACTTTCAGGTTGGCTTAATTTGTGGAAGTGGCAGATGGGGACCTCTTATTTTCAATACTGCTGCTGAATTTGTACTTTTTGAAACTGTATGATTTTAATTACCCTTTCCCAGTATTTTACATATATATATGTATATATATATATACATATATATATATTTGTAATTAAAATGTTAAAATGTAACATAGCCATTGGAATGTTTGCTTTTACTCTAACCCCAACTTACAAATCACAAATTAAACATGGTAAAACCTAAATTTAAATAACACAATCACTCTCTTTCATCATTATCCTTCCAGGAAGCTTGGTAAACCAAACATTCCTATTATCACATCTTAAAATATTCCTTATTTTGAAGTTCTTTAGTATAATTCCCATGCTATTTTCACATCATTCTACTTCCCATCCCTACATTACATGTCTATAACATTACATACTTCATTACCAAATTGTATTACAAGACTCTTGTCCCAATAGTCTTTCAAAATAGTTTTGAAAAATAGCTTCTAACTTGGAGAGATAGGTAGGTAGAAGTAGAAAGACTGATGATTGAGATAGATAAACAGAAAGAGGCATAAATTATTCACTATTTGTAGTCTCTGCACAGTTCTATAAAGCTGCAGGAGAAATTCAATTATAGGACAATTTATATTTTACACCTCTTATTGAGTTCTGTATGGATGATGGGCATTTTCCTTTGTTAGCTTCATAATTTTCTTCAGTTCTATAATTTTAGATATCTGTCCTAAAAATGACATCAATTGAACAATTTGTTTCAGAAATGCATTCAATGATTATATCATCATAGTTGATTGTATGCAGAATTTGTTCTGGGTATTTGTACCAAAACATACTAAAATCAAAAGGTGAAAATTTTGTTAGTTAATAAGAAATTGTTTTGATATTTGCAGTAAAAGAGAATTAAAAGACTTTTTCCAAATTTATCATACTGTATAAACTTGGACAGATGTTGAGTCCAACATATAATGAAAAAAATCTTATCAAGGTCGTGCACTTTATGTAGGATAATGATGCTTAATCTTATTATATTGGAAAATGTAAGGCTGAATTTTATTATATGCCCAGAAAGGACGTGAATGGTGGTGCCATTATATAACACTATACTGAATCACATGCTGCAAAATAACAATTTCTAAATAATCACCAGCTGGTTAATGGGTAGTACAAAAATTACCAAAAGATCATATTTTCCTCTCCATAGCATAACTGCAAGTTTATTCAAATCTGGGGCTTGTAAAGTAATCCATTATTGCAAGATATGAACTGGCCCATTATGCTACATTGCATACAAGTCAAAGTAATGAATGTGTGCTTTGTGACTGATTTTTTTTCTGTTAAATACTCGTGGATGAATTTACAAATTTTCATTGACAGGGACACATGTTTGATTGATCATAAATCTCTTCCAGAATCTTAACTTAGTTAATAGTAATAAAGGAAAAAACCACCACAATAAAAGAAAAATCCTATCAGATAAGATTTTATTTGTGTGTGCATGTATGTGTGTGTGTGTGTGTCCAAATCTTGCAAACTCTGTGCGTCGTCATACATCATCCTCTCTTCAAAACCTATGAGGAAGAGGATGTCCTGTTAAAGTTGATGCTTCCACTCTCCTCAAATTCTGAAAGATCTGTTTGTTTGTCAGTTTTTGGTCTTTTTTTAAAAAAACTCTACTACCGACCACCTTCTCTTCAACATTCATACATATTCGCATATCTCCCGATTTAAACAAACAAAAGCCCCATTTTTACTAAAAATAATTCAATAGAGCAGTTATTCGATACTAAGATTTTTAAAATATTTTTATATAAAATTCACTTTCAGCTGTATTTGATCTCCTTTGTCCTCCAGTCAAACCTCTAAAAATGGTGCAGTCATTACTAGCACACAAATGAAATACACAATTTGTTATTCGGTCACTGAGATATTTTTGTTTTGTTTTTCCAGAAGAGCCCACCCTATACCCTTCCCAGTTCCAAAACTGATTCCTTGGAATAGAATAGTGTTATAACAAACCTGAAAAAATATATAGTATTGGCTTAAATGCTGGTATACAAACCTCGGGGTAATTGTTTTCAGTACATGAACAGATGATGGTCTATGTTAGATGATAGTGAAACATGGCTCAAAAAGTTGACAGAGATTACCTGGAATGCAGATCACGCACCTAATGAAGTCATGAACTGGAAAAGAGTGATATCATGTTCTAAAGGCTGCATTTAATAAGATAATTCAAATAAGACATGATCTCAGAAAACAAATTGGATTATTTTCAAGCAAAAATGAAAAGTAATAGACAAGATCAAGAATTTCTGAGGCTTGGGTAGTTTTGCAATTTCAAATACCAAAATATTATGAACAACTAAAATGTAACAAACTCAGTAGCAGTAAGAAAAATGTTTTCCCTTGTACCCCTCAAAATATGATGATATTTAAAAAATATTTCTTTTGGAGGTGGGTTCAGGAAAAATAAACTGTGTCATGCCTGATATTAGAGGGTAGAATTTAATGCCAAAACTTGGTATCTCCCAACTTAGCTTTCAACCCACAACAATCTTACCTCTTTGCCCACTGCTTCCTCACAAGCTTCTTCAATTATTGAATTCACTCTCTGTGCAGTCCATATACACTGTCATTACCGCAGCCATTGAAAACTGCAGGAAGTGGAGAATGTGAGTGTTCTCATGAGTGTTCTACTAATTGTAGAGCTTAAAACTTAAGTTTATGGTTCAAAAAAAGCACAATTTTTATTCTTTTATCATAATACAAAGAACATACATATTTTTGTGTAACGTGAAAACATGAATTTTACCCTATAATATGAAGAAATAAAATGATTTACAAAAGGAGTATTTACAGAGGACAACTTTTTCTTCTTTTTATGGGCCAAAAGTCGAAATGAATCAAATAAGGTATTCCAAAGACATGTTTTTAAACATTAGAGGCAATTCTCATTTTCTCAAGTTAATAAATTAACATGATCTATTTTATGCAGACTCAAGGTCCTATCAACAAATGTTTAAATGACTTACAGAGTTATGGTCAAGCAGTCATGTTCATAGTATCTACCAAAGTACAGTTTTTCTAATTTTATTTTTACATTTCTTTTATTTTCTTTCAGTTTTTAAACTTTACATACTATACATTGAAAATATTTAAAAATACATTAAGCATGAAGACAAATTTCCTCTGCTATTTTGACTTTTGTCATGTCCTCTGAAAGCAACCAATAATTCTTCTCTACATTTTGCATATTACTTTACCCTCTTACTCAACTTCAATGTAAAGAAAAAAGTATGTTTTCCTCAAAGGAAAAAAAAATTATTATGCCAGTAAACGTTCTAGCTAATATTAGCACTAGTAACATTTTAAAAAAATTAATTATGTATGCAAAATATAAAGTTGCTTATTTTTTCTGGAAATAATAACTTAAGTATTTGTAGTTCACTTTTCATGTTTTTAACTTCTGCATTCTAGGAGAAGTATCAAGTAGAATATCAGATCCTATATAACCATTAAATTGGGAACATTTAGATTCACTAGTAGTGTTAATCAAAGACACGAGTGAAAAATATTTTATACATTTTTTTCCATGGTACAGTCAGTATTACTTTTGTATGTGAATCACCTGGAATTTATATGGAAACAATTCAATCTAAAATAGAATTAGAATTAATATCCAATTAAGGTCTATTATAACAGCTTTTAAGTTATTAGTATTTAAAATTATGAAGAGTTGACTGTTTTTGTTTGAAAATTCTATTACCAAGTACATAGTATAGTTTTACTTTTATTCTTTAATCAATAATACATAGATATATTATTTAGAAAATTGTTCATTTTAATATTCTATCTTTTAAACATTTAAAAATTATGATATTTATATAAGTGTTATGATTCCATGGTTATAATTAGTTACTAGTAAATCACATGTAAATAGGATAAAATGTTGGTGATGTATAGAATATAGTAAATAATTCAAGTAGAGAAATTATCTTTCAAACTAGAATGCTGTGGGGACACGAAGCAGCAAGAGGAAAATTAGTTACACCTTATTTCCATGCCAAATATATTGAAGCCATACAACTGGACAACTACATAAGTTTCTTTATACTATATAACAATGCAAGGATCAGAAAGTTCCATAAGCATTTCTATATGGTAGTTAATTTTAAACTCACAAATATTTTGTAGTTGAATTTTTGAAAGGTAAAATCCACATTTCTGTATATATAAATCACAGCCAATGGAGAACCTGGTAAATATTATAAAATCAATGATTTTTAAAAACAATTAACACATGCTAAATTCATACACCACTCAGGTTATTGCCAAACATAAAATGAACTCTAGATATGACAAAGGGGAAAAGGAAAGGGAGGGGGCATAGGGGTAGAAAAGATGGTGAAATGTAATGGTCATCATTACCCTAAGTACATGTAAGACAAGAAGGATGTGATTCTAATTTGTGTACAACCAGAGATATGAAAAATCATGCTCTATATGTGTAATATGAATTGTAATGCATTCTGTTGTCATATATAACAAATCAAAATTTCAAAAAAGAAAAAAAAAAGATTTTATTTTACTTAACAACATTAAAAATAAACACAAAACGACAAACATTGCAATATTGCACTGATATGTGGAATTATAAAAAGTTGAATAGTAGTTACCAGAGACATTAAAGGTAGTTAGGAAATAGTGGAGATAATAGTCAATAGGTATGTAATTGCAGTTAGATAGACATAATTTTAGAGTATAATGTCTATAGTTAATGAAGTTATTCTGATTAGCTAGATTAAACCCTTACCTAAGGTATACATGCTTCAAAATACCATGTACATGATAAATATACTCAGATTTGTCTCTCAGTGTTAAAAAACCCAAATTTTAAATAAAAATATTTTAATAACTAACATAATATCAATATCTTTTTAATAAGTATTCTTTATTCTCTATAATATGACAACTTCAGAAACTTGATCAAGGTAAATAAAGGACAAACATATGGCACAAAATGATATCTAAAGACTTTATAAAACATAAACAAAAGCAAGTTATTTATTACAAAGTGTGTACTTAAATATGGAAATGTGGATTGAAGTTAATTAAAGGAGATTCTGTTTAATTAAGAATCACTATAATCAATGCTTTGAAATGTATTTGGCAAGTACCAGTTGAGCTTCAAAGACTTTTAATTTATTTTTCTTTTCCAGTTTATAAGTACTTTGGATTTCCTCTCATAATCCTCAGAAAAACTGTGCATTTTAATTCTTAGAATCATTTGTCCCAGTGTTAATTAATCTAATAGTTATTGAATATCAATTTGTAAAAATCAGTGGGTGAATCTATGGGAACAAATTACTGCCTCACAAATCATCCCAAACACAAGAAAACTATCACACAGTAGAGGGATTAACATGTGGTCTGAAGAGTGTCCTCAAGAGTTTCAAGTTATGATTAAATGATTAGGTAGGATTTAGAGTTTACCAAAAGCTTCAGGGAATTTTCAGCTTAATTTGTGTTTGTTCAAGGATTCTGGTTAAGTACTGCAGAAGTGAGTACTTATGAAGGAGTCTTAATGCTGGGAAAGGCTGTGACTATGGCTTGGCCAAGGTTGCTCACATTTTCCTTCTGGAGGACTTTATGGCATGGTAATTGAGAGACCAGTAACAACTAGTATAGACCTATTGTAACATTTTAATTATGTATTTCAAAACTCTAAGATGATATTCATAGTAAATATAATGAAAATTATTTAAAATTTAGTGACAATGCATTTATTTTTTCCTTAAAAATCGTGTCACTTTTTCATGCATAAAAATTTAGAACACATTAGAACTAGAGACCAATATGATAGAATTTACATAGATATGCCTACTTAAAGCTACCATTTAAAAACTATACAAAAAAAAGTAAAAAATGACAGACAGTGGTTTTTTATTTCATGTAAAATTTTTAGAAAATGGGATGAGTTTTTTTGGGGGAAAGTATCATTTACGAACATGTAAGTATATATAAAATTTTATCATTTTATATGTAAGTTCCATGAATTTAAAATCACATATATTTTAATTTTTTAGTTATTTTAATTGATTTTTACAAAACTGGGATGTAAAATAATATTCTTTTTTTTAAAAAATGGCATATTTGGAGAAATTTCTTGAAAATTTTTTGAAAGAAGGATTGAAGTAAGTTTAAACTTTCAATTAGATAATGTAACTTTCTGATATTTAATGGACTTGTATAATTTTTAAGAATTTATATATTTTAAAAATATGATAAAAATTTTAGTCATTGTGTTTCTTACAAAATAAATTTGCTAAATATACATAGAAAATTCAGTCAAAATTCTAAAATTATTTATCCTATGATGAAAGAATACCAAGTGTGCAGGTACATTACTTTTAAAACTTCAGGATATCTAAGAAATATGCTTCTCTTAAGTTACTTTTAGAAAAATCATTCAGCTATAATTTTATTGTTATAAATTAAATTGTAAATAAGTTATTTGGCTAATTTCCGTATATTCCCAGAGTAAATATAATTTCTTTCATTCTCAAACAGATCTCTCACTTATTATACCTATGTATTTTATGATATTTCTTATTAAATAAGAGGATGGTTATGTATTTCCTATTTCTAACATGTTTATCTACTTTATTATTTAGGTCAAAATGTCAAAGTAAGGAAATAAGTTTAATAGTGTCAAATATTTAAGTTTATCTAATTAGATAGTCATACTGTACATTTAGTAATATACATAGGGGGTATTCTACATTTTACTATAATATGTATGTAATATTCAAGATTGTTACTACATCCTTTTAAATCTCTATGCGACAAAGGAAAAATTTGTCGAGAAAATATACATGGATATATTATAGTTTAAAATACTGTAAATTTCATAGATAATTTTTTTTAATTTTTAATTTTTTTATTGGTTGTTCACAACATTACAAAGCTCTTGACATATCATATTTCATACATTAGATTGAAGTGGGTTATGAACTCCCAATTTTACCCCAAATGCAGATTGCAGAATCACGTCGGTTACACATCCACAATTTTACATAATGCCCAATCAGTAACTGTTGTATTCTGCTACCTTTCCTATCCCCTACTATCCCCCCTCCCCTCCCCTCCCATCTTCTCTCTCTACCCCAACTACTGTAATTCATTACTCTCCTTGTTTATTTTCCCATTCCCCTCACAACCTCTTATATGTAATTTTGTATAGCAATGAGGGTCTCCCTTAATTTCCATGCAATTTCCCTTTTCTCTCCCTTTCCCTCCCATCTCATGACTCTGTTAAATGTTAGTCTTTTCTTCCTGCTCTTCCTCTTTGCTCTGTTCATAGTTGCTCTCATTATATCAAAGAAGACATTTGGTATTTGTTTTTTAGGGATTGACTAGCTTCACTAAGCATAATCTGCTCTAGTGCCATCCATTTCCCTGCAAATTCTATGATTTTGTCATTTTTATTGCTGCATAGTACTCCATTGTGTATAGATGCCACATTTTTTTTATCCATTCATCTATTGAAGGGCATCTGGGTTGGTTCCACAGTCTAGCTATTGTGAATTGTGCTGCTATGAACATCGATATGGCAGCATCCCTGTAGCATGCTCTTTTAAGGTCTTCAGGGAATAGTCCGAGAAGGGCAATAGCAGGGTCAAATGGTGGTTCCATTCCCAGCTTTCACAGGAATCTCCAAACTGCTTTCCAAATTGGCCGCACCAATTTGCAGTCCCACCAGCAATGTACAAGAGTACCCTTTTCTCCGCATCCTCGCCAGCACTTGTTGTTGTTTGACTTCATAGTGGCTGCCAATCTTACTGGAGTGAGATGGTATCTTAGGGTGGTTTTGATTTGCATTTCTCTGACTGCTAGAGATGGTGAGCATTTTTTCATATACTTTTTGATTGATTGTATGTCCTCCTCTGAGAAGTGTCTGTTCAGATCCTTGGCCCATTTGTTGATTGGGTGGCCACAGGTTACTAATTTCATAGATAATTTATAAGAAAGATCTTTTCTTCTTTTTTTTCTCTCTCTCTTTCTTTCTCTATTTTTATTTGCTTTCAAAATTACCTAGACATGGTTTACCAGTTTTGAAGTATAATCTCAAATTGATATCACTGTCATATCATTAGGATATTATTTGCTATGAATATTAAGAGAAAAACAAAATAAAAACCCCTGACCACATCCTGATATGACTATAGTATTATAACCCACTTTTGCAACACAGTAAAACTTAGTTTACAAAATTTGAAACAATGCTCTATTAAAATTGTCTTTAAATTACTCTCCTGTAAAATAAGTCTTATACTTCCCAATTTGAATAAAAGAATTAGGAAAACACAAAATTTAATCCAATATCTACTATTGATCAGGTTAGGACAAGGTCTGATATAATCTTGCCTGATTAAGACTAGAATTTAGGAGAGTCTTACTGCAAGAGAACATCTCATTTATCATATAGCACTGCCTGTTTATAGGAAATTAGACTTAATAGTAGACAGATATATTTCATTGTAAGGTGAATACCTCTATAAAGGAGTATAGGTTCTCTTGTTCAACTCTACTCATATGCAGTCAGACCTGGCATATTTAACCTTTTCAGATGTAAGTGACATACAGTAAGCTGCTTATGTTTAGAGTATACAATTTTCAAGGTCTGTCATATGCATTCAGTTATGGAAACATCACCACAGTCAACATAATGATGCATGTCTCAGAAAGGTTCTTTTAATCTAATATTGTCACATACTTCCACCTGTATTTATCTCTCTTTGCTCTTCAGTCAACTGCTGATTTGCTTTCCATTACTGTATATAAATTTGATTTTGTAGAATTTTATATAAATGGAATAATACAATAGTTGTGATTTGAGGGAAGCTGAACACTGACTTCTTTCAACAGAAGTAGGTTGTAAGTCACCCACATTGTATTACTAGTTTATTACAAATCTTGTCATGGTGGTGGTGGCAGTGGTGGTTTGTTCATCCCTTCCTTTGTGTGTGTTTGTGTGTGTGTGTGTTTGCTTCACTTAAAGATATACAATGTTCAACTATTTTCATCAAGGGATTTTTCTTATTTATAAAAAATATTATTAAATAAAATACCATTACATTTTAAAAGCAATGGTGTATAACATTCAAAAGCCATGGGAATCCATTGTTGCAAATTTTCTTATGGATTCTTGGCAGATTTATCATTGATTTAAAAATTATTTTGGTGTTTCTCATGTCTCAAATGCTGAATAAAATGTAAAAAATACAAAATACAGGGAAAGAAAGAATTTGTAGTTGTGGGGATCATGAATTTTCAGAGTTCAAAAACTTAATGAGCATTCAGTTTAAAATTTAAAAAAAAATTTCAAAATCTATGTTGAATTGTTAATTTCTTAAAGTTTTCCCGCTTTGTGTAATACATAAAGAACCTAGACCATGGGACTGAATGTGGAATCTTTCTGAACAGCCTTTAAAATTTCTGAACCACTTTTTGCTTTAACCACATATTTATTGCAATTGCACTGTGGCCTTCATCTTCTGAATCTTTCCTTACTCATTTCTTTGCAAGTCTTGTTCTTGAGACAATTTTCCTCATCTGAATCACTGCCCAAGAAAGTATGTTTCTCCACCCAAGAAAGTATGCTTTATCTAAAACATCCTGCAGTAGTGTATTTTTTAAGTTTCCCATCATTCAGTGTTTACTTATACATTTATTTTTTGAAATATATTTTTTTGCAAAGACATACATATGGAATTAAGAAATTAAAATAAATTCAAAAATATTTGGAATATTTAAGGTAAAGTGTTATAGAGAATACACTATGCAATAAGGTCATTGGTTAGTAACTTCATTTAAGAATTTGAAAGAGTTCATTAAAAATTAAAGGAGATCATAGTGGCACTTAGGACCCCTTACTGACTTCTTTTTAAGAAGCATGACAAACAAAATCTATACCTGGCCACATAATGATATCAGAATTATATCCATGCAATGCTCCTTTTTGTAATTTGTCTTTTGAAAATGTGCTGGATTTTTTCTGTCATTCCAATTTAAAGCAGCATTCTTTTCTCAAAGTATAGAGAACTTCTCTGAATTTTAGAACTACATAGAACTAATTTGAAACTTAGATTCTGATACTCAATAGTATAATTACCATTAACAAGGCTTTTGGACACTTTGAACTCCATTTTTACATATAAAATGGGGCTATTAGTAGTCATGAACACATTTGTTGGATTAAAATGTTTAATTCATGTAGAACAGCTGAGAAGTGTCTAGCATATTGCAGGTACTAAAATAATGGTAGCATTTATTATGAGATTGTTTTTATAAATCCAAAGTACCTTCAATGCTCTATGCCACTAATGCACTAAAATATACTGGAACAAAATCAAGAAAAATATAAGTATAGAAAAGTGACATGAAAGAGAAAATGGGAAGTGTGAAAGAAAGCTAAAATGGTACTTCAGAATTTTGCTAATAATTAAAGAATCCAAAACATTCACCAATGTATTATCTCCAGAAAATAACTTTCTTACGGTTTTGTCAGCTATTTTATTCCCCAAAGAGGAAGTTTATGCAGTAAGAGAGTATGCCTCAGTTTATTTTTTTTATTGTTGTATGAGAGTATCAGAAACAGAGTAACTTATAAATAAAAAATACATAGATCTTATAATTTTGGAACCTGGGAAGTCCAAGATTGAGGTACCATATCTAGTAGGGGCATCTTGCTATGTCATAATATAGTGAAAGGTCAAGGAAGCATGTATGTACCTGGCAGAGAGAGAAAATTAGACTAACCTCACTTGCTGTAACCAGCACTGCTAAACTAGCAGGTTCCAGTGAGGAGTGATGGGGAATTAAATAAATAAAGACTCAGGTACACAGGTTTTTACAATAACAGCTGGGATTGGGTAGAGTGCTGCTCTCTGATGGAGAAAAATGTCTGAAGAATTGAACCAGCAATCTTTATGTTTATATGTCTCATCAGATTAAAGACTGTGCAAGAATTATTCTTTGTATTCATGAAAGTTACAAAGTTAGCAACATTATGCAGCTTATTCCATAGTTACATTCAACAGTTGCAATGTGTGATGTTATGAGATTTGTGTAGCTCTCAAGAAAGTCCATTGTTTAAAGTTACTGTTATTCAGGCATATTCAGGGGCAGCAGAGCTGGTGAAACATTGTGTTTGTCCAGCAAGAAAGTTCCTTTATTCCCAGGAGCTGTGTGCCTGATATCAAGGAAGGTCTAGGCTAATAAAACTCTAGCACAGAGCCTACTCAAGGAGGGCATTACCATAGCAACTAGGCATCCTGAACCTTTTCACAGAAACTTTCCCAGGCACCAAGCGTGCCACAGCCATCACAGACCCCAGTCCCAGACACTGCTCTCCCATTCTCTGTCACTGCTTTCCACACTCACTTTTATTTAAAAACCAGTTCACTTATACATACTCTCCTGGATAATAACATTAATAATTTCCAAGGCAAGAGCCCTCATGGCCTAATCAGCTTTTAAATGTTGTATCATATCAACATTACAATGGCAATTATATGTCAACGTGAGTTCAGAAGGAGACATATTACAGCAGAGAACTTCTGACCATTAACTAACTAACTAACAACAACAACAACAACAACAACAAAAACGTATTTCTGAACTTGAATAAGTTCCTCAGAAGGGTGAAGAAAATGAATTTTATTGGTCATAGGGTTGTTGGAGATAGAATATAATACTTTTATTTTACCATAATTTGATTATATTTTCACACAAATGTGAGCCAATATTAAATTCTGCATAGATTCTAATTTTTAGTGATATATTTGAAATGTAATTAAATATTATCCATCCTACTGATATGAAAATACAAATGCATGGAATTCTATGTGGGATTTTATAAAACAGCAGCAGGAAAGTTTTATAAGCATGAGAGAAATTTCTCTAAATAATATTTCACTAATCTGTCACTTCAGAGATAACTTTCAATAAATCTTAAAACACCTCTTTGTTACACTTACTTGGCATGAAAAAATGTATTAGCTTTTCTTTGTGAAACATGATGCAGTGGAAAGAAAATATGTAGAAAACATGTTTCAAATCTTTCTTTTTTGTTCTTTTTTTGGTTCTGTGGATCCAGATGTTTCTTGAATAAGACATATTGAGTTTACTTTGAATTATTACGTTTTTATTACTAAAAGTTATTTGTTTTTTTGTTTGTTTTTTTAAGTGCAGCAAATATTTATTTTTATTTTTATTATTTTTAAATTTTTATTGTTGGTTGTTCAAAACATCACATAGTTCTTGTTATATCATATTTCACATTTTGAGTCAAGTGGATCATAAACACCCATTTTTACCCCGTATACAGATTGCAGAATCACATCAGTTACACATCCACTGATTTACATATTGCCATACTAGTGTCTGTTGTATTCTGCTGCCTTTCCTATCCTCTACTATCCCCTTTCCCCCGCCTCCCCTCCCCTCTTCTCTCTCTACCCCACCTACTGTAATTCATTTCTCTCCCTTGTTTTTTTTTCCCTTTCCCCTCACTTCCTCTTGTATGTAATTTTGTATAACCCTGAGGGTCTCCTTCCATTTCTATGCAATTTCCCTTCTCTCTCCCTTTCCCTCCCACCTCTCATTCCTGTTTAATGTTAATCTTCTTCTCATGCTCTTCCTCCCTACTCTGTTCTTAGTTAGTCTCCTTATATCAAAGAAGACATTTGGCATTTGTTTTTTTAGGGATTGGCTAGCTTCACTTAGCATAATCTGCTCTAATGCCATCCATTCCCTGTAAATTCTATGCTTTTGTCATTTTTTAATGCAGAGTAATACTCCATTGTATATAAATGCCACATTTTTTTTAATCCATTCGTCTATTGAAGGGCATCTAGGTTGGTTCCACAATCTTCCTGTTGTGAATTGTGCTGCTATGAACATCAATGTAGCAGTGCCCCTGTAGTATGCTCTTTTTAGGTCTTTAGGGAATAGACCCAGAAGGGGAATAGCTGGGTCAAATGGTGATTCCATTCCCAGCTTTTCAAGAAATCTCCACACTGCTTTCCAAATAGGCCACACCAATTTTAAGTCTCACCAACAATGTACAAGTGTACCCTTTTCCCCACATCCTTGCCAGAACTTGTTGTTGTTTGACTTCATAGTGGCTGCCAATCTTACTGGAGTGAGATGGTATCTTGGGGTGGTTTTGATTTGCATTTCTCTGACTGCTAGAGATGGTGAGCATTTTTTCATGTACTTGTTGTTTGATTGTATGTCCTCCTCTGAGAAGTGTCTGTTCAGGTCCTTGGCCCATTTGTGGATTGGGTTATTTGTTTTCTTATTGTTTAATTTTTTGAGTTCTTTGTATACTCTGGATATTAGGGCTCTATCTGAAGTGTGAGGAGTAAAGATTTGTTCCCAGGATGTAGGCTTCCTATTTACCTCTCTTATTGTTTCTTTTACTGAGAAAAAACTTTTTAGTTTGAGTAAGTCCCATTTGTTGATTCTAGTTATTAACTCTTGTGCTATGGGTGTCCTATTGAGGAATTTGGAGCCTCACCCCACAGTATGTAGATCGTAGCCAACTTTTTCTTCTATCAGATGCAGAGTCTCTGATTTGATATCAAGCTCCTTGATCCATTTTGAGTTAACTTTTGTGCATGGCGAGAGAAAGGGATTCAGTTTCATTTTGTTGCATATGGATTTCAAGTTTTCCCAGCACCATTTGTTGAAGATGCCATCCTTCCTCCATTGCACACTTTTAGCCCCTTTATCAAATATAAGATAGTTGTAATATTGTGGATTGGTTTCTGTGTTCTCTATTCTGTACCATTGGTCCATCGGCCTGTTTTGGTACCAGTACCATGCTGTTTTTGTTACAATTGCTCTGTAGTATAGTTTGAAGTCTGGTATTGCTATACCGCCTGATTCACACTTCCTGCTTAGAGTTATTTTTGCTATTCTGGATCTTTTATTTTTCCATATGAATTTCATGATTGCTTAATCTATTTCTACAAGAAATGCCATTGGGATTTTGATTGGCATTGCATTAAACCTATAGAGAACTTTTGGTAATATTGCCATTTTGATGATGTTAGTTCTGCCTATCCATGAACAGGGTATATTTTTCCATCTTCTAAGTTCTTCTTCTATTTCTCTCTTTAGGGTTCTGTAGTTTTCATTGTATACGTCTTTCACCTCTTTTGTTAGGTTGATTCCCAAGTGTTTTATTTATTTATTTATTTATTTTTTTGAGGATATTGTGAATGCAGTGTTTTTTCTCATTTCCATTTCAGAGTATTTGTCCCTGATATACAGGAATGCCTTTGATTTATGCGTGTTGATTTCATATCCTGCCACTTTACTGAATTCATTTATTAGCTCTAATAGTTTCTTTGTAGACCCTTTTGGGTCTGCTAGGTATAGAATCATGTCAGATTATCTTCTGTATTCCTGAAGTGTCTGTTGTGATATTGCCCTTTTCATCCTGTATGCTAGTAATTTGAGTTCTCTCTCTTCTTCTCTTTGTTAGTATGGCTAAGGGTCTGTCAATCTTATTTATTTTTTCAAAGAATCAACTTTCAGTTTTGTCAATTTTTTCAATTGTTTCTTTTGTTTCAATTTCATTAATTTCAGC
The DNA here is from genome assembly GCF_052094955.1 of Ictidomys tridecemlineatus. NCBI lineage: Eukaryota > Metazoa > Chordata > Mammalia > Rodentia > Sciuridae > Ictidomys > Ictidomys tridecemlineatus. The sequence continues at coordinate 128,307,034 of NC_135482.1, forward strand.
TCTGATTTTAATTATTTCTTGCCTTCTACTTTTTTGCTGTTGTTTTGCTCTTCTTTTTCTAGGATTTTGAGATGAAGTGTAAGATCGCTTATTTGTTGGTTTTTCTTTTTTTTAAGGAATGAACTCCAGGCAATGAATTTTCCTCTTAGAACTGCTTTCATTGTGTCCCATAGATTCGGATATATTGTGTCTGTGTTTTCATTTATCTCTAAGAATTTTTTAATTTCCTCCTTAATGTCTTCTATAACCCATTGATCATTCAGTAACCTATGGTTCATTCTCCAATTGATGCATGATTTTTCCTTCCTTCTTTTATCATTGATTTCCAGTTTCATTCCATTATGATCAGATAAGATGCATGGTATTATCTCTACTCCTTTATAATGTCTAAGAGTTGCCCTGTGACATAATATATGATCCATTTTTGAGAAGGATCTATGTGCTGCTGAGAAAAAAGTGTAACTGCTTGATGTTGGGTGGTATATTCTATGTATATCAATTAAGTCTAGGTTATTAATTGTTTTATTGAGTTCTATAGTTTCTTTATTCAACTTTTGTTTGGAAGATCTGTCCAGTGGTGAGAGAGGTGTGTTGTAGTCTCCCATAATTAATGTATGGTGGTCTATTAGACTCTTGAACTTGAGTAGAGTTTCTTTGATGAACATTGCTACACCATTGTTTGGAACATATATATATTTATCATTGTTATGGTTCCCTTGAGCAGTATGTAGTGTCCCTCTTTATCCATTTTGATTAACTTTGGCTTGAAATCTATTTTATTTGATATGAGTATGGACACTCCTGCTTGTTTCCGAAGTCCATATGAGTGATATGATTTTTCCCAACCTTTCACCTTCAGTCTATGTATGTCTTTTCCTATCAAATGTGTCTCCTATGGGAGGCATATTGTTGGATCTTTTTTTTTTTATTTTTGATTCACTCTACTAGCCTGTGTCTCTTAATTGGTGAGATTAAGCCATTAACATTTAGGGTTATTATCGAGATATGGATTGTTCTTCCAGCCATATTTGTTTATTTATGTTACTTAACATGGTTTGTTTTTCCTCTTTGATTATTTTTTCCCTTTACTGTACTACCTCCCACTGTTGGTTTTCATTGTTATTTTCCATTTCCTCTTCCTGTAATATTTTGCCGAGGATGTTTTGAAGAGTTGGTTTTCTAGCTGCAAATTCTTTTAGCTTTTGTTTATCATGGAAGGTTTTAATTTCATCTTCCATCCTGAAGCTTAATTTCACTGGATACACAATTCTTGGTTGGAACCCATTTTTTTTCAGTGTTTTAAATATGTTGTTCCAGGATCTTCTAGCTTTCAAAGTCTGTGTTGAAAGATCAGCTGTTATCCTGATTGGTTTACCCCTAAACGTAATCTGCTTCCTTTCTCTTGAAGCTTTTAAAATTCTCTCCTTATTCTGTATGTTGGGCATCTTCATTATAATGTGTCTAGGTGTGGATCTCTTATGATTTTGCACGTTCGGCGTCCTGTAGGCTTCTAGGATTTGGGATTCTGTGTCATTCTTCAAGTCTGGGAAATTTTCTTGTATTATTTCGTTGAACAGATTGCTCATTCCTTTGGTTTAGACCACTATACCTTCCTGTATCTTAATGACTCTTAAGTTTGGTCTCTTTATGTTATCCCATATTTCTTGGATTTCTGCTCATGGTTTCCTAAGAGTCTCGCTGAGCTGTCTATGTTCTTTTTAAGTTGAAATACTTTGTCTTCATTATCTGATGTTCTATCTTCTAAGTGTTCTACTCTGCTGGTAGTATTCTCAATTGAGTTTTTAAGTTGGTTTATTGCTTCCTGCATTTCTAGGATTTCTATTTGTTTGTTTTTTATTACCTTTATCTCCCTATATAATTGATCTTTTGCTTCTTGGATTTGTTTATGTAATTCATTGTGGAAGTGATCTTTCATTGTCTGATTTTGCTGTCTAATGTCTTCCTTGAGACTCCAGATCATCTGAAGCATGTAAATCCTGAATTCTTTATCTGACATTCCATCTGCTGCAACTATTACCTCTTCGAAGGTTGAGTTGACCTACATTGCTTGTGGTCCTTACTTTCCTTGTCTTTTCATACTGCTCACATTTCTTTCTGCTTGGCGAAACTTTGTGTTATTGAATTTTCCCCCTATATATTTATATTGCTCTTGTATAGTTGCAAAGTTTCCCTTGCAGGGACGGGCGGTGGCTGTGCTCCTCCTCAAATTGGGATGATCTGTCTATCATGCCGGTAGAACGCTAGGTTCTTGATCCAGGTTGCGTGGTCTGCCTACCTTGTGGGCAATGGCTGGGCCACTCTTCCAATAGGGGTGATCTGTCTACCACTCTGTGCCAATCTGTAGCAGGTCTGCCTAGCTTGCAGGTGTGGGCAGCGGCAGTGGCTCTGCTCTGCCCCTCCTCCAAATGGGGTGACGTGTCTACCACGCCAGCGATCCGCTGGTCCTGTTCTGCTGGTCAGTTGCAGGTCTGCCTACCTTGCCGGAGCATGCTGTGCTAAAAGTTATTTGTATGTAGACAGTAGGTGATAATGTCACCTACAATGTAAGGAAATAAGTCATAGATAAAAGTATAAATAGAGATTAGAACTCTATATTGAACCATGGATTCTATTGTATGGAAGTCAGCTTTACTCATAATTTCTATTTTTGATGTCTCTTTTCCTCTCTTTCTTTTCATAGTGGCTTTATCACCATCAGTCATCTTATTCAGGTTTAGTTTGTTGAGCACCTAGAAGACCATGGAACATATGAATTTCTGATTCCAAATTCCATCTAGTCAGGAAGATGTAGTGAAGGATATTGGACTATAAAACCATTGCCTGAAGCTCCACATGCCATGAATTCTCTTTTGCTGTAATAAAGGGCAAACATGTTAAGCAAAATCAAAATGAAGTGAAAATTTTAGGATAAAATAATACATTATCATTAAATTATTCTCAAAAAGAGGAACAGGCTTTATCATACTGGGGTATAAATATAATTCCTCAAGCTAATTGGGAACATATTTTTCTAAACTATCTTACCTTTGCTAAGAAGGCCTTAAAGGAAATAGAATTAATGAGTCTTCCACAATAAAAGTACAATTCTTCATTGAAAGAGCATGAGTTAGGTATAAAACGCTGATGAATTTATAATTTCAAAAAGAAATGATCTCTGATCTTAGCTTTTAATTATGTTAGGTAAAAATTAAACAAAAAATAGCATATGAATACTTAGTTTACAGCATTGAGATCTTTTTCTTTTGTGTTTGAAGTAAAGTTAAGGCAAATTGTGAATTTTATTATTTGTTTCTATTTTGAAATAAATCTGTTTATTTTGCTTAAATGACATGCAAAGACTGATAGAATTTTATTCCTCTGCTTAAAAATAGAGATCGGTTAATATAGATCCTTATAATACCAATTATTGCCCAGAAACCATTGCATAATTAATTGTTAAATTTATAAAAAATGATATATAAAAATTTACATTTCACTGATTTTTTTAAAATAAACAATTAAAAATGTGAGTAAAACTATAAGAATAAATAAAATATTAACTCATTTATGTTTCAAATTTTAAGGATGTATTTCTGGAGAGACAAAGAACTCCCCTGAAGGAAACCCATTTATTTCTTAAATATTATTTTCTACTAGAAATTCAACTGATAATGCTTTTGACTTTAAAAGCAAGGTCATACTTGATGCAATTTGCAATGAGTGTGTTACTAACTTTAAAATAGTTTGAAAGGACTATATAGCTGATGACTGCAATCTATAACACAATTGATTTTTATGACTTTTTCTCATTGTGCTCTTAACTGACAGCTTTGTTATATGACTACTTATCATTCTGACTTTGGGAACAAATATAATAATTTATCAGTTTCAGTGATTCAACAGTTCACAAGATTTTACCTATTTATTAAAGATAGTTTCTAGAAATAAAATTTAATTTTCTTATACTTTTCTTAAAATTATAATATCCCTAATGTTATAAACATAGGTTTTGGTCTTTCAACAAAGAATTGTACTTTCCTTTTATCTTGGCATTTGGGGGACACATCTACATAATGGAACTAAAATTATCTGAATGATTTTTCATAAGTTTATCTTATGGAGTTATATGACACTATTACCAACTAAATAAATTTATTTACTCCTTTTAATTACCAGTTTATTTGTTCTTTCAACAATATTGCATTTCTTAAGATTATTGATATTGTAGTCAAATTTGGATTATGCTTAATAATAATGAAATGAAATTTTCAAATGGCTAGAAGAGAGAATTTGGAATGTTCTTACCACAAAGTAATGGTTAAGATATGGGGTGCTAGATATGCTAAAACCTATGATTTGATGATTTGATTATTATGTGCACACATATAAAAACATCAACATGTTTGATTATTTTCCCTATATCACATAAATATGTACAATTAGTGTGTGTCCATTAAAGATATTTTAAATAAAAAAATTAAAAAAAATTATGTTGTCACATCAATTTTCCCAAATAGAAACATCTGTAATCAGATTTTACTGGCTCTATCTTTTAAGCTTTTTTTTTTTTTTCAATAATAGACTATTGTAATCCATTGTGTCTTTTCTTTTCAAGAGCTCTCAGTTTAAGGTCTTAATTTCTAAATATTACTAGCCAGCACTGAGCATAGGTCATAGGGAGAAATGATGAGAACTGAATCTAAAATGGCAATAGGCCAGATGTATAGTGAAAATAGAAAAAAAAAATTGAGAGCAAAATTTGAAAGGATTTATATAGTATCAGAGGCTTAAATGATTAAAGGGGCAAAGGAAATTGTGTGCTGCTGGTCAAATGATATGTTACTACAGATATACAGGAGGAGGATATTTTTATATTACCAAGACTGGACAAATACATAAAGAAAATAGATAAGTGATTGATGGATGATGAGGACAGGGGAGGGGACCGGTAGGCCTTTGATAAAACAGGAAATGACTACTAATACAGTAGAGTTCCTCTTGTGTATAATTATAAAGTTCTAAAATTGTAATTGTTGCAAAACTCTGTGATAAGTATAACCTATTAAATTGAAAACATCAAATGTGTGAATTGTATAATATGTGAATTCTGTTCAGTAAAACTATTAAAAATCTATTATAGTCAATTAGAGATTATGAGATAGACCTGTTTATTTTTAAGTGTATGGAATTAAAATACACAACAGCATTATATTTTTTCTTATGAATGATAAATCAATGCAGTGGAAAATATGGTTCAGAAATAAAGGAGAAAAATAATATAAGAAAATTTTAACTAAAATTTCAAATTTCAAATTAGTAAAACAATCTAGGTAATTACAGTAAAATGTTTTGTTAAAATATTTATAGACAATGATAACAAAACTGAATTGTGGGCTGGGGATGTGGCTCAAGTGGTAATGTGCTTGCCTAGTATGCGCGGGGCTCTGGGTTCGATCCTCAGTACCACATAAAATAAAATAAAGATGTTGTGTCCACCGAAAACTGAAAAATAAATATTAAAAAATTTCTCTCTCTCTCTTTCTCTCTCTCTCTCTCTCTTTTCTCTTTCTTAAATAAAAAACCTGAATTGCACTTATAAAAGAAATTAACTAAGGCATTAAAATTTATCTTATTATTGTGAGAGTGACATCACTGAAGGTCTCAGAGAGAATGTTCTAGAAATAAGTCTCTGTATTGCAACCAAATAAACACACTTGGATTTGGCAAGACCATGAGAAGCAACTATGGCAGAACTCTGGAGTCTAGTTGAGCACATACAATACTGAGTGTAGTGATGATGAAACAAAAGCATGGAATTTGAGAATAGCCTCAATCTCCTCACCTTCAGTCTATACAGTCAAAGGGATGGTGGGCAGCCTTCCTATTTTAGCATTCTGATACCAAATTGGGCGATAAAGACCTTTCCCTCAAACATTAATCTTGTGTGTTTTGATCTGCCTGGTTGTTCACTGAGGGATCATTGCATGGGCTTGTCCTTACATCTGTCTCTCTGGCCTGAGGAGATTCCCTGAGCAGCATCTGCAGATAGAACTTAAAGGAAAATGAAACAAAACAAAACAAAACAAACAAGCAAACAAAAGACAGAACATTTTCTCTGTCTCTATCATGGTAGTGTGTGTGTGTGTGTGTGTGTGTGTGTGTGTGTGTGCGTGCACATGTGTGTCTGTCTCTTTCTCTCATTTTTTTAAAAAATTTATGGAATGTATACAGAGAATTGTATTGCGTTGTCATTACATGACTGAAAATATACAAAACTGAAAATTCAGTGATCACACAAACAAGAAATAAAACTCTTTGCAGAAATTATTTGCAGAATGAAAATTGCAGCCTCCAAATTAACATGTACTGTTAGCTCTCTCAGGGGAAAGAAAAATGAATGTGAAAAAGTTCATCATATGACCAAAAGACCTGACAAGGACAGCTTAGAGGAGGAAATATTTATGTTGGCTCATAGTTTCAGAATTTCAGTTCATGCTCCCCTGACTCATAGCTCTTGGGCTGAGGGGATGCTGAAACCATGATGGAAGGATGTGGCAGAGGAGAGCTTCACAGTTCATGATAGCCAGGAAGCAGAGCATGCTATTTCTATCTGCCAGGATAAAATACAACACCAAAAAGCATACCACCAATGAGCTGTGTCCTCCAGCAACATCCTACCTGCCTATAGTTACCACCCATTATAGTAGTTCTATCAGATCACTAATCAATCAAATGAATGAATCTACTGATAAGATTACAGCTGTCTTAATCTAACCACAGTACCTCTGAACATTTCTTCATTGTTTCACACATGAGCTTTCAGGAGACACCTCATTAATTAATTAGCATTAACTACATTTCACCCAAATTTCATTCTCCTCTCACAATGTGAAATACAATAAATCACTTACAAGAGTCCCCATACAAGACCAATACCATCATCATGGCCCTATAGTCCAAATTCAAAATCTCTTCACTGTCAAGTAAGTATTTTTATTTCATTTTTTTTGTAGTTAATGTAGATAGAATTTAAAATTTATCATCAAATAGTTTGCTGTTAGTATATAAAACCATAACTTTTTTATACATTCTTTTTAAACATCGATGTTTTTAATACATTGATTTTGAATTTTACAACTTTACTAATATTTTAATTATTTTAAACAGTTTTGGTGAAGATTTCATTGGTTCTCTTTGGAATATTATGCCATCTGCAAATATAAACAAATCAAATTTTATTTTTCAAATTAGATGCCTTTTATTTATTTTTCTTTTTAATTTCTCTCTGTAGAACTTCAAATACTAGATTGTATAAAAATAGCAAAAATGGAGATTCTTGACTTTTCTGGAACTTAAAGGAAATTGTTTCAATTTTTCCTGGTTTAGTCTAATTTTAGCTATGGGTTTGTCATATATTACCTTTATTATGTTGAGGCATAGTTCTTTTGTATTAACCTATTTTCTGTTACTATAACAAAATACCTACAGCTGTGTAACTTTACAAAGAAAACATGTTTAGTGTATAAATCTAGAAGTTGAAGGGCATGGTTTTGGCCTCATTATCTTGCTATTGTGAGAATATCAGAGTGAATAATGCCTTAATAGTAGGAGAGAGTGTAACAGGGAGAGATCACATTCCTAGGAAGGAAGCCACAGAGCAGTTCACACATAACTACAACCTTTTATAACAAATTGCTTTCTGGATAACTCATTCCAGAAGATGGGTATTTCTTTCTGAGAACAGAGATTTCAGTAACCAAAGGACTATCCAGTAAGCCACACTTCTTACAGATGACACAACCTACCAATGTGACCACATTGTGCCAAATATCCAACATATGAACCCTTGGAGGACAACTTAAATTATATAGAAATTATAGCAACTTTTTACCTAAGTTTTTGAGAACTGTTATGAAAATATTGTGAATTTTGACATATATTTTTTCTACCTCTATTGAAATGTTTGTATTATTTTTGTCCTTTATTCTATTAATTTGATGCATTACATTTATTAACAAACATGTGTTGAAATATTCTCAAGTCCCTGGAATAAATCTCATTTAATCAAATCAAAAGATCTTTTAAATGTGTTGTTGAATTTGGTTTGCTTCCATTTGGTTAAGGATATTTGTATCTGTGTTTGTCAGAAATATTGGCCTATAGTTTTATCAATAAATGGGCCAAGGACATGAACCGACAGTTTTCAGAAGAAGACATTCAATCAATCAACAAATATATGAAAAAATGTTCATCATCTCTAACAATTAGAGAAACACAAATCAAAAGCCCTCTTAAGTACCATCTCACTCCAGTCAGAATGGCAGCTATTATGAAAACAAACAATTTAAGTGTTGGCAAGGATGTGAGAAAAAAAGGCACACTCATACATTGCTGGTGGGATTGCAAATTGGTGCAGCCAATATGGAAAGCAGTATGGAGGTTCCTTGGAAAACTTTGAATGGAACCACAATTTGACCCAGCTATCCCTCTCCTCAGACTATACCCAAAGGATCTGAAAACAGCATACTACAGGGACACAGCCACATCAATGTTTATAGCAGTACAATTCACAATAGCTAAACTGTGGAGCCAACCTAGATGCCCTTCAGTGGATGAATGGATAAAAAATATGTGGCATATATACACAATGAAATATTACTCAGAAATAAAAGAGAATAGAATCATGGCATTTGCAGGTAAATGAATGCATTTGGAGAAGATAATGCTAAGTGAATGCCAATCCCAAAAAACAAATGATGAATGTTTTTCTCTGATATAAGGTGGCCGATTCATATTGGGGTTGGGAGAGGGAGCAAGGGAGGAATAGACAAACTCTAGATAGGGCAGAGGGGTGAGAGGGGTAGGGAGGGGGCAGGGGGTCAGCAATAATTGTGGAATGTGATGGACATCATTATCCAAAGAACATGTAAGAAGACATGTATTGGTGTGAACATACTTTATATACAAACAGAAATATGAAAAATTGTGTTCTATATGTGTAATAAGAATTGTGATGCATTCTACTATCATGCATTTAAAAAATAAATGCAATTAAAAATTAAGAAATATTGTCCTAGAGTTTTCTTTTCTTGTATTATCCTGTCTTGCTTCACTAACAACTTAAATCCAGACTCAATATTTTTGGAAGGGCTTGAAAGAATTAGTACTTTTCTGGTGTTTGCTAGAATTTACAAATTATACTGCCTTAGTGGGTCAAAGACAATAAATAACATTCCTATATACGTACACATGCACACACATTCAGGCTAATGGTTGGTTAAATGATTTAGAGTGAGAAACACAAGCTAGAGAACAGTGTCAGTATGTGTACATGATTTTTTTGTGCTTTATAATCATTGTGTATTCAATATGTGTGTGTTTCTAGATTATCGATATATGCTAATTGCTCTAGATTATTGATATATGCTAAATGCTGTGTGTGCTTGTGTGTATGCCTGCTTGTGTGTGTGCATGTGCATGTGTGTTATTATATATGCTCTTGATAGTAAAAGTATCTAGTGAAATTTTCTGAGTAATCTTAAATGGGTCAGGTCAGCAGTTAGGAAAGGAGAATTACAATGGAGATGAGAGTTTATGCAAATATCTCAAAGAATGAGATATGCTATTTTGAACACAAGAAGAAAGCCAGAGTGAACAGAATGGGACAGAGTAAGAAAGTATCTCAGAGAAAGAAGCTTGTCTTCTAAATGTGAGTTATATGGAAAACCATAGGAAGATTTTTACATGAGAGAAAGAATATGACTTCATTCATATTTTTTTTAATTGGCTTAACATAGGGTCTTTGGAGAATTGGATATAACTTTCCTATGTTCATATATGAATACATGACCAGTGAAACTCTATGTCATGTAAAACCCTAAGAATGGCTTAATAATTAGAATAAGTGATGCTCCATGTATGTATAATATGTCAAAACACATTCTACTGTCATGTATATCTAAAAAGAACAAATAAAAAATAAGAGATAATTATAAAAATTTGAGTATACTTTCTTCTGTAGTATTTGACTATTTGATCACAACATTTTTTCCATAATATCTCATGAAATATGTCACTTTGGCATACTATCATCAGAGGAGTGATGGTAGATGATAAAGGTTTTGTCACTTACAAATAAACAAAAAAGGTACTATTTGGTTTTAACTTACAACAAAGGATATTATGTGCCTTTACACTAATGGAAGAAAACACATACTTTAATGTCTCAGCTATAGCTTTTCAATATCAATGAACATTCTTTCAGCAAAAGGAATTCTCACAGTTTAAGCTGATATATTTTTAACATACTTAATAGTTTAAGAAAAAGTGTATCCCATGCATCTTATTTAAATCTAACAATGCTGTAAGGCAGACAGGTGAAATATTATCACCATGCTGCTAATGGAAAACCTGAGAGCAAGACATATTTTTTATAGGCCATTATTTGTTAAGCCTTTCCTTGAGTAACAGTGAAGAATATGATTTTAAAAACAACATGGTTCCTACCTTATGGTGAGAGGATCACAAGTACCACCAACAGAAGTGTAAACTTAACCCAGGAGTCTGGAGTAACTTAGAAAGACTTCTTAAAGAATCAGTATTATAGTAAATTGATTTAGGCTGAAGTGTGAGGCATAAAAATTGAGAGATGAGAAGGGCTTCCAGCAAGAACAGTAACTTAAGAGGTGTAAAATTGAGGAGTGTGTGCTATAAATGGAGAGAAGAGTAAAATGATCATAGAAGTTTGATGGTTCAATTGTAAGCATAATGCTCACAGTCTTACTAGAAATGCATGGAGTATAATTGTAAAATTTTTAGACAGAGACATAAGGTCATATTTATAATGTAGAAATGTCACACTGTCAAGTAAGGTTTCAATTTGACTGGAATAACAAAAGAATAAGGATTAGGAAAGCTGTGGATTTGCAATAATCCGTGTAATGCATATTAGGATCAGAACATAAACATTTATACTGGAAATTTGAAGGTGATAAATAATATTAAAAGGCATTTAAAAAGGAGAAAAATATGCTTTTTCTGGATTATTGGTTGAGAGGATGCACAATGGTCAATTCTGATAAGAACAGGATTGAGGAAGAACATCTCAACAATATAATAGGAGGTGAAATGATTTTAAATTAAGAGGAATTAAGGTTTTACATTTATTATACAAAAAGAGTGTGTTGATGAGAGAAGAAACATGATTTACCTGTGATTTAATCATTTTGGGGTAACTGTTACATTGACAATATACCAGGAAACAAAAGAGTACATACATTGAGAGATATTATGAGATATTGAGGAAATCAAGCTGAGAGAGACTCCTAACTAAAACTAAGATGGTTTTAATGGAGAGAGTGAGAAGTGGCTGGATTTTAGATGTGTTTTTCATTTGGATTATTATTTCAGGAAATATTGGGCATAGTGTTGGAATTAAAGAGAAGATTTACAATTATGTCAAGAATCTTGTTCTCAGCAAATTGAAACATAAATTTAACAAAAATTTACTGGAAAAAAAGTGGATTGTGAATCTGAATTTACATAGGTAAGGACAAGGTTTATAGCAAATTTAAGAGTTTATTAGATATTCAAGTGGAAATTTCCAGTAAGTCATTATGTATACAAATTTAAAGCAAGGAGAGAGTATTTGTATAGCAATATAAATTTGGCAGAAAGACAGTTTTAAGATCATGAGATAAGATGAGATCACCATGGTAGTCAGAATGACAAGTTAAAAGGGCAATGGATGGAAATCTGGAACACCAGGATAAAAAGCCAAGGAGATTAAAAACAATAAGCTAATGAGATGGGAGAAAAACTGAGAAAGTATGGAATCCTGGGAGTCAGGTAAAAGATGTCAATCAAGTAAATATGGCCTCTGTCACAAAGAGGTCAACTATTAAGTAAGAAAATAAATAAAGTATGCTCATGGAATTCAGTAATAGTGCAGTCATTGCTGATGATGGGAATGGAATCTGGAGGGCCCTGGGTGTAAAGCACCTGACACACTTGGCATTGGAGAGGAACTTGGAGGGTAAAAAAAAAAAAAAAAAAAAGATTTGAGAAGTTTGACAGTAAAGGGTGGAAAATAAGTGGGTCTTTATGTGTGTAATTCTTCCCATCAAGGAAAGTTTTGTTTGCTTTTCAACAGCAACTTTGTCATTCTAAAGAAACAGGCTATAGAAAAGCATTGGTAAAAATTTCAGGAGGAAGAATGATTAAGGAGAGTTTCCACTCACTACAGGAAGTCAAAGAACACAGGATTCCAGGGAAAAAAAGACAATTATATCTGTTTTCTGAGCTTCAAGAAGCACTGATGGGTTATAGACAGAAAAACATCACCACTTTCCAGAAGGTACTAGAAAGACCTTGTCTTAGCAATTTGCCCCAAATTCCATGCCATCTCAAATTACTTAGGAGTAATAATGATTTGAATTTTATATGTCACATTGTGAACAAAGTCCTTAAATTTCAGAGAGTTAAAAATATCACTGAAAAGATTTGGAAAGTATACAATCAAGAATTTCAACCCTTATGATAGGAAGGAAATATATAAAGAAAATAAGTGAAGCCGCTTGAATATTAAACACATGTTTTAACAGTAGAGACTCTGACACAATTTGTATTAAGCTGTAAGATGCATTGTTTAATTTTTTATAAGACAAAGTCAATCTTCAATCTCTACTATAAAGAAAACAACCAAAACACTATAGGTTCAATTAAAGAAAAATTCAAATTATTAGAAAATAATAAAATAGTAAGATTTTTCACAATTGCAGATGTGTGTGCATGTGTGTGTATACATATATATATATATTTCAGCTTAGAGCCTTCAATTTACTTTTACATTTAAATAGACTATTTTGAAGCCTTTTGAAAATAGTAGCCATGTATTTTCATATACATATATAATCTTTATGTTGATCAAATTCTTCTCAATGTCAGGAAAAACATTATAAATGTCACCATATAAAATTATAAATGTACACATAGTTAGGCATACAAATGGAAATGTATTTCTGTTTATAAGCAAGAAAAATCCAAGTTACTACCCAAAAGAATGTCTAGATATAGATAGAACATAAAACATTTTTATAAGGATACAGGATATATTATTCCTTTGATCATTCCTTGTATCTTTTGTGTATGTGTGTATGTGTTACAAATATTATTCTACTTTGTTTGTCTTTTTTTGAGTATCACATTTTTACTCATCTTCATCTGGTCTTTCTTATCCTACCACACACATATTTGTGTTAAAGAGGATCCAGATTAGAATTTATGTTTTTATTTGTTTACAGAAGAGTCTGACCTCCATTTCTCAGTGGTGATAGGTAGTCTAAAAGAAATGTTTATATATGGAATCAAAAGATACAGAATTTTCTAGTGGGCTAAAACTTTATACAATCTTTGCATCATCTAGTATGTATTTAGTGTATTAATTTACTTATACTTACATAACTCAAAATTATTCAATACAATTTTAAATAAGACCATTAACATAAAATCAAATGAAAAATGAATGAATAGAAAAATGAATAATTTAATAGAAAATTAATTCATAATTTTAGTTTCTCTGCCTATGTGAAGACATTATAATATATAAGCTGAAAGGGGGGACAACATCGCTGACATGCCAACACTATAATATATTCTAACATAAACTTTAGAGGATAAAAGGAAGCTATAGCAGATCATAACTGTCTATATGAAAGAATTTGTAGCAAAGGATGTTGTTTACATGCAGGTAAATATAATGGATTCTATACATAATTTTGTTTTATTAACATCTGAAAAATTGTTTATTGGAGTTAAATTAAGCATTCATGATATTAATGTAAAACATAGATGTTTAAGTACCTTTACAGAAAATTCATAATTGCAACAGTTCTTCATGTTACCTAAACTAATACAATGTTAATACTAAGAAGATTGTAATAAATTAACAAGGTGTATTATGATCCTCAAAGTAACTACTAAAGCATTTGAAAATCGTATAGCTAAAAATATAGGCAATAAGGTAAAATTGAGTATGAAAACTATTTACTAAACACATAGATAGTAATGGGGAAAAATGAAAGCAAAACCAAAGGATATATTAAAAATAAAACTAGTAGACTCTGAAACATACTCACAAATATTTTAAATTTAGTGGCTTGAAATCCTCAATGGAAGAAAAAAATAAAGAAAGAAATTTTCAGATTACCTAAAGAGGAAGATCCAAATTACATGTTTCTTGTGAGCAGTACACTTCAATATTATGGAAAAAAAAACCAAAAATAATTAACTATAAAATATATGCCATATAATCAGGAATACATGCACATAGTTTTGGCTATATCAGCCTAAGAGCATATGAAGAAACATTTAAGTCAAAAACGGAAGGAACAACTGAAAATAATAAATACTTGTATGTCTTTGTGCTTAACATCAGAGATTTAAAATTCATTGAACAAAACCTGACCAGATTAAAAGGAGATATAAACAAGTATGAATTGGAGTTAATGACACCCACATCCTTTTCTCAGTAATTAATGCATCAACTTGACAAAAATCTAATGGGGATGTAGACTATCTGATTGATATTATCAATCTCCTTATTTACTTGACATTGATGGACTAGCAAATTTCAACAACTGCAGATTTCACACATTTTCATTCTTTATTTGTATATATGTCACTAATGCTAAAATTGAATAAATGTCAGTCATGAAGCAAGTCTCAGTTGGTTAAAGAACATTTAACTCTACAAGGAGTGCTAATCAAAATATTTAGAAATCAATAAAAATAAAATAGCCTAAACATCCATATCTTCTAAACAACATATTTAAAAGAAAAACATCCTGAAAATAAGAACCAAGCAGGCAGTAATAAAAACAGCACTTTTCAGATTTAAAAAGCTTTATTAAAGTTTATAAGAATAGTTCTAATTTTAAGTTTTTTATATTTCAAAAAGTGCAGACATTAGTCAAATAAAAGAAATGTACAATGGAAAAAATACCAAGTCCAAATGTATTTTGGTAAAGGTGGCAGAAGAGTAAGTTTTACTGATTTTTTAAGATGAGATTAAAAAACATATTAATGGCATCAAGAATCAAAGAAATATCTAACCCACAAATACAATGTGAAATGTGTAGTAAAATTTTAAAAATATAATTCTCAATTTGCAATAACTTTTTAAAAAATTGTTAGAAATAAATTTAATGAAAATATTAAAAAACTGAACACTAACATTTATAAAACCTTATTGAGAGAATTAAGGAAAGATTTAAATGGAGAGATACTGTACACAAAATTTTCATTTCCTTATTTTAATACTTACTAGAAAGTCACATTAAACAAAACACTATTGGCATAAGTGTAGATTTTAAAACAATACAGCACAATAATATATTGAAAACAGATCCACACTTACATGACCAATTGATTTTTAACCAGAGTCAAGGTAAATCAATGGACAATTTTCTTCTTAAATTGGGCTGGAATACAATAGTAACAAAAACAGCATGGTACTGGTACCAAAACAGGCGGGTGGACCAATGATACAGAATAGAGGACACAGAAACCAACCCACAAAACTACAACTTTCT
Organism: Ictidomys tridecemlineatus; assembly: GCF_052094955.1. Classification (NCBI taxonomy): domain Eukaryota; kingdom Metazoa; phylum Chordata; class Mammalia; order Rodentia; family Sciuridae; genus Ictidomys; species Ictidomys tridecemlineatus. The sequence goes on from NC_135482.1 coordinate 128,322,624, forward strand.
TGTATTTGATAAAGGGGCTAAAAGCATGCAATGGAGGAAGGATAGCATCTTCAACAAATGGTGCTGGGAAAGCTGGAAATCCATATGCAACAAAATGAAACTGAATCCCTTTCTCTCGCCATGCACAAAAGTTAACTCAAAATGGATCAAGGAGCTCGATATCAAATCAGAGACACGGCATCTGATAGAAGAGAAAGTTGGCTACGACCTACATGCTGTGGGGTTGGGCTCCAAATTCCTCAATAGGACACCCATAGCACAATAGTTAACATCTAGAATCAACAAATGGGACTTACTCAAACTAAAAAGTTTTTTCTCAGCAAAAGAAACAATAAGAGAGGTAAATAGGGAGCCTACATCATGGGAACAAATCTTTACTCCTCACACTTCAGATAGAGCCCTAATATCCAGAGTATATAAAGAACTCAGAAAATTAGACAATAAGATAACAAATAATCCCATCAACAAATGGGCCAAGGACTTGAACAGACAATTCTCAGAGGAGGACATACAATCAATCAACAAGTACATGAAAAAATGCTCACCATCTCTAGCAGTCAGAGAAATGCAAATCAAAACCACCCTAAGATACCATCTCACTCCAGTAAGATTGGCAGCCATTACAAAGTCAAACAACAATAAGTGCTGGCGAGGATGTGGGGAAAAGGGTACACTTGTACATTGTTGGTGGGACTGCAAATTGGTGCAGCCAATTTGGAAAGCAGTATGGAGATTTCTTGGAAAGCTGGGAATGGAACCACCATTTGACCCAGCTATCCCCCTTCTCGGTCTATTCCCTAAAGATCTAAAAAGAGCATGCTACAGGGACACTGCTACATCGATGTTCATAGCAGCACAATTCACAATAGCAAGACTGTGGAACCAACCTAGATGCCCTTCAATAGACGAATGGATAAAAAAAATGTGGCATTTATATACAATGGAGTATTACTCTGCATTAAGAAATGACAAAATCATAGAATTTGGAGGGAAATGGATGGCATTAGAGCAGATTATGCTAAGCGAAGCTAGCCAAGCCCTAAAAAACAAATGCCAAATGTCTTCTTTGATATAAGGAGAGTAATTAAGAACAGACTAGGGAAGAAGAGCACGAGAAGAAGACCATCATTAAACAAGGTTGAGAGGTGGGAGGGAAAGGGAGAGAGAAGGGAAATTGCATGGAAATGGAACGAGACCCTCAGGGTTATACAAAATTACATACAAGAGGAAGTGAGGGGAAAGGGAAAAATAATACAAGGGGGAAGAATGAATTACAGTAGGGGGGGTAGAGAGAGAAGAGGGGAGGGGAGGGGAGGGGAGGGGGGATAGTAGAGGATAGGAAAGGCAGCACAATACAACAGACACTAGGATGGCAATATGTAAAGCAATGGAAGTGTAACTGATGTGATTCTGCAAGCTGTATAAGGGGTAAAATGGGAGTGCATAACCCACTTGAATCAAAATGTGAAATATGATGTATCAAGAACTATGTAATGGAGGGGTAAAACAAGATAATACAAATGGAAGAAATGATTTACAGTAGAAGGGGTAGAGAGAGAAAAGGGGAGGGGAGGGGAGGGGAGGGGAGGGGGGATAGTAGAGAATAGGACTGACAGCAGAATACATTAGACACTAGAAAGGCAATATGTCAATCAATGGAAGGGTAACTGATGTGATACAGCAATCTGTATACGGGGTAAAGTTGGGAGTTCATAACCCGCTTGAATCAAACTGTGAAATATGATGTATTAAGAACTGTGTAAGGTTTTGAACGACCAACAATAAAAAAATAAATAAACACATAAATAAATAAATAAATAAATAAATAAATAAAATTGGGCTGGAATAAATTATTATAAAATGAAAAGAAAACAAAATGAAAACTTTTATTCTATTCAATATTCAAAAGTAGACTCAAAATAGAACATGGACCTAAATAAGAGGTTAAACTGTGAAACTTTTTGAAGAAAACATAACAATAATTTTTGGAATATTGAATTAGACTAAATTTCTGAAACACAACTAAAACATAAACCAAACAAGGAAAATTGTATACAATAGAAATATACAAAATAATGTATATAAATATCCACTGATCATAAGCTAAGCAATATTTATTGTTCATCTGTAAAGGGATTCAATGTTATACACATTATGTATGTTAAAATTAAATAACAGACTAATAGTGTCAAATGTTTTTGAAAACATGGGGAAATTTAAATTTTTAAAAATGTGATAGGGTGTGAGCATAAACTAGACGTTCATTTTGAAAATGTATTATAAGGGCAAATATATGTTTATCATATAAATAAAAATATAGTTATTTTCCTAAAAATGATTGACATATTTATACACACAAATATGCAAATGTATGCAAATATTCATGTTAGCATTATTAATAGTGGAATATTATCAGTAGTGGAAAATGGAAACATCATAAATGTCCATTAGTTTTTGAATGAGAAAATATGTGATATGTCCATACTATTACTATTCAAAAATAAAAGGAATCAAGGGGTTGTGAATGCATCATTGATTCTCAAAAAGTTTCAGCACAAAGAATACAGTCAGGCCCCAAATATTGAATTTTGTATGAGTCAGTTATACAGATTTCCAAGGACAAAATTTTTGTGTGAGAAAAGTTAATTGGCAACCTAGAACTAAGAATCAAGAGTTTGAATTGACTATAAAGTACCACAAGAGAACATTTGAAAAATGATGAAAAAATCCTCTTGATTATGTCATAATCATTAAGTAAAATTTCAATGTCATCAAATTGTACCCTTAAATATTTATTTTTTACACAAAAAACCTGCCAGAAAACAAAGAATAATAAACAGATATTATTAACCAATATTGTGATAATTAATCTGAAAATCCAGATTAAATGGCACATTTAAACCACATATTAAACTACACATTAAACTACACATAAAAATATATTACTATAACTAACACAAAATAAAGAGCAAATTTGATTAATATTGTACTTAATAAAGATATCTAATATGTAAATAGAACCTTTCTATAGTAAAAACTTCAACTTGAGATAACTTCAATTATTAATTCTTTCAAATTATAGAAGAGATTATATCAGTTACACAAAATGCTTATTAAAATATTAGAAATAATAAATAATTCTCAGCTCATTATTATGATCAAAAAGTATATAAAATATTACAAGAAAATAAATTCAGATATATATTATAAACAAGTACAAAATTACTTAACAAATGTAACAGTAAATTGAATCTAACAACACATAAAAAGAATTCTTTTTTATGTCCAAGAGGGTAGATAAAGAAATTATGGCCAAAGAGTACAATCACATATTATTTAGGATTATATTGAGGAAATCTTGTTACATGTTACAACAGTTCCTTCAAATTTACAGTTAATTAAATATTAGAAAATTTAATGATGTAATTAACCATATCACCAAAATATGTGTGGATAAAGCATACAATCAACTCGGCAAATGCATAAAAAACTATATAAATTTCAACACTCATTTTTAAATTTGTTCTTTCTGGATATATATATATATATATATATATATATATATATATATATATATATAACAGGAGAGCATATTTTGACATATTACACATACATAGAACAGGTATAATTTATTCTAATTAGTATCCTATTATTGTTTTGTATATGTATGATGTTAGATTGGTCATGTATTTATATATATGGACAGAAAAGATATGTCTGATTTATTTTACTGTCTTTTCTAGTCCAGTCCCTCCTCCCTTTCCTTCATTTTCTTTGTCTAGTCCAATGAACATCTCATCTTCCCCTCACTTGTTTTGGGTTTGCATCCACAAATCAGGGAGAACATTCTGCCTTTGTTTTTTGGGGACTGGCTTATTTCACTTAGCATGATATTCTCCAGTTCCATCAATTTACCTGCACATGCCATTATTTCATTCTTCTTTATTGCTGAGTAATATTCCATTTTGTAAAAATACCACATTTTCTTTATCTGTTCATCTATTGTAGGGCTCCTAGTTTGGTTCCATTGCTTGGCAATTGTGAATTGAGGTGTTATAAACATTGAAGTGGCTGTGTCACTATAGTATGCTGATTTGAAGTCCTTTGTGTATAAACTGGCAAGTGGGATAAATGGGTCAAATGGTCGTTCCATTCCAACTTCTCTAAGGAGTCTCCATATGCTTTCCATAGTGGTTACACCATTTTGCAGTTACACCATTTTGCAGTTTCACCAGTAGCATATAAGTGAACCTTTTCCCCCAACATCCTTGCCAACATTTATTGTTTCTTATATCTTGATAACTGCCATTCTGACTGGGGCGAAATGAAATCTCAATGTAGTTTTGATTTGTATTTCTCTAATTGCTAGAAATGTTGAACATATATTTTGACCATTTGTGCTCTTTTTCTGTGAAGTGTCTGTTCAGTTCCTTAGTCCATTTATTAATTGAGTTATTTGGTGTTTTTCTAGCATTCAGTGTTTTGAGTTATTGGTACATACTGGAGATTGATAACTCTATATGAATCCTGGCAGTATAGATTTTCTACTGAGCCTACATTCTGTATGGCTCTCTCTTCATAGTCTTAACTGTTTCCTTTGCTGTAAAGAAGCTTTTTAGTTTGATTCTATCCCATTATTGACTTTTGGTTTTACTTCTTGCACTTTTAGGAGTCTTATTGAGGAAGTTGGTTCCTAAACTGACATGGTGAAGAATTGGGTCTACTTTTTATTCTAGTAAATTGAATCCAACAATACATAAAAAGAGTCTCTGGTCTAATGTGTAGGTCATCCTTGATCCTCTTTGAGCTGAGTTTTTTTCTACCCATTTTTGATAAGAGTGGAAATTCAAAGATCATGTAATTTTAATTATGTGAGGAAATCTCATATTTTCCCATAGGAGCTTCACTATTTCACATTACCACAAACAGTAAACAGCTTTATAATTTCTCATCTTTGCCAACATTTGTTATTTTCTGTTTTCTCTTGATAGTGAAATTATGAATCATTATTGTTTTGATTTGTCTTTTTATAACAATCAGTGACATTGATCATTTTTTCATCTACCCATTGTTTGTTTGTATTTACTCTTTGTAGAAAAGTCTATTTGAGTTAAGTGCCCACTTCTTAATCAGCTTGTTTTTTGCCATTGAGTTAAAAGAGAGCCTTATACATTAAGGATGTTAAATCTTTCTTATATTCACAAAGATTTGCAAATTCTTTAACTCTGTTGATTGTCTCCTTTCTTCAATTTTTAAACTTGATGTAGTTTCATATTTCACTTTTGCTTTGTTTTTATAACCATTAAACCATTTCCAAGTCCAATGGAATAAAGCATTTCTCTACATTTTTTTCCCTAGAAATTCTACAGTATCACACTTTGTGTTTAGGACTTTATATGGAGTGAAATTTGTATGTTGAGTGAGGTAAAGATCCAACTGTACTCTTGCATTTGGATTGCTATGTAGCTTTGGCATTTTTATCAAGGATCAGCTGATCATATATGTCATACAGGAATTTATTATCTTTATTCTATTCCATTGTTGTCTTCATCTTTATATTAATTTGATTGTTATTGCTCTGAAAACAGAAAATATAAGAACTTCAATTTTGCTTTTCTTTCTCAAGATTGTCCAAATATATGGAATTCATTAAAATTTCATGTGATTTTTAACATTTCTTTCTATATTCAAAAATACCTTTTGGATTTTGATAGAGATTGCATTGAATCTACAGATCCCTTTGGGTAGTATGAATATTATGACGGTAGTACGTTATTTAATCCACAAAACAGGATGTTTTCCATTTATTTCAGTCATTTTTAATTCATGATGGTAATATTTTGTAGCTTTTGTTGCACAAGTCTTTTATATCCTTGATTAAGTATATTCCCAAGTTTAAAAAAAACAAGTGTAGTCACTTTAAATGGTAGGTTTCTTTTCAGATTGTTCATTGTTAATGCATAGAAAAGCAGAAAATTTTATTGATTTTGTATCCTGCAAATTTTCTGAATTAATTTATAAGTTCTAATATTTATTTGTGTGTGTTTGTGGAGTGAAGGTTGGGGAGAGATCTTTAGAATTTCCCACATATAAATTCATACATCTATGAACAAAGATACTTTCACTCCTTCTTCCCAATTTGATGTTCATTTGTTTTTCCTAATATCTATGATGAGAACTTCCAAAGCTATTTTAAATGTCTTCTTATTTTTTTTAAATACAAATTAGCAAGTTTAATTTATGTGGATATGTAAGTGGGCTTGACCATTCAGCACAATTGGTTTAAGTATTTTTAAAAATTTGAAGAATATATTTTCTTGATTATTCTAATGCTATTGAATCAAGTTAGACAAGTAATGGCAAAAACATAAATATGGAGGACAATAGAACAAAATAATCCAAATATAGAATACACCTATCTCAGTTAAAGAAAAGAAATGGAGAAAAAACAATCTTTTTCACCACACGGTAATAGTCAGACTTAATGTACCTGGAAAAACACAATTTTCACATATGTCTTTACACAAAATCACACAATGAACAAAAAAATTCTTATATTAGACCTTATGGAAAAATACAAAATTGGTCATATGTCTAATGAAAGGGATAAATTATAAATTATTTAGAATAAAATATTGAAATAGTTCAAAATATTAAGTAAATATTTCTTAGATAAGAAAAGGATGAGGAATAAAACTCATAAATTAGGAATTATGATTAATACTTGTATTATTATCTTAGGATAATCAGTAAATTAATAAATGGGAAAGCTACAGAATAAGAGACAACATATGTTATTTACATGTTATTGTCATATGCATATACACATGCAAAATAAGAAAATACTAAAGATGGTGTTGAAACATTCCAAAAGCACACAAAAAGTTACTTAAAACATGATTTAATTATAGAATGAAGATTTAAAGTTACAATATTTTTTTACTACGTAGCTACAACAAATTTTAAAATAGAATACATAGACCAATAGTACTGGGTGTTAATAATGTTTGGAGAAATCAAAACCCCATTAGTATTAATACATATCTATAATGACATACAATTGGCTCTTGTTTATAAAATTCTTAGACTTACTGGCCAAATTGCATAACTAAAACAGAAGATAAATTTGAAGTGGGTATGGTAGTAAAAGCCTGTAACTCCAACTATTCTGGTAGCTGATGAAGAAGGATCATAAGTTTGAGACCAGATTCAACAATTTAGAGAGACTTATCTCAAAATAAACTACAAAAATAGGGGTTAAGAGGCTTTATAGCATGTGTGAGATTCAATTCCCATCACACACACATACACACAAACACACACAAAAGCACAAAGGCAAAATTGATACATGAGACATAAGAGGTAGGCATAAAAATAAAATGAAATAATATACATATACTAGGTAAAAGGAAGTTGCTAAAAGACATAAGATAAAGTAGCCTTTTGTTAAAACTATTTATCAAGAAATATTATTAGATATTAAGGCATAAATTTGACAAATTGAAGTTAACTCCACCAGGAAGACATGAAAATTTTAATTGGGCCAGAACAATAGTTTCAAAAACATATAAAGCAAAAATTTATATATATATATATATATATATATATATATATATATATATATATATATAAATTAAGGAAATAGACAAATGTATATAATCAAATTTTAAAATATAATATAGCCATAGAAAATTTGCACAATATCATTAGTATGTGCATTTAATGGATATACAGATTGAAATGTTGAACATTTCTAAGAAATAATACAAAAATATCAACTTAAAGTAAGCCACATATAAACAAATTAAATAGAATATAAATACACTTTACAGAGTTTTAACAAAGGCAAAATGTTGTACGTTAAAAAGGCTGGTAAAATTTCAAGAGATCAATAGGAAAAAAATGCAAACAACCAATTCCAGGGATGACTGAAGAAGATATTATTAAAGGGTCTAAATTTATTAAAAGTAAATTAGAAGAAAAAGAAAAATCTTCAATATGTTGGAGTATGGATGAAACTTGATGTTATCATGCTAAGTGAAATAAGCAAGAGAAGGACAAACAGAGCATGTTATCAGTATTTGACATATGTAATATGATCAAAATCAGAAACAAAAACAGAATCGTAGTTGCCAGGGTCTGGAAGAAGAGGAAATGGGAAATTAACAATCAGTAGATGTAGAGTTCAGGAATGCAAGAGAAAATTCTAGCAATCTGTTGTACAACATTGTGCACATTGTTAACAATTTTGTTATAAGTACAAAAAAATCTCTTATGAATGTAAATCTCATGTTGTCCTCTTACTACAATAAAAAACAAAAATAAACAAGAATATATGTACAACAAAATTTCCACAACATTTAAAAATATAGCTAGAAGGGTAATTTTCAAAATATTAACAAAAATTGTTATAATGTAAAGGAAAACATTAATACCATTAAATTTATAAAAGCAATTAGAATTTTTAATTACAATTATTCCAAAAAAGAGTAATCCATAGACAAATGTCCTCACCAATGAATGTACTAAAATATACTCCTACTAGGGAGCCAAATTTCACCATGCTGAAACATTTGGTGGGGCTGGTAATGAATAAAAGAGTGGTAAACAATGATTTTAATGAAGTAGAGGGGTGTTCAGATATTGTCCATTAAGATTTACATAGTTGAAATACAGTAATTTTTTTCATTTCATTAATTATGGTTTAAATTCAATTAGAATTTATGACATATGTTTTTGGGAAGGTGACTGAATTAAGGGTCTTGAACTGTCCTGTGACAGAGGTGATGTCCCTCCTGGGAATTTTCTGCAAGAAGGCATGGATTTGAGACTGCTCAGTTGCTGCGGTGACACCCTTTCAAAAGGAAATTGTGTGTCAGTCACAGATTTATCAATTCTGAACCTTGGGTTCAAACACCAATTGAAAGTTATGGGTGTAGGGGGCTGGGGATGTGGCTCAAGCGGTAGCGCGCTCGCCTGGCATGCGTGCGGCCCAGGTTCGATCCTCAGCACCACATACCAACAAAGATGTTATGTCCACCGAAAACTAAAAAATAAAAATTAAAAAAATCTTTCTCTCTCTCTCTTTAAAAAAAAAAAAAAAGTTATGGGTGCAAGCCAATAATCATAATTGAGCTGCTTATACTCATGACCTTGGTTCTGCTTACTTTGAAGAAACTTTCTCACAATAAATCCTATTGATGTTTATACCTGTATAACAAACGTGCTAAGCTTGTCATGGTGTGTCACTACCTCTCTATCAGGGTTGTAGTCAACCACCACGGCCCAGATTTTTCTCTGTTTTTGTTTGTCTTTTCTCCATCACCTTATGCCCTCTCTTGTACCTGAATAAACAGTCATGCTGAACTTGGCATGCTATGTCATTTTTGCTTTAGGTTTCGTAGGGTTTTCCTTCATAAAATTTACCCATTTATGGTGGTTTAGGTTTAAATTTTAGCATTGGAATTGGCTATGCTATTGTTTAAATTTTGGTGGATCTTTCCTAGGCTTAATGACATTTTTAATTTTTTTGGGGGGGACATTTGTATTATTTGGGTATACTATGGCAAAAGCTACTTAAGTATATCTTGAAATTTAGGTGCCTATTATAATAATTTGGTGTTCTATTACTGTGTCTTTTAATGAGGTTATAATTATGAATGATAAATTATTATGTGTATTAAGGCAACTTTATTAACTGAAAATTCTCTGATTCATTATACTAGATCAGTGCCAAGTAATGAATAGTGGAGAGAGAAGATTAGTATTACAGTTGAACCTTATGATATTATCTCATTTTATGCATGCCCCACTAGAAGATTAAAAATTCAAGAAAATTTGCCACCTGGAAATACTAGCCTATCTTTAAGCAAAGCTTTAAAAAATAATATATGTGTATGCATACAAATATGTTATGTGATATGTTCAATATAACACATGATACTATCTATAATCTCCTTAAGCACAAATGTTTTTCTTCTTTCTAGCTTAGTATTTTGCCTATTCAATGATTCAACAAAATTATTACAGAGAATTACTGAACTGAGATTACTATGTATACACTGGGACTCTGCCAGAATCAAATATAATATGTCATTCCAAGCAATTTTCAAAATGTGTCTGGTTTCCATCATCTAAACACAGTTGTTTTTTTTGTTTTTTTTTTGTTTTTTAACTAGAGGTGGGGCTAGGTGCTTGTTGGTGAAGCAAGTCCCACACTAACTCACTGGCTTCATTAAGGAAAGTATCCTACTTCTTGCTTACCTCAGAAGAATTAGTCATCTATAGCATCTCTCATATGTTCTTGCATCTGCTATTTTCCACTGGTTTTAAAAGAAATATATCCTTTTATTCCAAAAAGAGTAAAATTCTCTTGTAAAAATCAAAGATGAAACACCCAGTTCAGTTTTAAATCTGAATTTACTTTTCTTCACTGAAAGAAGGAAAATTAGCAACCCAAAACAAACTTATCAAATGTTCAATTGAAATTGCTTCACAAATGTAATCTAATATATCTAAGACTACAATAAATTACATTTTAGAAAATTTATAAATTGGGAAGAACACATGATAATTTATGAAAAAATATTCCTTATTCCTACCAAATTAAAAATAGCATGAAATGGCTTTAATATGTGTGTGTGTGTGTGTGTATTTCTCTAAATCCTGTATGGAAGTTGAAGAGCTGTTAAAAAATAACTTTATCAGTAACAAAATAAGTATTATTTCCTGAATTTTTGAAATACAATCTATGGAGTTAATTTAAAAAATATGCGAGTACAGCCAGGTCTTTGTATTTGCAGTTTTTGTACCTGCGAATTAAATTGCTTGTGGATCAAAAATACTTGGGAAAAATCATCTGTACTGAACAAGTATAGACATGTTTATGCTTGTCAATATTCTAAATAATGCAGTGAAGTATACCAACAATGTATATAATATAAATATTGTATTAACGATCGTAAATAACTAAGATATGATTTAAAATAGGCATATATAGTAGGCTCTATGCAATTACTATGCCTTTTTATATAAGATTTGAATACCTGATGATTTGGGTATCCAAATCATACTGGAATCAATTCTTCCCAATACTAAGGGATGACTATCACCAACAAAAATCACATTTTTTTTTCAAACAGAAAACAATGCTCTATTAGAGTATGTAGTTCAGTCATAAGATTCTTTGCAGTTTTAATAACAGTGTGGATAGTTTTAAATGTGAACAGTATCTTGTCTTTTGCCGAAGGGAATCAGCCTCCCTGTAAAGTGAAAATGGGATGTGGGAATTGAGCTTTGTTGCCAGAATTTCTGGCACTCTCTCAGGAGCTTCATCTTCAAGAGCAATACAATTAATTTCCACCTGCAGAGAAAGGCCTTTACCCTACTGCATTATCCTAGGCAGCAGGAGATCTAGGTTCTCAGCCCTGTGCTTCCCAGTACAAAATGTGGAATGCTGAGTGAACTACTTAATCATGTGTGTCTGGGTTGCCCTTTACCATAAAAAGGCAAAGCGATTCTGGTGTTACTAGTCTCACAGTGCTATTTCAAGGAGAAATAGGAACATATTTGATTGATAGAGGCATTTAAATACTTTAAAATAAATGATATTGGCAAGTGATTGAAGTATTCCAGATGTCTTTAATCACTCCCTGCCTAATATTGTCCCTTCAAATGTTTATCAGATGAATCATAGGGGTCTGAGACATGACCTCTCAAATGCTAAGAGACATTCAAAAGCAGTAAGGCAAATTATTCTTCTGGGAGAAATCATCTTTTGGCCAAAGACATAGGTGTATTTCTCTGAAGTCACCACTTCTATTATATCTTTCCAAATTTAAAAAATCAGAGATGCTTCTCAATGCCAATATGACCAAGCTGAAAAACTTCAACTTGTCATTTAGGACCACAGAGGAAAGATCCCTTACCATACTTTGCATGGTATCTCCTAATGTAGCAATTATAAAATGGCCATTTTGTTGAAAATGAAACCAAGAGTTTATGCACACATATATTTCATCTGGAAGACATGTCTTCCCATATCTTCAAATCACTTCTTCTGGGACATTTCCATTAACTCTCTCATTCTATTTAAATTTAGATTTATATACTAAATTTCTAAGGTACTTAAATATTTTTCTTTCTTTGTTTTGCTATTCAAATATCTACTGTGTATGCACATAGTATATAGTGTTACGGTTTGGATCTTGTCACAGCAATGAAAACCTAATTGACACACACAGCAGTCACTTATGCAAACATTGCTCTTATTAAATATAGTAAGGATGCAGGGATATTTTACTTCCAGTAATAGGTGGTTTTTAAAAATATGAAACATTTATTGCATAAAATATTTGAGTTACACTTTAAAAATCATAATTCTTATGACCAATGGTAATTAACATCTTATTCTTTGATTAAGAAATTAAAAATCTGGGAAGCCATTATGCATTCAAATTTGGAAAGCTATAAATGTGAGGAACAGTATTCCAAAAGGTCTACGTCCAAAATATATTTTACTTAAACTTCACTGTGGTCTGATTCATTTTATTCTTCAGTTTTATTTATTTATTTATTAGATGTTGCTAGATCTTTATTTTGTTCATTTATTTATATACAGTGCTGAGAATAAAACACAGTGCCTCACACACGTGAGACAAGTACTCTACCACTAAGCCACAACTCCAGCCTGTGTTCTTCAGTTTTATTTTTTATCAGTGTCTGCAATGGCTTCTGTCCAATTTGGACACTAGATAAGATGTACATGGTAAATATAAAAAAAATGGGAGAAAAGTAACCATATGTAGAGTGATGACTATTTCCCACGTTGGGTTTTTCCAAGAATCCTAGAGGTAATTAAAAACAAATCCAATTAAAAATCCAAACTGCAGTTTATCAGTTAATTGGGGACACTTATACTAATTTTTCCCACGTTGAGTTTAGGAAAACGCTTAAATCTAATGATACCCATTGTAGAAGAATGACAGAACTAACTTGTTGATACATAAGACACATTTTTAAAGATAATTCTCAACTGATTAGGTTACCATCTGAATTCAAACCTTACCTTGTCTGATTAGCACAAAACACAATGTAGGATTATATGAAAGGCAGTATTGATTGATTCTTTCCAGCAGGCTTCCCTGCATGATATGAGCTGGATGAATAAAAACAACTTTACTCTGACAAAACAGATGGGAATTGTAACAGATGGAATTTGTAGAGATATGCCAAAAGGAGAAGTCCAACATTCTACCTCCAAATGAATTCAGAGTATATGGCATTATCCTGGTAAATTTTTCCACTCCATAAAGATAAAATAAAGATTTTTGTGTTTTGTTCGCAACTCTATTCTGTGTTATTTAAATAGCACCTGGAATAACTGTTACAGAATTTATTGGATCAGAATTAATCAATAAAAGTAAATCTATGAGAGAAAAAAATTCACATTACTCAAGTTGAATTTTACTTTGTTAAAAACAAAAAAAGTAAATAAATAAATACAATCAAAATGGTAGACAGTCAAGTCAACAGTTGACAGGAACCAGAACATGTATATTTGTGAATAAAATGAATGTAGATCCAATGTAGATTTCTGGGTAGATCCACATGAAATTCAAATATCTTGCACAGGGGGCTCTGGGTGCATGGCAATTTTTGTCTGGTTAGTGAGATTGCTTAAATGTTTAATATTTTTGAGTTTAAATATCTTAGTTTCCTAAAGGATAAAATTGAAAAAAAAAAGTTTAAAATGCTCAAGCAGAAAATGTACCATGACATATCAGAAACTAATCAGTATCAATACTTATAGAACCATATTCCAGATTAAAAAAATTATTCCTAAGAATATATATGTATGCAAGTGTGTGTGTGTGTGTGTGTGTGTGTGTGTGTATACACATGTTCATAATTATGGCAAAATTTATACTCAAAATGAAACACTTTCAAAAACAAGAAAAAATATTTATTGGGCATTTTAATTGAATACAATTATAATATATTTAGCTTTTCTCTAACAGTGTTTGAAAGAGTATTTATCACTCACAGAATTTGTTGTTGTGCATTGCCAGCAATTTTACTACAGTGAGTAACTGAGCTTCAGGTTGAGATTGTTACAGCATTCAGATTGCTCCATTTCTAGTGTGGTTTATAAGTGTCTGTATTTTACAACACAGGACAAAGTAGTAGCACCTGTATAGTATGTAAACATTCTATAGTAAAGACAAAGGATAAAAAAGGTGGTAGAAATGTATCATACTTATGGTCTGTGATTGTACATTGCAAAACTATTTTGCTAACATTGGTCAAAATCTGTCATATGGTTAGTCTAAAGGCAGTAAAATCATAATTAACTTCTAAGATGTTATTACAAGTCACAATTTTCATCAAGGATGCATCTTCCAGATTTCTAAAGCAAGGAAAGTAGGTGGGAAAAATGAAGCCTAAGCTATTATTCATATATTATTATGAAAATATTTTAAACAAAAAATAAAATATACCATGTAAAAATTTTATCAAAATCACTAAGTTTATAGATGCATTAATGACAAATCTCTTTGCTAGTTGTTTTCTGCTATCATTCCCAGGTTTGTATAACAAGAGTAACCCAGTTATTTTGAATAACATGCTTAGAAATATGATTTTGATTCATTTGTGGTTAATATTTTGCTAATAAAATATATATGCAATGAAAATTTATATAGTAAATTGAAAAAAAAAACAGTTCAATGGGAATTAAAACACAGGATTGACTCAGACATGTTCCATCAAACAGCCTGATGGAATGAAGAAAATTTGAATTTTCTTAATTTTTATGTTAAAATGTCAATACTATGGATACTAAATTCACAATATCCTCAATACTGTTTTTGAAAAACTCTTAAATTATATAAATATTATTGACTTATGGACATATTTTGGTAATGAATAGTCAAAAAGAATGTCCAAAGGTCACTTGTAAAGATAGTCACTGAATTTAATGTATATTTCAATTTGGGCATGTTTAAGATGTGTTTGTAATAATCATAAATACATATGTGCATAATGTTTTTCTTGGATACTTAGTTTCACTTTTGTTCACAAATAATCACCATGGAGGTCACAGCTCAATTGTTGTCCCATGACAT
The DNA here is from genome assembly GCF_052094955.1 of Ictidomys tridecemlineatus. Lineage (NCBI taxonomy): Eukaryota > Metazoa > Chordata > Mammalia > Rodentia > Sciuridae > Ictidomys > Ictidomys tridecemlineatus. Next base: position 128,337,749 of record NC_135482.1, read on the forward strand.
TGTGAATTTCTCTTAGACAAAATCACTTCATTTTGCGGAAATACTATGATTTACTTCACCAGCTTTCACTGATGAAAGTGTTAATTATTTCACATACATGGCTGCTATATGCATTCCTGCAGTAAGTAACTTTGTTCCTTCATTCTGCACAATATTTTGAGTATAAATTCTTCGAATTGAAGTTGCCTTGTCAGGTGGAAAAATGCATAAGATATTGCCAAAGTTGTGTCTATAACAGTTGCATTTTTATCCTTCTTAGTAGTGAATGTGATGAGTTCTTTCCTGAAGCCCCTTTCAAGAACATGTGGTCACATTTTCAAATATTAATAAACTTAAGAAATGGAAAAATAATATTTAATTTATAAATTTTCATAATAAAATCCAGTTTGAGCTGATTTCATATGTTTAAGAGCCATTTGCTTGCATTTTTCTCAAATATTTTCTCTAATATTACTAGATTGTTTTATTATAGGATTGCTGGGCTTTTTCTTTCCTATTGCTTAGAAGCCTTTTTCATAGTAAGGACATCAGTCCCTTGTGGAATATGAATTTGGACATCTTCTGTTATAAATTTTGAATTTGTGTTGTACCTGAGACAGGTCTCCCTGGACTGAAAGGCAGTTTAGTGTTTTCAGTAAGTGCAGTTCTGAATGTGTCTACTAACATTTTGCCTCTGGGTTTGTGGATGAGATAACCACACTTTGCTAGTATTTTTCCCATAGACAGGGATGAACGTCTAGGTCTCCTCCTTCCCACTTAGCTATCAGAAGCTCTCAGATCACATCTTAAACCTCCTCTCCAGAGACCCACTCAGATTTCAGTTTCTTCTTCCTCGTCGAGAAGGGACAGGTCTAAAGTGTTTTTGAGTTCAGTCACCAGTACACACACACCATTCCCTTTCTCTACATACCTGCAAGTGTTTCCTTGCCTCATTGTAAGCCTGTGCTACTAATGTTCATTGGTATTTTGCTTTTCATAAGAGTATTTCTTTAGATATTTTTTTATTTATTAATATGTTTTTTCATGTCCTCCTTGTTATTAATCACAGATAGAAAAAAGCTTCCAACTCCAAGAACATAAAGGAGTTCACCCATGTATACATCTAGTGGACATAGAATATTTTTTAACTTTAAATTTTTGATCTGTAACACTTTTTAATTCATTTTTTATTAATTTCTCATTTATTTATTTTGTAACAAAATCTGTTTTGATCATGTATTTCTCAGGTTTGTCTCATTTCGGTCATTTACTTAATCTCAATGTAATGAAACCCAACATTATATGTGATTTATTATTTTGTATCTAATTGGATTGAATTACTGCATTTACAGTGGTTTCTGAACTTCTGGTTTTTAGGCTTCTTGTAGTTCCCTATCAATTCCTGTGGCTCATCCCCATGTTTCTCCTCATGATTTGTTCTAGGATTCCTCTTTTGGTGACATTGAAGCACAATTTGTTCTTTTTGAATTTTTTTTTCCTGATCTTTGTTTCTTTGAAAACACAGATTGTGTATTTTTGTAACTTTGGTTATTCTTATCCTTTATATTCACAGAATTTCCTGCATTTTCCACCATATCTAAAAATGCTCAGGGATTTGAAAATAAAGTACTTAAAAATCTCTTAATAAGCTGGGCACGGTCTTGCATGCCTGTAATCCCAGAGGTTTGGGAGGTTGAGACTAGAATATTGGGAGTTCAAAGCCAGTCTCAGCAAAATCGAGGCACTAAGCAACTCAGTGAGACTTTGTCTCTAAATAAAATACAAAATAGGGCTGGGAATGTTGTCCAGTGATCTAGTGTTCTTGAGTTCAGTCACCAGTACACACACACACACACACACACACACACACACACACACAAACAAAAACTCTTAATATAATCTTTTGTTTCTGAAATTAGAAAGCTCAAGCCACGTAAAGTACAATCTTAGATTCACTACTAAATTCTCATAAGACTCAGTGAAAGTAGTTCACCTAAATTATTTTTATTCATTTTACATTTTTCCTTCCCAGATAATGATGATTTTAAAAATCTACTTCTCCAAAGTTCACCACCAGAATAGAAAAAAATTATATGTACCATGGTTTCAAGGAAGCATAAAGGAACCGAGATCACCTTTGACCTTTTGGATAATGAAGCCAAACGTATATTAGCAGCTTACCTCAAAATATTCAATGCAGTTTCATTTATGCTCTGTACAGAAGGTCCTTAATAAAGATGGACTTTGGCAATATTCACAAATAGTTGTATTTTGTCTTTGAAGAAAGATGTAATTATTTTATAAAGGGTTACATTGATCTCAGACACTTTTTCAATGCTGGACATGGTTGTATTGAAGAATAAGATAAGATCAAATATTTTTGTTCTGCTTTCACTCATGCTTGTTTCTTCTCAAATTAATCCTAATTTTAGTTGTCAGGATTCTAGTTATGAGTGTTTCATCTCTTATGACCATTTCTGTCTAGATATGCAGAGGTCATTTGTATGATATTTGACTCTATTGATGCTAAAGCTGTAGAACTGAACACCACATGGACTCTTTACACTCCATAATAAAAATGGAGTTTGGAACTCCTGATGTGTGGCAGAGGGCAGATAAAGAAAAAAAAGTGATGAAGAAATGCAATATCCTATGAAAGAAACTTTGATGGGGCTTCATTTTCATACCTTTATTTATATATAAAATAGTAAAATAATTGTTACATTGTAAAACATAATATTCTCATATGTATATTTTTGAAATGATTATTAAGCTAATTAGCATATCGGCTTACATAATTAATTTTTAGTAAGAACATTTAAGATATAATATCTTAGTAAAAGATATATTTCAAGTATAAAAGGATTATTATTAACAATAGTCACCATATTTTGTAACAGCTCTCCAGAATTTATTCATCTTGTCTAATTGAAACTTTGTGTCTTTTAAACCATATAGAGAGAGCAAGTTTGAATGCATGAAGATAGAATTTGTCGATGCCATCCATGTTTTCTATTTTATTGGAGTATAGGTTTTCAAAATAATTTCTAATTATCTTCTGTATTTCTGTAGTGTCTATTGTGATATTTCTTTTTCAATCACGTATGTTAGTGATTTGAGTTTTATTACTCCTTCTCTTACCATGGCTAAAGGTGTGTCAATTTTATGTATTTTTTCAAAGAATCAACTTTTGATTCTATATTATAAATTATTTCTTTTGTTTCAATTTCATTGATTTCAGCTCTGATTTTAATTATTTCCTGTCTTCTCTTGCTTTTTGTGGTGATTTGTTCTCTTTTTCTAGAGCTTTGAGATGTAGTGTTAAGAAATTTATTTGTTGACTTTTTATTCTTTTAAGGAATGAACTCCATGTAATAATCTTTCTCTTAGAACTTCTTTCAAAGTGTCCCAAAGATTTTGATGTTGTATCTGTGTTCTCATTCACCTCTAAAAACTTTTTAATCTCCTCCTTGATGTCTTCTGTAACCCATTGTTCATTCACTAGCATATTATTTAGTCTCCAGGTGTTGGAGTGGATTCTATTTCTTATTTTATCATTGATTTCTAATTTTATTATATTATGATCTGATAGAATGCAAGGTAGTATCTGTACTTTTTTGTATTTGTGAAAAGTTGCTTTGTGGCATAATATATGGTCTATTTTAGAGAAGGATCCCTGTGCTGCTGAGAAAAAAATATATATTCTCTTGTTGAATATTGGAATATTTTATATATGTATGTTAAGTCTAAGTTCTTGATTGTATAATTGAATTCTATAGTTTCTTTTTTCAGCTTTTATTTGTAAGATCTATCTATTGATGAAAGAAGTGTGTTAAAGTCACCCAAAATTATTGTGTTGTGGTCTATTTGACTCTTGAACTTGAGAAGAGTTTGTTTGATAAACATAGCTGCTTCATTGTTTGGGTCATATATATTTATATTTTTTAAGTCTTGTTGGTGTATGGTTCCCTTGAGCAGTATGAAGTGTCCTTCTTTATCCTTTTTGACTGAAGTCTGCTAAGAGCCACAGCCAAGTAATAGGATGCATGGCATTTTTGGTTGAAAGGTGACGCCAGCTAGCCATTGAGATGATATGATTATGTTAAGATTTGCATTCATATGGATATTGGACTCCTGCAGTTCACCTCGGCCTGCTACAGGCCTCCTGGAGAGTTCCCATTGGTTGGGGAAGTACCTTAGGAGGGAATTCCTGGGGAGGAACTTCCTCTGGGGTTCCAGGAGAACGCTGCGTTTTTCCTGGGGTTGTACAGGGCATTGGCGGCAGTTTCAAAAAATAAAGTTTGTTCCTGCTTGAGTGGCTCGTAATTTTGTGCCTAGACAGACTGCGGCAGATGTCTACTTTATTTGATGTGAGGATGGAAGCCCCTGCTTGTTTCTGCAGTTCATGTGAGTTGTATGATTTTCCCCAAACCTTCACCTTCAGTGTGTGAATGTCTTTTTCTATGAGATGTGTCTCTTGGATACAGCTTACTGGTGGGTCTTTTTTTTTTTTTTTTTTTAATCCAATCTGCTAGTCTATGTCTTTTGGTTGGTGAGTCTAGACCAGTAACATTCAGGGTTATTATTGAGACATGATTTGTATTCCCAGCCATTTTTGTTTATTTTTGGTATTTAACGTGACTTCCTTTCTCCTCTGATTAGATTTTCCTTTAGTGTAATCCCTCCCCTTGCTGATTTTCATCATTGTTTTTCATTTTCTCTGCTTGGAATATTTTTCTGAGGATGTTCTGGAGTGCAGGCTTTTTAGTTGTAAATTCTTTTAACTTTTGTTTATCATGGAATGTTTTTATTTCATCATCAAATCTAAAGCTTAGTTTTGCTGGATATAAGATTCTTGGTTGATATCAATTATCTTTCAGAGCTTGGTATATATTGCTCCATGATCTCCTGGCTTTGAGGGTCTGGATTGAAAATCTGCTGAGATCGAATAGGTCTCCCTTATATTTGATCTGATTCCTCTCTCCTGTGGTTAAGATTCTATCCTTATTCTGTATGCTAGGCATTTTCCTTATAGTGCACCTTGGTGTATATCTTTTGTAATTTTGTACATGTGGTGTCCTGTAAGCCTCTTGTATTTGGTTTTCCAATTTGTTCTTCATGCTTGGGCAATTTTCTGATATTATCTCATTAAAGAGATTGTGCATTCCTTTGGTTTGAAACTCTGTGCCTTTCCCTATCCCAATAACTCTTAGATTTGATCTTTTGATGCTGTCCCTTAATTCTTGGATGTTCTGTTCATGTTTTCTAACTTTCTTCACTGTGTGATCAACTTTCTATTATAGATTATATACTTTGTCTTCATTATCTGATATTCTTTCTTCCAAGTGATCTAATCTGTTGGTTATGCTTTCTATTGAGTTTTTTTATTTGATTTATTGTATCCTTCATTTCAAGGATTTCTGACTTTTTCCCCCCAGGGTCTCTATCTCTCTTGAATCTTTTGCTACCTGTATTTGCTCTCTTATCTCATTATTGGAATGATCAATTTTTTGCTTGTATTTTCTCATTAGGTCATTCTTCAATTCACAGATCATTTTAATTATGAACCTTCTGAATTCCTTCTCTGACATTTCATCAACTTTGCTGTCCATGGGTTCTGTTATTATAGTGTTCTGTTTTGTCTGGGACACTTTTCTCCCTTGTTTTTTCATGTTGTCTATGCTATGTGTCTTCCTTTCTTTCAGTGTGGATCTGAGATATTACAGTTTCTTCCCTATATTCTTATAGTGCCTGTGCAGATTGTCTGGACTGGGCCCTGAAGAGGCTTGTGTGGGTGGATCTGTGCCACTGGGCTTAACCTCTAGTGGTAGTCTGCTGGTAGGAAAGGGTGATCTTGCGCCAAAGGCTAGGCTCTGGCAGTGTCTGCCTAGCAGGGTGAGGGGTGAACCTGGCCTTCTGAAATCCTGGATCCCACATGGGCTGTTGTGAGCTGTCTGGGCTGGATCTCGGATCTCAGGGTAGTGCACTGGTTAGAAGGGGTGGTTGTGCACCAGAGACTAGGCTCTGGTGAGTTTCTGCCTCACCAGGAAAAAGGTGTAGCTGGCCAGCTTTGTGCCTGGGCTCTGCAGAGAAAAATATGGATCCTAATGACTCTATTAAGATCTACAAAGTGCTCAGAGTAAGTTAGAAGAGTGGTAAAGAAGTGCTAAAACATTTTATACAATACCTAATTAATTGTGAATGAATTAGTACTAGAAATATGGAAGCTAAATGTGTTGCTGTTGCAGAATCAGAAAGAATTAAGTGACATGAGTTTAGAAACTGAAGGAAAGAAGGAATGGATCCCTTTGACCTAGTGACACTATCTTAGCAGCATTGTGTCTTGCATTTACCTGGAAAGTACAACTTGCAAGTGTTGAACCGAATGTTTCTTGAGATTCTTAAAAGTGTTGAGGGAATGGACTGGTTTCTTATTGTTGTTTATAATAAAATATAAGGCAAAAGTGACAAATTGTAGAAAAAAGTATAAACATAAGTAAACTAGAATGGATGATGATTTATAAGTTTTCAGCTTATATAGATGGCAAAAAGTTTAAAAAAAAATACTTTTACTTTCAGAAGAGAGGTCTGTAAAGAAAACAAAAAATTTGCACCTCTTAATGAGGGTTGCTATTGCCTCCAAAAAATATCAAAAGGGCCCAAACACAAGGTTCTTTGAAAAGTTTCAGTGTGTGACTTCCAGGTCTCTTCATTCATTGTAACTCAATAAATATTGGAAGAAAGGTTACTAGGAATGATCTGTGATGAAACCTCTGTCCTAGGAACATGCATATATGCATGTATACAGGAAGGAGTGGAGAGACCAAGAATAAAAGATGACTATTCCCAGGCCTTGAAATCAAACAGAATTTCCTCACCTAGATTTCAAATCACTTTAGACGGGTAACACCTTTTCCTTTCATTTTTTTCCTATTTTGACCAAGAATGTCTTTAACTGACATTTTATGCTTGTCCCATCACTGCATTTTATAAGCAAGTAACTTGTTTGTTTGTTTTTGCATTTTACACTCCCCTAGATGGAGACTACTTTTTCACACTGTGGTTAATACCCAGTCTTGCCTATTTCTAACTAGAAGAAAAGCTAGGTGAAGAGACAAGTGATGTTCAGAATCCTTTTGCTATTGAATTTGGAAAACAAAACAAAACAAAAGAAGACGTGCTGGGCCTTCAGAAGCAGACTTTTGAAAACTATGGTACCAGTTAAGCTCCAGTGTTGGAGAGTGGGTGTCTGTGTCCAATTCAGGACTCTGTGGTCCTGGTGGAAGACACTTGGGATGAGGTGCAAACATTGATCCTGGTCATAGAATCCTCAGATCCCCAAAGTTCAAATTATTTTCTCCAGAGATTTTCTGACCTACAAAGTACTCTTTTAACATATTTTAAAACAAGGTAGTACATGCTATGTTTGAGCCAATTACAAATTTGGACTGATAAACATCTTATAGAAGCTTCATTGACTTTTTTAAAAAGAAATAAACCACATTTTTGTATTAATGTGAAAATAAATGCTGAAGAATTAAAGAATGGGGTAGAGAGAACTTTAATAATCTGTGCCCTTTCATTATTAACTCCTGAGACAAGGAGAATGCCAAATCAGTGTTGCAGTGAATGAACTAGGACCTTTATTTCCTCTCTTGTCAAATAAAATGCTAATTATCTTAGTGTTTTAAATTCAAGCAGCTTATTCTTTTATGCACATGTGAGAACTCAGGCAAGTATAATCTCATGTAGGGAAATTCTCTGTAGTTTATAAAAGAAAGAAACTCATTTAATTTAATGTCTCCTTTTACATGAGGAGAAAATGGAATGCTTCTCTGCGAAACAATGCAAACATGCATAATTTCATTGACATTTATTAATTTGTTGATTAATTTATGTTTGCAATATATTGATTTGCCTTCTATGACTTGTCTAACTATGATGGCATAACCATGATTAAGACATGGCTTTTGCCTTCCAAAAAGTCTAAACTTAGGAGAAGAAACATGAATACTGAAGATAAGATGAAATGGAAATATATTGGATGTTAGGATTATCTAGAAATGAGTGATTAAATCTTTCTTAGATATGAGGAAAAGTGATATTTGATATTAGTCTTATTTGACAGAGATGAGAGGAGAGAATTCTAATAATATGTACTCCTAGCAGAGAAACAGACATATGAAAGACTAACAAAGGCATAGCAAAGTATAATCCACTCATTAATGAAGTGTAATCCAGTAAAATGAAGTGAAGGATATGTTTATTTATATGCTTATGCGTATGTTTGTGTTGCAGATTGAGTATATGGGAAACATTAATCTAGACAGGTCTACTAAATAAGATTCAAATAATTTGTATCTCATGCAATGGAATTCAGTCTTTGGAATACTGAATCATAAAATTAGAAAGAATATAATTGTATCTGCTGCTACTATGGAGAATATACTGAAGAGAAGAGAATAAAAACAGGCTGAATAACTAGATACTTAGGCCCATTTATACATAATGTTTCTAAAGCTGAACAATGATATGGAAAGTTTAAATGTATAGTGCTTGAACAACTAGATAGGGACAAAATGATGTGGGGCTTGGGTAGTGATAAGGTTTGCCAGGAGACAGTGCATTTAATTAGTGAAATTTGTTATGACATTTTCATTAATCCCCATATGAAATAGTTAAGTTTCCTGTTCTACTTGTGAGTAGTAACTTAATTCTGGGACTTTCTTGAAAAGTTTTGATGATTTTGAGTGACTGTGATGTATTGTATAGCATTTTTTTTTACACATTTGTACAATATGAATTCTGGATTTCCTTTCAGTCCCTATTGGCTACATAGTTACCATTTCTCCATGCTGATTCAGTCATCTATGATCCATTTTAGCCAAATTTGGATTAATTCTATCCCTTATAATTTTTAACCTAATTAAAATTATGCCCAGTAATTTGAGATTATTAACATATCAATGAAAAATTTTATATATCATAGTGATCATTCAGAAAGACATTCTCAATTCCTCCCAGATTCATCAGCCATTTTTTGAATATAGTGAATCTGCCATTATGAACATTTCAGACTCATTTCCGTATCCCATTTCCCATTTCTAAATTTCTCCCATTCCAGAGCCCACCAAACTATGACTTTGTATTTCTCCCTGAAAATAAAAATTTCCTTAAAATGAAACCCTCTTAGAGATATGTTTTCTAAAATTAAAATATTTTGCAAGATAATGTTTTATATAACAGTTTGAAATATATGTGTTGTATCACCATCCAATATTGCCATGAGGAAAATTATTATTAATTCAGTTTTTGTCTGTAAGAAAGTGAGACATTCGTGGACATAATACTTTCAGATAAAAGGTAGAACAAATAAGATTTACTGACTTCAACTAATTTATGGAGATCCAAAATAATTATACATCTTTTGAGTCAATGATTTTTTTTCTCTTATGAACTTTTTATAACTTTATAAATTTCCCATTAACCTGAAAAGGGAGAAAGAAAACAATAATCAGGCAAATCTGGCAATACTAAGTTTGAATTTTCTGATGTACCACCAGTAAAAGATAACCAACCAGTAATGAGTTAAAAGTGCAAATAAAGGGATGGATGAGGCATGGTATATATTTGGGAATCACTGAAATACACAGAATTGGAAGGCTTTAGACTAAATTCATTTAGTCAATTTAGATGCAGTGTAGAATTCAAACAAGAGCTATATTTTAGAAAACCAAATTTTAGGAGAATAAACAGAAAATTTTAAAAACTGAAAATGAGTGGATAAATATAAGAACAAAACAGAAGAGAAAAATTCCTTTTAGACTGTATTTTATGGAGTGATTCACAATTCAAATACTCAAGAATATTTTCATAGGGTGAAGATATTGATAGTCTCAGACAATATGAAATATGGAGAGAATCAGTCTTCAAGAAGCGTGACTGGAGAAGAGGGAATGAAGAATAATGGTTTATTAAGTGATCATTATGAGGCAGTCCTGGTTGTTCTGTGAACCATCTCCTTGCCTGAATAATTTATCCAGAATTGATCACTTCAGATTTTGTCATTTAGTGAGCTGGAATGATTTTTCACTTTAGAAACTTAAAAACAGACAAATAAACAAAAAAGACAAAAATTTAATACAGAATTTGTGAATAAAAGCATTATATGTCATTTGACAAATTAGTACTGCATATATTATGTACAAACATGATACAAATTTGTGTAACTTCTATAGCTGTATTACGGTAAAAACTTAAGCAAGAATGTTTTATGAGTAATTATTTTGGCTCTTATAGTAATTAAAGAAAATTCTAAAACTTTCTGTGTGCAACTTGCTCTTCAAAATTCTGAGTTGAAATCTTGGGATATTTTTAATAAAATTTTAAAAACTTCCAATATGCCTCAGTTCAGATTTTAAAAATATAAAATTTGGCAGTTACACTTTTCATAATTGACATATTACATTTCCATTTTTACCTGAAAGAATTAGATTATCACTGCATACTGATATGAGGAACTTTGTTTCCATGAGATATTATAAGAGCTAACCAGAGGTTTTAAATAGTTTAGAATAATTTTAGAAGTAGTCAATATTTATGTTTAGTCCTGAATAATGTTTACTGTATTCTCTTGTAATTTAAAATTGAAAAAATGTTTGCTTATCTTATATGTACAAGTGTAGTTGTGATTAGAAAATCAAATTATGGAAAACCTTTACATTTTATTTTATTTCCTTCTAAAAGTTAGTGTAAGACTGACTTAAGCAAGTTTGTAGAGTAAGAATAATATTCCAAATGAAGAGTGAAAAATTCAATATACACAAAGAAAAAATAAGTTTTTTGAAAAGGAGGAAAATTGATGAACTGAAACAGGTCAACAATTGAAAAATATGTTCTTTTATATGAACAAGAATCACTATAAATAGAAAATAAGTTTTATTCAGGGATACATAAATTCTTCTTTCATTTTCAGATTTTACATAGATGAAGGTAAAAGAAAATATTAATATAAAGTGTTCCAGGTCTTGGTGTTATTGTTTTCTAAGATATAAGCTACTAATATCCACCCACCCAACCACAATTTCAGATATTTATTATAGTTAATACCTTAGAGATTTATTCCTTATTTGTTTAAAGATATTAAGAAATTGGTACTTTATTTTACTATTGTTACTGGGGTTTGGTTATAATATGTTTGAAATGACATAACAAAATATGCTAGACTGGGTAGATTATAAACAACAACAAAATATTCTCATAGTACCAGAAGGTAGAAAGTCTGAGATCAAGGTGCCAAAAAAATTGAATGTATGATGAAGGTCCGCCTTTTCCTGATTCATAGATGATAACATTTTACTGTGGCCAACATGCCAGAGGGGTAAGGCAGATTTCTGAGTCTTTTATTTAAGGCCACTAATCCTATTCATGAGGATACTGCTCTTATGACTTAATCATCACCAAAATACTTCATCTCCTAATAGCATCATCTTGGATTTAGACTTTTAACATATGAATTTTAGGAGATCAGCTTGAATGTGGGGGGAGTTTAATTTTTTTTAATGAAAAGTTAGTTTCTTTCCTTTTTTTTTTTCCATTGCCAATTCAAAGGTACCAAAAAAGGCCCATCAGTTATAGAGAAAATAAATATGAGAGTTTTGGTAACTACTAGGATTGGAATGTGAGGTACCCACCTAAATCCCCAGTCAATACAGAACTATTTCAAGGTGAAATGATTAGATCATGAGAGATGGAGTTAAAACATCATAGTGTGAAAGGGCACTCTGGGTGGTAACTCTAGGAAGCTGGAATATGGCTAAAGGATTTAGGTCACTGGGTGAGTACCCTGGAATTGGATCTTTCCTGAAACCTTCCCCCCCCCCAACCCACATTGCCTGATCCCTTCATGAGGTGAGCAACTTTCCCTTACTGGGCCCTTCAACCATGATGTACTTCCTCATCTTGAGCCAAGAGCAATGTAGTCAGTCACCTATGGACTGAGATCTCAAAAACTGTGAACACCAAATAAAGTATCTAAGTATTACTTTGTTGAGTGTTTTGGTCACAGTAATGAAAAAGCTAACTAAAACAGATATTGGTACCAAAAAGTGGGGACATTTTTGTGACTAATCTGATGAAGTAGGACAAAAGCTTTAGAAGTTTTTTTTGTGTGTGTGAAAGGACTGAGATAAGTTTAGAGATGAAAGCTGGAAAAACTTAGCATGTTGTAAATGGAGTTTTAAGGTTGAATCATTTGGGAGCTCAGAGAATTAGATCGGTGATAGGAATGTGGTCAGTGCTTATGAGGGTTTTTTTTTTTTTATTGGTTGTTCACAACATTACAAAGCTCTTGACATCTCATATTTCATACATTAGATTCAAGTGGGTTATGAACTCCCATTTTTACCCCAAATACAGACTGCAGAATCACATCGGTTACATATTCACATTTTTACATGCTGCCATATTACTGACTGTTGTATTCTGCTACCTTTCCTATCCTCTACTATCCTCCCTCCCCTCCCCTCCCATCTTCTCTCTCTACCCCATCTACTGTAATTCATTTCCCTCCTTATTTATTATCCCATTCCCCTCACAACCTCTTATATGTAATTTTGTATAACAATGAGGGTCTCCCTCCATTTCCATGCAATTTCCCTTTTTTTCTCCCTTTCCCTCCCACCTCATGTCTCTGTTTAATGTTAATCTTTTCATCCTGCTCTTCCTCCCTGCTCTGTTCTTAGTTGCTCTCATTATATCAAAGAAGACATTTGGTATTTGTTTTTTAGGGATTGGCTAGCTTCACTAAGCATAATCTGCTCTAGTGCCATCCATTTCCCTGCAAATTCCATGATTTTGTCATTTTTTAGTGCTGCGTAATACTCCATGGTGTATAAATGCCACATTTTTTTTATCCATTCATCTATTGAAGGGCATCTGGGTTGATTCCACGGTCTAGCAATTGTGAATTGTGCTGCTATGAACATCCATGTGGCAGTATCCCTGTAGTGTGCTCTTTTAAGGTCTTCAGGGAATAGTTCGAGAAGGGCAATTGCTGGGTCAAATGGTGGTTCCATTCCCAGCTTTCCCAGGAATCTCCATACTGCTTTCCACAGTGGCTGCACCCGTTTGCAGTCCCACCAGCAGTGTACAAGAGTACCCTTTTCCCCACATCCTCGCCAGCACTTGTTGTTGTTTGACTTCATCATGGCTGCCAATCTTACTGGAGTGAGATGGTATCTTAGGGTGGTTTAGATTTGCATTTCTCTGACTGCTAGAGATGGTGAGCATTTTTTCATGTACTTGTTGATTGATTGTATGTCCTCCTCTGAGAAGTGTCTGTTCAGGTCCTTGGCCCATTTGTTGATTGGGTTATTTGTTATCTTATTGTCTAATTTTTTGAGTTCTTTGTATACTCTGGATATTAGGGCTCTATCTGAAGTGTGAGGAGTAAAAATTTGTTCCCAGGATGTAGGCTTCCTATTTACCTCTCTTATTGTTTCTCTTGCTGAGAAAAAAAAACTTTTCAGGTTTTAAAGGGAAATGAGGATTCTATTGGGTAAGTGAGTAGAAGTCATTCATGTTATATTCTGGAAAGAACTTGGCTACATTTCCTGAAACTATGTATGAGGCTGAATTTAAAAGTGATGGATTGATCTGCTTGACAAAATTTCAAGGCAGCACAGCATTTAGATGGTGGCATGGCTACTGCTAGAATCTTGCCACCAGATTTACTGTGAACATTGACATCAAAACTGAAAATGCAGCAATTTTTTTAAAAATTCAGTTTAGTCAGAAAATAACAGGTATAGCTGGGACCAAGGAAATTATTCAAGGTGTTAAAGTGTTTATAACTCCTACAGAGATGCTAAGTATTTTGTACAGAGAAAAAAAGACAGATGTCTGAGAGCATCTGAGGAATGGACAGCTCTACTGTCAGCTCTAAGGGACAAAGGAGAAAATTTATTTGAGAAGAGATCATGAGGCTTCCCTACAAGCACAGGGGGTCCTTGGAGGATATTTCATCAGGCTAATCCATCTAGAAACTCAGAAGCCATTCGGCCATGATTCCAGGGATCCAAGTACAGCATGAGGTGACCGCAGACCCTAAAGTCATCCACATGCCGTTAGTTTTGCAGTAGTGCAGTATATATGAGTTAAGGGGTCGTGGAGGTTTCTAGCAATATTTCAAAGGAAGGCCTGTCATTCTAGGCAAAATGTATCTTGGTTAGATCTCTGTGGGCTGCTCCTGAAAGGCCAGTGCATCAAACTGTAAGGTAAATTCCTTACAAGAATTAAGATATGCTAATAATATGGGCTGTCTGTTAAGAAAAGCTGATGGTTGTGGAGGGAGCCAGGCTAAAAGAGAATCAATGTGTGCTTTAAGCAAGGCCAAAACAGTGGCTGTGTTAACCCTTTGAAAATGACCCTGGTAGTCATGTATATATATACTAGATGATATATGTTGAGTTTTGGGACCTGTTTTTTTTTTTTTTCTTTTGGTCTTCTTTTGACCCTATCCCTTCTTTCTAGACATGCATTTGTCCCTTTTGGAATGAAAGTTTCACTCTATGCCACTGTGTATTAGATATATGCCACTTGCTTTTAATTCTCACAGAGGTTTAAAGCCAAGAGCTGGCCTTGAGTCTTAGAGAAGTCTTTAGACTTGGACATTTGGATAATAATAATTAAGATTATAGGACTCTAGAAAATGGAAAAAATTCAGTTTGCACTATGAGATAGAATCCTTGGGGGCCAAGGGTGGATTATTATATTTTGGATGGGGAGTTTTCCCAAAAGCTCCTATTAGTTCAGTCCCATTCAGATGTGCTGAATGTTTGTTTCCAGATTATAAGATCAAATCATCTCTCCTAGGGTAAATGGAATAAGTAGATAATAACTGTAAGCATGTGAGATATGACTAGAGGAAGTGAGTCACAGGGATATACCCTGGTAGGGTGAATCTTCTTTTTTCCCCCTCTGGTTTCTCTCTTGGCTTTCTGACCCCACCTTGAGTTCCGCAGCTTTCCTCCATTGAGCCCTTCTATTATAATGGTCTGCCTCACTTTAAGCCCAGGTGAGGTGGATGCAGCCAGAAAGGGACTGAAATTTCTTCAATTGTGAATCCAAAACAAAAAAACCTTTCCTTCCTCTGTGTTGTTCTTGTCAGGTGTTTTTGCAACAGGGATGAGAAAGCTGCTAAAACAGAAGTCCTATAATTACATTTCTATAAATTCCTTGAATGCATCTTAATTTGAACATAAAAGATACATGCCTTAAATGGCGAAATTACAATTGTTATTTACCTCTTCCTATGGTTAAAAATAATAAGAAACCAATGAAATCTTATCATTGATGAAAAATGCTTCCTTTTCTCAAAGTTCTTATCTTATCAGACAATACTTTTCTAACTATAAAATTTGCAGAATCAGATCATGGGAAAACACCCATAAGCTCTTGGAAAATAAGTGTCAATAACTCAAAGTGGACCAGAGACCTAGGAATTAAATCTGAGACTCTGTGTCTAATAGAAGAAAAAGTAGGCCCTTATCTTCATCATGTGGGATTAGGCCCCAATTTCCTTAATAAGACTCCTATAGTGAAATAATTAAAATAAAAAATAAATAAATGAGATGTAATCAAACTAAAAAGTCTCTTCTGAGCAAAAGAAACAATCTGTGAGGTGAACAGACAGCCTACATCCTGGGAGCAAATTTTTACCCCTCAGACATCAGATAGAGAACTAATCTCTAGGGTATATAAAGAACTCAAAAAGCTAAGCACCAAAAATATAAATAAATATATAACCCAGTCAAAAAAATGGGCCACGGACCTGAACAGACACTTCTCAGAAGAGGATATTCAATCAACAAATATATGAAAAAATGTTCATCGTCTCTTAGCAATTAGAGAAATGCAAATCAAAACTACTCTAAGATACCATATCACTCCAGTCAGAATGGCAGCTATTATGAAGACAAACAACAAGTGTTGGCTAGGATGTGGGGGAAAAAGCACACTCACACATTGCTGGTGGGACTGCAAATTGGTGGAGCCAATATGGAAAGCAGTATGAAGGTTCCTTGGAAATCTGGGAATGGAATCACCATTGGTCCCAGCTATCCCTCTCCATGGTCTGTACTCAAAAGACTTTGAGCCACATCAATGTTTATAGCAGCACAATTCACAATAGCTAAACTATGGATCCAACCTAGATGCCCTTCAGTAGATGAATGGATAAAAAAAAAAAAAAGTGGCATATATACACAGTGGAATTTTACTCAGCAAATAAAAGAGAGCAAAATCATGGCATTTGCAGGTAAACGGATGGCATTGGAGAAGAAAATGCTAAGTGAAGTTAGCCAATCCCCCCCAAACAAATGCCAAATGTTTCCTCTAATATAAGGAGGCTGACACACAGTGGGGTGGGGTGGGGGGCATGGGAGGAATCGATGAATCCTAGATAGGGCAGAGGGGTGGGGGCATTAGCAAAGTACTTGTATGAAGACACAAATTGGTGTCAACATACTTTATATACAACCAGAGATATGAAAAATTGTGCAGTATATTTGAAATAAGAATTGTAATGTATTCCACTGTCCTTTATTTTAAAAAAGGAGAATACTATGAAAATACTATGAAAACATTTAAATAGGCATGTCTGGAAATAAAGTAACGTAGAAAAATGAAAAAAAAAACCTCAAATTTATTAATATAGCATCCAAGATATCAATATATTTTCTAGAACTTTCTATGGCCTCTCTTTTAGGTTGAGTCCGTTATCATGATTGTATTATCAATTGTTTTCTTCCATTCTGTAGGTTGTCTCTGTTGATTTTTTCTTTCTTTGATTCTTTCTTTTTATTTTAATGCAAGATTCTTAATTTGATACACTCCCTCTTGTCCATTTTTGCTTTAGTTTTCTGTGTGCTTTGGGGGACATATCCTTCCAAATCATTGAAAATCACATTTTTTGAGCTATTTGTCTTGGTTTTTTTTCTACTAGTTTTAGATCTTATATTTAAATCTCTCATCTAGTTTGACTTGATTTCAAATCAGGATGAGAGATAAGGGTCAAGTTTTAATTTCCTACATTTGAATATGTGATTTTCCCAGTATCATTTATTAAGGAAGTTGTTCTTTCTCCAATAGACATTTTGCTACTGTGTCAACAATCTGTTGACTGTAGATGTGTGTTTTATTTTTTCTGAGATCTATTTTCTGTTCTATTCACCAACATATATACATGTATGTTATTACCTGTTTTATGTTGTTTTGGTTACTGAGGCTCTGTATATCTTTAAATTGTATATTATATATATGTATTATGGTGTTCCTAATTTTTCTCTTTGTATTCAAATATTCTTGTTTGAAATATACAAAATTAAAATATTTTGAGTTGGACTGCTTCTTTGATGTCTTTCTGAACAAGTTTGTTAATAGTGTATAAAATACTGCTGATTTTTTGTTTTTAGAATAGGAAACTCTTATTTTGTGTTGTGGTAATGTAAATTAGTATAGCCATTATGTATAACAATATGGAGGTTCTTGAACAAAGTAAATGTAGACCATATATCCCACTTCTATGTGTATTTTCAAAGAAAATGAAATAAGATTATTACAGAGACATCCACACTCCTATGTCTATTATGGAGCTCTTTACAATACATAAGATAAGGAATCAGGCAAGTTTGGTACCCATTAACAAATAAACATACAAATAATAAAATTAAAAACATATGTTTCTTAAAAATAAAATATTATCCTGACATATTAAAGAAAAATGAACTCCTGTTATATGCCACAAACTGTTGTACCTGAAAGACATTATGTTAAGTGAAATAGGTCAGATACAGAATTGCGGATACAATATTTCTGTCTCATAATTAAGGCAAAAATTCAACCCAAATATAGAATACTGGTTACTATCAAAGTGGAAAGGGTTGGGGTGAGTGTGGACAAAGATAAGTAGAATAATTTGGGCACCAAAATATTAGCTAGAATAAATAAGTTCTGCTGTTCTACAACATAGTGTGTTGACCATTGTTCATAATAAACTATTGTATAGTTTATGTAGCTCTGGAAGAGAGATGCTGAAGACTTAAGATATAAAGAAAGAGAACACCAAAATGCTAATTACCCTATTTTAATAAGTGTTGCTGTATGTATGTGTTGAAATAACATACTTAACCCAGTGTTGTGTATAACTAATATATGTTAATAAATTGCTTATATACTCTTTCGCACCATATTATGCATTCTCACTTACTGCATATATTTTGATGTATTTGCCTAAAATAAAATTCACTCTTAGATAAAACAGTTACTAAGTATGAATTTTTCAAGTATTAAGTGTTCATAGTCTTTGAGATTTTTTTATAATGAATAAAATTCTGCTCTTATTCTATATTTTATAAAACTAATTTCCCATATAATCTATTTCTCTTTTATCACACAGATAGCATATCAAATTGTTGAATATTAGCCATACAAGGAAATCTGATAAAATTTTTTGAATTGAAGTTCTAACTTAAAACAACGAAATAACATTTCAAAACTACAATTTTAAATCAGTTGTAAAATGTCCATTCACCTTACACATATTATATATGAGAGTTTCAGAACACATTTATACAAATTTTAAAACCAACAATTTTATTTTTATTTTTATAAATTGTATGTAAAGTAAGTTGTATAACAGGGGTGGCAAAACCCAGTTAAGTGAATAAGTAATTAAACGAGAAGCATAAACCCGTAAATTGTTTTGCTTATCCTTCTGAGTGTGTGGTCTGACACCATATCTAAATGACTATTTGATCAGAATAAAGTTAAATTCAGATGTATACAGATATTTTTGTTCAGGAAACTTCTAAGCAACTGATTTTCTATTCCATCCTATGATTATTCATAAAATTATATCAAGTAAGTAGTTTAAATTTGTTCTATATTCCTACCAATAATGTTTTAAAATCTTGAGGTATCTTTGTAGGGTGTTAAAAAATGTAACATTAAGTATTAAATATTACGAAGCTTAAGAAGCTTAATATTAATTTTGTAATAAACACACAAAATGATGTTTTATTTTTGTGTTTAATAATGTAGAATATAGCTATAAAAATAATAGATGTTAGGGATTCCAGAGTATTTTCTTGAGTTTAATTTTATCTATTTGACCTATTGTCACACAGAAATATTTTAAATGGATAAACTGTGCTCATTCCTATTGAAATATCTTTGCATGAGATGTTAGCATTATATGTATATATGTGCATAAATATGTTATGTATGATACTGTTATTTCTTATCTATGAATTCTTTTCAGGCAGTGATTATTTTTATTGCATAATAATAGATTCTTATGAGGCTTGGGTTGTGGCTCAGTGATAGAGCACTTGCCTATCTGTGTGAGGCACTGGATTTGATCCTCAGCACCATATAAAAAAATAAATAAACAAAATGAAAGTTTAAAAAATGCTTTAAAAAACATTCTCATATACATAAAATATAGACACATACATATACATATTCATAATGTGTGTATATATTCAAATGAATATGTGTGTGTGTACATACAGAAATACGTTTGCACAAGTTTTGCAAGTCTACTGTCTTAGGCAACACACACATATATCACTAAGCTCATTAAATCATAAAACATGCAATGAACACATATAAATGATCTTTTAAAAAATGAAAACAAAATTTTCATAATAGTTTGAGAGAACATGATTCCACGGAAAGATAAACTATGTAATGTGTTAGTCAAAAAGAAATGGACTACACTTTCAAAAATAAGCAAATTTACTCATCATATAGTTGATATAGTCACTAATTACTTATTACACAATTTATATTATTTCATATTTTAAAATTATATTAAATATATAAATTTATTTTCTGTAATGTTCAGGCATGTTGTCAACTGAAGAAGCACAAGTAGATTATAAATTTCAAATACACAAAATTCAAACATAATTTTAAAATTATGTAGAAATTTTATTAGAAATGAGTGTTGTTATCATGATCTTCTAAATTTATTAAGTAATTATTAATGTCTTGATCCTTAAAGCATCTAAATGGAAATAGAAAAGCTCTCAATTTTGATTTTGGAAATTTTATCAGAAACAGATGGCTGGTACTACACTTTGGGGGTGAAGAGCTTTAACAATAGGCAGATATTTACCCGAGTATTTCATTTTCAAAATACAAAGAGTCAGGAATCAGATAATTTCTTAATAATCTTTCAAGTCCTTTTTTTTTCTCATATGTAAGACATGAATGGATTTGATATAAGAGGTTAAAAGTAAGAAATACTTAACAACCACATTCTTACCAGCATAAGACAGAAATTGCATCCTTAAGTGTCTATTAATGTCTGCAAATATCCATATGTCACATGTTACGTTCTCTCTCTCTCTCTCTCTCTCTCTCTCTATATATATATATATATATATATATATATATATATATATATATAACAGGTATTAATAGATACATAGTTTTGAAAGTTGAATTCCTTAATGTCAACTATATTTGTCAATATATTGAAATTAAGAACTTTCAAAAGTGATTTAACAGTTAATTGATATACTCACAAAATTGTTGAAAAAAATCCTTTATGGTGGAATACATGCAACATATTTCTGAGGCCATGTAAGCTCTGGTAATTACCTAAAGATGAAGCAGACAAATTTTTCAATATTTTTTTGGAAAATGGTGTGTATTGAAGAAATGATGAATGTGAGAGAAAATTTTGGCTTACTAAGGAAAGTTTCATGGCATCCAAATAAGAAAAGATGAACTAACTTTGGACTTAGCACGTTTTTTGTTTGTCCCAGTTCCTTAAACAATAACATTCAAAAACATTCAAGATCTCATTAATTACTGAAGGGTTGAGAAATTAAGATCAAATAAATATTTATTAGATTTGAAAAATCAATTTATACCTCCTTGTACAAAAATGAGAGAGTAGATATATAATATATAATATTTATATGTATATGTGTACTGACTTTCTACATAATTATTTTATAAATATTTGCACATATTTGCATAAGTTTAGTGTAACAATAATTTAGTCCATTGTTAATTTTTTCTAGCAATCTTTTTATTTAAATAATAATTTTTCTATTTAAATAATAAGTTTTTATTTAATTAAAAATGTATTCTTAAATGTTTATTTAAGAATAATGAGTCACTAGTTAAAAGGCAAATATAAGTACATAATTATGATACTAATCTATGATAATATTAGAAAATAGATATGAATGGAATAAAATTATAAAAAAATGGTTATGTTGGTTTCAGTTACTATGTTGTCTTTCTAAAATCAGCACACTCCACTGATCACTAGAAATATCTTTGGTGGTAATGTATGCTTTCCAAGAACAGCATTGTTCAGAATGTAATCTCAGGAAAAAATTTACCAACCTGTTAGGAAAATATATATAAACCTTTACATAGAAATCTTTATATAATATTTATCTCAGAATCTATGTACTATGACAATGAAATATTATCCTTTAATCATTTAAATATGAGTAAAATTTGTTGTAACTTTACTAAATTCATATTGGTATGCAGAAAAAGATATGAAGGGAGCATGTGCTACAAGGTCAGTTGAGTCAAAGAGAGACTGATATTGTGAAAAAGCTAAATATATTACAGGATTGACATGTCTTAGTAATGAGGAATGATTTTATTAATCTCTCCATTAAGTAAGCAGAAAGTTCAATCACATATTCTACATCAATTGTTTTGGGATTTTGTAGAAAATGTGATTCCCCCCTTATTTTATTTATGAGTTTAATTTTTAAGCTCATTTGGGAGGAAGAATAAAGAGCATAATATTTGTCTTCTTATTTGTTAGTAGGAAAAGTCTTAATGCAATATTATTCCTATTTCCTTTGGACTCATGATATCATAGAACTGGAGTATTAATTCTACTATAATTCAAATATAAAGCAAACCTGCTTGTAAACTCAGAATAAAAGTTTGTAATTACTAGGCACACACAGAAGCCCGTGTGCCATGGTAAAGATGCTCTGAATAGTTACAAATATGATTTTCAGTTATCAAATTGTAGCATGTAGCTGTGGATTTAACAGCTTTTTACAGTCATAAATAAAAAGTCATCCTAATATCAAGGAAAATAACAAATGAATTGGGATGAGGATTTCTGCAGTTGGAATATGAATGGTGTTCCCAAAGTTCCATCAGTCAAAGTCTTTGTCCTCAGGGAGCTATTAGGTGCTATTGTGAGCCTTTAGGAGGCAGGGCCAAGTGAAAGATATTTAGGTCACTGGAGGTAAGGCCCTTGAAGAGATTGTGGAACCTCAGTCTCTTCTTCAAGCTTCTTTGCTACTTCTTGATTCATGAGGTGCATTCTTTTGCTTCACCGAATGCTCCACATAATATTTTGTTCTTGCCAGAGGCCCAATGCAAGAAGGATGTTGAATTTCAAACTCCAGAACCATGAGCCATAATAAACCTTTTATCTTTTTAGTTTAATCAGCTCAGATATTTTTTATAGTTATGGAAAGGTGATTAATGCAGAAAGTTGGTGCCAAGATATGGGATTATTGCTGTAAAAATATCTCATGATGTGGAAAAAACGTGAAAATTGGTTTTGAGAGGAATTTGGAAGAATTCACAGGAGTAGGTGAGAGAAAGCCTAACTCTGCTATAAATAGGTGATTCTGGTGGAAGCTCAAAAGACCAGAATGCTATTTTAAGTATGGGCAATAAAGACCACACCAATGGGTTTTAAGAAGGAAATGAAGCTCAACTGGAAATTGGATTAAAGATCCTCCTTGTTATATCCTGAAAAAAAAAAATGTTGTGTATGTGCATGCTGATACTTTTTGGAAGGCCAAGCTTGAAAGTTATGGATTAGTTGATGTTCAAGAGGAAATTTTAAGGTAACAAAGCATTCAGACTATGAAATGGATATTAATGGTCCTTTTAGTCAAAATCACAGTGAGAATAAGGAGCAGAGAGGAGCAAAGTAGAGATACTGAAAAAGCTTCAGCTTGGCCAAAAAAGGTGTTCATGTAGAGATAAAGCCAAGGAAGTTATGGTTGCCCAAGATATTAGCATCCGTGAAAACAAGCATCCGTGAAGACAAACGCAATAGGAAAAAATAGAGAAAGAGGAAAAATGCCCGAGGGCATCTTAGGAATGTACAAAGCTATACCACTCATGGTACAAAAATCTATGCAATTCAGTGTTCTCCAGAGAAACTGAACCAACTGAACACACACACACACACACACACACACACACACACACACACACACATTAATTTATTACATCACCTTACATTTCAGAGACTGCAGAGTCCCACAGTGGTCATCTGCATGCTGGAGGAGCCTGGTAAAATGTAGCTGCTGGAACCCTCTGAATAAGAGAGATGAAAATACAGCCCAGTCCAAGGCCCAAAACTCCCCAGAGTACTACTGATACAAGTCCATAGTCAGAAACTGAAGAATCTGGAGTGTCATTTCCATAGGTAACAGCAGCATAAAACACACCCTTTTGGGAAGTGAGTGCACTAATGTAAATATAAGCTCTCCTCCTTCTGCTTTTTCTGTTCTGCTTGAACCACCAACTATTGTGTGGTGCCACACACATCTTGTGTGTGTGAGTCTTCCCCAGTCAATTCAGGGACCCACATGCCAATCTTCTCTGGAAACACCCTCACAGGCACATCCAGATATGTGCCTTACCAATTTTCTAGGCATTCTGTAATGCAGTCAAGTTGACAACCCAAAGTAACCATTACTTAGATGTGCATTACAATAAACAAAGAATTCATTATCTCCCTTACCCGGGCCTCAATTATGAGAACTTGATGAGAGAAAAATATGGAATCTATAGATTAGGCAAAAAAAAATTCTAATAGCATAAAATACAGGCCTAAAGTATTTTAAGGGTGGGAAGATTTCAAAATGACTTTGCTATTCACTAAGACTCAGTTCAATGATACCAAACAGATGATATAAATGAGTACAGCTTCAAATTAAATTAAGAATATGCTTAATATCAATTCAGCTTTTAATTTTCTAGTCTATAAATAATTTCAGTATTGAAACTTTCATCAGGCCATTTTTAAAGTGATCTATTCAGCTAATTTTGTCATCTCCATACTATTGACCTAAATAGTGCTATATAGCATGACTATAAGAATAAAATTAAGGTCTTTCTCTTGCATTTGAGGGTCTCTACATACTAAACACTTTTCAAAATCTGAATTTCCCATTTCTTCTTCCTTCTTCACCAAGAACAATGTTCTAAATAAATTTATTTGAACTTCATTAACATGTATTTTATTTTCTGCCTTCCTCAAATTTATTTACATAATTTCTTATTATAGTGCTTCTTTTGCAATATGCTCTAAACAATGTACTATGAAATAATTCTATTTTTTCAAAAACATACCCATATTCTACTCTGTCTGACCTTCCTTGTTTTTCTCCTATTGAGTATATTTTCTCCTCCTCTAAATTACGTAGGAAAGAAAATATTAGCATGATGGTAAGGGGATCAGTAGTTCATCCAAATTGACTAATGAAAATAGATTCAAAGGATAGAATTTAAATCACTGAATTCACAAAATGCCAAGAGTTGAATTTACAGGTTTAGAAACAAAAGCTTGTAGTGTCTCAGAGCTGATTAGAATGGGTTATAGCATCACATACTAACAGAATTCATAGAAATGGAGACCCTCATTGTTACACAAAATTACATATAAGAGGTTGTGAGGGGAAAGGGGGAAAAAAACAAGGGGGAGAATTGAATAAAAGCAGATGGGGGAGAGAGAGAAGATCAGAGGGGAGGGGAGGGGGGATAGTAGGGGATAGGAAAGGTAGCAGAATAAAACAGTCAGTAATATGGCATTATGTAAAAATGTGGATGTGTAACCGATGTGATTCTGCAATTTGTATTTGGGGTAAAAATGGGAGTTCATAACCCACTTGAATCAAATGTATGAAAGATGATATGTCATGAGCTTTGTAATGTTTTGAACAACCAATAAAAAAGAAATGGATTCTAGAATAGTATTATGGATTAATTTGCTGTGTGAAATACAGTTGTTGAATAAACTGAATAATTGTGTGGATTAGGGTATGCTCCCCAGTTTGCCATGACAGGAGAAAGCAAGTGATCAGAAGAATTTCCGGGAGCATGTACTCAATGTAGACTGAGTTGTATTATTTGAATAGCCAACAGCAGCAGTTTCTAAAAGACTGCCACATTCTGTAAGGGTCCAGCGGAGCGTCGGAGGGAGAGACCACACAAGAGATCAGCTTCATGCAATTGCAGGGGGAAGTTTTATTGAACCAGCATGCTGGGGCTCAAGGCCCACTCAGGAAGGGAGAGCAGCCCAGAGCCCCGAGCAGAGGTCAAGCAGAGCTTAAGTACACTTTTTGGAGAGGGTGGGGGGCTTTGCATACATCAGAACAAATCATCTTGAGGCGCGGGAAAATTGAACAACAACCCTGAGCCATGATTAGTACATCTATTGGCGCGAACAGTCTGGGCAGAGGTGATTGGTCACCCCTGAGTGGGGTACACATTTAAACTGATTGGTTTTGTGGCCTGGATGCTTACGTCTGAGCTATTTGGAGCCCTTAGCTAATAAACAACCAGGGAATCAATGGAAATATTTACTGGGCAGTTCAGGTATTGTTCTAATAGCTACAGAGATTACAGGTTCTGGGGGTAGCAGAGGAATTTTAACAATACCTGGCCTATTATTATTATTTTTAGCCCAAGCCTTTCAATTTAGAAACCTTACAATCCCCAGTCTTTTACACTTTAACTCAGACTCTTGCAGTTTAGAGTCAGCTTAGAAATTTTACCTTTACAATTCATCATAATGAGATATGAGTGTCAGGTGCACGGATTGGCTTATCAATGTTCTTCATTGTTTACCTTGATGACAGTATTCACTCCTAATGAAAACATTGTATCATTAGATGATTTAAAACAGTTTTTTCTCAACCTTACCTCACAATTCATCTGCATGAGAATAACCTAAATGATTTGTTAAAAAAAAAAAAGCATTTGTCTGGATTCTTTTCTAAACTTAATCATAATCTCTGACTGTGGGGTTTGGTTTTAGCAAATCACCCAAATTACTCTCAGTTCTATTGAACACTGAAAAATTAGGTTTAAAAATTATTATTAGTAGAAAAAACAATAGGATAAGTTGGAAATAACTTTCCTATGTTCTTATATGAATACATGACCAGTGTAACTCCACATCATGTACAATAACAAAAATGGGAAGTTATATTTCACATATTTTATGATATGTCAAAATAAATTCTACTGTCATGTATAATTTAAAAAACATTAAAAATTAATATTTGGCCTTGTACATTTTTATACCGATGTCACTCTACATCCTAAATTCTAAAAACATAGAAAATAATATTTTAATCTTCTCATGTCTAATTACTGCCGCAGTCTGGCTAGGCACAAAATCAGGAGCCACTCAAGCAGGAACAAACTTTATTTTTTGAAACTGCCGCCAATGCTCCATACGCCCCCGGGGAAAAAATGCCTATCCACACAAGCAGCGTTCTCCGGATCCTAAGAGGAAGTTCCTCCTCCAGAAATCCCTCCTGCCTTATTTCCCCAAACAATGGGAACTCTCCAGGAGTCCTAGCAGGCCAAGATGAACAGCAGGAGTCCAATATCCATATGAATGCAAATCTTAACATAATCATGTCATCTCAATGGCTAGGTGGCATCACCTTTCAACCCAAAATGCCATGCATCATATTACTTGGCTGTGGCTCTTAGCAAATTACTATAAGATTATACTATATTTATGATTTGCTTATTAATACCTACTGACCTGAAATAAGCTTCAATCAACCTTCAATTTACTGAATATTAATTGTAAATAAGCTTCAAATTAACTTTTCTTAGTATCAAAGTTGATTGATAAGAAATATGTTCATTTTAACTTACTCTGACCTTACAAAAATTATTAATAAAACAACTTCTTTCAACAAAGCAAAAAAAAAGAAACTCAGAAAAATATCAATTTTTTTATTCCCCTACATTATTTATTCTATTTTTTCTTTCTTTCTTTATGCCACATTTTTCTCTTATTTATTGCCAAAGATTTTAGCTCTTACTGAACCCTTTCCTCAACTTGTATTCTGTAGCCCAATTCACTGTAATATTTTTGTCCAACTATATGCATAATAGTTATTACTTTTAGAGCAGTGCAGAGAATGGAATCAATTATAATAATTCAATATGAAATATAAGTGATATTTAAATATCACTGTAGAAATTTGAAACTAAATATTGGTAGAAGCTTAGGAAAAACAAAACTAGATTCTTGTTACCATACTAAAGAGCATTCAAATATATCAACATTTCATTTTAAATACCTTGAGTAAAAGACCTAAAGGAACCATGCTGATGCTGGGGTTGTGGCTCAGTGGTAGAGTGTTTGCCTAGCTTGCATGAGGTACTGGGATCAATTCTCAGCACCACATATAAATAAATAAAATAAAGGTTCATTGGCAATTAAAATAAATATATGAAAAAAGAACCATGCCGAACTAGATAAAATATTTTCAGATATAAAAGAAAAATCTGAAACTTATAATGAAAACATTGTTGATTTTAAGTACATAAATTGTTAACCTTGTTAATTGAAATAAATTTAGTTTATTTTTTTAAAAAATTGTTTTTAGTTGTTGACAGACATTTATTTTATTTATTTATATGTGATTCTGAGCATTGAACCCAATGCCTTACACATGCTAGGCAAGTGCACTACCACTGAGCCTGAGCCCCAGCCCCTCAGTTTCTTAATATACAAAATATTTTGTAAAAATCAGCAAATATCAAAATGTATAAATAATAACAATTCACCTTATTTATGGGTGTAGAAATTAAATCATTAAAAGATTACATAACTGATTTCAAGGTCTGATATCTTTGAGGAGACATTAGAATTTAAGCACAGGCATTAAAACTATAGCCTCATTACAAAATGCCAGTCCTCTTAAGGAGAATCAATGTTTTATTTGCCTTTTAAAGTGTTATTGTTTTTTATTAGTTTTTTTTAAAAAACATCATGTTTGTACTTGTTAAATTATGTTCACTTACTCATGTACATATTTTCCAATCTCAGGAAAATGAGATTATTATGACTACTTAATGTCAATTATGACTTCAGTCTTGGATCCTTCTTATTAGTATTGCATATGAGTCTCCCCAGTAAGCTCACCGGTGAGACAATACAAGAAGGTTCAGAGAAGAAATGGCTGTCTTAACCCAATCAATGGATTAATCAACTGAAGGGTTTAATTGAATTGTAACTGAAGGCAAGGGGTCTGGCTGGGGGAGATGGGGTACTGGGAATGTGGCTTGGGGATAATTTGTATCTGGCAAGTGGAGATCTCTCTCTCTCTCTCTCTGGTCTCTGATCATCATGTGAGCTGCTTCCCTCTACCACCTTCTTCCACCATGATATTCAGCCTCATCTTGAGCCCTAAGGAATGGATCTGGCTGTCTATGGTCTGAGACCTCTGAAACTATGACCCCTCAAATAAACTTTCCTTTTTCACAGGTGTTCTGGTGAGGTCTTTCAGTCAGAGCAGTGAGAAAGTTTACTAACAGAGAAATTGGTTCTGAGAAGTTCGGTCATTTCTGTAACTAACCTGACCATGTTTTTGAAGCATTTTGAAATTGGTTGGAGGAGTTTTGATATGTATAGCAATGAAAGCTGTAAATACTTTAGATTGCTGTAGACAGAGCTAAATGGCCAATTCTGGTGGGAGAATCATGATTGAAGTTATGATTGACATTAAGTAGTCATAATAATCTCATTTTCCTGAGATTAGAAAATAAAATAAAAAACATAATGTTTTTTTAATAAAACTGATAAAAAACAATAGCACTTTACAAGGCAATTCAGAAAACCAGAATGCCAATAGAACTGAGGACAATGTAGAAAGAGCTCAAGAGAGTTTAGAGGAAAAGGAGGACGCTATTGGTAATTATACTAGAGGTAATTGATGTTATGCTTTGTCTGGGAAGTTGTCTCCCTTTTGCCTGTGTCCTGAGACATTCTGTGAGGCCAATTTTAAAAGTGATGGACTTTTTTATCTGGTGAAAGAAATTTCTAGGGATCATTGCATTCCTAAAGTGTAATGGCTGATGGCTTTTAGCCAAGTTTATTGTGATATTCAGGAGCAGAAAGCAGAGCAGAAACATTTGAGAAACTTGGACTTGAAAGGCAAGAGTCAAACTGAGGCTAAGAAAGTTGCAGTTATTAAAGACATTAGTGCCACTAAAGAAATGCTTATTGCCCAGAAACAATAAAAAAGATGGCTTGAGGGCATCTCAGGAATTGTCAAGATCCATCTCAGATTCAAAAAAGTAAAAATAAAAATGCTCTTGACAAGAGACAAATGGGGAACCCTTCTTGCACGAGGGAGCCTAGGGAATTTTTTAAATATGCTCACTTACCCAGGAACTCACAGGCTTCTGTCCCCAGGGTCCCCAGAGGCTTGGTTACTGCTCAAGATTGCTTCAGATCTTGGCATCAACCATGTGATTTAGGTTCTTCAGGAATTCAGGATGCTGGAATCAGCGGTTCATAGTTCATGGAGGCTTCCACCAAGATTTCAAAAGAAGAACTGGGAGGTGAGGCAATGTGCAACAGGGACAGAGCCCCTGTGGGTAGCCCTTGAAAAGGCAAAGTGTGGAGATATCAAGGGGAAGCACATAGTGCAGTGGACACAACCAAGGTTAAGAAATGCCAGTGACATAGGGCACTAACCTAGGAAAGCTGCAGGAATCAAGCAGAGACAAGCCATAAGAAAATTTTCAAGTAGTTTATCATTACTAAGTATTTGATTTGCTCTTAATTGGTAGCCCACCTAACTAAAATATTTGTACCACTTTATTATACAGTCTTCTTATCTGTATTGATTATTTTATACAATGATGCATGTCAATATGTAAAATAATATTGTTAATATATACTGTTCTTTTATTCAATTTGTATTTTCCTCACTCGATTTAAGTCCTAAGGAAAGAGATTTTGTGAACCTTCAACATGCAATATAATTTCGGCAAGTTTTGAATATTCAATAAAAGTGCATTCAGTTGTTTGAAAATACTGATGATCAGGAGAAAAGCTGCAGAATCAGAAGTAGACTAGCCATCATTAACCATATTAGCCAGGCCATCTGACCATCATTATCACTATTCTCTTATGGTACCATTTAAGGTCTATTTCCCTATGGTATCCATGTTGTCCTACTCTTTCTAATTTTTTTAAAAATTTATTTACAACAAGTGATAACTCTAGACTTTAAAATTTTTATGAGTTTTTTGCACAAGTGTATACATGTGGTCCAACATTTTTTGCCTTGTAGGATATAAATCTACCATGAAAAATAGATACTCCATTTTTTATTCTCAATTTGAAAAATGCATATTACTGCTGACTTCATTTGATCCTGGTTTCTCTATATTTATCTACATTATACTAAAAAAGAAAAATTATTTTTAACAGACAATAAAAGTGTTTTAATTGAATAATCTTAAAATCCAACATTGATTTCTTCTTTCCAATGACTATAAGTCTGAAACAAATACTTAATTAAATACTAGATTACATACTGAATTGAAGAATATCAAAGTCTACACCATAGTGAATAATATGGTTACCATTGAAACTGTCAGAATTAGCTTAATTTGGCCTCAAAATAAACATCTAGCATTATCGATAATTACAACACCACATAAATAACTGAACTTCTGGAGAGATATACATTAGTAGCTTGAGTACCTTATCATTGTAACCATATGCTTTTAAATTTTAATAATGCAATTTCACTGAAAGCAGCATTGAAACTTCTCCTTGTTTAAGAATAATGCTTACATTATTTTTGCCCTTCAATTACTATAACTAGATGATGCTTTGTGAAAAGGGTTAATTTAATTTCAATTAAATTTATTTAATTAAACTTCAAAACATTTTTAATAATCTAATATATAATGGAAGTCAGAGTTTCAGGGAACCATATCATTTTAGTGACAAGTAATTCTTAATTGGAAATGATATAATATTCTTAAAATAAATTATTGTTAGAAGGATGATATCAAATTATGCATGAAACAAATTTAGATCAAATATTGAGAAAATTTTTTACTTTTACTATCAAACTACATGGTCATAAATAAAAGTTCATTTTCTGAAAATGTATTTTTCTTGAAACAGGAATCGGGTAAGGAGAACACCAAATAACTTGCATTTAATTACATACATGTAATTGGGATATGTGGCCAAGAATTTTAAATAACATTTATTTTAGTGTTCTAATAAAGGTGATATTTGACAACTCAACTGTTAACTGCTTAACACCTTTAAGCTTAATTCCTAAATGTGCATGTATAGTCAATCATATTAAAGTAAATATTGAATTCTTTCATGATATTTATTCATTATGGCAAAGCCAAATGATTGATTTTGACATCACAATAGCTAGAAAGTCATTTTATTCTAATGAATCTTCAAATCTGAGTAGATACTATTTTAGTTTATGTAGGTTGAGATCTAATAATTTGACTTTCAAGATCCGTTTACTTGATGAATGTAATCAATGGACAAAATATTGAAAATTTCTTTTAGAATAGAAGGCATTTCAAGTTTCTTGATATCCCCTTCTTTAACAAAAAGTGGTAATGTTTTTAGCAATGTAATTAATTGTCCTCCCTTGAAAACAAACATATATGTAATTTGACTTAAGAAAAAAATATTTTGTATAATAATTCATTTGATAATAAATAAATTCTACACAAAGCTCTATTAAATATGTTAAATTTTCTTTGAACAATACACATTCAATATTTCATATATATATATATGTATATATACATATATAATATAATATATAATATAATGATAATGCCATATCATTTTATGGTAGCATATATAGGGTATTAACAATCTGGTTAATTATATTAGCTCATTTTTTTGGTGACTACTAACACAATAAACAGAGTAGGAAAATTACAAAGAAAATAAGTCTATTGTGGCTCATGGTTATGGAGTTCACAACACAAGAGGCAGCACCTGGTATGGCCTATCTATAAAATTGTCCAGAGCTGGCACAGGTCATCACATAGTAAAATATACAGAGTGAACATGTGTGTATGTCTCTGACTTTAACTTTCTCTCTCCCTTTCTCTCTCTCTGTCTCTGTGTTTGTGTATGTCTGTAATATAGGCATCAGAATTCAATCATTAGGAATCTATTCTAATGAATTTTTCTGATCCTAAAGACCTCTTATAGGCCCACCTCTAAACACTATATAGTTGGATTCAGTGTTCACTCTCTCAGTAGTTTATATTGGGTATCAAATTTCAGTACAGAGCAACTTTGGAGACACTCAAACCATATTTAACTGTAGAATTTTGCCCCTCGCCCAAATGATCTCTTTTATTCTCAATGCAAAATATAACAATTCCATCCTATTGTCCCAATGTCTTCAGTTCATCCAGTATAAATCCAAGTCCAAAATCCAAATCCGAATAAATTCTCCTTTGAGACTAGAGGCAAACTCCTTGCAGTTGTGCACCTGTAAAATTAAAACAAGCTATCTGCTTCCAATATATTATGGTGGAACAGCCAAACGGTAAATAATCCCTTTTCAAAATGAAAGAATATGCAAGCAAAAAAGACTAATTGACCCATAGCAATAGCAAGATCAATATCCAGTAGACCAACATTAAATCCTAAAACTCTAAATCTAGCATTTTCTGCTTATTGTGGAAGGGTAGGCCTTCAAGGCCTTAGGCAGCCCCACTATTTATAGCTTGTTGATTATAGGCCACATGGTGCTCCTGCTAGGCTGAATTTGTATACCACCTGCAACTTCCCTTAGTGGGCATTACATATTGCTATTTGCTCTATCTTCCTGTTTTCCCTGGTACTTAATCACTCCCATAGTTCCATAGTCATCACCACATTGGGTTCTCTTTTCTGGAATTTTAACCTAGCAGCAATTTTTCTTCCTGGCTTCCCAGGATTTAATTTGAAACCTCATTGGAAGCCACCATGACCCCATATCTCTTGCATTCTTTGTGCTTGCAAAATCAACATCAAATAAATGCTGATGCCAGAGCCTTCTAATAACATGAGCTGCACCTGGGCCTGCTTGAATTATCACTAAGATAGCCATGCAGTATATTGTTAGAAGGCCAGAATCATGGGGTGGCCTTGGGGGAACAGTTCTTCCTCATGATAGGGAATGGCCTGTAAGAATTTTGAGATGTCCTTGAGGCATTATTTTTCTCAGCTGCCTTAATCAAATCAACTGGTTTCTTCTTTGTGTGACAATCTATTTAGCATGTGATTTTTTTCCTGAATCTATACACTCTTTTTTTCTTTACTTCTCTTCTAGCCTATGAATTTTCCACACCTTTCCTCTCTGTTTCATTTTGTCCCTGAATATCATCAAAAATATGACAAAAAGCAACCAATGGTGCCCATGCCACAACTTTGGATGCTCCTCCAAATTAGTCCATCACTTTTAAATTTGGTCTTCCACAACAAATTAGGGCATGGACATAATGTGGCTATTTTATTTGCTACTGTGTAATGAGAGTGACCCATTAGTACACTTTCCAATACAATCCACATTTTGACAGGAGATCAGTTCCCTTGCCTCAATGTTTTCTGAGCCATCGCTAGAGTAGCCCATAATGACCAGTTTAGAGCACACAATTTTTTTAGACAGCTCCTTCAAACTCTTACAACCTCTGCCTGTTACCTAATTCCAAAGACTCTTTCACATTTTAAGGTATTAATTATTAGCAGCAACCTTCCTTCTCAGGACCATATTTCTGTACTATTCTGTTTTCTGTTGCTAATAATGCAATACCACAGATTGGGTAAGTTACAAAAAAGGGGCTTATTTTGGCTCATGATTCTTTAGTTACAAAATTGAAAGATTGCATCTGTTCATCCTCTTCTTGCTGATAAAATCCCAAGACAGCACAGGGTATCAAGTGCAGACAAACAATGAGTGTACATGTGTATGTGTGCATGTGTCTGGTTTCTCTTCCAGTTTTAATATATTCATCAGGATTCAGTCATGGAAATATCACCATGAAGAATTTTTCTAATCATAGCTAGTTTCCAAAGACCCCACCTCTAAAAGCCATAGATTATTTATACCTTCTCAATACTCCAAAATGAGGAGCAAATATTACACATAGAGCCCTGAGAAAGACTCAAATCATATCCAAACCACAATAGTACTCTGTCTGATTTTAGATATTCCAAATTAATTTAGGATTAAATCTTGACAAAGTCTGAGGTATTCACATGATAACTTTTTTTTCATTCTTTACAATATATTTTGCCATTTAAAAAATGAAAAATATTTGAGAATATTGGTATCAATATTCATCAATATAATAATAAATTTAGCTTATATTCATCAATGAAAAGAATCATAGCATTTTTAGTTGAACAAATTTCTCTTAGTGGTGGGCAGAATATTGAAATTGAGCTTGATACTTCATATTAATATTATTGTTTATATAAATAAGATAAATGCTATGTAGCTTAACTCATATTTGTGGCAAATATCATTTTAGAATAATTATTCTACTCTAATATGACATAGTAATTATTTAAAAAATTCTTTATGCTTCCTAAAAATGATGTGCAATACTTATTTAATGTTGCTAATTCTTTTATTACCAGGCAATTTTTTAAATTAAAGCAGAATTTTGTATAGTTTGGCCAAAACTGCAGAGAAGTGAATAATTTGTGTCTGTTGGTCATATAGAAGCTGTTACAATTGACAGATAGGTTTAAGGTAGATTTAGCTAGGCTCTGTTATCAAGAGAACATGTCATAGTCTCTTTCTTCTTCTCCTTCTCCTCCTCCTCCTCCTCCTCCTTCTTCTTCTATCTCCTCCTCCTCCTTCTCCTCCCCCTTTTCCTCCTCCTCCTCCTCCTCCTCCTCCTCCTCCTCCTTCTCCTCCTCCTCCTCATTCTTTTTTGATTTTCAAATTAAACAGTTTAAAAAATTTATTACATCTTTCATTGGTTTCATGAGACAGCAACACTTCTATGTACTTCTATGTTTGCCAGGTTTAGCAAATAGAAATACAGACACCAATTAAACTTGTTTCATGTAAACAACAAAATTTTAGTATCATTGTGCATAGAAATATACTTATGCTCAAAACTTCTTTTGATTTTCTGAGTTCAAATGTAATTGGACAATCTTCATTTTATTAGAAAAACTTTTCTTCTAATAGAATCATAGGAATATATTGTATCTATAATTATAATGGCCTTTGAAGCTAGGTCAAATTCCAGCTCTCACATTTTGTTGCTTGTACAAAAAGCTGATTCCTCTATTTCAATTTATCATCTAAAAACTAGAGGTAACAATTGCAAAAAGTTATATTTTACCAGGCATATTTTGGAATGTATAAGGTATACTACATGCTTCAAGTGGGGTAAATGTACTTGCTGAAAAGCAACTGACCATTTTATTAATGTTTATTCTAAATCATGCAGGTTTAGAATACTTAGACAAATCATGTTTAGTTACATGAGCTTTATTGTTATAACAATCTATTTAATTTATTCCTTAAAATTACATTTTTAGAAGCTAAGTGACAGGTAAATAAAAAATATCTAATTCACATCAAAAATGAATAAAAATATCAATCTCAAGAATAGGAGTCACAGGCTCTTGTTTCTCCCTTATACAATTTATTCAAGAAATATGATGTTTATTAAAACCAAATTACCTATATTTGAACCAGAATATTTTATTTTAAAAGTTGCATTTAAATATAAAATAAACTTCTATTGAGTCATACTCTAGAACTTCAACACGATTTTTGGAGTTACGAAACTCATAATTTGTCATCAACCTAATTATTATAATTAAAATTTAGGAAATCATTCTGTTCTTAACTAACCTTGAATATGATTTAAAGTTTCTATTGCCAAATAATTGACAAATTCTTAGTGCAGATGGTAATTTTTTTTCTCATCTTTACACTTCAATCTGAAAAATAAATTGGGAAAAGAGACTGAATAGATAATAGGACTTTCAACTTATGTTTCAATTGTTTTAAACAGAATGGATA
Source organism: Ictidomys tridecemlineatus (assembly GCF_052094955.1). Classification (NCBI taxonomy): domain Eukaryota; kingdom Metazoa; phylum Chordata; class Mammalia; order Rodentia; family Sciuridae; genus Ictidomys; species Ictidomys tridecemlineatus. The sequence goes on from NC_135482.1 coordinate 128,373,898, forward strand.
AGTAAACATGCAGCAGAGATTAAACTTGAAATCTCAGAAAACTACCAAAAGATAGGATATGTAAGGGTTTTATTGATGCATTTATTTTATTTGAATTTTATTGACACATACATACATTTTATTTTAAGGGTTTTATTAATGGCAAAATATACAAAGACATCAAAATAAGTAAAATCATCAGAACGAAACATGTTTTATATTTAATTGATAAATAATATATATAATATATATTAAATATATTATCATTATACAATACTACATACTATATTATTATATAGTAATATTAATGATATATATTATATATAGTATTATATGTTTACATATAATTTAATATATTGTATACATTATTTGCATGATACTAGATATAGTATTATGTACTTATATATGTAATTTAATATAAGTTACATACATTATTTTCAGTCAATATTATATATATCTATATATATAATATGGAGTACATTCAATATTTTAATGCATTATATAGTGTAGAAATATCATAGCAGTCTAATTAATGTTTCTATGACCTTAATTGTATATTATCCCATATAAATATTTTTGCACGGTGTAATACTTGAAAATCTATTCTTTCAGTGATTTTGAAATTTATAATACAATAACTCTAGCCACAATGTTTTCCAATAGGTCACCAGAGAAAAGGAAAAGAGCCTGAACAGGAATAGAGTCTTATTCTTATTCTTCCTGTCAAAGTAAAATTTTGTATTCTTTCACTAACTTTGACCCTATCTCATTCATTTCTTTCATGCGGGCCTAACCAAGTACAAAAAGCAAAGCCTGCATAAATAGATGAATAAAAAGTTAAAAAGCCAATTCCAAATCCATGAAGTTCTGGAAATTTTATGGATAACAAGAGAACAATAAAGAGCACAAAGCAAGAGCACACAGAATGGAAAAAAAATCTTTGCAACTTGCACCTCAAATAGGGTGATAATTTCCATGATATATAAATAACTCAAAAAATACAACACCAAAGGCACAATTAATCCAATCAGTAAATGAGCAAAGGAATTGAACAGACACTTCACAGAAGAAAAAATATGAATGATCAACAAATATATGAAAAAATACTCAACATCTCTAGCGATTACAGAAATACAAATAAAAACTACACTAAAATTTCATCTCACTGCAATCATAATGGCAATTATCAGGAATACAAGTAACAATAAATGTTGGCAAGGATGTGGGGAAAACATACACTCATACATGACTGTTGGACTGAAATTTGGTGCAAACACTATGGAAAGCTGTATGGAGATTCCTCAGAAAACTTGGTGGAATGGTAACTCAATTTTACCCAGATATCTCACTCATCAGCATATACATAAAGGAATTAAAATCAGCATACTATAGTGACACAGCCATATCAATGTTTATAGTGGCTCAACTCATGGTAGCTAAACTTTAAGATGCCCTTTAATAGATGAATGGATAAAGAAAATGTGAGATATATATTATATAAAAAGAAGAATGGCTTTATAGCATTTTCAAGTAAATGGATGAATGTGGAAAATATCAAGGTAAATGAAATAAGCCAGTCACCCAAACCCAAAAGGCAGCAGTGGAGAAGAATAAAAATTTAGTAGATTACACAAAGGGGAATGAAGGGAAGGGAGAGGGGATAGGAAAAGGAAAGAAAGATAGTGTATATATACAAAACACACCACAGTATACACATCATTGTGTACATCCACAAGAATGGGGTCCTAGTTAGAATAAGATATAGTCCTTGCTTGTAAAACTATATCAAAATGGAATCTACTGTTATGTATAACTAAAGGAAAAACAGAACAGAATTTTATATAAATAATAAGTATAATATAGATATAAAGAAAAATTGTAGCAGAATTTAAAGATTTGAAATAAGCCAAAGTTTAATTTTATTAAATAAATTCATAGAGATCATAATACTAATAAATTATACAATCAGAAATGAAGAAATGTTTGGACATTATATGATTCCTATAATATTCTTATTAAAAATGATAGTGTTAATATTCCATGTCCATTCTTGTAGTTGTTGTCTTTATTATCAATACTTCCCCCTCAGTCACATGAGCAAATTAAGACAGGCAAAACATGAATATATTGAATTTTATTTAATTGCCCTATTGTAATGTTATTCAGATTATACTTATGACTTTCAAATCTGATTGATAAACTGAATTAATAGAAAAATGTACTTTAATATGTTGACTTTAAGTTATTAATAATAGAAAGTTAATGTCATTTATTAGAACACTGTACTCAGAAGTTTAAAAAATTCTGTAGTAAAGCTAGCCATCTTTGAAAAATATATTAGGCATAATTTAATGTTCTCAAACATATACATTTGACTATTCCAATAATATTTATTGCAAAGGTTCTCTTCTAAGAAAAATGTTTTTGTTAAAATAACTATTCACATGTCTTTGAATTTCTGAAAATGTAGAAATTTATAAGAAAATTCAGAAATATATTTTTTGTCATTAGAGTAACCATTATAACTTAGCATATATACATATATATATGTATATATGAATACATATTAGACTTTTTGTGTAGTAAAATAACATTTCATTAATCTTTTGGATTAAATAACCATTCCAAATATTGTCCGTATGGTCCTTTCCAGATATTACAAATATTTTATTTCTCATGTTGTGATATAGTGTTCTTTTTCAAATGCAAAGTTCGAATTGAAACAAACCTGGATTAAAAAGTAGTAATATGTGCCAATCTGGCACAAAAATGGTAGCCAGTCAATCATTCAACCATCTGGGCCCAACACAGTCCTGACTGAGTTTTTGTACTTTGAACCAAAGGGGACCAGCTCTAAGATTATAATTAACAGTGGGAAGAGAAGCTTGTGTTCCCATGTTGCTCTATTCTGGGCTATTGGCCATCAATCTACAGCACTGGCTTCTTCTGCTCATTTTAAATTCAAAACTCCTAGCTTTTCACAGTAATGGGGTTTAGCTTAAGTTTTGGTACTCTTACTATATTGTTCAATTATGACATCCAAACCTGGTTGTACTTGATTTTATTTTAAGAGGGGAATATGTAGATTTTGGCAGCCACCACAAAACACTAATATAATAAGAATTTCTAGAGCTGTGTCTTCCTGCATTCCAGAACAGGTACTAGCTGGAAAGCATTCAGTACAACCCTTCCATCTGTGCATGTTACAATCCTCCTATGGATTCACTCCTCAATTTTCTTTTTAATGTGACTTCCGTATGTGGCTTGTCCAATTTTTATATTGATGAGGATATTTACTGACACATTCTCACACAAATCTGCTCATATTTATTTTGTGTTTAGCTTTTTTTGGAAGCAAAATGATTCATGAGAAAATAATTTTGTGAATATTCCAATGACCTGCAATATGGAAGCTGAAAGATCCTCATAGACCTTTGAAACTATGTTGTATTTTAAAATGGGTATTTTTATTATAACTTTAATGTTCATTTTTACAGTGATGATTTCAAAGCTTATTAATATTTGAATTTAAATGATATAATTGTACCTGCACATCAACTACATGGAAATTATTTATTTTTGGAAATTCAATCATATTTTAAAGTTATTGTGTATAAAAATTTTTGGTAATGATCAAATTAATAATATGCTGAAACTTGCATTTGTATATGAGTCGATATTTTTTAGATTCAATATCTCTTGGGTAAGATTATATTAACAAAAGTATATTATATTTAAATTTTGAGAGGCTTTATTCATAGGTGCTATCAGGACAGAGATTGGAGACTGTCTTAGTTTAAATCGTAGGTTACATATTATTTTTTCTTAATTTATTATTATTATTATTATTTTTAATACCTTTATTTTTTGAGTTTCATGCTTACTGGTTTTGTGACTTGGGCAAACCTCAACATCATACTTGAATTTCCTTTTCTGTAAAAATGACATTATAATAACATACACAAAAGGATTAAAGAAGATCTATAAAAAGTCTTCAGAACAGTTTGTGTATTAGTACAAGAGAGTAAATATTGGTCTTTATTCACATATGTCTTTGTAGTAGAATGCCACTGAATATTATGAGATTAATAATATATAAAAATAAAATATTCTCCAAAAGAGTAATGATGAGTATGCAAAAGAGAGAGTTCAGTCACCCAGAGCGCTAACTTTCAGTGATGCTGCATGGCATGAGTCTTTCTCAAAAGGGAGGTGACACAGACATTATCCCATAGAGAAACAGAAACAATAAATATTAATTATTTTTTTAACTTAGAGTTGGATCATGTCCCCCAAAAGTCATAAATTAAAATGCTTTGCAGTAAAAACTGCACTGGGTACACTTATCCAACATTATGGGTTAGCAGCACAGAGCACTGTAGAACATTGGCTGTTCATCTTCATGATTAATTGAGAGCTGAGATTGGCTGTCACTGCCAGGGTCCATGAGAGGGTATCTTATTGTATGTCACTAGCTGGTGAAAGGATCAAAATTTATTGTACATATTTTATAGAATGTGTATAAATTTGTATTGTTAGAATAAAAAATTTAGGTCAAGTCATCCTAAGTCAGTAGTATCTTTTTGTGTGTATATGTGTGTGTGTGTCTCTCTCTCTCTCTCTCTTTCTCTCTCTCTCTCTCTCTTTCTCTCTCTCTCTCTCTCTATATATATATATATATCTATATATATTATATATATATATGAAATTTATATTTGTATATATATGTGTGTGTGTGTGTGTGTGTATATACATATATATATATATATATGAAATTCACCATTACAACTAATTTGTATAGAAAATGTCTGCTGACACCAAGAAGCAATAGACAAGTTTTGAAAAATATAATTTGGCAATTAAAAATGTATTTTTAACCAATGGTGCTTTTTAAGCCTTTGCATTGTAGTATTTCAAATGATAAAGCTACTTGTATTAATTGATTAAGATGTGCATTCTAATTTCAAAGTTCAATTGTTCAGAATATATAGTTTTATTTTGCTTTCTATTTTTCAGTATTTAAGCATAACATCAATAATTATAAGGAATAACATGTAGAGAAATAAATGTTGAGATGTTAGTTCAACTCAAAATAACTAGATAACTTTTTAATTGGTACTTATTATATCAAGTAGCACTCATTTTTTAAAATTATTTTTCTAATGATGACTGAAATCAAAGCTTGATATTTGTCGAAAATACAGTTTTTTCCTGATTGGTCCTTATGATGGAAAAGAAATAAAAATCTTTTTTTTCCCCTGTGGAAATGCTACTAAGTAATTTTATTTGAGATAACACTCTGGTAATTTGTGGTTTATGTCACTCCAATGAGTGCAAGGAAATGAACTTGATGTGATGCCAATATCTCACTGGTATAATTTTTAAAAGGCAACACTTTTGAGTAATAAGCACATGACCATGAAACTAAAGTTAATTACAACAAGTTCTGTCTTGATCTCAGAGAACACCAGATTTGCAAACCTGAACAAAGTCAAGCAGATGTTAAGTCCACATAATATTGTCTGAGATTGAGAAAATAGTATTTTTTGACACCTAGGTGCATATTTAATTTTTGATTCTGTGAAAATGTCTCTTATTAAAAGAATATTTTTTACTATATGGTTTAAAATGATATATGTGTATCACATTTTACAAATAAAGTCTAGAAACGGGATATAGTTATTTTATCTTTAAATAAAAAAAAAGGAAGTCAAAAAATAGAAGAGGTGTGTATTCAGGGGGATAACGGTTATAATTATTTTATTTGTCAAATTTACAAATTTAAAATCTCACCAGGTGCAGTGTGCACTCCATTAATCCTAGCTGCTTAGGATGCTGAGGTGGGAGGATTTTGAGTTCAAAGATAGCCTTAGCAACTTAGTGAGGCCTAAGCGAGCAAGTTACTGAGACACAATCTCTAAATAAATTACAAAAATAGAGCTGAGGATTTGGCTTAGTGGTTAAGAGCCCCTGGGTTCAATTCCCAGTACAAAAAAAAAAAAAATCTAAAAAAGCATAAAATATCTGTATATAATTTCATATTTTTTTAGCAAACATAACAAAAAGTTATTTCAATGTTTATCTCAAAACTAATGCAGTTAATTGACCTTTAATTTTAAACATACAAACTTCACATATATATGTATATTTATTATTTATATATATATTATAACTAATACACTTAAAATATTACACATGGGCATGCATGCAGGGACACACACAGACACACAGAGATGCACAATTAAAATGAGGTTACAAAATTCTTTAGCTTGGAGAAACATAAGAGATGAGGCTGAAGTCATCTAGTTTACTCTGATCCAGCCTAGCAGATTTCTGCAGACTCCCTGGTACCACAAGTATAATAAACAGCCTCAGTAAAATCCTTTTTCATTTTATTGCAGTCCTTACCTGGAATGTCTAATGTAAGTAGCCAATCTTCAAATCACCTCCTGTTCTTGTCAACAAATAGAATTTTAAAACAATCTGGTATGACCTCCTTTCATTTATTTTACCTGTAAAAATCAAGATATCTTAGACACTATTTGGGGAAGTGTTAATTCTAGATGATCCGAATTTAATCTTCAAAGGTGATTATCCTCATATTGGCTCAAATAAACACTTTGGTCCCATTCCTCGTACTTGGTGTACAAACACACACACACACACACACACACACACACACACAAACACACGCAAACAGCACAGATATACACACATATAAATCCCCCCTTACATCCATATTTATGTTACTGCCAGATTACAAGAATAAAGTGGAACATTGTTTAGGAATAATGTCAATTTTAAAAGACATATTACATCACTTTTCTAACATTTATTTTTATTTTTTTGTAGTTGTAGATGGATTCAACACCTTTATTTTATTTGTTTTTCTTAATGTAGTGCTGAGTTCAAACCCAGGGCCTCACAAGTGCTAGGCAACTGCTCTACCACTGAGCTACAACCCCAGCCCTTTCTAGCATAACGTAAGAGATAATTTTACTTGTTTTACTGAACACAACAAGTAAATTTTTTTTTCAGCATTTCTCAAGTTCTATGTTGTCATACAATAGAAACTTCTGTACCACATGTGCCATTTTCTCTGAGCATTTTAATTCATTATTACTAAAATGTTTTTTTAGAAACTCAGATTCATGCCTAAATCAAATGACACTTATATATGCTTTTGTAATTAAATGACACTTATATATGCTTCAGAATATGCAAACCTTCAGAATATGAAAATGCTATATTTTTCTTTCTGATATTTGGAATTCAGGTTGTAAAATATAAAAAGACATTGTGAAAGCTCACACCACAAAAGGAAAAAGACCACCATGATGATAGAAAACTGTTCTGATATAATATATGTGAATCTCTATTACTTACATCAGTGCCCAGCAGAACTGAGTAAATACTGCACATTTGCTGTATGAGTGAATTCAATGCAATCTTTAATGCTGTATTTCTGGGAATAAGAATAATAATTAATTATAGGAATACAATTGCTTTATAATAATTTTCATGTATTTGATGAACCCTACTGTCAGAATGAAAATGTTGTTTTGGATGAGACAGACTCCAAGAAGGATGAGAAAACCAATGAATACGTAGGATTTGATCTGTATAAATAGAGCAATCTGAACCAAAGCAGTCTACAAACAATTGCAGCAGTAATGCCTGTTAAACTTTAGTATTTTCTGAGTCTTTAGAATTTTTAAATCACAGTAAAAATAATCTTAAAATGTTACAGAATCACAAATGTTTTGCTAAATCATTATATTTCTGACTTTATAATTAATTTTATAATGAATAAACATGAAATTATTTAAAAAATAATAGTAAAAGAAAAGTAAATATTATTTTTCTAACATTTTAACTCTATGCAGATAATTCTTTAAATCTTAAACATGATTTTATTTTAAAGCAGATGACAGATCAACTTTATGAATTAAATTTTAAAATCCATAATTGAAAAATAATTCATGCTTTTCTCATGAAAAGCCTATAAGATTAAACAAAGTATGCTTTAATTTTAATTGACTATAAAATGACATTTTCATGATTGTGAACTTTTGTAATTATTTTCCATGTCCTTTCCCTCGTTCATATAATGATTAAAAGTGGTATTTTTTTCTACTGAATATTTGAAATTTTTATTTTATTAAGTTTATCATTCTCATTCTCATATTTTATTTCTTTTTATTATGTAATTGTGCTTTGAAGCATTGTTCACAAAATTATTAGCATTTTAAATAATTTGCCACTGAGGTTGTACACTGTTTGCTTTTTAGTAATCTCTATAAAGTGAGTTCTATGATAAAGTTTAATTTAATACATGTTTATTATGTGATTATTTCCCAAATATTCAGTAATCTATTTGCCTAATCATATATCTGTTCATTGTTCAAAAAACATTTACTTTCTTAAACAGAATTTATCAATCTATGATGATGTATATAATTTACATATAAAACTGAATCCATGTGAAGGTAAAATTTCACATATTTGTTTGATATATATATATATATATATACTTTAATATTACCCCATTTCTTTTTATTTTTTTGTTTGCTTTTTGCATTACATACTCTGAGGTTTAATGCATTATGTTTTACTTTGATAGATTTCTCTCACAGGGATAAAAATTTTTCTATAATTTTACATACACCGAACAGCTACTGTTTGAAATAAGAATGTGTACCAAACCCATCCACATGCTATCTGTCATTATAACATTTAGCCAATATACTAAATTTCTGAACATATCCATCTGAAACATATTCAAAATCTTTACAACAAAATGGAATCAATAAACAATGACATGCAAACATTGCCATTTTGGGGAAGTCATGTTGGAACCTCTTACCCTCTAACAAAGTACCACTGTCCTTCTTGTCTTATTTTACTTGGTGTTTTGCTGATCTTCCAACTAGACTTTGCACTCTCTGACCCTTGAATGATTTCATTCAATTCTGTATACCTTTAATCTAGTCCATGTCTATATTATGTTACAGTTTTAAATACTTTGAATGAATGAAAGAAAAAATGTTCAAGAGAGGTAAGTATTTCAATAATCACCTGACTGCTATCTCCTTTGAAATAGATCATTTGAGAAGGATTCATCCACAGGTACTTATCACTTTTTGGCTCTATTTACAAATGGAATTCTGGTTGCTTAGAAAAAAATGAATGTAAAACCCCAAGTTGCCAATGAAAGACTCCTAGGCAATACAAGATCCAAGCTTTCCATTAATAATAAGAGCAACTATGGGGATTAGATGTAAAAACGACTCTTTAATATTACTCCACTTTCAAGGTCTTGATCTTAAATATATGTATATACGTATATTTGTTTTACACATTAGATTACTGCAGTGACTGGAAAACACTGATAAAGAAGACATGTAAGCACAAAATACATCTAAAGCTCTATATTATTTTTAAGTTCAGTGAATGCACTTACTTTGTATTGGATTGTTTATAATTTTACTAGAGTCAATCTACAAAATATTACTCAGAGGGGTTTGCCTAATTCACTTTAGTTATTGGCTAGAAGAAGTTGAAGAATTTTACAAGATTTTCAAGTTGAACTTCAAAGGAGTGAATACATGTACATTAATGCAACTGTAAGTATTCGTGACACTTGAAAACATATGAAGACGACTTGCGTATTGCATATAGTATGATATCATTTAAAAAAATAACTTATTAACTGATGAAATGGGACAAGTCATTACTCAAATTTAGTTAAACATGAGTAGCTCAATAAAAATATTCCACTAGCTGGGCAGCTTGTCCCATGCCTATAATCCCAGCAGCTCAGGAGGCTGAAGCAGGAGGATTGCAAGTTCAAATCCAGCCTCAGCAAAGGAGCAAGGCGCTAAGCAACTCATTGAGACCTTGTCTCTAAATAAAATACAAAATAGGGATGGGGATGTGGCTCAGTGGTTGAGTGTCCCTGAGTTCAATCCCTGGTGCCAAAAAAGAAAACAACAACAACAACAAACAAACAAAAAAAACCCCACAAATTTTACTTAAGATAAGGTAAAGTACTACTATATCTCATACTTGTTTCCTCTGATATATTTTCAGTTTTTTATATAGAAGCTATACTAAAATATAATCATACTTATTCTTGTACAATTAAAATTTTAAAAAAATTAAATTTAATTATTAGAAAAATACTACAGTAGTGCTAGTCTTAGAAATGTTCTGTTTATTATAAATTTACAATTCATTTTTCATTTAAGGATTTCATTAGAAAAACTATTGAAAGCATTAGTTATGCTTCTTGATTATACAAATAAGAGTAACTGGTGTCCTTTAAATTTTAGTTTTAATTATACTCGTGAAACAAAACTTTTTTCTTCTCTCCTTTATGAATTCTCTGTTCATTTTGGGTTAATCTTCCTGTAGGCATTAAATTGCTTAAAGCTCATAAAAAACAGTCATACACTTGACTTTTCTCTTTGTCGTCCTAATTTCATTGTCCACTTTTGGAATTGTTGGGTATCTTCTATGTCTTTGAGAGCAGTAGATATATATGATAGCTCTAGTGATATTTTTGTTACTCTATGAACACAATATATATTTCTAATAATCTTGTGCTTTAATAGTGATCTATTTTAGTCACTGTATTAAATTATGCTGATGAAAACACCATCATTGTTTGTATACATCATCATTGTACACATCATCATAGGTTGATAAATTATGTTTAGTAAAGTAAATGTTTTTAATGAAGAACAGATATATAATTAAGCAAGGAGCAAAATAACTGAGTATTTTGGAATCAGTTGGGATCCTATAGTATGTTGAAAATAAAACTCAGAATACACTGTTTAAACTTTCTTTTTGAACATTAATTATTTATGTCAAATTTTGATATAGATGGACATGACATTTACATTTGTCATATGTATTATGTTAAATTGGAAATAACTGTAGCATTTTGCATCAGTCAGAATTTATTATTTATAGATGTCAGGGAAAAAATAAATGTTCATGTACAATATTATGTTTAATATAAAGAGAATTATTTTGACTCTGCTATAAATACCATATAGAATAAAACATATCCATTATAGAAACTTTTTTCTTCTATATTTGCATAATATCAAAGGTTATTTTGTTTATTTAAAAGTTTCAGTTGAAAAGTATAAGAACTTCTAAGAAATGTGAACTTTGCTATTATTGATTTGGAGTTTCAAGTTTGGTACATTAGTAACACTTTATTGGACTCTAAATAGTATGTACCTCTAGACTCTCAAATAATGATTAGATATTGTATGGCCCATAAACATATATTTTGTATTTCTTTAAATGAATTGGAAGTTACTATGAATGTGGCAACATTTCAGGTATTTCTTCCATTGGAATGAAACTGTCAAAAAAAAAAAGCTCTATTACTACCTTTGTCTTTCCTTGTTTATAGTGATTTGACTTGAAAAAGTCAGACTTGTTTTACTCTTAGTGCAAAAAAAAAAAAAAACTGCAGAAGCATCTGCCATTGTGCATGAATTTATAAGGATGTTCTTTTAGTATGCTAAGTCAAATGTGAAAACACAGGTTTTTGATTATTATTGTGGAAGAGTTAAATTCTGTACTAGTTGGAGTGTACAAATAATTTCTGGCACTATTAAAGTATACTGGATACTTTTAAGCCTTTATTATAATGATGTCAAAGAAAATTGTCAAGTAATTTATTCTTGTCCTAAAGTAACTTCATGATGTAAGGTTTTCTCTCATCTATATGCAGGGGAATTCCATTGCCAATAAGAATACTTAAATTATCCACGTGTCAGAATGAACATTTTGCCTTTTTTGTGGGGGATTGAGTAATTTGGGGGTGGGTGAGGGAAGAATAGAAGTCCATTAGATTAGACAAAGGGAAATAAAGGGAAGCGTGGGGGATGGAATGAGGAAAGTCAGAATAAATTGAGTATAACTTTACTATGTTCATACATGAATAAACAATCAGTAAAACTCCACATCATGTACAACTGCAAGAATGGGATCCTAATTAGAATAGAAACGTGAAAATAACTAGTTCACCGAATTTATCTCTTTCTCTTAACATTTTTTAATTAGTAGATAGCAATAGCCCACCTACTTTGATCTCCCCATCTTTAGCCTGTGTTTTGGAGCTGTGCCTAAAATATTAAGCTCTGGAAAACTGACTTGGTTTCATGGCCTATTGTCAACCAGAGCTGTATGAGCATCCTGAGATTTATTCTTTTAGCAGAGTCACAAGGAACCAAGGAAAAAATATTAACTTCATTCATCAGTCTCCTCTTTATAAAATACTTTGGTTTCTTAATAATAAACAATATGTAACAAAAGCAACAAAAAAATCATCATAAGTCATGACTTAGCATTCTCTACAAAATACAAAGAAAAAATTTTCTATAAGTCATTTATGTTTCCCATTCTGCTGTACCTTTGATATTTGTATATGAAAATTGAATAAAATGTCATTATAATGGGTATTTTCATTTTCTATATAAGGCATTGATATCAGAGTAAAAATAATTGTTTATAATAAACACATAATGTTTTACAAGTACATTTATTTTTGCCTTGACATCTACAAATAATTGATTTTAATGGTTACAAAATACTGCAGATTAATCCAGTTAAACATAAAACATTGTCACTGGAATTCCCACTTACTTTTTTTGCTAATAGAATATTCAAATGATTTGAATATAAGATTGTTTTTAGATAATTTGACTTTCATAATATATTTTCTTTATTTATGCAATATTATTTGATCTTTCCAAATGTTTCTCAACACATGAATAACTATGTAGTTAGAAACACTTTTAGGGTTGATATGTAAAAAGATGGCATTAAGATTAATGGTGTAAGATAAGATTGATAATATTTATATTGCCGCAGTCCAGCAAAATAACCGGGGGGTGACGAATAACTTGTGTGCATTGATACAGCAGGAGAGGGAGCCGTTTATTGTAGGACAACAGAGCTATTTATACATTTTACACAGCTTATCTTAATTAGCATAAACTAGATACATCAGTCAACCAATAAGGAATCTCCACACTTAATGGCTCGCTTTTGTTACTTCTCAAACCACTCCCTCTGGCATTTTGCCAGGCACCATCCAGACTTGTTTACGAACTCTAACATTCCCCTGGCAAAATACCAGGTGTTATTTTGACTTGTTTACAGACCTTAACATATATAATAATAGGAACAGTACTAGGGCCTTTTTTTTTTTTTTTTGTCAGTGCTGGGGATTGAACCCAGGGGCTCCTGTATGCAAGGCAACCACTCTACCAACTGAGCTATATCCCCAAGTAAAACTTATTTACTTGGTAAATAAAATTGGTTATCATTCTAGTTACATAGCTAAACTTAGCAAAGCTTTCTAATACTGTTTTGAAAAAAAGGCAGTAGTATAATTATTTGTAGCATAATTATTGAATGTTAATGGATGTCAGATATCAGGAGATGACTGTGTGAAGATGCAATCACATGCACACACACCACATGGCTTTGATTAGCAAAAAAGTTCAGTCTCTATGCCCAGCCCCAGAATGATTGTTTACTTTTATTGAAACTAATAGACCTAAAATTCTACTGAAGTCTTGTGAATAGATCCCTTGGTCTTGAAAAGCTCAATTTCTGCCTTTAGGAGTGTGACTTTGAGATACTTCTTGCCAATAAAATATAAGTGGAAACCTATTAGGAGGTCTTGAGAAAACTTACTTCCAGAAAGGGAAGAGATAATTAAACCTCTGATCCTGACACATTTTCTCTGGGTTAAATGTGGAATACATACGTATTATTGAAAGAGTCACAGCCCTCTGATATTCTAGAATAATACATGTAGTCATTCATCAACTTATTCTGCTCACATGAACAAACCCTTTTTTGGGTGAAATCTATAAATGTTCTGCTATTTGAACCTCAAGATTTCCTAAAAACTTAGTTGTTCCCTAATCAGTGTATTTTTTCATGTTAATCATTTTATTGAATATCATGAGGGTGCTATTTAATTATTCAGGTTTCTTCCTTCCAACATGCATACTGAAAAACATGAAAAAAAGATTTGACATCTAATTAAATATATCAATAGAATCAACATAGATTTTATGTGACAAGATTTAATTCCTCAATTAAAACAAGCAATCAACTCAAATTTTAAATTGGCAAAGAAGGATATTGTTTTCTTATATCATTTGGCTGCATTACTCTGGTGAGTAAAACAAATTTCTGTTTGACCTTTTTAAAGAAATTTAAAGTCATAATATGAACATCATGCAGAGGTCAGTACTACTAAAATAATATGCAATGAATATGAGTAAAGAGAGAACTGAAAGTTATTTTTGAAAAGTTTCAATGATTGTGATCTTTTATGTGAAAAGTTATACACAATAACACTTAATATCAATATATAGTTTCATTTTCAAAAATATTAGCTGGAAATCATGATTCTCCTTGTTCTTTATTTCTCTCTTTGAATATATGTGAAGTATAGCATAAGGTAAGTTACAGTACTAATCGGGAATCATAAAGTAATACAAAGCACATGCAAAATCTGATATTTATGATGACTTAGTTGAAAGACTCAATATTAAAGAATTTTAAGATGAATTTGAAGAATTTAATTTAATAGTTCTGTGCAGTTTCCTATACTTTCAACCAAATGTTTTTTAATAGCAGAAAACTATTGATAATTTAAAGATCTAAACTCATGGACATTAATACTTAATATATCAAATCTGTTGATTTACATAGTATATTAATTTTATATTTGTTTATATTCAAACATTAGCAAGGAGATTTTATTTGTTATAAGTATTTTAATAAAACAATTCATGCAAGGTTACATTTCTTATAAAATGTACACATATTAAGTAGTTTATCTACATGAGTGTGTCAAATTTTAGTGATAGAAAGAATTCAGGTACTTCAGATACCAACACTAAAATCACCGAGTGATAAGGAAAAGAAATCCTAGGAAATTATATTTATGGGTTTTAATGCCTTTCAAAGGACTTTCAGTATTGGCTGCTCTCCATTTGCCCTTCCTTTTTCCATAATGTGATGACACATAAAGAACATCTTAGCACCTTTACATGGTACTTCCCTGTATCTAGAACTGTGATCCAGTAAATTTAAATTTATTATAAATTACAGAGTTTGTGGCATTTTGTTAAAGCAACACAAAATGGACTAAGACAAGCATGTACCTCCTCCCGCCACACACACACACCTCTCAAAGGCAATTTTCTTACAATTAATTTAACATTTAATATTATATATAATTTCATGTATTCTCATTATGGCTTTGCTTTTTATCTTCCTTCATCTTTCAACTGGGTCTGTTGTCACGGCTTCCTTAAAAGCATTATGACAATGAGTAAATGGGTACTTTTTCTTAAAAGGTCTTAATAAAATGTTAATCCTCATAGGTCACTATAAAATGCTTTACTTTTAATATTATATTCATGATTAGAATGATAAGCTTACAAAAACATCTATAGAAAATTCACATAAATCATTTTTGCTAAAGTACTGCATGTGTATTTATTTATTAATAAATTAATCATGCTAATGTTAAATATTATGTTACACTATAGGAAATTTTGATAATTATTATATGCAACAAATAAATTAATATAGAGTATGTCATTATTTTAGTCACAAACACATTTTACACCTTGTATTATAAGTGCTTTCAATGATCCTCAGGCAACTATCCAGCATTTACAAGAAAGGCTGGATCTATTTAATAAAGATAAAATGAGTTTATATACAGTGGAAAGATTATTTAAACATTCAACTATACTGCCTTTTAAATGGCAAGACAAGATGCATGGAAATTCAGTATAATTTACACATACTTAAAAACCCATAAAAACAACATCTTAAAATAAAAATAATTATACTATCAATTTTTTCATAACTGCATTAGGTTTCTTTGTTCAGTTATATGACTGGGCTGACAATCAATATTATTTCCCTAGTAAGTAAGTTGTGCTAGTGCCAATTCCTTTTAACATATTATTTAATCTTATGTAATACCAGTTATTTTCTTTAATCTTTTGAAGGTCTCTCAATATCTAATCCATCCATTTATATTTTAATCTTTTGACTCAAATCACAGAAATATTTTTCAGAGAGGCTTCTCCTTGTAGAAGCATACAGTTTTCACCCTCTGTATTGCCAAAATTCTGTTCTTTTCCAAACTTGACCAATGTAGCTCTTTTGTGGCAAATATGTCTTTTTATAAAAGGCAATGGCATTCTAATGAATGATAAAAAATAATCTTGAAAAATAACATGTGGATCAATCTTTAAGGAGGTCAATATTCTTCAAAATATTTAAAAAAACAAAGAAGCAAAACTATTTTAGATCAAATGGTCTAAAAGCTACAAATACTAAAACAACGAAAGCATTGCCTAGTACTTAAATGATTACACATTTTCTAATAAAATATCATAATGCTTATGCTTGTGTTTCAAAAATATAAAAAGGATATTTGGGAAAAGATAAGAAGGCACATCATTCTCCACATTATATAGGTATATTGCATTATGTTTCCAGTTAATTTCAGTTTACTAAAACTACATTGTATTCCAATTTATGATGCATTGTCATCACTTAGTTTTTTATGTCTGAAGATATCAATTAAAAGAAAAAAATATATAGTATTCTGATAATTCATTAAAATAAGACATTACTTCAAATGTGTGATTGGTAATTTTGAAAAATAACAGAATAAAAGGGAAAAACATGGAGATAAAGAATAGCTCTAGGGGCTAGGGATGTGGCTCAAGCGGTAGCGCGCTCGCCTGGCGTGTGTGCGGCCCGGGTTCGATCCTCAGCACCACATACCAACAAAGATGTTGTGTCCGCCAAGAACTAAAAAATAAATATTAAAAAAATTCTCTCTCTCTCTCCTCTCTCACTCTCTCTAAAAAAAAAAAAAAAAAAAAAAAGAATAGCTCTAACTAAAAATGTAGTTGGATACCAGACTGAAATGTATGGTAGCCCCTAAGAGTTTAATGGTACTGACTGAGCTATGGTATAGCTGCTTAGCTGTGTTTGAGATTCTCTAGTTACTGCGTAAACTTTTTCCTAAAAGTTGCCAGTATCACTTTCTGAGAAACAAATTGCTATATATTTAATGTAAAATTCTTATACTGAACTTTGGACCCTTTTTTCATTTGTGGATTAAGTGATATAAGACTTAATTTGGGCATTTGAATCTTATTTTTATGTAACCAAGCTATTTCAAAATGTTCTTAGAAAATTTTCCTTATAATTTGTTGTGCTATGACCTCCCTGAAAACAAAGTGGCAGTGACACTTTATCCTTGTTTTTAAAAAATTTTTGGCTATTCTATTTTAATTAAATATATATGTGTATATATATGTAAGTATATATAAGTATATATATATATACTTATATATGGAGAGAGAGAGAGAGAGAGAGAGAGAGAGAGAGAGAGAGAGAGAGAGGGAGAGAGAGAGTTAAAAATAGAATAGATTTACACATTAATATTTTGGTATTGTTTGATATTGGTTTAAGTTTAAATACTCTTAATAATGCATATGGTATAAAATCCAATGTCATATATCTCAGAAAGTGTTATTTGAGCAACAAATGAAAGACTCTTTTTAGCATAGAGAATCTCTCAAAATGACATCTCATAAGTAAAAATACTGAGTTTCAAAATTTTAAAACTGTTCTCTATCATCTCCAATTCTATAGCAAAACAAATTTTTATGTTGTTTTTTCCTCTCTTCTTAAATGAATATTATAAAGAATCATGGGGGAAGAATGTGTAAAATTAGTATAAAGTAAAACAAAGTTCTGTTGTTTTTATTATATTAAAACATAGAACCAAGACTGAGTACATGATCCCAAGGATATCACCCACCAATCTGATGGAAGGAACAAGCATTCAATATATCACATATCACCTAGGAAGCTAGTCCAAAGCACAAAGCCCAATCATATTTGACTCTGTTTGATTTTTTTCTGGGCAGGGAATTAACCCAGGGCCTTGTACAAGTTAGGCACTTTTTCACTGAGTTAATTCCCAGCCTGCTCCATCACTCCTAACATGGATACTCACTAAGTGAGGAGTGATTTATCTCCCTTGTGCACTCAAAATATCAAGAATAATACTTTGTCATATGTCAAAGAGTATATATGAGAGAAATTAAAATGATTTGGGAAAGGAGGGGATTTAAGAGACTTTTCCACAATATCAACACAAATTTAAGTTTTGGAAAAACATCTAAGAGTAACTTAATGGAAGTTGGGTATATCAGAGAAGTAATACCTGTATCTTTCACAAAGGGAGGTAAATGATACTTAATTGTGAAAACAATGTAAGTTTAAGCATAATGACTCATATAAAACTTAGTTTTTTAATCTTATGGAAATCTTTAATTCTCTTTATTTGTTATAATACTTTAATTTTGTAATTTTGTTCTGCTATTAACTGGATTACTCAGTATATACAGATATATATATATGTATGTAAACATATATATATACACACTTATATACATACATACATATAAATATGTATATATTTTCTCTTCCCAAGAAAAACATGGTTATTATTTTACTTTACTTATATTTTATTTTTTTATAATATGGCATCAAATCTCTCTTTATTTCTTTTTGGAATATAAAATTAAGATTATTTTGCTGGGTGCAGTGGCGCACGCCTATAATCCCAGTGTCTGGGCAGGCTTAGGCAGGAGGATGGAGAGTTCAAACCCAGCTTCAACAAAAGGGAGATCCTAAGCAACTCAATGAGACTGTGTCTCTAAATAAAATACAAAATAGGGCCAGGTATGTGGCTCAGTGGTCAAATGTCCCTGAGTTCAATCCCCAGTATGCCTCCCCCCAAATTTCTTTAATCCATTCCTGTTTTCATATAGTTAGCTTTATATATAGAAAATTTTTAACACATATTCATATTTTATTAATAAATATTTGGAATCTATTATATAATAAGTGCTGAAAATTTAAAAAAATATGAGAAAGCAAGACTCATGTTCTTAAGCTGCAAGGCTAGCAATGATATGAGAAATTATAATATGCTAATAATATATGAAGTATGGTGTTCAAATAGAGGATGTGCTTATTATCTGCCAATGAAGCATAAAGAAATATTTGACAAGTAGGTTGTATTTAGTCTTTGTTATGAAGAAAAGAAAAAAAAAATGAAGGCTCAGTTACTAGACCAAAAATGGAAAGTATGAGTCATATGAATCTGACGTGGCAATGCACAAAGTACAGAATTATTGGAAGTGAGTAGAAGAATGATGAGAAGTTGTAAGGCCAGAAGAAAGCTCTTGTATTATTTCGGGGAAAAAAATGTGGGGCTTATAATTTTTTTGGCTCCAGTGAGCAAAACTTGTGTTTATCCAAGGTAATGACAGAGTATGTTTTACCAAACACTTTGGAGGTGCCTTTAAGAAGAAAGAGAGTGGAGCAAAATGAAGGAGGTCACTGCAGTAATCCAGCTGAGTTCTACTTTAGGTCTGAATTAATGGCATTATTATCAAGGAAATAATTCAGAGTCCACAGGGAGACATGAATAAATAATTCAACGTTGATTAATTGGTTTCTAGTTTGTGCAGGTAAAAGCAGTGAGCGCATGCAGATGATTTGAAAATCCCTTAAAACTTATTGGTGGAAACACTATTAATTATGGAACTTGCAGACTTTGACAATAAAATGAGAAGAAGAAGAAATAACATATGAGTTATGATTTATTTGTGTATTCAAGGTGGTGGAGATAAAACCACGGACTCACACATTATAGGGAAGTAAGTTGTGATAGAAGACCAATTGCTACAAGCACAAAATTCAAGTCTCTGAAAAATATAAACTAAGGATTTTCAGCCATATTAATTGTAATCTGAAAAAAGAATATTGAGAGAAAAAAGATAATGATAGATAAACCATTTGTACTATAAAATTTTGGGGGACAAATATAGAAGGCTAGCCTCAGAAAAGTATTTGTCGGATAATAATTAAGTCAGGAGAAACTGCTGAGGATGATTTTTGAAATGAGTACAAACAGAAGGGATTTTAAAAAATAAGTGGCAAATATTAAGGCAAATTTAAGTAAGATAAGACTAGTAATGTATTCATGCCTTGATCTTAACAGTTCATTAGAGACCATTAGTGGAGTAATTGTTTTGAGTTTTGGGGCAGAGGAAACACTGCTATGAGCTGAGAGCAAATGCTGCTTTGGAGAGCAGATACAGCAAGGATAGAATGTTTCAAAGAATGCTTCTAAAAGAAAATTAAAAGAATTTTTTTGTAAGTAAAGGATGGTATGGTATATGCCTTCTTGAGTATAAAAGGGATGAATTATTATTTTTGCTTAAAAATGGGTTAAGCTTAATTTTCAGTCAAAGGGAGGAAGACACATAATAATTATGCTGTTTCATATCAAAGATGAGTAGTATGAAAAGTAAGAAAAAGCATGTAACTTGCTAAAGTTAGTAAATGTACTACCAACTTTTTATGTAATGGTTTAGGAAGAATTAAATAATTCTGTCATGTAATACACCTTCAGCTTTTAGGTGCATAAGGTGATATTAATGGTGTTAGTCAACTTTCTGTTACTATAACAAATACCTGAGATAATTAGTTTATAAACAGGAAAGGTCTATCTTGACTCCAGTTTCAGAGGTTTTATTCCAGAGTCCAGCAGATATGTTGCTTTAGGGACTGTGGCAACTCAGTATATTATGACACGGAGCACATGTTCTTGCATACTGTTCACCCATGCCGACCAGAGAGTGGACAAAATGGAAGAGGAGAGGCTGGGGTCCCAATATGCCTTTTGAGAACATGCCTACAATGAGCTACCTTTCCCCACTGGACCCTACCTCTTAAAGGTCATATCACTTCCCAAGGAGCCACAGGCTGGTCTTTAATCCATGGGCATTGGAGGTTTAAAAATTCAACTGACAGAATTAATCTGACTTCCTTGATAAATTGAATAATGAACATATTTCTTGGTAAATTGGGAAAAAGAGTAGAAGCATTGTCTTACTGCCTATATAATTGTGGCAAAATGCTGAACTGTTCATCTTCTAGGTACAACATGCTGCTCAATTTACTTTGTTGAACTTTCAGTGACTAAGACTATCATAGTGAGCATTCAAATACCATATGACCTCATAATACAAACAAAAAGAAGGGCTTAATGACTTTAATACCTGCACATCTAAGGAATAGTGAAATTATATAAAATAAATGAATTAAGCTTTTTGTAGTGATTGAACGTTTTGGTTATTACATTTAGAGAAAAAAATAACTTCTGTGATTTGTAATTCCACTCATAACATAATACAAATATTGAGTAATGGATATTTGCTTTACGATGGTTATTTGAGTCTGAAATAGCTAAAGATTTTACCCTGAGAATATACAAGTAAAAAATCATTTTAATTTTATTAAAAAGTGTTATGAGCAGAGATTTTTAAAATGATATATTCAGTAAATATTGGAGAATTTGTTCCAATTTCAATTTATTCATGGAATTTTATGAAACGATTCAATGAATCTTAGTTGACATAATCATACCTAATTGATCATGTATAAGTCCTGTTTAAGATTCCAGAGGCTAGTTGTATCAGAGTCATCAATAGGTTAACAAGAGTCAAAATATCCAGAGATGGTCTTATTGGGAAATGCTTATAGAAAAGGTCTAGTGCCCACAGGCAGAACAGATGGCACCTCTGTCCCTCATGTATCTTTGTCAACCAGTGCCTACTTTTCATCATGGTGTTTGTCCCATGGTAGTCTTCTAGACAAGTGACATATATCTTTTTCACAGTACCTTTAGTTCTGCACCATTCACCACTGAGAGCTAAGTTTTACATAAGGAACAGAGGATATAACATCAAAAGCCTAAGGTTGCTTAGTTCTCCTGTATTATCAGTATTTCAAGGAACAACTTTCCTAGTGTATATGCAAAACTCAACTGTCTACAGTCAACATTAGCAAGCTCCAATTCCCAGTATGCATGAGAGAAAGTCATTGACCTCCAAGATGACATTATTCGGTCTGGGTTCCCTGTTAGTTCCCTGGTCTTTGTTATATCCTTGGGAATTGAGAGGGGTGTCTCAGGAACATCATGTTTACTGTGATTCATTTTCTTTAATGATGACACACTTTTAAACCATGTGGATATGATTCTCGTTCTACCTTCTTTTGTTTACCTGTGTCACATCTTTATAAAAAACATGTAGTCAATCAAGTTCATAGAAAATAAATAAAAAATAGGATATATTAATTATTTAAAATTTATAGAAATATAGTATATTATATCAATGGATATAGGTCTTGGTGTCTATTATTAATCCTGTTCCAAATATGTATTATATACCATATAGAGTTTTGCATCTATAAAGAAGAAAAAAGAACCCTTGTTAGATCTTATACCTAAAAATAAATTTAATTACTCAAATTAGAAATATATTTAAAGATAAGAAAATTATTTTGGCAATATAGTAATGAAATTCAGAGTAAACAAATGTAATAACAGCATCAGAAGGACTAGATGTTTAAATAAATTGGTAATAACTAATGTGAGTGACTTAATCATCAAGTGGAAAAAAAAACTGTTAGAAATTTGCATTTGTATAGAAAAGCACATTTTTGTTTTAAAAAACTATATCTGAATCATGGACCCACATGATGATCTCTTTTCTGAAAATCTGCCAGGATATCAGGTTCCCAAACAAGGGACAATTTCATGTGTTTACTACAAATAGTGTTATCAGTGTGTTTTGAGAAAGCATGCCCAACTCTTGGAACAGCAGAAGGAAACACATATTGATCCTCTGTGATCTCCATTTTATAAAGGTTTTCCAGTTCTGAGTTCCTACAGCACTTATCTTCTATGCTTGTTTTAGAATTTAATTATTTATAGTTATTCAACAAGTTTTCTCAGAAATTTCATGCGTTTAGTTCCTGTTTATTTTAATTTCTTAAGAAATGGTCATTGTATCTTCTACACCAGGAAATACGGTGATGGATATACATTAGTTTTCTACAGAGAAGAATATGTTATCTTGTTTTTGCATTCAAAAGGACATATTGTTAGGCCAAAATACAGAAGAGACTAGAATAATTTTATTGTTCCTGTTCAATGACTCAAGACAATTATGGAGAAAAAATCATCAAGATATTTTCACAAGCATGCATATGTGTTATTTTGTGTTAATTTTACTTTCCTTACTCATTTTGTTAACTTTCTAAAGGAGAAACATGATGGCCGTCTTTTTATCAACTCAATATTTAAATGGAGAAAATATTCCAAATTTGAGTACTTCTTGACATATAATATGGACAAGACAAAATAAAGAGAACAAGGGTTTGTCCTCAGAATTTCTAAGCAAATGCTATGATCATCATAGTCTAATTAAGGCTAACTAAGTATAATAGATTCAAAAAGACAAATATGTTTTTTTCTTCTCTGTAAGTTGTATTGCATATTAATATCTAAATACTTAATTTAATCATTTTTAAGGCAACAGAAACTGACAGTAGCAACTGTAAAACCTGTTAAGAGAAAAACTGAAACCAGTTCAATTTAACAACAATTACTTAAACAAGAAGAAAGATTCTAAACAGCGTGGTATTCTGCATCAAAGATGGTTTGGAATTCTCTTTTCCTAACTCATGCAGAGGTCATATTTATAGCCAGAGAAAAGGAAGTAGATACAGAAAAAGCTGGAGTGCTGCAACTGGCATTTACATCTTGTGAACACGCGATGATGAGCCTGGGATTGGAGACTCAGTTGCTTAGTTACCAAGGTATCATGTTAAATGAGGTTGCCATTTGTGTACACAGGTAAGATATTGTCACAGTGTAGAGTAAAAACTTGTTAGTCTAAGTACAGAAGATAGTTTAGTCCAAATTTATTTCCATTCAACAAATCCAACAAAGTATATTAATTTTCAAAGAAACAGAAAAGAATATGCATTTGAAAACAGGTCAATATGAAATGTCTTTTAATGACAAATTGGAAATAAAAACTATAAGGAACATCCATTCTGTGATTGTTTTTAATGCATCATGATACAGCATTTTTCTATGCCCATAGAAAATAACTAAGTAAAATCAACTTTTGTATATTTTGATTCATTTTTTATGGTTCACTGGGGAGCATATAATTACAATTAATACACTTGTGACACCTCTTTTGCTACCACTATTAAATAATTATAATAAATGATAATGATTCTGAATCTTTAAGGCCATATTGTAATTTCCTCTATGAACTTTAGCTTTTCTTAGAACTCAATTAGGTTTTTCAATGTAAAAATTCAAAGCAAGAAGGGATAAATTTGTATTACAAATAACCTAAAAAGTATTACCTACATAGTGATCCTAGGGCAAAGTATATTACTACATTAGGAAAACTATCACATTACTAAAGGTGTTATAATTAATTGCTATAGCTTTTGTATTTTAAAATTCACAGTAACTTATAAGGATTTCCACAATATAGCAAAGAACTATATCTTTAAGTAAGTATGTTTACTAACAATGTCTCTCTAAAAATTCTCCCCTTTTCTTTTCTAATATTGTGTTGGAGAGTAAAGGAAAAATGCATAGCTTCTTAAGCTTAAATGTCTTCATCACTCTCTCAAAGGTGCTCATACACACACACACACACACACACACACACACGAGTATGAAATTGACTGAAAGTCATTTAGAGCAAAATTATGATATTCCACATCAAAAGAAAGATTTCTCAGTACCATATGAGAGCAAGCTATAAGTAGAATTCCCCATAGACTTTATTAGCTAAATTCTCATCTGATTCTACTCCTTTGCTCTTTCCTCTCTCCATGGAGCTGCTCAGATGGGGTGTTTCATTTACATGAGGCAAGATTCCTGTAGCGCAGTTGTACACTGATAAGAGGTCTGTGGGAATGGGCTAGAAGTGCAGATCATAGGAGCAAAGAAGTAAATAAGAGTGAAAAACAAGTGTAAACCCCCTTAAATCAGCCTTTAACACTAATCAGAAAGAGTACACACATGCACACACACACACACACACACACACACACACACACACACACACGCATGCACAGGGAACTCTTCACCTCTTTCATGCCATGAGCAGATTTTTCCCAATAATATTTTCTCATCTGACCCACAGAGTAATTCAAGCTTATTATTGCCTGTCTATATTTTACATTTGAGGAAATTAAACCTCAAATCAGCTATGCAAACTGACTACAGTCCCATGTCAAACAAATGACATAGCTAATGATGAGAACTAATTCAGCCACATTCCCAAGTTAATTATTCCTCTCATTCTAAGACTTTTTATAGAATCAATTATGTTATGACATTTTAGTTTCACATAGAGTGAGGGGAGGCTGAAATTTGCAGAAAGCATTGTTAAAATTTTCATATGAGTAAATATTTATGCATTATTGTCAATAACAATTTGCAACTTTGAGACATACATTTTAGTATCCACTTACGAAAACCAGTATTGCTTACAAATGAAGAAATGCAATATTTTGCAAATAATAAGTTCTTGAAATGAATACTAATAATAGGTGAAATAAGATTTACTAAAGAACTAATTTACTCCCCTTTACCCTTCCATCTGTCCACTTCAGCACCACTTTGGAAATGACTGCCAAATCTGTATGGAATATAAAAACAAGGGAAAAAATGATAAGACCAGATTCATTAGCCTGAATGTACATATTTATCATTTCCATGAATCCCAAATGAGCCACTTGGCTGGCAGAGACCCTGCCTCAGCAAAAAAAAAAAAAAAAAAAAAAAAAAAAAAAAAAAAAAAAATCAAGGAAATTCTATAAATTTTTCTTTTGCTTTTGTTAAAAGACTAGAGAATTCACAATAATAAAGAAGATGTATGCAATGTGGTTGATGTTTCCATGTAAATACACTGACTAAAATAGGACCATTAACCTTCAGCATTTCACTCTTCCAGCATAAAAGGACAGTTGCTCTGAGAGTTCAGGTCAGGTTGATATAGAGCCAGAGGAGTTGAGATTGATTTCAGCACATTCTGTGCCTTTATCTTAACCAGTGGCAATGCTCTTTGAAACCTCTGAATGTGTCTAAAATACTGAGTCCTGAGCTTTATTCTATTAACCTTTAATGAAATCAATGAATCATAAACTTCTGAAATTATTGTCACAAAGAAACCATTGTGTAACTAAAGCTATTATGGATCCATGCATTATTCTTCTTGGCAAAGAGAAATATAATTTTGTTTTTGTATATCCCTAGCATCTGAATATTTAATAGACACATGGGAAGATAGTTTATCTTTAAGCCATCTGGGTCTAAAATGTTACCCAAAGTACTATTTTTTTTTTTCCTCCAGGGCTGCGTTCTTTCAGGCTTTCAAAATAATTTCCTAATTCATTTTATCAAGACACACTCTGAGAAAGTTGAAGTTTGAGTCAACTTTAGTTATAAAACAACCAGAGAAAAAAATTAATCTAAGATGGGTAAGAAAAATTGATTATAAAAAATAAAATTAGAAAAAAATTGAGCAAATGACCAAATATACTAGGAACAGACTTCCTTTTATTTACATTGTGGGAGAATATTTATTTAATATGAGCTTCCTGATATGCTATACGAAGAAACAATGTTTTCTAAAGCATAAACCCTATACAATTCAGTTCTATGTTCTACAGTTACTTATTTTTTATTCATATGTAAAAACAATCATGTCATTTTTCTGGATATAGGAGAATTTTCTAGTAATTAAAATACAAATAATTTGAGAAACCATAAGTCTCTGAAATCACATTAATTTTACACTTGTTTCTAATCTGATGACCAAACTCATATTTGTTGAAATTTCAGAATATTAGAGACAAAGAATAGTAACACAGTGACGAAGTGTTCAATGTTTCTTTCTTTTCATACTTTTAACACCTATAGTGTTCAATAAACTTGTCTACTGTTCAATTTTTTTTTTATTTTATGCTGTTTGTTGGAGTGATGGGATATTATTTTCCTTTTTTAGGATCTGAGTTTCTAATCTTTACAAAATCCTTTATTTTAAAAAACTTTACTCCCTATTTATAAGCTCCATATTATAAGAATAGAGAAACATGTCCTCTCCCCTGAATTTTGTGTATTTTATGCCACAATAATTAAACTGTGAATCTTTAAATTTAATTGACATGTGAATTTAGGAATTTCTTTCTGATAACTCTAGTGAGGATTTGATAATTATAACTGTAGATAAAAAGAAGAAAATAAAAAGAAAACAAGAGTCACTAGAGTCACAACAGGGTATTCAGTTCAAGTAGTAAGAAATAATCCTACCATATTATGTTCACATATCCATAAAAGTTTCACTGTTTTCTAAGTCTACATTATTGTATCAGTCAGAGTTCAAACAAGGTAGCAGAGACAAAATAAGTGATCTGCTGATTATGGTGTGATTGAAAGATTTCATGATAAGGGGAGAAACTGCAAATAAAGAATCACAAAGAAAATTGCACCTGTTTCTCTGAAACATTGGAACAGAATAGTTGGGTTTGGTTCAAGATTACAGAAGAATTTGAGAACTCAAGTTTATCCTGCCTCTTTCCTTCATTTTCCAATATCATCTCTGCCAAATGTTTCTTGATAATCTTTTTTCAGTTTGACAACCTTTCAACCATGATCTTTTATCATACATAGCTTAATTTTCAGTTGAAAGCACCATGTCTACCTAAAATTGCCTTAAATACTTGGTTTTTTTTTCTTGCTTGTTGTTAACCTACACAAAGAGTAAGTTCTGTATAGCAGAGGATCCCCTGTTTATCTCTTTA
Organism: Ictidomys tridecemlineatus; assembly: GCF_052094955.1. Lineage (NCBI taxonomy): Eukaryota > Metazoa > Chordata > Mammalia > Rodentia > Sciuridae > Ictidomys > Ictidomys tridecemlineatus. The sequence continues at coordinate 128,401,735 of NC_135482.1, forward strand.
ATATATTTCTGGTGCCTAAAACTATACTTCAAACTATAGAACATAATTATTGAATGGTATGTGAATAAAAATAGAAAAATAGATCTACTCAAATTCTAATCTTATACAAATATACATATACATAGGTGTGTGTGTGTGTGTGTGTGTGTGTGTGTGTGTGTGTGCGCGCGCGTGCATGCTTTGTTTGCTCTGGAAACTGAATCCAAGGCCTCCTGAATGCTAGGCAAAAACCCTATCACTGAGTTAATCCCCAGACACAAATGCAAATTTCCTCCCATGAGAAACAAACTCTTGTATTTGGTTTTCAAGATAAAAACAATTATTTTCCAATAATAAAATTTATATTTAAAATAACTGTTTCTGAACTTTTGAAAAATGGAAAGCTAGTTATCTTAAAATAGTCTATGCACAAAACACAACATTATAGGTTAATGAGATATCTTTTCAAAATCCATATGGATGTCTTGGCTTACAAAAGTGTATGGGAAAACCCTGAGTGTTAAAAATGAATAGTCAACTGAAAAACAGAGAATGAGACATTGGATGAAACATGGGATTTATCATACAACCTAACCAATGCAATTTATTTGCATTACCATTTTAGCAACACAGGGAAACGATTTGGGTGTGTAAAAGTTTGAGAGGCCAGTCTAAGAAAGTTATGGGAAACTGGAATATATTAAGTGAAATATTTAAGGAAGGAATTATTAGTAAAAACTTCTGCCCAATTTTTAAAAAATCTTCATTGAAATATAATTGACCTAAAATAAACTACATGTATTGAATAAGTATAATCTAAACTTTTGAAAAGTTTGACGTGTGTTCACTAATGTAAAAATAATACATTTTTACACTAGACTTTGTCAAATTACCAAGGTCAAACTTCTAAGAAAAAGAATGTAGATTAGCAGATTTAGAAGTAGCTTCAAAGCACCGGGATGTAAATTTGGCCCTTGAGTTCTATGATCATTCTGTTTACCACAACGTTGGTTAGCTTCTTATTGTTCTGTTCTTGGCCCTAAATGTAGAATAATATTTGTGTTACTTAGTCAAACCTAGTTGATTAAATATTAGAATTCATTATCATTTTCCATTTGAAAGCTATCAATATGTAAAAATCAAATATATTGCTGTATAGTAAATGTGTAAAAGAAATACAATTGTTATTCTTTTTAAATCAGGATCAAAGCATCTACGAACATACATGTACAAATGTTACTGTAGATATATATTTTCATCTCTATGGGATAAGCATGAAGAGTGGGCTTACCAAGTTTTATGGCAAATGCATACTTTTAAAAGAACTGTTTAAAAAGTGCCTATGTCACTTTTAAATCACCAGCACATTACAAGAGTTTCAACATCCTTTCCAAAACAGGCTATTTCTGTTTTTTCAAATTTATATCAATTTTATAAATGTATTGGTAATGCATTATGCTATGAATTTGTACTTCCATAGTGAACAATGGCGTTGAATACATTTTGCATACTTACTTTCACTAATAAATAAAATAAATAAATCTTTTCATAAAATTTTTTTTGTACTATACAAAATTGGAAAGAGCAAATATGTCCAATAACTAGTGAATGACAAATAATTGTACAACCAAATTGGAAAGATGTAATCACAAATTAAAAGGAAAAAGTAATAGAAATCATAAATGAATAACAAAAAGTAATTGCAAAGAAAAAAGCACTTGTTACGGTTTGAATCTGGAATGTTCCCCAAAAGTTCACTTCTTGAACGTTTTGTACAACAATGTGTATAGGTGGGGATTTGGAGAAGTGATTGGTTAACAAGGAAACTGATATCACCAGTGGATTAATCTACTGAAAGCTGAATGGATGCTCTTTTGCCATAATGTTCTTCCTCACCTCAGGCCCAAAACTTTGGAGACTGCTAAAAGTAGTCTAAAATGTCTAGAGCTGTCAGCTAACATAACTCTGTCCTCCTGGAAGTTGTTTCTGTCAGGTATTTTGGTCACAGTGATGATTAAAAAGCTTGTACTATAATTTATTTATGTGAAATTTCAGATAATAGAATACTATAGGGACAGGAGACAGATTAGGAAATAGAGTCTGGATATATGAGGATGATTTTAATTGCAAATAGGCATGAGTAACATTTCAGGATTAAGGAAATGGTCTTTATGTTAAACATGTAGATTATATTTTTTCATAATTGTACATATTTATCAAAACTAATTGGAATGAATAATTGAAATTGTTAAGTTTTATTGTACAAAGATACAGCACACAATCTATATAAAAACTACAAAGTGAGGCAATACTTCTTTATCATTAAAATCAGTCTTTGGCCTTGAGTCTTTATAATTTAAAAGAATTTTATTCTGATTAAACTACAGTACTTTGTACTCTCAGATTTTTTTCCAATCCCTGATTTGTAATAAATTAAAACAATAAGTAGTTTCCAGAGCAAATAACTTTAAACAAGTGTGTTCTAGAGCACAAATATCACATTTACACACATTAATTTAGAAAACATTCTTTAAAACACACCTAGAGTATTTGCAATATTCACCTTAATTGTGCTATAAAGCTTGATTCAAAAATTTACAGGAATCTAGACATTATAGATACCATCTAACCATATTTGAATTAAGTTTAAAAACAATAGTAAAAAATATAAAAATGATACAATTTTGGATTGTTTTAAAGGGTATTTTAATATTATTTCAGGTACTTAATATGATAAAATATTATTTATGTAAGAGAATAAGTTATAGGTTTTAGAATTTTAAAAAAATCTTATATATTTAAATAAATCTTTGGAAAATATATAAAAGTAAGAAAATCTCAAATTTACTCTTCTATTTCATTTAAAATGCTTTTGAAATGATTATACCTAGTGGTCTCAGAGCAACACAATGTGTGCATTAATCGAGGAGTACTTTCTCTCCACTTTTTCCATATTTTGCTAATCTATGTTGCAAAAAGCTTAATTGAGTTTTAAATAAAATTGAAAAAGTGTGCTGAAGTTTCACTGTGTAAAGATAGTGAGGAAACAAAGTTGAAATCTAGCTTTGACTTTCAAGAAGCATACTATTGTATTGAAGCATGGGCAATTATAATACATGGCATAACAATAATAATAACAGAAACAACAATACAACAATAAGTGCTGGTAGGAGCTATGATGAATCAAAGTCCAGTGTTGGAATAATATAGAGCATGGTCACTAAAATATAGGGGTGATAAAGTACTTATGTCCAGAATATTTAAATGAATATTGAGAGGAAATAAAGTATAGGTAAAAACTTAGATTATATTAAAAAAAAAAAAAAAAAAAAAAAAACAGGCTCTCTCTCCATGTTCCTCTTTACAGCTAAGTTCCCAAGCAGGTGGTAAGGGGAAAGGCCAGCTTAGGGATTTTTCTGTCCTTCCTTTCTTCAGTTTTGTTTTCTACTATGATTCTTGGATTCCTAAAACATTACGTGCATGTTCTGTACACAACATGACTGGAGCTAGTTATGTGTCAATCTTCAAGTCCTCTGAAGAATGAGACTCAAAGAATTAGATATTAGCTATTCTGCTTTGGTTTGTTTTGACTTTTGAGGATAAGGTGAATGCCAGGCATCTCAGCTGTTGCTCTTATTGCATCAGACTTAAATATGAAAGGTTCCACCTGCATAATGCACATTATAGATCAATTTGGCATGCATCTTTCTCAATTTTTAACATTAGTATTTTTTTAGTTCAGAGTGAATGATCGGCATCATTCCTTTAATTATAGATAGTACTGTTTCCTGGACCCAGGGACTGACTTTTTCAGTACAAAGTTCAGAATTTGTTTTCTTCTTCCTGTACATTTTTAAAGCTGATTTCTGAGTTCCTAGAATAGAATAAAAATATGTCAAGACAACAGAACCCTGACAAGCAGCCTAAGTAAGCTGTGAATGATCACACTGAGCTAAAACTTGTAATAATTCTTATACTTAAATAATAAAAAAATGCTTTGTTTTTGTTTATATTTTTAACTAGATTTTCAATTTAAAATGTAAATTTTTCAAGCAAACAGCGACCATTTATTTTTTGCTTTAACACTGCCAATAGAAAAAAATAATTTTAACTCTATCTTTGTTTTGAAACTGGAAATAAATACTTCCTAAAGAATATAAATAATGAAAAAATTAATCAATTTTAATTTACAGGGATACAGATATACTTTATTGCTGAGATGAGTTTTTTTTTTCATGTACCCTTGCTAATAAGTACACACAAGATACAATTTGGTATCTCAAAGGATCTAACTTATTTCACTTAGTCTCATTCTGCAACTTCTTGACATTAATTCTCAATCATGATAATAGCTTTAACAAGTATATTTAGCACAACTTTAACATAAATGGCAAGTAATCAGGTATATACTGTGATGATATTAGCAAGATATGAAGTTTAATACAAGAGTATTCACCATGTGAGAAACATATACTTAATTTTTACTTACCTAAGAAGGATACACTGGGGAACCTAGCCAGTGCAAGGTAGACCATTCAATTCATCACATAATAAAGGATAAAGGCTGGATTTGAGCCAGTCAACATGGCAAGGACTTGAAGAACTAATATTCTACAGAGAAAACCAAAGATGCACAGAAATGAGATCTCCATTTATTTCCCTTCTTATATGCCAATCACTTCCTTATCCTTAACTTTCCCAGGTTCTGTGGCTAAGAAACCGATAAGAAAATTTACTGGGGTTTTTGGAAGTCTCAAATTGCTACAGATGATATAATTGAAATTCATAAACCTCTAAAGAAGGGCAGTGGTAAACACAATATGTTCTCTCTTGAGACATTTAAAACATTAAATTTCAATCAGGAAAAGCTCCAGTCTTAAAAATTGGAACAGATTGAGATTAAAATCTTTGATTTGAGATCTCTCTTCTCTAACATACATTTACAGAAACATAGGGTCAGTCTTACCTTAAGGAATAAATCACCTAGTACCTCTATAATTTCACATAGAAAATAGCTGAAGCAGCACCTAAACATTGATCAGGTATCTCTCTCTCTTTCCCCCCTCTTTCCCCCCAACTCTATCTCTCAATATATATACATATATAATATATGTTTATATATGTATATATATATAATATATGTATATATTATATATGTATATATATATGAGCAATAGAAGCACAATTGTATAAAGCCCTTATCTTGGGAATGATCAGTTATGGATTTTAATGTAGATATGGTAAACATTTTCAATAAAAAACTAAAAAACTTAAACATCGCTCCAGAGGCCAGGGAGGTATATATAAAATATAAATTAAATGAAAATATTCAAAATCTAAGAAATCAAAAATAAATTTACTAAAGCCAACTAAAAGAATATTTTACCAAGCTGAAGTAGATCAGTAAACTGAAGCAAAGAGGTTCTTTTAAAAAAGGAGAAAAAATATCTCTAAGATATATGCAAATCAAACTTCTAATGTCTAATTGAAGTCCCAAAAGAGGAGAAAATAAAGATAATAGGGGAGAGTATTGAGGAAATAAATACTAAAATGTTTTCAAAATGAATATGATATTTTAAATCAGAAATGTAAAAAGAACTCTTACCCCACCAGAAAAATATAAATAGAAACAAAAGCTTACTTTAACATTGAAATCTGACTACTATAGAACAAAGCCAAGATAAACTGCCTAAAGTACAGAGAAAAAGACATTTGCCATAAAATAATGGACAATTAGTCTGACATCTAAATTTCAACAATAATCATCAAAGTCAGAATATAGTGAATGCCATAATTAAAGTGTCCGTTAGAAGGCAATACACATTGAATAATCGAAAATTAACTAAATAGAGGAAGAATTCAGTCCAAAGAAAAGGGTAATTGGTGATTTATTTATAAGATATTATGAATTATTTACAATAATAAATTTGAAAATTAAAGTAAAAAACACAAGTAAAAGTAAATTAGGAAACATGCCATGATAAGAAATAGAAATCTGATTAAATATGAAATTTAAATATATAATTAAATATTTCAGAAATATATTTTTTATTCTCAGGTATACCACTGTCTTATGAATAGAATCATATTTTCTTCCAGTTTGCCAGGTCGAATCAGGTTTCTACCAGTGAAAGAGAGGAGGATGGTATGCTGTGGAAGGAGACATTGAAGGTACTTGTGGCCTAACATAAAGCTATAGAATTTACATACTGCTTCTCTAGGACAGCAAAGACACAATGCTGACCGGCCCAACAGAAAGTAAATTGCTTCTGGTGGTATTTTAGAAAAGGTACAGAGAAAAAAGTATTCCCAGATTAGTAACCGTGTGTCATGAGAAATATTGATTTGCTGCAGCATTTAAACTACAATTTAATTAGCAACTGCAATTGGGAGTCAGCGCCTGATTAAAGGTACACAAATACATTGTCATTCTTTGAAATCAGGCTATTTTGGGCAAAGGACAAATAAGCAAGTTGAATCAGAATGTGAGAGCAATCTCTACTCTCTCCTCTTACAAATCCATCATGGTAGCACAAATCCCTGTGATCCCACGGAGAAAGTGGTATTAATTTTGGTTCACTTGTTTTCTGACCAGAAGTTTAAGATGTGTTCTTTTAAACCTTCTTGTCCGGAATGGAATGAGGAAAAGAAGGCACCTAAAACAGAAGACTTAACACCCACTCTCAGAGTTACATGTGCTCCTCCTGAAGTTTGGAGCCCAAGACTACTTCTCCCTAATTCCTTGCCCTAGAATTGGCCCTGTGTGAAGCCTTTTTTCCATGGTGCAGATAAGCAATGTGTGGATTTCACCAGTTACCAAGTATGTCTGTTGCAGGTAAGCACTTTGTAACTTTGCATAATGACAGGGTTTGTTTGGAGTCTCCCTATGAGACACACCTGAGTCAAAATTCACTCCTCACTTGTTTTCTCTGAAGTTCTGCTTTTATTGTGGATCAGCAACCATTTGGAGCCTCAGAATTAGTATCAGTTCAGAATTAGCATCCAATTATACTCAAAATATTGATGCTTTTCCCTTGTTCTAGGTAAATGGTATGTCCTAGAAAATGGCTGAAAGCATGTTTTTGAAATCCTAGGAAGAATATGGTATAAACTGTTGGCAACCTATAAGACTTCATCATAAGGACATAGCTTCTTCTTTAATCAAAAGACACTGGGGCTAGACATGGTGGCACATACCTGTAATCTCAGCAGTTCCGGGCTGAGGCAGGAGGATTTCAGGCTCAAAGCCAGCCTCAGCAACTTACTGAGGCCCTGAGCAACTCAGTGAGCCCCTGCCTCTAAATAAAATACTGAAAAGGGCTGAGGATGTGGCTCACTGGTTAAGCACCCCTAGGTTCAATGCACAGTACCAAAATTAAAAATAAAGACACTGGTCCTTTAATTACATAATCATGATTTAGGGCTATGGTGATGAATTAAGTGAAAATTAAGTAATTCCTTTTCACTAGACTTGGATATTTTATTGTCTATTGAGAAATAAGATTCATGTGGTATAGCCTTACACTTTAGTTCTAGAGACACCATGCAATCAAAGTTTTCTGTGAGTCAGAGACATGATTTTCTCTTTCGAACCTATTATGATAATCATACTCATTTTAAACTTTCTTCATTAAGAGAGTTGGACCTTTTTACCAAGGATTGTGAAATCTTAATAAATAAAAATAATTAATTTTACTAAAATATGAATCAGATTAATCTTTAAAATTAATATCCACTGGCCACTTTTCCTTTCTGATATTCTCTCCACAAGTCAGAATTTGCTACAAAAAATCCAGAACAAATGCCATATGCATAATACTTAAGGAAATACTTACCAATCTATAATTAATCTGAAAAAAGTTTGATGTGTCTTGGTGAAGAACTTCCTTTTGGTAGCAAGCATGTTTTACATTAAAGAAAACAACTAGGACTGGCAATGTGGCTGAAGCAGTAGTGCGCTTGCCTGGAATGTGAGGGGTGCTGGGTTTGATCCTCCACACCACATAAAAATAAAATAAATATATTGTGTCCACCTAAAACTAAAAAATAAATATATTTTTTTAAAGTAGGATATGTTCATAAAAATGAATAAATAAAAAGAAAAGAAAACAACTACAACATACTATTCTAACATGTAGTGATCATTGAGTATTTTTAATTGCAATTAGGAATTTTTTATTATAACATTAACTTTTGTGTTTTATTTGATTGTGCTATTTTTTTTAAATGAGTGATCTTATAAATCACACTATTAATACTGTTATAGTCAGTTTTTTTCCACTATGACTGAAAACTCTGACCAGAACTATTTTAGGGAGGAAAAATTTATTAAAAGCCTTATGATTTCTGAGATCTTAGTCCATAGAGGGTCAACTCCATCCTCCAGGGCTCAAGATGAGGCAGAATGTCATGGCAGAAGAGTGTGACAGTGGAAAAACAGCTCACATGATGATCAGAAAGTAGAGAGAGAGGTTTCCACTTGCCAAACACAAATATATAACCCACACCCCAATTTCCACCTCCTTCAACTACACCATACCACTTCAGTTACCAGTCAGTTAATCAGAATCAGGGGATTAATTCACAGATTAAATTAAGTCATCTACAATTTAATAATTTCTCCTCTGAAACTTCTTGCATTGTCTCACACATGAGCTTTTGAGGGTCACCTCACATCCAAATCCTAACATTCTGCTCCTGGCCCCTAAAACGCTCACAACCACCTCACAATGTGAAATATATTTTGTCCATTTCCAAGAGTCCCCATAGTCTCAACAGTTCTAAGATTGCTCAAAGTTCAAGTTCAAACTCTTTTCTGAGGCTCAAAGCAATTTTGCATTGAGAGTTCCTATAAAATTAAAAACAATTTACAAATACCCAATATATAAAGATACTGAGTAAACATTCTCAACTACAAAAGTAAAGGCATGGAAAGAAGGGATGGGAACAAAGCAAGACTGAAATTCAGATGGGCAAACAAGTCTTGTCGTTCTGTGTTTGTCATCTGGAGCACAGGGCATGATGTCCTCTCCAAAGGACTCATGTAGCTCAGCCCTAGTGACCTTGTTTGTTGTAGCCCAGTGGCCTTTCTTTGGCTTGTTTCTGCATGATTCCTGCAGCTTTCCTAAGATGACGTCCCACACAATTGGAATTTGTTAATCATGGGGTCTTCATGGCACCTTTGGCTTCCTTCTCTCATCTCCATGCTTTGACTTCTCAGGGGGTGCCCACAGGGCTTTGACTCTACACTTTGCCTGACTTCCCAGGCCTCCCTTTGAAATCTTGGTGGAAATCTCCGGGAACCCCTAATTCCAGAATCCTGCATTCCTGCAGAACCAGCACCAAAACCACATGGTTGATGCCAAGGTCTGCCCTCATCTAGAGCACACAAAGTATGTGAGTCTACATTGTGTACAATCAGAGATATGAAAAATCGTGCTCTATACGTATAATATGAATTGTAATGCATTCTGTTATCATGTATAACAAATTAAAATTAAAATACAAAAAGATAAAAAGTTATAAAAAATGTAGTTTCATTTTTTTTTACATGAATAAAGACTGAACACAGAAAAATTGTTTTAGGACAGTCAACATTTCACTTTTCACATCCATTTCTGAATGCCTAGTTGGAATCTGAGACTTCTCACCCATACCATTACCAGTGTGCTGTAAGTCAGACTCTGCTCTCCACCAACTTTGGTCTCAGTGAGGTCTGATAGCCCTCTGAAAGACAATGAGGGGTGAATGTTGATTACTACCTTATTGTGAAAGTGTTAATAGGACCAAAAAGGAAGTGAAACATCAACTCCATCTATCTGCAAATAGGTGCTAGTAGAAGTCAAGCAGACCTAGCAGAAAGATGAAAATCTACCTGTATACTTACAACACCTAAAAAGTAAGTATTAAACATCAGAAAAGAAGACTACATAAGGTCTTAATGAAGGAACTACTTAAGACAATTATATTTCAGAAATGGTAAAATAACTAAATGTAAATAGATTTATGAAATTCACTTGAATTTTTAAAATATTGATATTTAAAATACTGATACTTTAAAATACTGATAAAATAAGATTATGATGTTACATCTATATATTATAAGAACAAGAGCAACCACTAAGAAACCCTTGAAACAAACAAACAAAAACTGAATGAACACTAAAAATAAACAAAAATGAAATCCTAAAGAAATAAAATAATTTAACTCACAGGAAGGCAATACAAGAGAAAGAGAAAAATGACAACCTGAAGAAACAAATGAAAAACAGACAAAAAAAATACTGGTCTTAAGTTCTACTATATCAATAATTACCTTAAATGTAAATGGTATAAATTGCCACTTAAAAGGTAGATGTTGGCCAAACTCTTAATTTTACTCTTGGTAATTAAGAAATTTGTCTCGAATATATACAAACTGCCAAAATATCATTTAAAATATAGTGTATTGTTAGGTTGAAAGCAAGCATGTGGAAGGAGATACACTATACAAATTTCAATTTAAAAAGCAAACAAAGAAAAAGGAGACATGTTTATATTTTATTAGGTAAAGTAGATTCCAAAGCAAAGGAAATCATTAGAGATGAAAAGTGATATTATATAATCAAAATATAAACTTATAAGTACAACCTAATTATTCTAAATATGTATTATCCAAATAACACAGCCTCAAAGTACAGTGAGTAAAAATACATTTTTAATGGAAAGAAAGAAAAATAGCATGCAAAAGATAGTATAAAGAGAATATCAAATATAGTATAAAATAAAGAAAAAAAACAGATGTAATCCCGATAGGAACTATAGGAACTAATTTCTACAATTAAAATAAGAGATAGTAAGTGCTGGGGGGATCTAGATCAATCACAGGGTGTAAGCATTTCATGTGCAAAGACATGGGTTCAATCTCAGCACCAAAACAAAACTAAGATTAAATAGTAAAAAATTAGAAATTTATTTTAAAAAGGAATCAATAAAACAAAAGTTAACATGTCCAAAAGTTATATATGTATATAGTATGTATACATATATAGTATGTATGTATTTATCATAGTAATATGTATGTATATATGTGTGTATATATATATATATGTATACTAGCATTACCTATATATATCTTCCATAGATATAAATATATATATTTTATAAAATGTCATTATATTGAGATTTCTGAGTGTATCTCCCTAAATTTTTGATAGGTCAAACAAAAATTTAGTAACAATAAAAAGGTAACATTACTGTAAACAAACTATTAATCTGTCTGCAGTCCTTCAAAACACCTTTTACTTTAATTTGTCTCTCTTCCATAGTCATTTTTTAAATAAAAAAATGATAATGGAGGAGGCCACAGAGCTAATAACAAAGAATTTGAAAGACTTTATTTTACAAAGATATTTTATGAATTATAATTAAATTATAATTTTGTTTCAAGGAAGTAAAATTAATAACCATATGTTGTGAGCTGAATTGTGTCCTGTCAAAGGATATGTTGAAATTCCAATACCAGGTATCTGTGAGTATGACCCCTATGAGAAATAGGAGAAAGCTGACATAATTCATTTAATAAGAGATCATAGTAGGTTAAGGTGAGCATTAATTCAATGTCTGATGACTTTTTAAGAAGAGGAAAATTTGGACACAGGAAATTTACCAATTTAAGACAATGTGAAGATATAGTTACACAGAGGACTATCATGTGAAGACAGAGGTTGAAATTGGGGTGGTAAAAGTACAAATAAATAAATAAATAAATACGCCACACCAAGAACTGTTAGCAAATGCCACATGCAACAAAAGAGGTAATGGCAGATTCTCCCTTGGGATCTCTAGAATCAAGGACTCCTTCTGACACCTGGATTTTGTTGTTCTGGTTTCCAGAACTGGGAGATTATATTTTAATTTTTGTTGTCATGCAGTTTGTGTTAATTTGTTATGGCAGTTCTTCAAAAGTAATGCATGATACTTTTGAATATTAAAAGAAAACAATAGTAAACAAGTATTTGAGTACAGAACTAATTAAGCTGAAAAGTTAAAAACACATAACTAAAAATAATTTCATTTGATTCAATTGCACATGTGAAATTCACCAGAAAATAAAAGAAACCAGAACATCAACAGATTTTTTTTATTAATTTGAAAGCACTAGAAATATACATTTATATGATCTGACAAGTACATTAAGATATCTAATTATGTAAAAACTTTCTAATATTTAAAATCTAATTATATCTTTTCCTAAAAATACCAAGATTACAGAATAAATACTATGTATTTCTTAATTTACTAATAATAAATGTATAGCATTTAGAATTTAGGATACATTTAAGCATTCTGTATTTCAAAATGTATAACTATGCTCTGTCATGTTGGCTTAGGAATCGAATTCCTCAATAAGACTCCTAAAGTGCAATAAGTAAAATTAAGAATCATTAAATAGAGTGTTATCAAACTAAAAAGCTTTTTCACTGCAAAAGAAACAATCAAGAATGTGAACAGAGAGCCTTTCTGAATGGGAGAAAATTTTTACCACCTGCACATCAGATAGAGCATTAATCTCCAGGATATACAAAGAACTAAAACAAACAAACAAAAATAATTAATGAAACCCGTCCCCCAAAAAACAATCAATAAATGGGGAGAGGAAATGAACAAGTGCTTCACAGAAGAATAAATACAAATGGTCAAAAATATATATGAAAAAATTTTCAACTTCTTTAGCAAGTAAAGAAATGAAATTAAAACTACACTAAGATTCAATCTCATTCCAGTCAGAATGACAATTATCAAGAATACAAGTAACAATAAATGTTGGTGAGGGTAGGGGGAGAAATGTACTCTCCTATATTGCTGGTGGGACTGCACATTGGTATAACCACTCTGGAAAGCAGTATGGAGATACCTCAGAAAAGTTGGAATGGAACCACCATTTGAACCAGTCACCCCATTCTTCCATCTATACCCAAAGGAGTTAAAATCAACATACTCCAGTGACACAACCACAGCAATGTTTATAGCAGTTCAATTCACAATGGCCAAGCAATGGAACCAACTTAGGTGCCCTTCAACAGATGAATGGATGAAGAAAATGTAGTATATATACACAATGGAATATTACTCAGCCATAAAGAAAAGTTAATTTATGGCATTTGCCAGTAATGGATGTAAGTAGAGAAAATCATGCTAGGTGAAATAATCCAATCATTAAAAAACAAAGACAAAATTTTCTCTCTAATGTGTGGATGCTTGCCCACAACAAGGGAGACTGGGGAGGGGAAGAATAAACTCCTTTGGACAGTAGAATTAATCAAAAATAAATCATCTGTTTATTTTATGTTTATTTTGGTTAGTTATAGTTATGTAACATTATGCCCTTTAAAATATATGATTTAACCATTCTTATTGATTCAAATATCTTAATTCTTAATTAAAAATTTTTAAACTACATACTCAGATATTTTCTCTTTCTTTGTTGAATTCAGTCAAATGCATAATGAATGTGATTTAAGTTTGAAATTTCAAAAATGTGATAACTTTCCCAATATATAGATAAATGAAAACCATATACGGTACCTCAAGTGTATCTAAAATATTATTTGTAACTAAAACAATATGATGGATTTTCAAGAAATAAAATGATGAAGAAAACACTTTAAGGGCTGTGGTTGTGGCTCAAGGGTAGAGCACTTGCCTAGCACATATGAGGCACTGGGTTCAATCCTCAGCATCATATAAAATTAAATATATAAAATCAAGTTATTGTGTCCTTCTACAACCAAAAACGGTTAAAAAAGAAAACATTGTTTAAATGTTGATTTTTTAGAGGACAACAGGGAAAAATAATGTGTGTGTGTGTGTGTGTGTGTGTGTGTGTGAGAGAGAGAGTGTGTGTGTTTTCTCAGAAACATATGGGTGAAAAAGAAAATCACTATTGCTTCAATTGAACTATGTTTTTTTTTTTAAATATATTCCTATCTCACATGCTTAGGAATCAGCACAAACTAAAAGATTAAAGTGAAAGAAAAAAAAGCATTAAATTAATATAATTTTGAAGAGTAAATATAATTGCCATATTAGAACCAAACCTAATTTTAAAATAACATTTACTTTATATTCGGATGCAACATAATGCTGAATCCAAGTCTTTCAAAAATACAAGTGTAGCCTTAATCTGTGGAACACAGTAATTAATTATAAGAGAAACTGTTTTATCAAGTGAAATGATCTATTCTGTAACAAAAGTCATTTCAGTCTTGCAGAAATAAGTCTTTATTGTGGATCCAATTGATATTTAACCTACTGAAACTTTGACTCCGTCATATGCAATGAATAGATATCTTTTCCTGGATACCTATTCATTAAAATTAAGATAAAAATGCAAAGCACTTACAATGTTATACATTAGGTTACAAATGAGCATTAATTAAGCAGTTACATCTTTCAGCTTTTCAAAATCTCAATACATACTCTATACAAGTTAAAGATCACACTCCTTAACTATTTGGTTTTCTAACTACCTTGTAGTCTCATAGTTGTGTTGCATGTTTGAATCAGAAGTACTTGTTGTTCCTTTACACCCTATCCAAATGCTTTCTCTTTTCACATGTATTTTCATACATAAGCAAATATCATCCCAAATATTAAGCAACACTCTCACTCCCACAGTTTTTATTATGCATAATATAACCTCTGATATGTACATTTCAAATATAGTTTCAAAGAACAAGGCATCAGTGATAGTTCCACACACGAACACTCATATTTTATGTTTCTGAAGGATTCTTGTCATTTTAAATGAGTGTTTTCTTTCCTTCAAATTTTCTTTGAGCCTTTTTTAGTACAATGTTTTAGTCAAATTGACATTGCTGAGACCAATATACCTCACAGGAAAAACTTAGAGAAGGAAAAGTTTATTGCCTTTCAGGGTTTCACAGGTTCAGCCCATGGTCAGTTGATCCCATAACTCTGGGCATGAGTTGAGACAGAAAAGAACAGTGGAGAAAAGCTGCTCAGTTCACTACAGCCAGAAATGTGGGGGCAGGGCAAGACCAGGAACAAAATGTAAATTAAAAATGACAGGCCTCAAATGACATAATTTCTCTAGACACGCCTAATCTGTCTATAGTCTACCACCCAGTTAATCCATTCCAGTGTATCAGTTCACGAATTAGACTATAGTTCTCATAATCTAATCATTTCACCTCTAAACATTCTTTCATTTTCTCACACAGGACATTGTGGTAGATACCTCAGATCTAAATCATGACATTCTTCCACTGGCCCTTGAAAGCTTGTGCCCACCTCACAGTGAAAATCACTTAGTCCGTTCTCAGGAGTAACCCATGCTCTTAACAGTTCAACATTGCCCAAAAGACAAAAGTCCAGAATCTCATCCGAGACTCAAGGGGAATTCTTGGATGTTCTCTCCTAGAAAGCTCAAAAGGAAGTTATATGTTTTCAATATATAATGGTACAGGGTAAATATTTACATTCCATTAGTGAGCAATGGTGGCATAGAAGAAAGGATGGGACCAAAGCTGGACAAACAAATATAGTAGCTTCTTGTCTAGCACCTGGGGAACCTGTCACTGTGACATTCCCTACAAAAGGGCTTGTGTTTCCAAAACTATGACCTCTGTAGTTTCAGCCCACATGACCTTTCTCTTTGGTTTTATGTGGCTTGGTTCCTTTAGTTTTCCTCAGCAGATATTCCACATTACTGTCAGCTATAAATAATGGGGCTCTCCACAACAGTTGTAGCTTTCTTCTTACGTCTTCAGGCACGGCCCACTTGGGGGATGCTTTCCAGGATTCCAGTCCTGCCACACTTTGCCTGTCTCTCGGGCCTTCCTTGAAATCTCAGTGGTAACCTTCATGACACCTTCTTTCTAGAATCATTCTTTCCTGCAGAACTAGCACCTAGTGGATGACGCCAAGGTCTACCACAATCTCATTCAGTAGCCAAGCCTCCTGGGAACCATGGCTTCAGTTGCCTCTGAGAGCCTGAAAAACTGAGTATAATGAAACAAATCCCTCGTGTTCTACTCCCTACCCCTGTGCACGCAGAGTACTCCACTAGTCTTAAAGGAATTTTTACTTTATGCTGTTGCATAAATCAAAGCCATATATTATGGATGTGGTCTTGCCAAGTCCTGACCTGCCGTCAAGCTATCTTTCCTATTTGCTTAGTTTAAATAAATTATCATCTCTTTCATATTTCTAACCACTTCAATAACCACATCTTCACACCTTCCTGAACTTATTGAAAGTTTTTTTTTCCCCCTCTGCTTTATGCTCCTTATTTTCAGAGTGAACTTGGCTCAAACCCAAGAACAATACCCATTCCACTGGCTGAATATTGTGCTGTCTGAAAATTTCCTTCACCAGATTATTTAGTTTACCGCATTTAAGTTTATCCTCACAGCACATCTCAGGACATGGGCCATTTAAATATATGCAAATTCTTCACCAGGATATAGCATGAATAACCTCTAGTTCAATTTCTAGTAGAGTTCTTCCCCTCTGAAACCTCCTGGGCCCAATCTTTGCTGTCTGGTCCTTTTAGCATTCTAGTCTTCTGAGCTCCCACTAGGATTACCCCTTAAACTCTGATTACAACCTTGTACACCTCCTCCATCCTGCATCTCCAAATTTTCTAAATTCCTCTTTCAAACCCATTTCAAGTGTTTCTGAATCACATTGTCTGGTTGGTCATAGCAATGACCCTACTCCCAGTCACAATTTCTGTTTTAGATGACTTTGTTTAGGTGTGACAACATTATGGTTTAGATATTAAATGTTCCCCAAAAGCTCATTTAATGAAATAATCAAGAAAGCTTAAAGGTGAAATTATTGGATTATGAGAATCTTATCAGTAAATTAATCCCCTGATAGGGATTAATTGAGTGGTAGCTAAAGGCAGTTAGATGTGGCTAGAGGAGATTGGTCACTGGGGATATGTCTGTCAGATATATATTTGCCCTTGGCCACTGAAATCTCTCTGTTTTCTCCTAGTGCACTGTCCTGAGCCACTTTCCTTTTATTTTATTTCCTTTCCGTATTATTCCACCATGATGTTCTGCCTCACCTTGGGCTCTGAGGATTGCAGTCAGCCATCGGAAACCATGAGTACCAAATAAAATTTTCCTCTGAAATTTTCCTTATTGGGTTTTATGGTCACAGCAGGGAAAAAATTGAGAAAAATAGTCCAATAGAATTGACAAAAACGACTTAGAGGAGGAAATGTTAATTTTGTCTCACAGTTCCATAAATTCAATCTATGCTTGGCCAACTCCATAGCTTTTGGGCCAAGTTGAAGCAGAACATCATGGGAGAGGTTATGGGGGAGGAAACCTGCTCAGTTCATAATAGCCAAAGGTACACACCCAGTAATCTATTTCCTCCAGCAACATGATGCCTTTTTATACTCAGCACCCAGTGGATCTATTCCAGTGGCTCAATCCACTAATTAGGTAACAAATTTCATAATCTAATGGTTTCACCTTTTAACATTCTTGCATTGTCATACATAAACTTTTGGGGATACAACGTATCTAAACCCTAATACATATAATATAGTTTGCAACTAACCAAGAGAAAAAAACACATACACACACACAAGGAATTCAACATCTCCCGATCATTTCAGTTTTAAACGTATTGTAGTTGAATTCTTATCACCATGTGATGAAATATTAGCATTCTTTATATTGGAAATAGAGATTACATTTTGTGCAATTTTTATGTTCTATCATGATTTTTTATGTTTTTGCACAAAACAATTACTGCTTCATTAATAGTTCACCAATATATTTCTGCTTAAACTTTGAAATCTTTCGAGCCCTAATTTCCCACAACAGGAATTTCAAAATCTCTTTTTATTTGTCCCTTGAAGGAAATCTCACACATCATTGCATGTTATGTATTTACCACCACCACCATTGCCTCTGAATACTGACAGTTAACACCTTGGAAGAGCCCTCTGTAGAATGTATACAATTCTTCTTTGTGTAGAGGTGGAGTTAGAAAAAACTGCATCTCTTCTGGTTCAACAGAAAGTGAAATTAAAACAGATTTCTCTCAGATCATGTGGCCAGAGATAAAAGAGAGTGATTTTGAAAGCACTTATCCAAGTATATGAAACCAGAATCAAGGAAGTCACTTACACTCTCCTGATATCATGTTAATTAAAAAAATCTGTATTGCATACCGCAGAAATCCAAGAGAATCAGATGGTAGTTGTCAAAGTTACACTGTATACTATTTTTCATGTTTAATTCATATATTTTGTTTCATAGATTTTTTTAAACATAAAATATGTTGTATAATAAAAAATATACAATTATCCACTGACAATAAAATTTAAAAATAATAGCTCTGAAAAATTCCATATATATACATCTATATGTGTGTGTGCTTAAATATGTAGATATATGTATATATGTATGTGTATGTATATGTTTTCTGAGTTTTTAAAATAATATTTTTAATAAAAGATGTATTTTCAAAACGCATGCTGAAAAACATTATTGTCACTTTTAACCTGTGTGAAACTTGAAAATATTTAAACTCTCATGGGTGGATATATCATCTCCAGTTTGACTATATTTAAAGCTACCAGAGCTTGTATATAATACCTATTGCTGAATAGTGGTTAACACATAATGACTTCAAGGTCCTAAAATAAAGGATTTGTACAACAGGATGCTTTAAGAAAAATGAGTTCTCTCTGCTCCATCCCTCTGGTGTACTGACAAAGCATAGGGTTACTAAGATAAATAAGAATCTAGAAAACACTGAATAACTGTTGACTTGGTCCTTACTTTCTGAGCACTGGAAAAGAAAAAAAAATAAAGATGGAATTTGGTGCAGAATAGATCTGGGGAGATAATAGAAAAATATTTAGTGATGTACTACATAAATTGTGAGAATCATCACCTGTGTTTTGTAGATTAATAGTTTTTTGTCTCTAACTCAAAGGATGTATCCATTTTCAGTTGTAAAAATAATAGTATTTGTTAGGTATTAGCTCAGCCATATTACTACCTGAAAAATTAAATGATAGCTTTATATAATATTTTTTACATAAGATTATACAGTCAATAGGTGTTCAAATAAAAGGTGAATAGCATAGAATATGATTCGCATATTGTTTTTACCCAGGATGTTGACCTAAATTTCTACTCATTTCTACATTTTCCTGCTAAACATTACATTTCCCCCTTACCATCCTCTAACACTTTGACTATCTACTTTACTTGATCATGTGACCCAAATTGTTATTCCTACTTAATTAAATTCTTTTGTGTCCTTGTCTTTATTAGAGATCTGAAGATTTCCATTGAATTATATTATTGGGCAAATGAGTAGTAAGAACAATCGCTATTTAATCTACAGTTGCCAACAATTTCCTTCCTGCTAACATGAAAAATGTTCATTCACAATCATCAATATTTCCAACACACAGACACCCTTCCATTTTATAGTGTGGCCCCATTCATTAAAAATTTGAATATATTTCTTTATCTGTTGATTACTGGTAGCCTTTGGATTTGTTTAGGCAATAAAATACATCAGAATTGACATGTGTGATTTAAATGCAGGTCTCTAGGTAGCTTCTTTCTTGCTGAGCTCCTTAAAGGAATTTTGTTGAATTGCCATTTTCAAAGCACTAAATAATTGAACGATTAATTTTTCGGGCAAAATAATCAGTGAACTTTGCATTATTCAAATAGATGAATTAAAAGGAAAAGTAGCACCTACACATTTCTAAAGACATCAGTTGGCTTTTATAGTTTTTGGAAACTTTCTGCAGTTTCCCCATAAATATGGCATTGTTTTAAATTCACTACTTTGACTGAAGGACTTCCATTTGGTCATTTTTTAATAATCTCCCTCACTACATGTGGTAGGTAGGGAACCAAACTGAGAATTCTGCAATGTAGAAAATATGCAAAGTCCAACTATAAATTTAAATAAAAATAGAAAACAATTTGAGGGGGAAACCCTGATCCCATTTAATCTGCTTGAACTCTGACTAATAATTCACTTATCAGATAATTTTCACAAAACTTTACACTGAGTCAAAAAGTATAGTAACTTTTTTAGAGTGATCAAAATTCACTGAACATTTGAGGTCTATTTTTATCATACTTTGAAAGGTTATTAGAGTAATCATTACTATGGTCAAGTTAGTTTTTGCTCAGCAAATAGAATTATTCTTGCAATACTTTCAGACACTGAAATTCTGTTTAATTTCTAGGAAACTTAAGTTCATTTAGCTATTGTTACAAATCCTTGAGCTTAAATACACCTAATTAAATTATGCTAATGTAGCTTAATTCAGGTAATTGCACTCATGCTGTCCCTGATGGTTTACTATTGCCATCTGGCCCCTTATATCTCTAGATCCTATTATTCCCAAGATATCAGGCTACTTATGTCTACTCAGTATAATGTGACAAACAGAGCACTTTAAGAATTAGGGACACACCCTGAAAAAAAAAAGTCACGCTTAATGTTTGATAAAGAAAGGCCTTATTAGAAGATATGCTTGGAAAATGCTGAGCATTGTTCATATAATAGATTGATTTAAATATTTTGAAGTTCCTAACTCCTATAACTCCATTGTTTTCAATATAAAAGAAAATTTCAAAATTTTCATGCTATTAATTACTGGTATATTTGAATCTGGCTTTGAATAGCACTTTTAATAGACTATTAGACCCCTGTTAATTAAATCAAAATCTCAAATTCTGAGTCCCCCTTTTAAAATACATTTGTCTAAATCAAGTCTTTATGAAGTTTAATTTGGGGTATCTCACCTATAATCACTTCCGAAAATGCCTTCAAGTTTTAATTCTCTGAATGTCAAGGCAATTTTCTCAAGGTTAAGGACTTGAACTTCTCTATCAAAGCTCTATTGTGTTTTACTTTCATTAGGGACTTGTCAACAATGAAAGTTACATCTAACAGTAATTGGCCCCAGTTTGGGAGGAAACTGTCACATGTAGCAACTGAAATGCTTGTAGGCAGAGATCATGTCCCTGGGTAGGGGTAGAAGACAAAGGAAATTCAGAAAAAATCTTGAACTACAATGTTCCTAAACTCATCCAAGTCTTCAGCTCTCATCCCTTTTCTTAGGGTCACATTTCTGCAGCAAGCAGTATAATGTAAGTATTTAAGGGAAAAATGTCTAGAGTGATAGTAAGTTTAATTCCTACTGAAATTCTGCAAGTTTTATAGACTTGCTTCTAACCTTGACCGTTATTATTATAGAAAATGAGGGGCCCCTTCAAATCTTCTGCTTCTACACGTATTCTTAGTTGTATATTGATAGCCCTTATTTTTGTTTTGTTTTTCTGTACTTGTTCTGTAGAACTCTGAGAAGAAATCAGGTGGTTTTACTGCCTTTATAATCACTCTTGTTGCCATAGTAACTAAACACCACAAGCACTTGTTCTCTGATTATTATGCTCCTACCTATAATTCATCCCATGTCACTGCTTGTGACAATATGAGCAATTGTGAGATGCCTTCCATGCCATTGCCCAATCTTCTGCTGAGAAACAGATTTACCTTAAATATTTCATGGATCCAAAACTAAAATCCCATTTTGAGTTCATTTCCTGGAACATACCTAATATCAGTTATTATATCAATCACAATAATAACTGGGTAAATATAGTACAATCAAATTGGGATAACTATTAAATTATAAAAGTATAGGTGGGGTGAAAGTAACCACAAAGATTAGTGTGGCAATGTAGAACTAGACAAAATGGAGTATCACTTCCTTCAAGTCTGAAGAAACAATGGGAAGGTGAGCTTACTAGAATTCAGAATAGGTCAGTAAAATTGAGAATGTTTTCTTGAAAGGAGGAATCTTCTGCCAAAGGAATATAATGAATCCCTGTAAGCTATACTTCAGATACTTGGCAAATGAAAAAAAGACATAGGGTACAGAATCCACGGATATAATTAAGCATAGTGATCTCTTCTTGAGGAGAAAACAAGATGGATAAAGGTGAACAACCCATAAGAAAAGACAGAAAGCATTCAGCATGCATTTACAAAACTTTTGTGAAAATAAATATACCCATAGTTTTCTGTAGAATGATGAATCTCCTAGGAGAAAATTTGGAGAGCAAGAGTTAATGTTACTTGAAATAAGAATAAATAATCAGCATTTTTTAAATAATTCATATGGATATTATTGCAAATATATATGCACATACACATACAAATACAATTACACTATTGCACAAAAACACATGCTACATGTATGTGTATACATATGTATACACACACATATATGACCTTGACATATATATGTAGATAGATAGATATACATGTGAATGAATATATGTGTATTACCAAAAATGAAGCTATGAACGTACAACTATGTATACATATGGCACTTGAGGTCAAGAGATACTCTTGGAGATGATGGCATGTTAATGAGTACAATAACTATCACCAGTTCTTCCCAGATTAGCATATTTTCACAGGTACCTACATTGTTTTGAAATATGAGATAATCTGATATCAAAACAGCTCGATGTTTTCAGCTGTGGCAGCTCACATGAAGAAAATATATGAACAAATAAGTAGGCAGAGACAATTCAGGTATTTGAGAAGAGATCACTTACTGACGGGTAAGATTTCCACTCAAAAAATACAAACACATTACAGACACAATATCTAATAAATAAGTAACTATTTACATTAATTATTTTAAAATTTCCCATGTTTATACTTAAGAAAAAATATGGTACTTTGGTATATTAATTTTTTATGTATCTAGATATCTATCTAATTAATTTTATATATCTAGATATCTATATCCATTTATATATATATATATATATATATATATTAGGTAGATAAATATATATCTATACATATATCTATGTGTACAACAGATACACATGTATTAATTTTTTCAAGATATGGCATGGTATGATATGTTCATCAAATAGCTTACTTCATCTTCTAGCAATTGCTAAGGTGTACTTTCATAGTTGTGCTAATCAACTTTTCATCACTATAATAAAAAAATAGAAGACAATCAAATTATAAATAGAAAAGGTATATTTTAGCTCCTATTTTGAGAGTTTCCAGCTCATGATTGGTTAGTTCTGTTGGGGCCTGGGCAAAGTAGCATACCATGGGGAAAGCACCATGTAGTTCAGCAACACAGCTAACCTCATGGCCGGGAAGTCATGAAGAGAAGGAAGAAAAGACCAGGGTTACACAGTCACCATTGAGGGCATTTCCTCAATGACCTATAAAGAAAGACGTAAAGAACTAGACACTACCTCTGAAAGTTAGCAGCTGATAGTGCCAAGCTGAGACTAAGTAAGCCTTTACACTGTGGGCCTTTGAGGGACATTGACAATGTAAACAATAGCACATGCTTAATTTACTTAGTATAAATTATCATGATCAATATACCTCAGATACATACATTTGTCTCCAGGCTAGATTAATACCTTAAACTAAATTACTAAGACTTGAGGCTACGTCATAAAATTGATGTATTATAAAAATAACCCCCAAATGGCACACTATGAGATGCTTACAATTTGCTTCAAAAATGTTGCCTTTTTTGTTGCTTTTGATTTTTTTTAACAGTAAACTCTTTAAGTACAAACCTTGAATATGCAAATGATGTTCCAAGGACAAGAATAACATGATTGATAAAACTCTAATTGATTAAATGTATTTTTACAATGTAAGCTGCCATAAAAAATTCTCTATTATTACAACAGCAACAATAATGTACACATCATAATGGTTTATGGGTAAATATTAACTATTCCAATTCTGGTTCCCAAATAAAAGAGTTCATTTTAAAAGTCTCTTTTTAAAAGTTCATGCTTTGTCCGGTTTCCCACAGAGCTGCTGGTGATACAAGCCTTAAAATATAAAGTATCTACCTTGAGTGACTGACTCAAATTGTGCTGGCACTGGAAAAAAATAAATTACTGCCTTTATTTTGTGGTAACACAAAAAGACTCACTAACTTCACATATACAAACTCAGCTTGTGTACATAATTATATGAGTTTTGAGAAATATAAACTCTCAACTAGCTATTTCTAATACAGAACAGATGTTGTACAATATAGTTAAAACCTTACACAAGGTCTCAGAACTGAGGGAAAATTTTAATTTCATCTTTGATATACCAACATATGCCAACATTATATATCTAGTAATTACTTCCTGGGTTCTGTCAAAAAAGAAGAAATCCCATCCTTGAGCATTATGGCATGGGTCATCTAAAATAACGCTAATTTATATGTAACCAAATGTTTGGTGGCTGTAGGGTACAGGCAGGAAAATGATGAACATAATTGCCTTGCTAAAAGGATCCTAGAGGTGTAGTCTGTGCAAAAATCTTGACAATTCTTAGTGGTTAAGGGCAACTGAAGGCAACCAAATGACATGAAATTAAATCAATAACCTTTTTAAAAAGATTATAAGTTCTCTTTTCCCAAGAAAACAGAGAGGAATATGAATATGTACATACAAAATGGGGTTCTGTCAATGACAACAAGGACTCCCATCCTGAATGCCTCTTCCCAGCTACTCTTTGGTCACCTCGAAGAAAATACAGCCACAGCAATACTGAAATTTCGGTTTTTTAGACCTCAATTCCTCTGGCTTTTGCTTTCAAAATCAAGTGAGAAGAATTACATTTTAATTAATGTTCATTGTTTCAATTAGTTTATTGATTTCCAAGGTGATTCCATTATATTACTGAAATTTTTTAGTGTCCCACCCTGTATCTTCAATATAGTATATCTAATTAAATGGCATCAAGATAGTGATAAATAAGCGCTTAAAATTCAGCCTCTGGACTGTAATAACTTAATAGTACAAATAACTACTTGATCACTTACCTGTGAGAAGCACCATACTAGTTGCTATATATATATATTTTTTTTTATGTAATATTTCTTTCAGTGCTTATAATAATCTATTTTGAGGTGAGGAAATTGAGAGCTTAAAAAGTGGTATAATTTAGTCTAAATATTACTGTCATAATAGAAAAGTGGAAATTAGACTTATCCATCATGCATGTTTTTAAGTTTGTCAAAAGTATATATGCACATATATTAATAACTGGTTTTTTTTTGTATCCCAGGAGATTATATAGTACATGAAAGTAGAAAGGTTGTACTTTGACTACTTTATTCAGAGAAACTTGAATAGCACTTGGAATATGTTACAGTATTTTTGAATCACACGTATACTATTTGCTAAATTTTACTCTGAATTCACGTTGTGGAATTGTGTGGATATAATACATAAATTCAAAGTTGTATTCTGAAAAATGGGCTTGAACATGTTTGAACATATGTGTTTGTGTGCATGTGCACGTGTGTGCAAATGAAACACAGCTACATTCTGAATTCCTGAGTTGAAACTACAGCTTCTTCACTGTCTTTGTTGTTGTTGTTGTTTTATTTGTGGTTGTTTTTATTTTCTTTTTTCTTTTTTAGTGCTGGCAATCAAACCCAGGGTCTCCAACATTCAAGGCAAATACTCTACCACTGAACTATGTTTCCCATCACCTTTTAATAGTTTTATCTTGGTTGAAATACACTGATTCTCTTTTGGCTACTAAGAACACAACACTTTTGGCTAACTTAAATACATGTAGGATGAATAAGAGAAGAATGACTTCCATTTTTCTATAGTGGCAATAATATTTAGAGTAACTTATTCCACTTTCTTAAGCCTCAATTTCCTCACTTCAAAATAGATCATTATAAGCACTGAAAACAATAATCCATAAAATATATATTCTCAGCCTAAACTAAATAATAAAAATAATAAAGCATTTAAGAAGGTTGTTGAAAATAATGGGATAATAGAAAAGAATTTTTTTTTAATGAAAATTAATCTACAACTGTTTGCTCTGATTATTACAATATCTCCGTTGTTTAAGAATTTTTTAAAATTGTGGTGGCAGGAGATACATTTGTTAGGAACAAAAAGGCTTTTGAAAAGGGAATGGGAAGAGACTGTTCTGTAAGGAGTTTTCATCAGGGCTAGAGGATAACATCTGTCTAATATTCTGAAAAGTCAAACAGCCTGGCAGAGAATAGCAAAATGAATGAGTTTGCTAATGAGCACTAATTAACCTGTTTGGGTGGAAAATTTGGTTTAATTTGGTGGATCTACCACATGCTGATATCAGACTGAATTTTTATACTAAGTATGACTCTTAGTAATTTACTTGATCAAAGTTTGAATCTGTAAGCATTTATTTGATCATATGTATACAGATCTTAAAGGAGTTTTTATTTTTTATTTGAAACTGAAAATGCAATTTGAATAATTCAAGGAAAAGGACTGTTGTTGGTAATTTCATCCTGACAAAGATAAATTGTATTAGCAGTTTAACACATGCTTTGGAATGTTTTATAGATGATAAACACTTTTGCTATGGAATGGATACTTACTTTGCTTTCTGTTTTTCAAAATACAAATGTATTCTGAGTGAAAAAACTTAAATAACCCATAATTCACTATTTTTTACTTAGAATGTAAATTAAGAGATTCTCTATATAAGCACTTTCAGTAGTTATTAAGAGTCTTCCTTAATTTTCTCTCAGTTTTCATCAAAATACTCATATTTCTTTAAACCAAGCAAATAACCATAGTTAAAAAGTTTTAACTTGATTAATGTGATATTCACACATATTATATTTGCACAAATATCATCCTATAATTTACAGGAAAAAAGTAGTTTTATTTTTAAAATATTTTATAATTTCTGTTTAAATACTTTTCCTGAAAGCATGGTTATTATTCAGTCTCTATGTATAGGGCTTTAATATCTGCGACAATCCCTTGGGATTATGAAACTGTTTTTAGGAACATAACTAGTCTGCATTAATAAGGCCACAAGGTATTCATATGATCTTATTCTTTGATTGTAGAAGATTTTTTTTTCTATTTGAATACAAGTACAGTGAATAGAAAACATTCTGTAGCCCGTATGTCAAACTGTGACAAAAGTAACTATGGCATGATTGAAAGTTTTATTTTGCACAAAGCCATGTTTTTTTTTTTTTTTTTGTCTTGTTTCTTTTCATCTTGCTGTCTTCCCAGGATGGTATAGGGGAATTTTGTTTCAGAGCTCCTTCATTTGTGATATTTTCAGATTTACATTCTTAAAAGATCATAACATCTGTAGCAAAGAATTTATTGAATTTGGGAAAAAGAGTTAATGCAGAGAAACTTGCTAAAATGATCTGTTAGAAACACTGTTGCCTGGTACTAATAGAGGAAAACAGAAACCTTCTTTTCTTCTTTCTTCCTGTCTCTCCTGCCTCCCTCCCTTCCTCCTTTCTTCCCTCTCCTACCTTCCATGTCTTCAAATTTGACTTTTACAAAATAGATTTAGTTAAAATGATATTCAATCCTGCCTGGCAACTTTTACTCTAAGTTGGAAGAAATTCCTGGGTCTTTGAGAAGATAAAATTTTCAGATTAAAGAAAAAATAAGATGGTATGGATATTTCTGAATCCAAGATTTATGCTGTCTCTATCCTGCTCTCTGGTTTACGTTCCTAATAAGCTTAAAAAAAAAAAAACACCTTGAAATTTGTGTGTGTTGAGAGGAAAGATTGATCTGTGAAGTAGAGGGAGGGGATTGAAGGGTAGGGAAAAGGAACTTGATAGGAGAAAAAACAATGGAATGAATCACCAATCTATTCATGTTTACATTCTCTACAATGTTTTATGCTCCACCTTTAATCATTACTTCCCTTCTTTCAGACTAAGAAATTAATTAACCATTTACCAAAAGAGTTCAATAATTCATGTGATCAGTCTCTTCCTATAAATGAGTATGGGGACTCCACACAGAGAAGATTCTTATGGTAAGAGGAAGTATTTAAATGAGTGGCTCTTTTGTGAGCTGAAATTCCTTTTCATTCAGTGGTTCTTTTTTCCTTACTTTCTATATTTCAAATTTGGTTGCAAACATTTTGATGTATACATTTCCTTCATTTTGAACTTTTTAAAATGGGATTTTATGTTTCACTAATTGGCTTCAAGTAATTTAATTCTTTTATATATATTGACACATATTTTCTAATTTTTCCTATGTTCTCTCACCTAATATATGAGTTATTTGAGTTCTGGTTTAAATTATTTTTCATGTCTAATATTTTTCTTTTGCTGACTGTTTTTACCTGTTTTGAAATAATAGGATATAACTTTAACTCATTAATGGGAACACGTCTCTGACTTAAATCTTAAGTGGGACACTCTTCTGTGTTGTATTCTTTGCTATGTTTTATTCATAAACATGAGATTTGACTACAATAATATTTTAATGTCTACTTTTCATGTAAAATTCGTTTTATGGAATATGAAAAATGAAGCAGGGTTCAATTTTTTTTTAGTTCTGCCCTACTACCTGCGGGGATTTCCTGACTTTATTTTGGTCTAGAGCCTTCTCTTTTCTCCATTTCAGTTGTCACTCTCCTATTCAATTTGATCGGACAACCAAAGGCTTGTTTGCCAATGTTTCTTCCTGTCTTAGAGTGAATCAATTATAGGGAAGGGTGAGTAGCCCTGAGGACTAGATATTTCAGCTGATTTTGCCATAGGATCTTACAGTCACCAAATCTTGCTGCATCTAACAACTAAACTGGTCAGGGTCCCTCCAAGTGAATTTGGGGACTAAATACAGACACAGACACAGAAAGTACCTGTTTAGGGGGGCGTTCAGTGACTGGTTCTCAGCCACAGCTCCCACAAGGGGGCAAGGCAAGCAAGAAAGAAAGCGAGGAGCACCTGCTGAACCCTTTTATTGGGAGAGGCCATTCAGATGAGGCAAAGGAGCAGGTTTTAGGGGGTTGAGTCTAGCTTCCTGATACCTTGCTGTCAGCAGGTTGACGGACATCTAGGAAGGCCACGCCCATCTCACATGCTGTGGGGGAATTATAGGCAGAGCAAGAGAAAAGATGTGCTCCTTGCCTACCCAAACATAGAGGCAATGTAGGTTCAGTCCACTTTGTGTGCTCAATGCTTATAGTTCTCAAACACAGCTCATGGCTGACTTGCCACATCTCCACACTCTCATTGCTCAAAGATAAGGGGCACTTGATTCCTAAGTGGCAGCTTCTGACCGAAGCCAAAATGCACTTTTATGCTCCTGTTCTTCTTCAAGATATTCATACGTATCTGTTGCTTATTTTGAATTGCGTTTTTAGGTGTCAAGTACATTTTTCTTCTGCAAAAACATTACAAACAGTACATCCTACATAATTTGTGAGACTTAGTTCAAAACTGAAAATGTGGGACTCCTTATTCCAAAATAATTAAGAATTTGAATATAAGAGTAGAGCATTAAACCAACTCTTAGAGTCTTCCAAGCAAAAGGTGACATGTTTGTGGAGAAATTTCTGGCTGACAACCTGTATGTATATCTTGGACCTGTTGATGATAGGACTTCTCTCACTGTTATTTTGTTTTTCCTAGGGAAATCTTTCAGTTCTAGTTTTGCTGATAGGATTTAGTTTTGCTGTGGTGTGAGTCTTTCTTAAAAGTTATCATGCATTGAAATACCACACTTTTGTCACTGTACCATCATCTCAAATACATTTTAAATAAATAAACAAATAAATAAAACAGCAAAAACACAAAAAATACCCCACTGAAAGAGTTGAGTTTTAAAGTCCCCTTTAGTTAAAAAATAAATTTATCTATTAAAATAAAATCATCATATTTGAAAGTTGCTTTGTACATAATAAAATTTTCATTTTATTTTATTTTAAAAAAGTATAACTACACTTTCATAAGTTGTTATTGCATGTAATAATGAAAATAGTTTATCATAACATACTATGAATCTTTGCAACTGCACTTCCATACTTCAAATCTTCAGTTTATTATTTAATACAAAACATAAAATTATAACAGCATAGTAAAATAGAAGGCTATTTCTTGCAAACATAATGGTTGAATGCCGCACTGTAGCTCAGCAGTTTCAAGGGCTATATTTCATGGAAACCTGAGGACTGAAGGCTGATATATCACAAGATTATCCTGGTAGGCTATCAAGCTAGAGCAGAGCAAAGATGAAAAATTGAGTACAATATCTTATGTCTCATCATCTAGTCACACTCATTGTTTCCCCTATATTCCATTAGTCAGAAATCAGTCAGACGGTCAAAACCAAGATAATTTGGAAAATGTTGTCCAATAGCATACCCAAGAAGGAAAGCATATAGACTTAAAAAAGAGTGAATGTGTTATTTTCTCAGGGCTACCAAAACAAATTTCCAGAAATCAAGTGACTTAAAAAACATAAATTTATTCTCTCACAGTTCCAAGGCTTCAAATTTGAAATCCAGATAGAAAGTGTTACACTCTTTCTATCTACTTTAGAGAAAAAATCCACCCATCACTATTTTGACTTCTGATAATTGCTGTTGATCCTGGACATTCCTTGGTTTGTGACAGTGTAACTCCACGCCATGCCTCTGTCTTTGCATGGTCTTGTCTGTGAAACTGTCTGTGTTCCTTTGTCTCCTAATATCTTTTTCCTTATGAGAACACTGACCACTAGAATCAGGACCCACCCTAATCTAAGATACTTTTATCTTGATTTTATCTGAAAAGTCCCCATTTCCAAATGAAGTTGCATTCACAGTTACAAAGGATATTCAATCTTTTCTTTTTTGGCGAAACTCAATTCAGCCCATACCACTCCAATCATCTCTGCCCCATGAAGTTTTGACCTCAGCTTTCTTATGGGTAAACTAAATTCTCTTCAATTTGAAAAGAGACACCAAAGATTTTATTTGACCAATAGCATAAAACTATTTTTAGTTTTATCTGAGCCCAATGGTGCCTGCCTCTAATCCCAGTGTATGGAAGACTGAGACAGAAGGATCACAAATTCAAGACCAAACTCTGCGAATTATCAAGGTCCTGGCTCAAAAGAAACAGAATAAAAAGTGATGGTATGTAGTTTAGTGGTATAACAACTTTAAATCCAATCCCTAGTGCAGGGTTAAAAAAAAAAAAAAAAAAAAAGATTCCCTAAGACCTTAGTTGTGAATATTCTCTTCAGTTTAGAAGAGTTCAATTTAAATTTCTATAAAGATCACATTGTCACATCTGCAATGTAATGATATCTAGAAAGAATATAAGTCCTTTTTCTTGTCCATTAATATCCTGCCAAGAGAATATGAATACTTCCAAAGTTGAAAATTAAAAAATAAATCAATAGTAGCAGTATATATATATATATATATATATATATATATATATATATATATATATGTATATTTTGCTGAAAAAATAATGATAAAACCAAATTACATCTTGAAGTCTAGCATCATACTTCTGGGTTGAATACTTAGAAAAAAGAAATTATTATTAAAATTTCTCCTAGATGAGGACTAAGATTTGAGCTATCTATTCGAAGAACAAAATTACTGGAAATGATTCCATTTGTCAGCTGTTCACCAGGTAATGACTTTTCCTTTTCTAGTAATGAACCCTTAATAATATGACACCATATTATAGTATAAACTTTTTTTTACTTACCTTCCAAATAACTAGATTAACCTTTGATTTTACTCCCCAACTGAAAAGATCCTTTTTTGTTTTTTGTTAGTCACCTGATAATATTCCAATGAAGAATAAACAATCAACTTTTTACATGATACAAAAGTAGCCCACAAAGTAACATTTAAAAAAATAAAATTCTCAAACATTAATTTTTGTATATTTCATGCATTACATATTTTAGAATTATTATGTCAGAAAACAGGTTATGTCAAAGGCTTCTGGCTCTTTTACTTTTCCATAAATAAATCATTTAATTTCCAAAACAAATTCCTAACTATCTTGAATTGAAGTGCATCATACCTGCTGGAGTACAAAGAACATGTTGGTGCTCATTGTCATGTTTAAAATGTTATAATATTAATTCTCTGGGTAAATACTTCGACTTATTTTAGTGTATTTTCCAGGTTTTTGCTTTCAAAAATCCTAAGGGAGTATATAATTATATGGTAAACTGATGGATAATTTTAAAAAATCATAATTCATTGTATGACTGCTTAGAATTTGAAAGATGTTTGAAGTTACAATCATCACTGTTGTAAAAAAAATATCTTCCATTCTTATTGTCTTGTTTATTCGAGCAAATGTTTTTCAGCATTTATATGTATTAAGACAGAAAAAAGAATTAATGTTATACTGAAAATTGTTTAATTCTAAAATTTTAAGACTAATAGTATCTACAGTGTATAAAATACAGAGATAAATGAGAATTCCATGTAGTGAGGGTGTGGGTTGCAAATGAGAAACACAAGTGTTTGTTTTGGTTATGGGTAGAGGTGTTGAATTGCCAGTCCACACTAATACAGCTTTGATATGTGCTATATATAAAATTGATATAAGTTTAAAATAAATGGGCATCAGTGAAAAAGATGAAGTAATAAGCTCTACCCCTTTATAAAAAGAATGAAAGAACTGGCAAAAAAAAAAAAAAAAACACCAACAAAATTCATGATATTTCAACTTACCATAGTGCCATTTTCAACTCAGTGGTAGCTCTGGAAGTACCAGTCAACATTTTCAGCAACAGTGCCAGAGAGAACATAATGGACGTCATTTTCAAAGAATTGTGATTTTTGTTTTGACCTGTAGGGAGCCTCCCTAGAAGGCTGACTTAAAAATGAATGTCTTTATCTTGTCTAAATGGAATGTGCTCAGTGCTAAAATGACTAACCAGGGATGTTTTAAGAAACAGAAGCAAAAGTTGTAGCCAATTCTTTCTGATACAAAAGACTTCAGTTGGAGCAAATAATACATTAAGAGTTTGGAAGAAAAGGCAGAGGAATAAGATGTTTTGGGGAATGAATATTTTTTAAAGATGTAACATATTAACAGGAATTTATAGGATCAGACACATACCTAAGAACTGGAAATTCAGGACATTTATTTGATGTGATAATACCTTTATAGAATTACATATGATAATGGGTGCATAAGTTTGTGACTACACTTAAAACATTGAATTTTATATTTAAAAATCTTTAAAATTATAGATTTATATCATAAATTTTATATAAAATTAATAATCATACCTACCTTAATTATATCCAAAGTCTATGTGGGATGTTTATGTGAATAAATAAATAAATAAATAAACAAATAAATAAATAACAGAATCATTAGTATCCAAAATAACATTTCGAACCATTGTAGAACAAATAAATATCTTAATTTCATAAGATATTTGCAGTAGGGACCATTCTTTTTTTTCCCATAATTTTGTTCCTTCCTTAATTTAAGGCAGTTTATGGAAAAGTAGAAGGTATTTGATGCAACCAGATTTGTAAACGTTGAAAACAAAATTTCAGGAAATTTTTATGTACCAGGATGTATTTTAGAACATTGCGATGCATTAATGAACAGATTTATATCTTGTCCTCAATGATCTTATATTTTTAATTCAGAAAGAAAACCAATAACTGATAATAATAATGAAAAGGAATAAACATGTATTACATAGCACGGAATAAGTATCTAATTGCTACTAAATGAAAGGAAAACATTAAGGTATATTTTTGGAGACTGAGAAAACTAGGTTAGTAGGGAAATGAGGCATAAAAGAATCATGGAATTTTGGAGTTGTCTCTCATGTACTTACTCAGATAAGCCTGCATCATGTCCAGTTCTGATAGTCCTTACATTCCTTATTCCCTGTGCCCTTACTCATAGTCATTGACACAAATATCTGAGTCTAATAAACCTAGTTTGTACTGTTGATAGCAATACTAATTCTTCTCTGTCTCTCCACACCCAAGCCTTCACCACACTCTCCAGATTATAGGAACTAAACTTCTTTTTTCTTTGGCATCAATACCTTGTTCACATACTGAAATTTTGTAAGAAACATCCTAATTATGTCTTTCTGCCTCCGGGCGTCTCGCTTTTCTTTCTTAGTCTGTCTTGTAGTCAGAATGAATAAAAAACACAAATGATTTGAATGTCTCTCTCTGTATGGGTTAAAGCACCCAGTGACTCTAAATTGCTCAGAACATGTTCTAAGTAGTTTCACAAGGAACCTGTGGCTTTACTTCATTTCTTGCATCAACCCATTTCAATGTCTTCTTTCTTTATTTATCCATATCACCACTATATCAGATATCGTTTTGCAATCTATATATGACAAAATTTTTCTGTCTCTTGTTTATACTAGGAAATAGATCTTTTCTCTTGCTGAGAATGCCTTTTCATCTACTTTCAGTAATTATAAGAAAGTTGTGAACCATTTATATGGATGGGTGCAATAAAAATAAATTTTAGCTAAATATAGTGTAAATCAAACACTCAGGTAATTCTTCCCTAGTCTGGAAGACAAGCAGAGAAAATCCAGAAGTTACAAGAATTTAGTTCTCTTACATAAGCTTTAAAACTTCTCATAGATAAAACTACCTTGATCTTTTTTTTAATTATTTTTTTGATTTGCTTTAATTAGTCATACATGACAATAGAATGCATTTATGTACTTTGATATATCATACATAGATGGGATATAATTTCTCATTTTTCTGAGTGTACATGTTGCAGAATCATATTGGTCATGTAATCACATATATACATACAGTAATAATGTATGTTTCATTCTACTATCTTTTCTATCCCCTCCCTCATCACTTCTCTCTACCTAATCTAAGGAAAGGATATTCTTCTCTAGTGCCCCCCCCACCTTATTGTGAATTAACATCCATATATTAGAGAAAACATTCAGTCTTTGGTTTGGGGATTGGTTTATTTCGCTTAGCTTGATATTTTCCAATTCCATCCATTGACTGGCAAATGCCATAATTTCACTCTTCTTTAAAGCTAAGTAATATTCCATTGAGTATACCACATTTTATTTCCCATTCATCTTTTGAAGGACATCTATGTTGCTTCCATAGTTTAGCCATTGTGAATTGAGCTGCTATAAATATTGATTTGGATCCATTACCATAGTATGTTGGTTTTAAGTCATTTGGGAATTTAAAGAGTTTAAATACATAGGTAATATCCCTACACAATACAACTGGTGATTGCTTATTGTTGAATAATATATAAATTATATTACACTGAATTCATCTTCTTGCAATATGCTATTCTGCACTAATATTTTTTTGTGAGATTCATCTGTATTTTTACATGTAGTTGTTCATCATGTTTTTAAATATTTAATCACTGTTAGTGGGTCCCAATTTATCTATCTAGCATAATCTTGCTGAACATTTAGGTTGTTTCTTTCTTTGCTTGTTATGAAATATCAAGATATCATTTTCTTGGTTAAATAAATCATAGAAATCTGAAGGTATTTACATATAGATTCTATACTTTCTGTATCTAGTAGTGAAATTGCTGGGTCATAAGCTTATATATACATAGAGGTTCTTGAAATTTAATGAAGAAATATATACTAAAGATTCATATTGAATGAAATATTATTTCCTTTTCTTTCTTTTTTTTCATTTCTACTAGAGTTGTTAGAATCAGTCTGTACTTTATTAGTCTTGTGTTTGTAATAGTTATACATTGTGTTTAACTGCTTGACATGTAATTCATATACTGTACTAGGAAGCCATTTAAATTATACAACACTATTAAACCATTTAAAAGTTTCTACTAAAATTATTTAGATTTAAATAGATATGTGCGACCATTACCACAATTTTAGAACTTTTTATTACCTGAAAAACGAATATCTTCACTTTAAACTATTATTCTCTTAATTTTCCCACACTCCTCAACACATCCTTAAGCAGGTATTAATCTACATTCTATCTTTGCATTCTATCTTTGTATATTTTCCTATACTGGAAATTCATATGAATGGAATCATATAATATGTGGATTTTTGTTGTAAAACTTTTTAAACTGAGAATAATATTTCAAAGTTGTGTAATATTAGAACATATTTTAGGATTTAATATTTTTAATATCCAAATAATATTACATTGTGTTTATATATCATATCACACTTTGTTTATGTATTATCAATTGTTGGGAATTTGTATCACTTCAACCTTTAAAGTGTGAAGAATGATGCTAATGATATTCGTGTATAAGTAAGAACACATGATTTCATTCATCCTGAGTATCTATCTACAAGTGAAATAACCACACCAAAAGGTAACTGTGTTTACTAAGTGCCAAATGCTTTTTCCATCTTACATGCACCCTTTTTTCATTTATACCAACAAGGTATGAGATTTGTAACTACTCCAAATTCATAACAACATCTTACTTTTTGATTCTAGCTACCATAGTGGCTTTAAAATGATAGCTCACTGGGGTTTCAATTTGCATTTCCCTCATGAGTAATAATGCTGATCATCTTTTCATGAATTTAATTGGCTGACCATTTGTCTACCTTGCAGAAATGTCTATTCAGAGCTTTGATTAATTATTTTAGTTGGGTTAGTTTTTTTTTTCTAAGTTAAATTTTTTCTTTATATATTTTATATATTTTTCTTTATATATTTATATATTCCCTCATCAGGTAGATGAGTTGCAAATAGTTTATCCCATTCTGTGTATAGTCCTTTATCTTTTTAGATAACGTCCTTTGAAACATAAGCATTTTTAATTTTAATTAAATCCTACTTGCCCATTTTTCTTTTCTTCTCCATTTTGTTTTTATATCTAACAATATTATACTTTTTCACTAGAAAAATGTCAAACTATTTTCTATTTTAAAATATTTACTCTTAAAGTGTAAATATTCAGGTATTTTATATTTTAGTACTATTTAAACAGTAAAGTACATTTTATTGATGTGATAAAAGCATATTTCTTCCTTCTGTTTTGTTCTGTGATTAAGTAATGCCCACATGGCTATGATATTAATGATGATCACTTGCACTCCAGGCAGAGTGAATGATGCAGTGGTTGGAAACATCCTCAGATAGTATTCTGAGTTTAAGAAGTGTTGGGAGAACTTCTTATCCTGAGTCTCATTTTCTTTGTATAAAAATTGGAAATAAGAATATAAACAGCATAATGAAAGACAAAAGCTCAACAGAGGAGATGATAATGGATAGTAACTGCCTGATAAATTAGTGTCATCACCATCACCACCAACACCATCACCATAATCTGCTTTCCGTCAATTAATAAAATGTAAATATATTTTTGTCCATTTATTCGGTAAATTTCTTAGTGCTGTCTTTCTTTCAATGAAATAAATCACAAAAATTAATGCCCCAAATTCATGAACTCACAATCTATTTAAAAATTTGATGACAATATTTCTGTAAACTCTTCCATTTAACATTCTGTAATTCTGTCACATATTAACTCAGAAACAAAATTATCTTTTTAATTTGTGTCAATAATATTATATTCTTTGGAATTGGATTCATTTATTTCAGGTCGTGTGCCTCCCTGGGTGCCTTAGTGAACTTTCTTTACCCTTTCAATTCTCACTGTTATACAGTGGATCTGGAAAGCCTCCAAATGTTCAATTGTTGAAAGCTTGGACCCCAGCTAATGGCATTACTAGGAGTTTCTAAAATCTATAGGAGTATGGTCTGGTTGGAAGAAGTATGCTATGGGATATGCCTTTGAAAGGTTTATTTCTTTCATGGCATACCCCTCCCCTATCTTTCCTGGCTGGCTTTTGGTAAGCAACTTCTCTCTAGTACATACTCCTCATCATCATGTTTTCCATATCAGGCCTAGAAATGAAGGAACCAAGTAACCACGGATTAAGTTATCTGCAAACATGAGCCAACCTGAATCTTTCCTGCTTTAAAAATTTGATTCTCTTGGGCATTTTGTCATAATAGTAGAAAGCTGACTAAAAAACTATTGAAGATCATCTCTGTTAAAATATTGTATTAGTACAGTATACAATGCTCGGTTTAATTTATAATTTCAAATTATTTGTATTATAATTTTATATCCACTCCCTGACATCTTATTCCTGTCACTAGAACTTCTCCTTCTTTTCATCTCATGTACCTGTGTTTACCATCACACAAATATCATGTATTTTTTACTCCACAGTGAAACTTCAACACTGCAGGATGGTAGCTTCAGACTTTCTTCTTTTTATTATTGCTTTAGATTAAATAGTTTTCATATTTATTACGCTTACTTTTGTATCATGATGAGCTGAAGAGCAACATTTTAAAGCTTCTTTTAATCTAAAAAAGTAAAATGAAACAAATCTATTTTTCAATTTAATATAAAAATCAAGCTGGCCACAGTGGCACATGCCTGTAATCCCAGTGACTTGGGAGGCTGAGGCAGGAGGATCAAGAGTTGAATGCCAGCCTCAGCAACAGCTAGGTGATAAGCAGCTCAGTGAGACCCTATCTCTAAATAAAATACAAAATAGGGACGGGGATGTGGCTCAGTGACTGAGTGCCCCTGAGTTTAATGCCTGGTACCTAAATAATTTAAAAAAAAAGAAAGAAAGAAAATTGAACTCACACAACTGAATTGGAGTAAGCATAAAGATAATGATATTTAATTTACTAATATTTGGTTTAATATATTTAGTCCCTTGTATAATTAAAGTTATATGAACTCAAATTTCAAGTTTATTTTCTTTATAATAATCTGTAATATTAAATGATTATGAAAGAATTATTTTCTTTAAATAAAAGACACTTATTCCTTCACAGAGCAAATTTCATTAAGCTTCATTTTGTACTATTGGTCATTGCTATAATATTGATTTAATGTCATTAGATTTTATAAAAATTCAATCTAATAAAGCCCTACATTATTTTCTTAGAAAACTTATAAATGATGTTATGTCTCATGTCATCCAATGTAAAATATACAATATTTAATTGGAAAAGAGGACTTTTAATCAGTATGTTAGGCACATAGTTAGGAATTACTTTGGAAATTTATGAATACCCCTGAAGAATTATCTTTTGTGTACTGGGAAAAGAAAATTTAGTATTTGTCTTCCTTAAATACTTCTTTTTATGGGACACCACTGCATACCTAATGAATCTCTAAATTAAAAGAAAATAAAAAGTGAAACTTTCATTTGCTGTTGAGGATGCAGAACAAAAGAAATAGTTCACTGTCAGAATACGAAATCATATGGATGCTTTAGAAAACAATTGGACAATTTCATACATAGCTAAGCATAATCTTACCTTGGTATGTAGTAATCATCCCTAAGTATTTTCCTACATGTTTATTAACTGTTTCTACAAAAAATATGCAGAAATATTTATTTTTAGTTTATTCACAATTACTCTAATCTGTAAGCAACCAAGATATCTTTCGATAGTTTACATTCATCTGAAAACTGTGATTCCAAACAGTGAAATATTATTCAGAAAAAAAAGAATGAACTGCGAAGCCATCCAAACACACGTGTAAATGCACACCTGTTTCTAAGTGAAAAAAATGATATAAAATGATATATTGTATAATTCCAATCATATAGTATTCTTAAAAAGGTAGTTTTATAAATATGACAAACTGATTGGTTGCCATTGTTCATGTTGAGTGTGAGTTTGGAAGGGTGTCTGAACAAATAAAAAGCAATAAATTTTTAGGGATCATATGAAATATAACGTTCATTTAACTATTTCAAATGACCCTAGAATGAAATTACATTGTGCATTTTTCAAAAGCCATTAGCACAGAGTAAACTATTTTGTATGCAAATTTAATTATTTAGGAGATTAAGGATTCTAGGGTGAATTCACACTGTAATAAAATCATCTATTTTATATATGTATGAAGCAACCCCACTGAAGAAGGTGGAGAGTTGCCACCCTATGTAATTGATGACTATAACACTAAAATACAAAGGTGCTCTCTACAAATTAATATATTCTAGTTGATAGTATTGTTGCTATGGCAGAAGTGTGATTAATAATTATGATTTTTCTGTACCCGTATAAAACAAACTAAATAGCTTGTGAATATTAAGAGCTGATTTTTTACTTTCTTAGTAAGAGGTTAAAGATTAGTAATGGGTAAGGGAAAATGCATGTGTAATGGACTAGACTTGGGAACATTTATTTGTATGAACTCATGTTTTGCTTGATGTAGAATGGTATGCTTAAATACAGAAATACTTTTAAGTATGTGTACAAATGCAGAGAAGTTAGTACATACACAAATATGACTTCTCTACCAGAAAAACATTCCTACATATAATGCCAGCTATTAGCTAGGAGGACAACCTACGCCCCAGATCTTGGTTTAGAATACCATTCTTAAACAAACAAACAAACAACAAACAAACAAACAAAAAACCACAAGCATCTATGGAGAATGGCTGAATTTAAGATGAGGGGGAGGAAATCTATAAGATGAGCCTGCAGCATGTTATGTTGGTAGAAGTTAATGAAGTTCTTTATATATATACTCATTCTTTAACATTCTTAGCATCAAGGGTATGTCAAAGAGACACAGAGTCAACTGAAAGATCTTCTAATGTCCAAAGCTGGTACAATTTGAGTAATAAATTAAGCAAGTTAGTATTGGATTGCAGTTCTAAGTGTAAAGTAGATGTCTATGAATACAATAGATATAAGTAAATGACTGAATACATTTTAAAAAGAAGAGAATATACCAAATTCCTGTGCAGAATTCTAAAGAACTTATATAGCTTCTTCTCTCTCAAGATGTCCAGTATTGCTCCCTCTTCCTTAAATGTGTGTTGCAACCATAATGATGTATTTACCAAATGTACAGGGTGGGAAGAAATATAAAAGAGCAGCTTTACAGTGGAGATTACTGCTAAACACTATCTCAGTCATCAGGCTTAAAACTTGAAGTTTGTCCTGTTGATACTAATACTCGTCATATTACATGATGAGAATGACATGTTTCTTCTTAATTTTTCCTGTCCTCCCAAAATGCTAAACATAGCATCATCATGAGAAACGTGACACACAAATTCCATTTGATGGACATTGTAGTGTTCCTTAAAATTGTCAAAGAATTCAAAACTATGAAATTCTAAAAATTGTCACAGCCAGAAAAGCCTATGAAGACAATTGAAATGCACACACACACACACACACACACACACACACACACACACACACAAACACACACACACGCCTGGCCTGTAAAGTCATTATAACTAGTGTTCTTCCTGGAGTAACCCTTTTATTCATTTGAAGTTAGCAGCTGCCTGCACATAAGCTATTATGACAGTATAACATGTAACATAATTTTGAAGAATAAATAAAATTCCTCATAATACATAAATTTTTTGGTTTTATCTGAATTCATGCATTGATTTCCACTGCTTTAATCACTAAGATATTTTAGAATAATATTCTTGCCTAAATATTGTGGAAGTTTAAATTATCTGACCCAGTTTTCACTTTCTATTTAAATTCTACTTTCCAGGGTTTAAAATGCGCCACTTATTTTCACCTCTCATTATTAAATGGAAAAGGGGATACTGAAAAAAGTAATAATGATATATGTCCAACTCCATTTTTTCTCATTCTTTTTTGTTACTATCCTTCTGACGAGACACAGAAATAGAAGAGAAGCAGAAGAGGGAAGAAGGAGAGGACAAGAAAAGTTTTCCTTTTTCCTGTCTTCCAAATATTACATTATATTTTTTTCTAATGAATTAATTATTTATGTTTGATATGAAGTAAAATAAGATCTTGACATATATGGTTTGTACATGGAATCATTTAACATATTTTTCCATGTGGAGTCAAAGGGTTAAATGGTGGTACCATATATACATGAGTCTTACCTTTAGAGACTGCATTACATTGTTGAACGTGCAAATGAGAAAAAGCAAATAAATCACAAACTTTTAATACCCGATGATAGACAGAATTCTCATGATCATTTGTAGAGAAATGAAGGATATTTCTGTAATGTCTTGCTTTTTTGTACTGAGTTCTTCATGTTCCTGTCACAAATTTAAGAGTCATGAAATCTCATGAATTTAAATGCATGTACAAACACATGATCTCTCCATAGGCAGAAGTAAAAGTCATGCCAAGGAAATATGCCCTTTCTTGATCTATCAAAGGCCAGTAATGACTGTCAAAACTTAATTCACATTATTCTAATTGAATTTTTATATGACTGATAGCTTCTAGATCATTGAGCATATTTATGTACCTTCGTCAACATTGAAATACACATTTTATAATAAAAATTTGACCTCTCCATTTATATCTTAATTAAAATTCAAATATATTTTAGAAAATGTATTGAACATTATAGGGGAAATGAGTGAGAGCCTATGTGGATTTCTAAAACACAATTGAGTCATTTCGTTCTACGGAATTATGTGGTTATGTCAGAAATATTTTAAAAGGTTGCATAATGTTTTTGCTCATGCAAGAATGCAAGTTTGTGAACGCACAGTCTGATGTTACATCCTCTGTAACAAACTACCATTGTACTAGATTTCTTTATCTGCATTAGATTTCTTAGTATCACATTTTCTGATTGTATGTTATTGATTAGGAATAAAAAACAAAAGCAACAATCAGAAACATGAGTAATCTGTCTGTCCAGCTGAATATTTAGTCCTGTGTCTTCCTAGAAAATAACAAATCTAGGCTACTATTAATATATGGATAATAAATATCTAAAATCACAATCAGGTCTTTTGTCTTAGGTTACACTGTTGGGACTTAAACAAT
The DNA here is from genome assembly GCF_052094955.1 of Ictidomys tridecemlineatus. Taxonomy (NCBI): domain Eukaryota; kingdom Metazoa; phylum Chordata; class Mammalia; order Rodentia; family Sciuridae; genus Ictidomys; species Ictidomys tridecemlineatus. Next base: position 128,444,389 of record NC_135482.1, read on the forward strand.
TATTTTTTAATTGTAAGACATAAATAATAATCATAATAAACTTGTTAATCACTTTCTGTCACTGTGAGGGAACAACGGAGAGGATGAAAAATTCATTATGAGCCCATGGTTTCAGAGGTTCAGTTCATGGTGGGCTGCCTTCATTGCTGTAGGTCCAAATTATTGTAGCACATCATTCTGTAAGGATGAGACAAAGTAAAGCTGTTTAGCTTATGGCTAAGCAGAAGGAGAGGGAGTGGAAGGTACCATGGATGGATATCTTTGAGAGTACACTCTCAGTGGCCTACTTTCTCCTGCATATGGTTACCACTGATAGTCTATTCAGATTTTTAGTCCATCAAAGGGATGTATCCACTGATGTGGATCCAACTCTCAGTCTAACCAATTCACCTGTGAACCTTGCTGCACTGCTGAACATACGAGGCCTTTGGGGAATATTTTTACTTCCAAAGCAGAAGTATACTATTACAAAATTATTTCCATATGTTTTAAAAAATAACATCCATTCATTCGATAAATATTTAGAATATCCTTTTATATGCTACACACTTTCTTTTCTCCTCCCTTGTTTTATTTCAGTTTGATTGACAGATAATAATGATTTGTATTTGTGTGGTATAATGTGTTGTTTTCATATAGTTGTAAATGGTATAATATTCAAATTGATCATTTCTTTGTAGTATGAGCACTCAATATTCTCTTTTCCAGGTATCATGGAATATATAATAATGCATTGTTAACTACAGTCACAGTTCTGTGCAATAAAACACTAGAATGTATTCTTCTTTTCTAACTTCAGTGTTGTACCTGTTGACCAATCTAACCCCATCTGTTCTCCCCAGTCTCCGGTAGTCACTACTCAGCTTCTTACTTTTTAGATCTCACATGAATCAATAGCATCTGTTTTTCTGTGTCTGTGTGATTTCCTTTAGCATAAAGTGCTCAACTTCATCTGTGTTGTTGCTACTGATAAGATAGCATTTTCTCTGAGTGACAATGGTATTCCATTGTGTATATATACCCCATTCTTTATGCATTTGTCCATCAATGGAAGATTAGACTGCATTTTTGGCTATTTCCAACATTTAATGAGATAGGTTCATATCATTGCCATCCTGCATATATTCAGAATCTAAATCACTTACATTAATATCCTTTGATATTCTTCTGTTATTTACACCATTTATTTTTCTGTACTAGTTTTATTCTCCATCAGATATACTATTCTTTAAAAATTGTCCAACATATATCTTATTTTGCATGAGTATATTGCATAAAAGTTATTTTTGTAGTACAATACTGAAAGGTTAATTCCAAACATAATTTTCACTGGCCAAATTCAAGCCCATTACTATATGTAGACACTATAGCAGTTTCACAAAACAAAATTTAACAAATTATATTTTATTACACCAGTATGTCCCTTCTAAATTGAATAGTTTAACATAATTCTAATATTTTAAGAAAGAAGGATTCCAAAATGATCAAAATGTCTAGAGATTATCAATACATAAGAGGCTACTGAAGATTTTCAATACTTCCATATATTTTAAAATGTATTTTAAACACAAAACCCATCATAAAGTGTAGAGTTTCAGAAGTTTTTTTAATAGTTACCAAAAATATAAATATATTATACTAGTATATTGTCAGCAATGTCACTTAAAACAAAAGACCTGATTGTGATTTTAAATATTTATTATCCATATATTAATAGTAGCCTAGATTTGTCATATTCTATGAAGACACAGTACTAAACATTCAGCTGGGCAGATGGGATTACTCATATGATTCTGGTTTTTGCTTTTGTTTTTTTTTTCTAATAAAAAAAATACAGTCAGAACATTTTATACTAAGAAATCTAAATGAAGTTGATAATTCTTCATTCCTGTTCCAGGGTTATTTTCTTTCTTTGATTTTTGTTTGACAAATATTTGACAGAAATGATGAATCAAAAATACAGCTTAATTAAACCACTGAGTACAAAAACAAAAAAAAAAGATACAATAACATAGTACATAGTCAAACAGAAGTTAGAAATTGACATATTTTATGATTTTTTTCAAATATTTTTACTACTGGGTTATAAGGTAATTCAGCTGAAAATAGATATGAATGAAACATAAAGTTTAAAAATTATTTATCTTTGAAGAGCAAGAATATAGAGTACTGAAATTTCATATACTTTAGTAACATCTTTAACATTAGAACGTATGTCATTCAAAAACCTAATAAATATTCATTCAGTTTTTGTACTATAGCTAGCACCATGGAAGTCACAAATATGCAGAATATAGTTTCTGAAGTCTTAATGATTTTTATCTCATGATATTATTATTGAATTCATCATGGCTACTCCATTGGAAATATTTAATTGATAAGTTGAATATTTTTAATAAGGTTTTCACCAAGAATAACCAAGTTATCAATGCTAGTTCAGAAATACAATTTCTGAAAACAAACACAATTTCTTTTTCTAGCACCACTAGAAATGTTATTTCTGTTAGTTGCATGGTTCCAAGAAAGGTGTATATTTGTCATATTTGCATTAATCAAAGATAATGCTTTCTTGATAAACACAGTCTAAAGCATGCCACATGCTGATGACCATTTTGGCTAAACTTTGTATTGGTTAAATCTATGAATTACTAAAAATGACCATTATTAGTGACATTATTTTATTTATTTTTATTTTTTTATTGGTTGTTCAAAACATTACAAAGCTCTTGACATATCATATTTCATACATTAGATTTAAGTGGGTTATGAACTCCCATTTTTACCCCAAATACAGATAGCAGAATCACATCGGTTACACATCCACATTTTTACATAATGTCATATTAGTGACTGTTGTATTCTGCTACTTTTCCTATCCTCTACTATCCCCCCTTCCCTCCCCTCCCATCTTCTCTCTCTACCCCATCTACTGTAATTCATTTCTCTCCTTGTTTATTTTCCCATTCCCCTCACAACCTCTTATATGTAATTTTTTATAACAATGAGGGTCTCCTTCCATTTCCATGCAATTTCCCTTTTCTCTCCCTTTTCCTTCCACCTCATGACTCTGTTTAATGTTAATATTTTCTTCCTGCTCTTCCTCCCTGCTCTGTTCTTAGTTACTCTCATTATATCAAAGAAGACATTTGGTATTTGTTTTTTAGGGATTGGCTAGCTTCACTTAGCATAATCTGCTCTAGTGCCATCTATTTCCCTGCAAATTCCATGATTTTGTCATTTTCTTAGTGCTGCATAATACTCCATGGTGTATAAATGCCACATTATTTTTTATCCATTCATCTATTGAAGGGCATCTGGGTTGGTTCCACCGTCTAGCTATTGTGAATTGTGCTGCTATGAACATCGATGTAGCAGTATCCCTGTAGTATGCTCTTTTAAGGTCTTCAGGGAATAGTCCGAGAAGGGCAATAGCTGGGTCAAATGCTGGTTCCATTCCCAGCTTTTTCAGGAATCTCCATACTGCTTTCCAAATTGGCTGCACCAATTTGCAGTCCCACCAGCAATGTACAAGCGTACCCTTTTCCCCACATCCTCGCCAGCACTTGTTGTTGTTTGACTTCAGAATGGCTGCCAATCTTACTGGAGTGAGATAGTATCTTAGGGAGCCTACATCATGGGAACAAATTTTTACTCCTCACACTTCAGATATAGCCCTAATATCAAGAGTATACAAAGAACTCAAAAAATTAGACAATAAGTTAACAAATAACCCAATCAACAAATGGGCCAAGGACCTGAACAGACACTTCTCAGAGGAGGACATACAATTAATCAACAAGTACATGAAAAAAATGGTCACCTTCTCTAGCAGTTAGTGACATTATTTTAATACTAAAATTAATGCTTGTCTTTTCACCATATTATATTTATGATATATTTATGATATGACCAATATTTAGTATTTGTCCTGAGACTGCATTAGAAAATATAAATGACCTAAATGAAAATGGTTACATGTGTATTCTGGAAATGTAAATAAACTATATCAAAGTTATTGCAGTTCTCATTACCTAAAAGTTCTGACTTAAGTAGACGTTGGAACCACAAAAACTTCTTTTATATATACTAAACCAGGAATATACCTAGGATCAAGTTTCCAAAACATACAAATGCTATTTCTTGGAAATTTGTAATATTTTACAGGAGAAAATTTAAAAATATATATATGTACAGCATTTGAATTTAAAAAAGTAGAGGAGAACATTATATGGGGTAGAATAGAACCACAACTTTTCAGCTGCCTCCTCCTTTAATGTCATCAGGAATGGAAAGAATATGTGAAGTTTAAGTGTGTTTTTTCTCTCATTCCCTCTGTTCCTACACAAATATTTACTGTTTTCAGAGGTAAACATAAAAGCTCCAATTTTGACACTATATTCTTCAAAATTATGAATTAACAAATGTAAACTCTGATTTTTCTCATCTACCAATAAATTTTAGAATACACCCAAGAATCTAGCAAGAAAAATAAAAGTTTAATTACTGACTGGATAGTATTCATGACAATAAGTTGCAGAATTTAATAGTTTCTCTCAAAATGATTCCATATTTGTCTAAAAGGTTTCAATAAGTATTCATATGTATGTGTTCTGTTAGTTTTTTTCTATGTGTAAGGCAGAAAAGACATGCAAGATCAGGAACAATGAAACAAGAATAAGGCACCAAAAGAAGATTCATTGGTGGGGCGCTCCCATGTGAGTTTCACTGGGTCCTCTAATGAGTGAGGGCTGTGGAAGTCACAGGCCAGAAAAGCCAGAACAATGTTTATAAAGAGAAGCTGGAGGTAGGAGGGCCTAGGCCATCTGAATTGTCGCTACCAACAGCCTATTGGCTAAGCTGAGTTTAGGGGCATCTGTGGCTGGTTGGTCAGGGATGAGATGAGTTGACAGGGTGATTGCTTCAGCTGGTGGGAACCCAAGGTAACTAGGGTCTGTTGCTGTGTCAGCTTCTGATTGGCCATCTCTCACAGCTGCCATGGAAGGGGGAGCAGGAAGGGAAGGCTGCCAACCCAACACTATGCATTACATTTTTTTAAAATAAAATTGATGAATCCTTCATTTTTTTTTTTTAATTTAAGAGCTGTTTTCACTTTTTTTCTAACATGATTACTAACTCTTCATATTTCTTGATTCACCAAAGTATATAAGCAACTTTCTCCCCTCATACCTTTTAAAATATAAGTATTGTATACAGGTAGACTATAAATTGTCTTATTAATATTAAGAAAATGTCATCATTGCTCTAATTTTTATCCTTGCTGTCAGTAAATATGACCATCTCCTTGCTTCTGCTGCAATTTGTAAATTTCCTTTTCATAAATCAGCAAAATCTCTATTGAATTTGCTTAGTTTCTTCTCATCAATATTGAGGTGTTATTTGTATAAAATAGAAATTTCAACACCTGGTTATTCATTAGAACATAAACTTTAAAATTTATCTCTTCACTATTGATGCATAACTGAGTTTTAAATTACTTATAATACTTATTCATAGCTGACATTATAAAAGTCATTACAATACCTTTTTCATTATCTCCTACTTTTTTATAGGTTTTGAAAACGACAAAGAAAGAAAACTCTTTTTTGAGAAAATTTCCAACACAACTATAATACTTGCCACATATTCTATAAGACTGTTGATTCACTCTAAAAATATATCTTAGATCAAATACATGTCAACCTTAATTGAACTTGTCCTTGGATAGATTAGGTCATATTCTGTATGGGAGATAAGAAAACTTATTTTTAAATTACACTTCTGATTACTGTTATTTCCATAATCACACAAATGTCTGAGCTACCTGACATTACATATCTTCAACCTAGGGAATTACTTCCTGGTTCTCTCATTAGCAGATGAAGTTCAGGGCCAAATTAAATTTTCTTTATTTTCAAAAGGTCAGTGGAACCATCATAAAGATGACATGAGCATATTAAAAGAATATCTGTTAACATAACAATTTTGATTGTGTTTAAATTATATTTTTTATCTCTACAAACATAAATTCATTAAAATATTCATTGCTTTCAGAAAAGTCCACGTTAATGGCAAATTTTCTATTTATCTTTTTTATTTACATAATAAAATTCAATTTTTTGCATTTTGTTTTTATAAGTAATTGTAAACACTTTTTTGGTCAAATATATCTATAATACATACTTATTTTGTAGTATGGGAACACATTCTTATTCATACTTTGATTTCACACCCTGATATAGTGTATAACTCTACAATAAATATGGATTGCAGGTGACATTTAGAATGCCAATTTCTTCCTTTGGGCATATAATCACTAGTGAAACTGCTGGATTTTAACCTACTAAAAAAAAAGAAAGAAATAAGCCCACTATAAAAAGATAAAAAGTATCAACATACGCCTCCCAAGGGTGTGGTGCCTTAAGTAGAATTATACTCCTCAGCAAAAATTGAGAATTAACACTATGTCAATTGCATTAAACTTGGAAATATTGAATTGCAGAGACATAAAAAAATGTGCAATTTTGAACTACAAAGAAAGTATATTTTAAAATGTTCTAAGATGATCTTTGCAAAATTCAAGATGAAAGCACTATTGTGCTAGAAATTAAGAATTGCTTGAGGAAGAGAAAATGGCAGATTAGAGGACAGGGGTACTTCTCAGAAATTTGTTAGCTCATGATTTCAAAAGCAGGAATGTTGTTCCTCAGTGAGTTGAGAAACTAAGAGAAATCCAATAATGTACAGGAAAAGAAACAATAGAGACACAATAGAGTTGGAAACTTTAAATATAAGAAATAACACATTAGGGATGTACCAGCATGACTGGTGGTGGTGACGGTGGTAGTCTTATGCACTAAGGAGGGAGAGCAGAGACAGAGTGAAAGGAGAGCACTGTGGGGAAAAACATGGCTTGGGGAAAACTAGAATAAAGGGGTGGCTGAAGTTAATGTACTCAGTTGGTGGGGAAAGTTTTGGGGTGAAAAGCAATCAAAATTGCTCACCCAATGGGTGAAGAGTCTTATGGGAACCAGAGCTGTTCAGACAAGATCTATTTATAAGCACTTTACAGCAGTGAGCAGAGCGGGGGATATCAGGAACTCATAAAGGAACTCACCCAGAAGTGTACTTATTGTCAGCTCCAGAGTGTGCCTGTAGCCGTGTTAAGAGCAACAAGCACAAAAATAATCCTGCCACAAGTATCCAGGCTTGGGATACTAATAGAGAGTTTTCTTTGTTGCTGGCATTCCATAAAACTATTGCAAAGACACCAATAATGGCCACATAGGTGGATCTGCACACTTGTACTAATTCTGGGTAATTCAATCCATGGCAGTGAATGTGAGATCTGTAGAGGTTTAGCTTCTGCACCCTAAAGTGGAATTTGTGGGAGGTCCTTGAGACTCAGATGTCCATCTCCTCAGTAACAGGGAATATGGATCAAATCTCAAATATATACGGAGTTCCAAATGTCAATATATACACAGAGTTCCAAATGTCAACAGAAACTAAAGTTTAACTACCAAAATTTCCAATTTAAAAATCCTCATCAGTCCTGCTATGGGAATACACAGTTTTTAAACACTTCCCAGTTTTTCCCATCCTATGCTGGGAGATGAGAAGCAAAGAGATAGTAAACCAGCTTTGGCTTCTGGCCTCAATGCCTGGCAACTTGGCAAATACAAAGTCATTGGACTTAACAACTCCAAGCACTTGACTCAAGGGTTACAGAAGCCAAAAATAAAAACAAAAGTTAGAATCTATCCTTATCATCAGTTTTGATCACCTCAGCAGAAACAAGCCCTTAATTTCTCATTAAGAATTTATATATTATTTTTCCAATCCTCACAATTTTTCCTCTATTTGAATTTTAATTGTTAATTTTTTAAAAATTTTTATTTTAAAAATAAAAAATAAAATGTGGTTAAAAAAATTTTTATTTTATTTTTTACTTTTTTTCTATTCTACGAGAGAGAGAGAGAGAGAGAGAGAGTGTGTGTGTGTGTGTGTGTGTGTGTGTGTGTGTGTGTGTTAGTTCTTACTATGCAGATAGGATCAAGCAGACCACATTCTTTTATTTTAACTGTTTCTTTCTTCATCCATTTCTTATATAAACTTAGTCTGATCATGCTTGGGTAAAATTATCTATGTGTTTCAGTTGTTTGGATCATACATTGTTTGCTTTTTTATACATCTTTTTTTCTCTTATCATACCTTATCCACTATCTTTCCCCAATAATAGCAAGTTATATTTTTTTCCTTTTCTTCTCTTTCATTATTTTATTGCTTTTAGTTATTTTCTCTCCACTTTCTTTATGACCATCATCTGCTAACTATCTCCTGACTATACTCTTTTTTAATAATATTCCAAACTTCCTCTTGCCTTTCTACCCTATTTTTTCTTCACCAAAAGAACCCTGCAATTCTATTATCTAATAAAATTATGGACTTTATATGATTCCTACTCCTTTTATCTTGTATTGACTATTAACATAGCAAATGATGGAGTTAACACCTGTTTAATGTCTAGCTTATGGTTATGTGTTGGTGGTGCTAATGTTAAATGCTGAATCCAGGTATTATTATTATTAGTAGTATAGATGTCAAAGTAGACACTGAACATTTATTGAATCCTATTCATCAGTTACTAACATTGCTCTTCCTTCCTCCCCCTTTCTCTAAGAGGATCTGGAAAGTGATTGGAATACTTCAAGTTCACAGAATAGAGATTCTGCTGCCAAACAAAACTCACAACTCAGTTAACTCATAGCAAACTTACTTCACGCACATTCAAAGTCCACTCAGACATCAACAATACATTGACACATAAAGTTAGGTGACAAACCCCCAAACCAACAACTGGATCCAAAGTAGGAATAACCAAAGGAGGACCTCAGGTTCCTTACCTGAATATCAAATCATACATCAAAGACAGGAAGAAGTTTCAGAATGAAAAAAGACGATTACACATAAAAGGACATGTTTACTAAGAAGAAGAGGAGTCCATATTAATTGATGTGTAAGTCTACAAACTCTGAAAACATGTGGAACCAAATATTACCCCCAAATGCACAGTCCCTCCACAAAGCAACTCACAAATATGGAAGTGGATGAAATTCCTAAGAAAGAAAACAAAAGAGACTAATCAGAGATGCCAGAAATGCAAGACAAGAGCAAATCAATTTAAAAATTTACTTTAAAGCATCATCAAAATATTAGATTGTATAGAAAATAGAAATTTATATCTTAAAGACAAAACTTCACTCAGTATGTATTAAAGGAAAAAAAGTAAGAGGCCATGAATGGAATACATAAGGACTCTTGGAAAACATCTAGATAATAAAACAGAGATACATTATGATAGAACAGAACATGAAGAATATAGGCTGAAAGATGAAGAAATTATTCCATAAAATAGTACCAAAAATTTTTCTCACATTAGAAGTGATATTGACAACCACATAGAGGACACATATAGGACCCCATATAGACGAGATCAAAGCAAAATTTCTCTAAGACACATTATAATCAAAATGCCTTACATAGAAAATAAGAAAAGGATATTAAAATTTGCAAGTTAAAATGTCAGGTCACATTTAGAGGCAAAGCCATAAGTCTAACTTAAGAATTTTCAACTGAGACACTCGAATCAACCAGAAAATAATTTCAATCCAATATATCTATATCCAGCAAAGTCATCTTTCAAAATCCATTAGGACATAAAATCTTTCTACAAAAAGGATAAACTGCAATAACCCATGATTACCAAGACAGCACTATAAAGAATACTAAAATATATGGAACACAGAGGAACTCAAAAACAAACCCCAAAGCTCCCAAATAGATGAAGATCAGTAGAAAAGCAACAATTAAATGGAAATCAATATAAAATTAAATTTCAAACAAACAAAAATGGCAGGAAATAACAAGCATCTATTTATAAAAACTCAGAATGTAAATGGTTCACATGCCCCAATTAAAAGACAAAGATTTGCAGAGTGGATTAAAAAACAGGATCCAAATATATACTGTTTGTAAAAACTCATAAACTAGTTACACACAGGCGAGATGGAAAAAATATTACTTGCAACAGGAGTCTGGAAATAATAAAGAGTAGCTATTCTCATGTTTAATAAAGCTTATTTCAGGCAAAAATTCATCAAAAAGAGATAAGGAATACCACTAAGTATTAGTAAAAAGAATAATCCAACAAGATGATAAAATGGTAGTAAATATGTATGCCTCAAATGTTGTAATTAAAATTTTTAAAAATACTTCTAGACTTTAAATCTAATTAAGACCTCTTTATAATAATACCAACAGATTTCAACAACCCCTTTCACCTTTAGACAGATCATAGAAACTTTATAAAATCAATAAAGATATTTCCAACCTAAATTACACTATAAGTAAAATGAAGGTGGCAGACATTTCTTTAAAATATACACCCAAATAGCTGAATTAACCTTTTCAGAAACTCTTGGAATTTTTCCAAAATAGACCATATTCTAGGTCACAAGGTAAATCTTAGAAAATAAATAAATATATATATATATATATATATATATATATATATATATATGGTTTCTGGCATCTTATCAGATCATAATGGAAAGAAATTAGAAGTCAACAGCAAGAAATCTAATAGAAGCCATAAAAACACATGAATATTGAAAAATACTCTTTTAAATTAAGCATGGATCATAGAAGAAATGAAAGAATAAAGAACTTCTTAGAAACAAAATAAGAACACTTATATAGCAATTCAATTTATCAGGGACAGTATGAAGACAATTCTAAGAATAAAATTTACAGTACTGTGTGCCTATATGAAACTAAAGATTCCAAATAATCTATTGTTTCATTTCAATGTTTAGAAACAAACAAACAAAAATCTAATTCCAAAATTAGAAAATTATGAAAATAATTAAAGTTCAGGGTCAAAATAAAGTTGAGATTTTTTTTTAAAAAGACATTCAGAATTAATATAACAAAGAATTGCTCTCTTTAAAGATGCTTGACAATCCCTTAGCCAAACTCGCCCAAAGTGAGAGAAGACCCAAATGAATAAAAATAGAAATTTCAAATAGAGATTTCACCAAAGACACTTTTGGAATCCAGAGGATCATTAGAAACTATTTGAAAAACCTGTAGTCTAAATGGAAAATTTAGAAGACATTTACACATTTCTAGACACACATGAGCTGCTCAATTTGAAACTAAACAGACCTATATCATATAGTGAAATGGGAATAGTAAATAAAAATCCTCCAAGTAAGGAAAGTCCGGACTACATGAATTCTCAGGTGAGTTCTACCAAATACTAAAGAAGAAATAACAACAGTATTTCTTGAATTAACCCATTGATTTAACAGGAAGGGAATACTTTCAAATACATTCTATGAAGCCCGTATAACCCTGATACCAAAACCAGACAAAGACACATCTAGAAAAGAAAACTACAGACCAATATCCCTGATAACATAGATGCAAAAATCCTTTATGAAATATTAGCAAACTTCATTCAAAAACAAATTAAGAATATAATACAATATGATCAAGTGAGCTTTATCCAAGGGAAGCTTGGTTCAGTATATGCAAATGAATGAATGTAATTCACCACATAAGTAGAAGTAAAGACAAAAAAATATGTTATAATATCAGTAGATGGAAAAAGGCATTTAATAAAATCCAGCATGCATTCATGTTAAAAATGCTATAGAATCTAAAGATACAAGGAATTTATCCCAATATTATAAAGACTATATATGACAAATCCAAAGCCAACATCATAATAAAAGGAGAAGGTCTGAAAGCCCTTCTTCTACAATTAAGAATGATACAAGAATATAGACTCTCAATGCCCCTATTCATGCAGTTCTTGAAGCTGAAGCTAGAGAAATCAGAAAAGAGAAGGAAATTAAAGTGTTGGAAATTTGAAAAGAAAAAAAAATCCAAATTATCTGTTTGCCAACGACAAGATCCTATATTTTGAAGAACCCCTCCCCCCAAAAGAAACCAACCAAACAACAAAACAAACAAACAACAACAAAAAGAAGACTCCATAAGAAAATATATATAGTTGAAAATGAGGTAGGATCAACAGTCATAAATCAATAGCTTTCTTATATTCCAATAGGAATTCTACTGAAAAAGAAATGAGGAAAACTAGCCCATTCATAATAATTGGATAAACAACAAAAATTTGGGAAATAGTCCAACCAAGGAGGTGAAGGAGCTCAAAACTGAAAACTATGGGACACTGAAGAAAGAAACGAAAGGAAACCTCAGAAGATGGAACAGCCAGATGGCGATGCATGCCTGTAATCCCAAAAGCTCAGGAGGTTGAGACAAGAGGATCATGAGTTCAAAACCAGCCTCAGCAACAGTGAGGCACTAAACAACTCAATGAGACTCTATCTCTAAATTAAATACAAAATAGGGCTGGGGATGTGGCTCAGTGTTTGAGTGTCCCTGAGTTCAATCCCCAGTACCTCCACCACCCAAAAAAGTATATGGAATAACCTCCTATGTTTTTGGATAGATAGAACTAATATTGCCAAAATGACCATATGACCAAAAGCACCATCAGTTTCAATTCAATCTCAATCAAAATACCAATAATATTCCTTATAGAATTAGAAAAAAACAGTCCAAAAATTAATTTGGAAAAATAAGAGATCCAAAGTAGGTAAAACAATATTGAGAGAGAATAACAGTAAAGGAATTATAACAATACCTGATCTCAAATCATCCTCCAGAGTATAGCAACAAAAACATCATGGTATTGGCATCAAAATATACATGAAAACCAATGGAATACAGAAGGGGACACAGAGACAAATTTGCATACTTACAGCCATCTGATACTTGACAATAAAACCTCAAATATATGTTGGAGAAAATACAACATTATAAACAAATGACACGGGCAAAATCAGATATCTATTTTTAGAAGAATAAAATTAAATCTCTCATGTTAAACAAAAGTCGAATAAAAATGGATAAAAGATTTTGGAATTAGACCAGAATCATGCAAATGTTAGAAGAAAGCATAGGGACAATCCTCCATTATATTGTTACAAGTAATGACTTCCTTAACAAAATCCTTCAGTTCAAGAAATAAAACCGATTATCGATGTGTGGAATTGCATCAGATTAACAAGCTTCTGCACAGCAAAGAAAATGAGTAAAAACATAAAGTTAGAGCCTAAGAATGGAAGAAAATTATTGCCAGATACTTCTGTGAAATAGAATTAATATCCAAAATATATCAAGAACTGAAAAAGCTTAACATAAAAACAAAACAAAATAATTCACTCAATAAAAGTGCAAAGAAACTAAACAGACTCTTCTCAAAAGTGGAAACATGAATGAGCAATAAATATATAAAGAAACGTTTAATATCTCTGGCAATCAGGAAAATGCAAATCTAAACTATATTGAGATTTCATCTCACTTCTGTCATTATGGCAATTAGCAAGTATACAAACAATAATTTTAAAGGCTGGCACGAATGTGGGGAACAGGTATGCTCATACATTGTTGGTGGGACTGCAATTTAATATAACCACTCTAGAAAGAAGTAGAGAGATTCACCCCAAATCAGGAATGGAACATCTGTATGATGCAGGTATCCCACTCCTCAGTATTTGTCCAAAAGGCCTAAAATCAGATTACTGTACTGATACAGTCACTTCAATGTTTATAGAGACAGAATTTACAATAGTCAAATTATGGTATCAGCCCAGATACCCATCAATAGATTAATGAATTAAGGAAATGTCATATATCCACACAATGAACTTTTACTCACTCAAAAAGAAGAATGAAATTATGGTATTTGTTGATAAGCAGATAAGAATGGAGAACATCAATACTAAGTGAAATAAGCCAGACTTAAAAAAAAAAGAATCAGGTGTCAAATGCTTTCTCTCATATGCAAAATCTAGAGCAAAATTAGGTGAAAAGAGAAGAGGATTAGATAGCTTAAGGATATAGGAATAATCAGTGAAATAGAGGCAGGAGATCAACTAGGAGGGAGTAGGGATGGGAAATGGGAGAAAATATAGAACAAATTTATAACATATAAATGTATAAATATACACAATGAATTCTACCTATATGTATGTATATATCTATAAAACACCAAACAAAAATAAATAAATAAATAAATGGCCAATAGATTAAAGGAAAGAGAATAGAGGGAGGGAGAGGGATGGAGATGAAATGTAATTTCTTGCATTTATGACTTTGTCAAAATGAACCCATATTTTCTATAAAACTATTATATGCTAGTAAAAATAAAGAAAGAAGATTCGCTGAATGTTCAAATGTACATATACAAAATGCATAAATATGCATTATATGTGGAAATCACATGCATGTTATTTAAACATATTGCCTAAACATAGAAACTTTAGAAATAAGATAACAAATATAGATTTACTTTCATTTTGAATCTCATTGATGTACCAAAATTAAAAATAGACAAAATATCATTCTAGGTTTTCTTTCAGTCCTAGATATAAATTACTATTTTATTAAAGTGTCACAATACCATAATTAATTCATCAGTTTAGTCATGAAAATTAAGGTAAAGAGATGAAAATTTGTAAATTTTTAGATATTTCTTCTTAGGAAAAAATATATATTGATAAAATGATGGATGCTATCTTTCTGTGTTATCCAGAAAATTGTATAATTTCCACATCTTGAAATCTCTGACCTAGAAACACAGATAAAATATCAAAAAGAATAAATCCTCTTGTGCATACACCATTGCTAAGAATAAATTTTATCAGGAGAAAATAGCCTTCATTTATTAAACCCCTCATCTCTCCATATGTGGTATACTAAAATGTCCACATTTGAAATGACTAGGAGAGGAAAAACCTGAAGACTTATTACATAATTCTGGAAATTTACGTAATATGCAAAATCAGGTACTTTTGTAACATCAGAATATAAATTAGAGTGTCTTTTTTAAAAAAGTAATTTGCTCTGGCCTGCCATCATCCTTTATTGGAAGATTATATAGTAACTAGGTCAATTCTGAGATAGTCTGGAAATTTTCAGTATCTATGACCTACATGGATAGATCTTTTTTTATCTGTTATAAAAATAAAAATACTCTCCATTTTCTATTTACATTCCTGAGTTTCCACATGATTTCTGCCAAATGAAAATGAGTAGTAAATAAAATAGAATTCTTATAATTCTTTGACTTGTTACATCCATGTTTTGTTTGCTTAGGCCATAGATTATGATAATTAATGAATTATTCTGTTTTATAAAGTTTCATCTTCCTTTATCAGAACTGAAGGTACATTTTAAGAAACAATTTAAGAACAGTAATACAATTCAAAATTTTGACATGTAAATCTGAAAAAAAATTTGGAGATATCTATTTCATTATTCATGTTACATGTAAGCAAAGAAAGATGATGAGCCCATTTAGTGTCTCACAACTAGAACATAGATTTTATTACATAATTGCCCTTATTTTTTTCTTTTTAGTGAATACAACTTCTGAAATATAGTTTTACATTCCAAGTGGTTTTCAAATATATATTTAATGTGACTTTATTTATAAAATATGAAAAAATAGCAATAATGATTTCATTATTGAATAAACACAGTCCCTAAAAATTTTCACAGAAATGTATGTATAGCTCTTTTTTGAGACTTCAATGTTAAAATAACATTTCCTCAAAAGGGAAATATACAAAAATGATAACAATGTTTGTGAATGATGAATCAATTTAAGTAAATAAGGTGAATGTAAAACATTATTTGGAACAATTATTTTATAAGTATTAGAAATTATAAGTCAAAAGTAGCCTACAGTTTTGCATTTTTTTTCTATTAAATCTTTAGCCTCTCCAAAAAGTTAGTATCCCCAACAGTTGTATGAGAGTTAAATTAGAGGACAGGTACTAGAAAAGGTACAGTCTTATTGCCTTTTGGACTCCACTAGAGAGATAACCCAAGTGGCTGTAGAATACTGAAATATTACAGAGTATTTCAATTATACTTGGATTTATTTATAAGATTAGATAGTCAAATTCTACTTCTAGTTTTCCATCGTGTAGGAGGAGGAAATCTAGAAGAACATCTTATTTTATTGTTCATTTATATTACCAAGTAAAACTCAACTAAGTAATCACTAAAACCATTGGAAAAATGCATTTGTAAAAGCTATATATTAAAGGGAAAATATAATATCTTTGAGCAAATAAATTGGACTAAATCAATAATATCCCCCACTATTCCATAAACATGTTTGTATACATAAAGTTATTAATATTAAACAGAGTTTATGTGGTGTTTTCAATACAAGGTGAGCAATGCAGATTACATTTAGTTTTTTTTATCGACTTAAAAAAATAAAAGACAAGGGAATGCATTACAATTCTCATTACATTTATACAGCACAATTTTTCATATATCTGGTTGCATATAAAGTTTGTTGACACCAATTCCTGCCTTCATACATGAACTCTGGATAATGATGTCTATCACATTCCACCATCCTTGCTAACCCCCTGCACCCTCCCTTTCCCTCCTACCCTTCTGCCCTATCTAGAGTTCCTCTATTCCTCCCATGCTCCCCCTCCCTACCTCACTATGAATCAGTCTCCTTATATCAGTGAAAACATCCAGCATTTGTTTTGTTGGGATTGGCTAACTTCATTTAGCATTATCTTCTCTAACTCCAACCATTTAACTGCAAATGGCATGATTTTATTCTTTTTCATTGCTGAGTAAAATTCCATTGTGTATATATGTCACATTTTTTTAAATTCCATTCATCCACTGAAGGGCATCTAGGTTGGCTCCACAGTTTAGCTATTGTGAATTGTGCTGCTATAAACATTGATGTGGCTGTGTCCCTGAAGTATGTTTATTTTAAGTCCTTTGGGTATAGACTGAGGAGAGATATAGCTGTGTCAAATGGTGGTTCCATTCCCAGATTCCAAGGGACTTCCATACTGGTTTCCTTATTGTTGGCACCAATTTGCAGTCCCACCAGCAATGTATGAGTGTGCCTTTTCCCCAACATCCTTGCCAACACTTACTGTCATTTGTCTTTCTAACAGCTGCCATTCTGACTGGAGTGAGATGATATCTTAGAGTAGTTTTGATTTGCATTTCTCTAATTGCTAGAGATGAGGAACATTTTTTTCATATTTTTGTTGATTGGTTGTATACCCTTTTCTGAGAAGTGTCTGTTCAGGTCTTTGACCCATTTATTGATTGGGTTATTTGTTTGGTGCTTAGCTTTTTGATTTCTTTATATACACTAGAGATTAATGCTCTATCTGATGTGTGAGGGATAAAAAATTGCTTCTAGGATGTAGGCTCTCTGTTCACCTCACAGATTGTTTCTTTTGCTGAGAAGAAACTTTTTAGTTTGAATCCATCCCATTTATTGATTCTTGGTTTTAATTCTTGTGCTAGAGGAGTCTTACTAAGGAAGTTGGGGCCTACTCTCACATGATGAAGATTAGGGCCTACTTTTTCTTCTATTAGATGCAGAGTCTGTGGTGGACAAAAATTATTCATGATATTATCCTGAGACATTAATAATACAGTAATAAATATAAAAATTTTCATCATTTGATTGTCCTGAAATTTATTGAGAAAGCCCTCAAATATATCTATGTATTAGTTTACCATCAGCAATGTAAAAAATAAATTAAATGTTAAGAATACAATTACTGATAAATTTATTTATTTTTAACTTAGTGTAGTTGATTATAGATGACCAAAAAAGATCTCAAGTTCTTTGTAAGAGAGTGGGGTTTTCCTATTCAAATATAAAGCCAAATTTAATAGGCAGTAATTACACTCTTTGCAAATAAATGCAATGGTATTTGCAAATCCGAAACTATTTAAAAATACTCATAACATCTTTACAGTCTCTTGAGTAAAATCCTTGAGAGTCAGAATGAAGGGGAAAGGCAACTTAATAAACTGAAACCCGTTTACTCTGTTGTCACTTCACCATAAAAAGATGTTAAAGTGCACCAGGTGTTGGTGAGGTAAACAGAACACAGATGAAGCTTCAAAAGCCTCAAGATAGCAATTGGTACCCCAAACTGTTAATGCAAGGGGTTTCCTGGCTCTTGTATCTTAAGAACCATGGTCTCTGGAATGATAATATTCCTCCTCCATAGATAAATGTGTCAGGATATTGTAAATTACCAGTAAAAGTTGACTGACAATATGGGTGAGGAATTGGTTTAACCAGTTTTAACTTCTGAAACAATTATGTAGGTAGATGACAATCACAATCAGCTTTGTATAGTCAAAAAGGAAAATGTGGAGCAATTAAGTAACCAAGGTGACAGAGGTTGGCAGCATCAGAGCCAGGAATTGAATTCACTGTGGGCTCCAAGTCCATGACCTTTAAGCATCATCTATATTGGCTGCATAACTGCCTCTAATGGCTTTGAACATTACACTGCTTTCCTGGCTCGTTTTAAATTCATGGTCATCTAGCACCTTTCTGACTCTTGTTTAACTTTGTATGAGAATGCACCAATAGAGCTATAATATGCCTTCAATTACAATTTAAATGTCTGATTCTTGTGATATACATATGCATTTAATTAATAATGTAGATATGAAATAGTAAATGTCATCATTTATTTACTGCATGAGTACATTAAAGTGGAAATCTCAAATATTCTGGCTATCTCAAAAATAAGCCAAATAATGTTTCGTTGCCCAAAGTAAACGTTAAACTAAAATTTAAAATAATAATAATAAACTTGTTTTTGTCCACAGCATCCTTTTCTTCTCTTTCTCCCTACTTCTTTCTTAAGTTTTTGAATCAAATATTAACAAACAGAGTTTTTCAGTCCTTCAAAAAGAAATTGTGTATTTTAAATATTAAACCTCCAGTTTTAACAGAGTGATTAGCAGCTTTTAGGAGAAAAGCACATGTGTATTAATTAATTCATTTAATTATTAACTGATTAATTATTTATTAACAAAATAGAAAGAAATCTTCTTTAGCCAATTAGTACCTGAGAAAGATATGATGCTTCTTGCTCTTGATTAATATTTAGATATTTTCTATGGAATTTATTTTCCATATATATTAAATATTACACTGTTCTATGGGCTTATTTTTATTTTTTCCACTTTACTATGATGAAAAAATGCCTGAATCAAGATTTTGATGCTTATCTCTTTCATTTCTACTAGGTATAAATTCAAAACTTCTATTTCTTCTCCACATCCTGAAGTCTAATGTACTAAAGCTAATATATGAGAAGAAAATATTTCATAACCTGCACTCGGGTAAAACAAATCTCTGAGCTTCCCTTACCATGGAAATTTGAAAAAAATATTAATGAATTCAATTGCAGCACAACAAAAATATAATGAAATTTAAAGACTATAAGGTAGAATCAAATGAAGGACAGACTCTAATTAATGACTCAGAAGACAGACATTTCTAAGATAGAAAAAATGGTTCATGATAACAGAAGTGAAAGAGTTTATGAACGGAAATTTTGCTGTCCTGAAGTCTTTTATTCAAAGCAGCAACTATGCAGACAGCATCTCCTTGAGGGAAAATAACTTCATGACTGTGTATATGCTAAACTGACTATGAAAAACTTACTATTATAATTGTTTTTTTTTAAAAAACCTCATTCTCTTGTAGAACCTGAAATGTTTAGAAGCATGTTAAAGACAGTTTTTCACATTTCTCTGAATCTATGTGTTTGTTTATTTCACAATAAGATCATTTGCAATCAGTGGTTTTCCTCTTTTTTTTTTCACTTGGTCACATTATTTTTCAGTAATATTAGTTAAGAGAAACTAGGATTTTTTGCCAAAGGAGCTCTGTTAGCACAAATAATCAGCTAAGTCATATAAAGTGGATAAATTTCTTATAATGTCTTATGATCATTAAAGATATGAGATAAATAGTAATGCTGTAAAAATGTTTTGTTCCAGCTATTAGCATGTTTTCTGAAGAAAAGTCTGAAATATAATGTAGATTTTTAAGAGTGTGATATAAGATTAGGATGTTGAAAACTATTTTGAATTTATTGGAATGCCTGTGAAGAGAATTCTACAATTCTCATCCAAACTCTATTAAAATCTTACAAATTTGGTCTTAATTTTTCCCCTTAATGAACAAATTATTTTATTGATATAGTTGATCATATATTCTAGCACAGGAATTATAATGTTAATGACATCATCCAGACTCTCTCATGTACTTGTCTTTTCTTCCTTTTCTATTTTTAACATTTTATGTGCTAAAATTTTTCTAAATAATTAAGTCTGCATTGTCATTATTATTGTTATTCCACTTTGATCTATGTTTGCAATGCTAACATTATTAAGTTAATCCAAAGGAGGAGGGCAAAGGGGAAACAAAGTCATGGGACATATAAAAGTAAATAGGAAGATGGTCCACTAAAACCCAGACACACTGATAGTCATATTAAATAAAAGTGATATAAACATTGAAATAAAGACTAATATTGTCTTGATTAGCTGTTTAAAAAAACTGCCCTAAGTATAAAAACAAATTCCAAAAGATGAGATGAAATTACATTTAAAAACTAAGATGACTTAAACATGGAATGATGATAAAAGATGCATTATGCAAATGTTATTCATAAGTTGAAGAGCTATACATATTAAAGGCACAGTATATTATAACAGAATGTTGCATCATGATAAAACATTCAATTCATTAGACATAAAATTCCTTAATATATATGTGTCTAAGCACAGAAGTTGACAATATTTAGGGCTAATTTTGAAAAACTTAAAGTACCAAAAACAAATCTTTAATAGTAGTTAGAAACTGGGATATTCCAAATAATTGAGTTCATAAATTTACACATACATGCACATAAACATGTGGATTTATTTGTCTATTCATCTATCCTACACATAGCCATACATGATCAAGAATATATAAAATGTGAGTCTGATAATAAAAAGCTTGCTCTAAGTGACATGGATGCAACACTACCACTAACAATTATAAGAAAATTTTCAAGAATGCATTGAACATTTTACAATATTTAGCACAAGTATCACCATTAAAAATAAAGTATCAACAGATTTTCCAAAAATATTGAGCCATGGGCAGTGGTGCATGCCTCTAATCCCAGCAGCTCAGGAGACTGAGGCAGGAGGATTGTGAGTTCAAATCCAGCCTTAGCAACTGTGAAGCACTAAGCAACTCAGTGAGACCCTATCTCTAAATAAAATACAAAATAGATCTGGGGGTGTGGCTCAGTGGTTGAGTGTACCTAGTTCATTCCCCAGAACCATAAAAAAATTGAAATTATCTATATTCTATTATCTGACCAATATAAAATTGATTTATATACTGGTATCAAGATGATATATAAAAATTGGAATATATGTAGTTGGCTTTAGTAGATTCCATACCTTCATTCTTTCTGTTTATATGTCTGAAAACCTTGAAAGTGTATAAGATGAATAGGCTCACTTAAGCTTCATGGTTTAAAACACACAAAGAAAATTACCAAAATTCTCAGTTGCTTTTCAAGTGTGAATAAAGTTTCCTTTCTCATTTAGTAATTAATCATTGCATGCACAGCCCTCTTTTCAAGAAAACTTGGGAGTAGAATTCATGTGTGAAGACCATTAAGAATTAACTACAAGATCATATTAGAAAATTAAGGAGATGAAAAGAGTTTTTTAGAATATTCCAAGATTTGTTTGATTTTATCTCCTACAAGGGAGATAAAACTTGTTGCTAGCTAATTTTGTAGTATAAATTTTGACTGTAAAATTCATTTTTCTCTTTTATGAGTTCTCAGACAAAATTAGTAAATAATTCTGTATCAATTTCAGAAATTTTATAATTAGGTCATAATTTATTTCTTTATCTACCTTTCACTTTACTAATTTATGTTTTTTAAATATTGTGATAATATATATAAATAAAACTTACATTATATAAAATATTTCTCATAAATACCTGAGAAAAATATCAGAGTTCTTTTGTTGAACTGACATAAAAATATATCATATTAGAGATTCACAAAAATTTCTGTGTATAATTATCTGTTTGTTAACATCTTTGAAACCTATAAGGATACCTTATATGGTGGATCAAAGGGACAGTAAGAAAGTAGTAGAAAAAATAGCCAAGTGGCCTATATATTTAATTGTTTTCTATTTTATCTTAATCTTTTCATGCATAGGAATACTCTATTTTAGATTAAAATAAAATATTTGTAATTTTAAAATACAAGCAAGCTGGTTTTCTTTTTGTTGATTATTATATAGTG
The DNA here is from genome assembly GCF_052094955.1 of Ictidomys tridecemlineatus. Taxonomy (NCBI): domain Eukaryota; kingdom Metazoa; phylum Chordata; class Mammalia; order Rodentia; family Sciuridae; genus Ictidomys; species Ictidomys tridecemlineatus. Next base: position 128,466,693 of record NC_135482.1, read on the forward strand.
CTGTTTTAACAAGCTGGTTTGAATTTTTGGCAAGCTGACAGCCTAACTAAAAATAAGGGGTGTCATCATAATGTGAAACAATTGAAAAATTTTTGATTATTTCATTGAAAAAAATTTATAATTTTACCTTATATAAAATATATAATATGTTTGAATCTTCATTCTTCTCTTGAAACATGTAGCTATGTTCATACTTGTTTTGTAATTTTTTGGTATACTCAGCTACCATGTTTTCTGAAAAAAAAATTTGGCCATGTCTCCATTTCAACAATTACAAAGGCTTCAGTTAATTCTGTAGTTTCTACCATGGTAGCCTCCAACTAAATTTGAACTTGAACAAAATGTAAATCTTCTCTAAATTCACATGAAATGTTGTTCTTAATTATAATAAGAATATGAAAAATTGCTTTCATGAAGTAAAATAGTAGTATCTGAAATTGCTAATACAGTTGGCCATCCACAACTGGAAAACACAATTGGGTTACTCACACAATGAGTAACCATTATACATAAACTTAAACCCAGAGCTAATGTGAGCCAGAACTCTGTAGCTTATTCAACTGACTAGGTAACTTAACATTTGTTTTATTTGATTTTAGTATGTTCTCTTTATCCACTGAATGACTGAATATAATTATTCATTTTTAAAACATATGTGATTTTAAAGCACACATTTGTGTTTTGTGTGTTCTGTTTCAAGACTTAAATTTCATATTTAAATAAATTAATTAAGGAATAGAATGTAGTATAAAAGTATTGTTTCTGGAGAACTATTTGTAAGAGAGAATATGGGAAAGAGGAAGACATGAAAGTCATAATGCTTACCTAGAAGAAAGTGAAATGTTTAAAGAAACTTTTTTTTTATATCAACTATTGTGGATCTATGAGACAGAAAGAGAACTAAGTATTTGAGAGGAGAGAGAGAGGAAGGGAGAGATAAAACTGTGACAGGAAAAAATGTGCAGAGATGTGGGACATGTTTAATTGTTTAAATAACTCAAGTGGGGGTTGCCAAAGTTCTAGTATTATTTCCAAAAGATAAAATAAGAAACTGGGCTAAGGATGCCATATTTCCTTCCTCATTATCTTGGTAATAGACACCCTATTTTTCAATATTAAAACTATCAAGAAAAACACTGCATGCCAAGAAAATAATACTATGATTTGAACTGTACTTAAACATGACCTAGTTAATTGCAACTTAGAAGAAGTGTGGAAGAAATGTTTGGATAGAGGCTTTCCACACAAAAAGATATAGTATCTTGTAGAGGAAGGGTATGACTTATGATCTTATATGGGTTGACTAAAACCCATGAGCCAAAAGAAATCTTCCAACTTTTGCTGTCCTCTTGCTTCAGTTCTATGTTACAGACTTCAGTTGATGTTAATAACAACTTATTTATCATGTAATTTTATGGCCAAGCTTCACACATAGAATTCCATGATGGTTAAAATTGATTGTCAACTTTATTAAACTAACAAAGGCCTAAGATTAAGATAGTTTGGGGTGGTCTATAGGGTGTTTAAAAGATACCTACCATAAAAGGAAGTAAACTAACGGGGGAAAACTGACCCTAAATGTGAATGACACTGCCCATTAGGTTGGGGAACTGAGGGGAACCAAACACAGAAGAAGGAGGAAGCCACAGGGTGTCGAAGTTTTAGTTTTCTTGAGGGATTACATCTGTTATTGCTGTCATCACCAGGGACATTGGACTCCTTTATTCTCCCAACAAGGACTCTGACAAGTGACTCTCCAGGGAGTCCCAGATCTTCAGTCTGGACTAAGACTGTATTATATTTTTTTTTTTCTTAATCTGAGACTTTGGCTTCTTAGGCTGAGAAGCTATTGATTCTTGTGGCTCTCCTCCTTGTAAACAATCATCTCCTGATCATGTAAAAAACATTCTAATAAAGTCCCTTTTATAATCATACATATGCATATCCCATTGGTTTTATTCCTCTAGAGAGCCCTAATACCATTTCTCATTTATCCTGTTTCTTAAGTAAAACCCCAGTGTCTTTTCCATTTGAGCTACTATAACAAAATTTCGAATACTAACTAATTTATAAATAGTAGAAATTTATTTCTCACAGCTCTGGGGCTGGAAAATACAAGATCAAAGTTTCGGTGTCTGGTGAGAAGCTGGGGTCTGCTTCCAAAATGGCATCTCTTGTTGTATCCTTGTATGGCAGGAGGACTGGAAGGGCAATGAGCAGAAAGAAAGAAGTTCCGACCTCTTTTATAAAACCATTAATGCCATTCATGAGAGTTCTGGCCTTACTTGCTTCCTGAAGTCTCTACTTACTCCAATCACAATGGCTAAGCTTCAAATTTTGGGGAGATACATTCATACCATTGCACTTATATCAGAAATACAAAGTTGGGAAAACATGAATTTTTCCCTCTCCCAATAATCTACGTGGGACTTCATGTAATCTAGGTAGGTTTTAACTCAGAAAAAAACTTCCTGCATTATGTTTAAAGGACTGAAACTTCTGATAGAGGAAGACTAACTAAGCAGTTAACAGTTTAACAGTGCACAGGCAGGTGTCAATTCAGAATCTGTGGACCTAGGACACCAACCTGTAGTGGTATAGACTTAGATGAATTCTGTCAGAGAGTCCAGCATGATTAACTGAAGTGTTGTCTCATTAGTATTACTGTACATGAATACATGTATTTTTAGTTAATTGCAAAGGTATTTTAGAAATGGAAGAGTCATTTTTTTCCATCAAGCAAATAAGAAAGAAGTGGCCAGTTAGAGAAAAGTAATTATGATGAGAGAAACACATGTTTTAAAAGTATATATATATATATATATATATATATATATATATATATATATATATATATACTTTAGCTTTCAATCATGGTGACAAAATACCTAAGAAAATCTCCTTCCTGGTGCCATGTTCCCAGCTGCTTTCCTCTGCCATGATAGTCTACCTCTTCTCACACCTCTGAAACTGTGGACCCCAAACAAACTCTTCTTCTTCCAATTAAAAAAAAAAAGAAGAAAGAAAGAATATTTATTCGGGCTCATGGTTTCAAAGGTTTCAACTGATTTTAATTTGATTTTGTTGTTTCTGGGCCAGTGGTGAGCTCAACATTGTGGTGGATAGCTTGTGGTAGAGCAGAGAGAGAGGAAGAAAGAAAAGGGGATCCTTCAAGGACATACACCCAGTGACCTATTTCCTCCAAACAGGCCATGCCTCTTAAAGTTTCCACCACCTCCCAATCGCCCATTAAGTTAGAATTCCATCAGTGTATCTAACTCTTAATAGGGTGAGAGTTATCATGATCCACAGTCACCTCCTCAAGTCGCCTCTGAACACTATTATGCTGGGCACCAGGCCTTCAATACAAGGCTTAGAAAGTAGGACAACAGAACAGAGGTTACATCTATAACAAAGTTACATCTATAACAAACCTCAATGATATAAGGAGAGATTGAGAGATAAAATAAAGCCATTAAAAAGTTTCTAGAATGGTTGCAAGAATAAAAAAGCACACGCCCCTCCACATTTATAATGCACAAGACATTCAATACAATGCAATAATATTTACACATCATTTACATTGTATCATAAGTAATCTAGGGATGATTTAAATAATTCAGGAATATATAATAGGTTACATGAAAATGTAAGACTATTTTATATTTAAAGCACACTTGATATTTGATGGGGGCATATATTGAAAACTCATTGTATTTTTTAAAGGAGAAGTATAGCATAAAAAGACTTTTTTTCCTCTTCTGCTTTCCACAATTATGTAGTTCAACAAATTATACATGGGTCTGTTTGTTTAGCATGTGTTTAATTTGCAGTATTTTCATGATTATAATATAATCACAATAAATCAGCTAATATAATCATATTCTGTTGAATTAATCACTTCTTAACAAAGTAGTTTATAATTTACTAATATTTATGTTTCACCCATATTTTCATACCAAACATTGCTTTCTTGCAAACTTCTTCCTTGTCAATATTTATCTCCTATTAAGAATAATAACAAATTACATTATGAGACGTTACTATTCTCAGTAGAATTTTGAAACTATTTTATGTTTTTATAGTATAAATCATGTGAGGTAAAATGATTTTTACAAAATTAAAACACCTGTGTGCACCTATATAACCACTTTATTTATTGAACTACTTTTCAGTATTTACCTTCTTCCAAGACTAACTACAATCTTCAACATTTTGTAATGTAACCATATGTTGTATTTTTGTCTGGCTTTATTCAGATAATACTATAAAATGTGAAAGCATTATATATTAAAATATTATTTTAAAACTACCTGAAGAATAAAAGCAATCCAATATTCTAAAGTAGAAATTGATATTTGTCTTTAAGGTTGACACCCACACATTCAATGAATTCCATTCACTGGCCACTGATTAAAACCAAGTCCTATAAAAATTTCAAGAATGGTGAAATGTGAAAATTTTAGTGCTTCATGTTGAGTTGTTTGTTAATATATTTTGTAATGAGATTTGAAAAAAACAATACTATATCTATATTCTGTAAAGTAAGAGGACCCAACCCTCCAAGCTAAATTATTTATATTTATTTTTTGCCATTTCCTTAATGGTTGCTGTAAAACATTACATACATATTTTATCAAAATTTATTTTAGTTTTATACTAATTTAATACTAGAAAGAAATGTTAAAATATCACTTCATTACACATATCACGTTACAACTGCCAAAATGTATTTTTAAATTTTACTTTTATACTTATATTTTGTTAAATGAAAAAAACCCAGTGATATATATTTACAGTACTTATATTTTTAACCTTCTTATTTATAATTTTAAGTTTTTTTAATTTCTGTAAATTTCTCTTATCTACATGTATTATTTACTTACAGGCTTGCTTTTACTCATATTCTTTGTCATGTTATTGGCCCTTAGAAAGAATTATACAATAAGAAATGTGAAGAGAGAACCTACAGAATGGGAGAAAAGTCTTTACTAATTTATTTTTACAGATAATTAACATCCAGAACATATAAATAACTCAGAAAACTTAATACCAATAAATAAATAGATAAATAAATAAACCAATTAATATAAAAGGGGCAAATGAACTAAACAGATGCTTCTCAATATAATAATAGTAATAATAATAATAATAATAATAATAATAATAATACAAAGGAGCAAAAATATATGAAAAAATGTTAGCAATTAGGCCAATACTATATGATAATGATGGTAGCACAGATCTCTCTCTCACTCTCTCTTTAACTGACTATATTCAGCTGAGAAATTAATTGGTACATGGTATCTATTATTTAAATAATTACTGGGGGATATGTTGCTTTTAGAGGCCATCTTCCTTTGTCCATTCTGTAAAGTTGGCTGGTTTATGGCTTACCTCATTTTTCTAATGAAATTCCCAGCTTTAATTGCTTTTCAGGTGAAATTACATTACTTTGACAGTAGTCTTAAACTCAATCTTCCCATTTTCTTTTTCAAATAAAGTCTCTTTTTATGATTCATGCTTTTAAATTTATTTAATGTTTTGCATATGAATTTATATATGCTATGTTTTATAAGAGTACACTCACCAATTGAACTTCAGGGGCATTTAAAGAGTAGTCTACATCATGTGCCTATGTGCTTGAAATAGAAAATAAATGAGTTATGTTAAATGATTTTCCTTGAAGAGAAAGTTGTGTTTCACTCAAACATCATAAAAAGTCTACAGTTTTAAAGAACTTTAAAAAATTATCTACTCTCTAAAGGAATGAATTTCACTATATCCAAGATACTTAATGTGACCAGTCTTTAAAAATGTGAAGACCATTAAAAAAAATTTGCATGGCTGAAAGGAATGTTGACATTTTTATTTGAAAAGTGTAACTGGACAAAATCATCTATAAGCTTGCCACATACAATATAAAGTCCTACCTGAGCTCATTGTCTCAATGTGCAATTTCTTTTAATAAGTGATTTGTGGTTATTACACCTAAGTGTCAGTAATAGTTTATTTCAAAGTAAATTGGGGCTAAATGAAGTACAGTCTGCATGCCCACTTTTGGACACTGAATCATTGAAGTGGAAGCTATGTCATCCTTGAAAGGATTGTGGAAGAACATGTGTGGGAATGATCAGAAACAATTCAGGAAAACATGTTGAGCAAGCTAAAGTGGGACAGCCTGAAACTTAATCTGGAGCATCATCAACTGACTGACCATAAACTCATATTTCAGCTGTTATCAGAAAAAAATGAAATGAATACATTGATTTGTTAATAAAAAAATTTAATCATTGATTCTCCTATTCCACTCACATAAAAATAACACTGGAAAGATAATTTGAAGGAGTCACTGTTATAATCATTATTGATTTTTAAAAATAAAAGGAGAAATCACAATAATCATTAAAGTTCTTAGCATTTTCTGATTTAATTAATAGCACCCATTTAAGATTGTACACACACTAAAATGTTTTCTTACTTGCTGGAAAACTTGATGTTGAGATTGTCCTGGCAACATAAAGAAGGTAACCTTGAAAAAATTATACAAGTCTAATTTTTGTGTATTTTGCACAATGAAGAATCTGCAGAGCATTGCCAGATAAATCTAAACACTGTATATTTTACCTATAGAAGATAAATTTTTATTCAAAGTTTTTGAATAAAATTTTTAAGGCATATTTTATTTCAAACAATGATGGGTCTTGCTAAGCATTCAGAGAGAAAAAGGACAAATTATATAAAAAATCAGTATAAATTAGAGCTTATATTAGCTGTATAGAAGACATAATTGCTACATAAAAGAACAAAATTTGAGATTAAATTCAAGTAGGAGGTTTTTGCCAAGTCAAATGAACAACTGTGAATGTTCCATGTTATGTAATAAGCTTATCTTCAAAATTATTTTATGGTAATTATGTAATCATTAGTTTGAGAGTTTTGTGATACTATACAAAATGCTGTTAATGAACAGCATTCTGTGGAAGAACATACATTATTTAATCACTATATTTTGACTAATAAAATTTTAAATAACCAAATTTCTTTGTATAATTGCTGACCATGAAACAATTGACTTTAAATACGAGAAAAATATGCTGCCTGTTTGACACAGATGCTGATTAACTTTTTTTAATGCAGTTGTTAATATTTTATTTTCTAAGTAATTCTGATTAAAACTATTTGATACCTAATTTTAAGTCCATAGTTTAGCACTCTTATTTGAATGGCTTTAAAAGTTATAGCACAAGATCTTTACACTGAGAATTGGGGAAAAACATTCCATTCATAACAAAGCCTGATATATTAAATATATGTTGTCCTTTGTACTTTATTTTAAATACATTAATTAAATTTTTTAGGGATTTTCAGGTTTATTCTCAATCTCTATGCCCACTCTTACTTTTTTTTATTTATATATGATAATGAAATGCATTACAATTCTTATTACACATATAGAGCATAATTTTTCATATCTCTGGTATGCATGATAACTGCGTTTCTCTAATTGCTAGTGAAGATGAACATATTTTCACGTATTTGTTGATTGATAGTACATCATCCTCCGAAAACTGTCTGTTCAGTTACTTGGCCATTTATTGATTGTATTATATGTGGCTTTGGTGTTTAGCTTTTTGAGTTCTTCATATACCCTTGAGATTAGTGCTTTATCTGATGTGTGAGGGGTAAGGATTTGCTCCCAAGACGCGGGCTCTTTATTCACATATTGTTTCTTTTGCTGAGAAGAAACTTTTTAGTTTGAGTCCATCCCATTTATTAATTCTTGATTTTAATTCTTGTGCCACAGGAGTCTTATTAAGAAGTTGGGGTCTAATCCTACATGATAGAGATTAGGGCCTATTTTTTCTTCTATTAGATGCAGGGTATCTGGTTGCATTCCTAAATCCTTGATTTATTTTGAGTTGGTTTTGTGCACTGTGAGAGATAGGGTTTAATTTCATTTTGTTGCATATGGATTTCCAGTTTTCCCAGCACCAGTTATTGAAGAGGTTATTAATGATGGTGGAATCTGATGATCATTATTATCCAAATTACAGGTATGAAGACTCAAATTGATGTGGATATACTGTGTATACCACCAGAGATATGAAAAATTATGCTCTATTTTTTTCTCTTTCTGCTAAGGGTTGCTTTAGCTATTCTGGACCTCTTATTTTTCCAGATGAATTTCATGATTGCCTTTTCTATTACTATGAGGAATGTCCTTGGAATTGTGATCAGAATTCCATTAAATCTGTATAGTGCTTTTGGAAGTATGGTCATTTTGGTAATATTAATTATGCCTATCTAAGAGCAAGATATACCTTTCTATTTTCTAAGGTCTTCTTTGATTTATTTCTTAGAGATCTGTAATTTTTCTTATATAGATCTTTCTGCTTTCATTAAGTTGATTCCCAAATATTTACTTTTTAATTTATTTTTTTTGCAGCTATTTATAATGGGGAAGCTTTCCTCATTTCCCTTTCTGTGGATTTGTCACTGATATACAGAAATCCCTTTCATTTATGGGTGTTGATTTTATATCATGCTACTTTCCTGAATTCATTTACAAGTTCTAAAAGTTTTCTTGTGGAACATTTAAGATCTTCTAGGTATAGAATCATATCATCAGCAAATAATGCCAATTTGAGTTCTTCTTTTTCTATGTGTATCACTTTAATTTTTTTCATCTGTGTAATTGTTCTGTCTAATCTCTCTAGGACTATATTAAATGGAAGTGGTGAAACAGGGCATCTCTGTTTTGTTCTAGTTTTTAGAGGAAATGCCTTCAATTTTTCTCCATTTAGAATGATGTTGGCCTGGGGCTTATCATAGATAGCCTTTATGATGTTGAGATATCTTCCTGTTATCCCTAGTTTTTCTAGTGTTTTGAACAAAAAGCGTTGCTGTATTTTGTCAAACGCTTTTTCTGCATCTATTGAGATGATCATATGATTGTTATCTTTTAAGTCTCTTGATGTGAAGAATTACATTTGTTGATTTACATATGTTGAACCAACCTTGCATTCATGGATGAGTCTCACTTAATCATGGTGCACAATCCTCTCATATGTGTTTCTATACGATTTGCCAGAATTTTATTGATAATTTTTGCATCTATGTTCATTGGTCTGATCTTTCTTTCTTTCTTTCTTTCTTTCTTTCTTTCTTTCTTTCTTTCTTTCTTTCTTTCTTTCTTTCTTTCTTTCCCTCCTCCTCTTTCTCCTCCTCTTCCTCCTCCTCCTCCTCCTCCTCCTCCTCCTCCTCCTCCTCCTCATACTCCTCCGGTTTTGTTTTGATGTATCTTTGCCTGGTTTTTTGAATCAAAGTGATTTTGGCCTTATAGAATGAGTTGGGAAATGCTGCTCCTTTTTCTATTTTATGAAATAAATTTGAGAGTATCTTAGTTCTTTTTTAAAGGACTCATCCTGGGCTGATATTCCTTGTTAGACTTTTAATGGCGTCTGCTATCTCCTCACTTGAAATTGATCTGTTTACATTGTGAATCATCCTGATTCAATTTGGGCAAATTATATGATTCTAGAAATTTGCAATGACTCTGATATTTTCTAGTTTACTGGAGTACAAGTTTTCAAACTAATTTCTAATTATTTTCTGTATTTCTGTAGTGTCTGTTGTGATATTTTCTTTTTTATCATGTATTTTAGCGATTTGAGTTTTCTTTCTCCTCTTTGTTAGCATGGATAAGGATATGTCAATTTTATTTATTTTATCAAAGAACCAACTTTTTGTTCTTTCAACATTTTTAATTGGTTTTTTTTGTTTCAATTTTATTGATTTTAGCTCTGATTTTAATTATTTCCTGTCTTCTTCATATTTGGTGTTGATTTGTTCTTCCTTTTCTAGGGCTTTGAGATGTAATGTTAAGTCATTTATTTGTTGAATTTTTCTTCTTTTAAGGAATGATCTTCATACAATGAACTTTCCTCTTAGAACTGCTTTTATAGTTTCCCAGAGATTTCAATGTATTGTATCTGTGTTCTCATTCACCTCTATTTTTTTTTAATCTCTTCCTTAATATCTTCTGTAACCCATTGTTCATTCAGTAGCATATTATTTAGTCTCCAAGTGTTGGAGTGGATTTTATTTCTTATTTTATTATTTATTTCTAATTTCATTCCATTATGATCAGATAGAATGCAGGGTAGTATCTCTACTTTTTTATATATGCTAAGAGTTGCTTTGTGGATTGTATATGGTCTATTTTAAAGAAAGATCCATATGCTGCTAAGAAGAAAATATATTCTCTCATTGAAGGATGGAATATACTATATATGTCAGTAAAGTTATGTTATTGATTGTATTATTAAGTTCTATAGTTTATTTGTTCAGCTTTTGTTTAGAAGATCAATCTAGTGATAAAAGAGGTGTGTTGAAATCACCCAGAATTACTGTGTTGTGGTCTATTTGACTCTTGAACTTGAGAAGAGTTTGTTTGATGAACATAGCTGCTCCATTGTTCGTGGCATATATATTTATAATTGTTAAATCTTGTTAGTGTATTGTTCCCTTGAGCAGTATGTGTTTTCCTTCTTTATCCTTTTTGATTGACTTTAGTTTGAAGTCTACTTTATTTGATATGAGAAGGAAACCCCTCCTTGCTTCTGCAGTCCATGTGAGTGGGATAATTTTTCCAACCCCTTACCTTCAGTCTCTGAATGTCTTTTTCTATAGGATGAGTCTCTTGAAGGCAGCATATTGTTCAGTCTATGTCTTTTGATTGATGAGTTTAGGACATTCACATTTAGGGTTATTATTGAGATATGATTTTCATTCCCAGCCATTTTTGTTTATTTTTGGTATTTAATGTGACTTGGTTTCTCCTCTGATTAGATGTTCTTTTAGTGTAATCCCTCCCTCTGCTGATTTTCATCATTGTTTTTCATTTCCTCCTCTTGGAATATTTTGCTGAGGATATTCTCTAGTGCATGCTTTCTAGGTGTAAATTCTTTTAAGTTTTGTTTATCATGGAAAGTTTTTATTTCATTATCAAATATAAAGCTTAATTTTGCTGGATGTAAGTTCCATGGTTGGCATCCATTTTCTTTCAGAGCTTGGTGTATGTTTTTCCTGGATATCCTGGCTTTGAGGGTCTGGGTTGAAAAATATGTTGAGACACAAATAGGTCTCCCCCTATATGTGATCTGATTCCTCTTTCCTGTGGATTTTAAGATTCTATCCTTCTTCTGCGTGCTAAGCATTCTCATTATAGTGTGTCTTGGTGTAGATCTGTTGAAATTTTGTACATTTGGTTTCCTGTAAGCCTGTTGTATTTGGCTTTCCAATTTGTTCTTTATGCTTGGATATTTTCTGATATTGTCTTATTGAAGAGTATGTGCATTTTATTGTTTTGAAACTCTGTGCCTTCCTTTATCCCAATAACTCTTAGATTTGGTCTTTTGATGCTGTCCCATAATTCGTGGATTTCTAACTTTTTTCACTGTGTGATCAACTTTATTTTCCAGAATGTATAATTTGTCTTCATTATCTGACATTCTTTCTTGCAAGTGATCTAGTCTATTGGTTATGCTTTCTATTGAGTTTTTTATTTGATTTATTGTATACTTTATTCAAAGGATTTCTATTTTTTTTTCAGGGTCTCTATCTCTCTCTTGAATCTTTTGCTACCTGTATTTGCTCTCTTATCTTATTGTAGGTGTGGTCAATTTTTGCCTGTACTTGCTCATTTAGGTCATTCTTTAATTCACAGATCATTTTAATTATGAACCTTATGAACTCCTTCTTTGACATTTCACCAACTTTGCTCTCCATGGGTTCTGTTATTATAGTGTCCAGGTTTGTTTGGGACATTTTTCTTCCTTTTTTTTTTCATGATGTCTCTGTGTGTTCCTTTCTTGCTGTATGGATCTGAGATATTACAGTTTCTTCCCTAAATTCTTGTACTACCTATGCAGATTGTCTGTACTTCACCTTGATGTTGGGCTTCCAAACCCTGCTGGTGTCCTCAATAAAGGCTACTGCATCCTGTGTGTAGGTACTGAGTAAGTTTTAGTGGGTGGATCTGGGCTATTGGGCTTGACCTCTTCTGGTAGTCTGCTGGTCATAAGGGGCACCACAGGCTGGACTCTGGTGGGTGTCTGTCCCACCTGGCCTACTGAGAGTCCAGATGCAGTGTGGGCTGGTATAGGCCATCTTGGCTGTATCTTGTCTCCAGTGGTAATTCACTGCTCAGAAGGGGGCTCCTGCACTAGAAGCTAGCCTCTGGTGAGTATCTACCCCTCTGGGAAATGGGGTCCAGGCCTACTATGCACCTGGGCCCTGCAATGCTGGTGTGGGTGGATCTCAGATACATTGATTTTTAAATGGTGCTCATCTTTTTTTTTTTTTTCATCTTGTGGTAAAATACTAGTGCAACTTCATCAAAATAGTTTACTACAATTGAAAATGGCCCTTCATCTGCCATTAAATAAAATTTCTCAATCTAACTTAAATGAAAAAGGATTGGTAGTTGTCATCATAAGAAAAAATATGAAGTACTATAGCACTGTCTGCATTGCTCTTTTCCTTGTAACAAACTTTGAAAGGAGCAGAAATACTTTATAGAAAAGTTTAGTTGGTTTTGTAAAGGTACCTGGGTGCTTTTTGTTTGTTTGTTTTGTTTGTTTTAAACATTCTGAAAATATTGCCACCGCCACTCTTTTTGTTGCAGAGATGACACCTGTGACTCTTGGGGTAGACAAGAATGCTTTTCAAATTAAGAAAGCCAGTAAAAATTTTAACTGCACAGTAACACCACATTTTCTTCATTTAGCCTTGTTTCCTATATATTTAACATGCATTAGAATACATAAACATGTATTCTAGTGATTTTTACATTTGATTTTACAAATATGTAAAATATTGAGGAAGGACATGAGCTGACAAAGATAAAACAGTCATAAAGAATTACATTTGTACCCACTATATAATAAAATATAATCCATTTAAATTTCCAGAAATATACTTCTCAAAGCTCTTCTTCATTTATAGAGAGATCCTCCTCTGTGGCATTAACTGGGGCGAGGGGCATCATTTTGTTTCTATAGAAACAGTTCAACACAACAGGAAATAGTTTTTAAATTTGGTCCACTTTTCTGTCAATTTAAGCTCAGTCATTCTGCCCACAATCAGTTCATAAACCAAACATGTATATTTCAATATATATTTGTTATTTCAATCTAAAACTGGAAGAGCTATTCTGTCATCATTCTCTGCCTTTTCAACTTGGAATCCATCATTGGTTTGGTCTTTAAACTCTCAGCACCTTTGTGATCTTCCCTGGCAGCCTCAGCAGCATCTTTTCGATTTGTCTCTCCTCTTGGCTCATGATTTCAGAGGTCACGTGATTGAAGTCCTCTTCTAGAAGCTCAGATTGTACTTCCACTGGCATCTGATTTACCTCTTCAACATGCAGCTCATCTACCTGTACTTCAGTATCTTCTTCAGTCTGAATTCAACCTACTTCTAGATAACTGACTTGGACTTGCTCTGGAAGCTCCCTCATGTATGAATCATGCAACTGGCTGTCCTTAAGCAGATCAGGATGGACTTGTTCCACAGTCACTTGTGCTGAATCCACCTGGACCTGAAGTAATGGTAACAAATGCACATTTCCAACTAGTTCTATAATAGTCATTGATATCACTGGTTCAGTTTGCACACATGTTGCTACTGAAAGGACTTCTGTAATTACTAGATGCTCTGAAATATTATTAGTATCACTGATTTGCCTCCTTAATTCATTTCCTTGCATAAGTCACAAGTCACATAGAGTACAATGATTGGGTTTATCTGCAGCGTGTATCACCAAGTGATTTTTGAACTGGTCCTAACATTTAAGCACACTGTTATACACCTGGCATTCATACAGCTTGTTCCTTCCCATTTTTGCTCCCACTCCAGTTTGGCATGCAGTGAGATGACATTTGAGGTTACTATTTCTAGTATATAATTCATGACAATTTGGAAACCCAAAGGTTTTTCACCTGTATGTTTTCAAATATGCTCTTTAAAATATCCAAAGTGGTCAAACTGTTTCTCATAGTACTGACATATTATTTTTCCCCCAGTTCTTTGCTTCTTACTGACTCCACCTTCTTCAAGGTGGTAACAATTTAGGTACTATTTCCAAGTGCTATATGGAAGGTAACTTTTATTGCATATTTGGCACTTGAAATTCTCAGTAGAGTACGATTTCATGTGTTTCTGTTTGTGTATGGGGTCAGATGCACAGCCATCTTGTTCTTTAATCTGCCCTTTTCTATCAGTTTGAAAGTATTTCCTGGTAATATTCACTAACAATGCTACAGCAGAATCATCATAGGAACCTGTGTTCTGTATGTACTTTATGGACTGCTTGGCAGACGCCACTTCCTCTAATATTTCCATGCCTTCATCTTTTACTTCAATTGTGCCTTTGGTGACCTCCACCTCAATTTCCACAGGCTCTGATTCTGCAGATGGCAAGGACTCACTGACAACTTCTGAAGTTTCTGCAATCTTTCTTTTTTTTATTAGCCTCTTTTTTTGTGGTATTTTTCCTCTAATGAAGCTGAGTTTTCTTTGTTTCTGACTTCAAGAGCTTTTTTTTTCCCCTTGCCTGATTTGGAAAGTAAGCATTTTATTTATTTTTTTCATTAATTTTTTAAAAATTTTAATTTGTTATATATGACACCAGAACACATTACAATTCATATTACACATATAGAGCACAATTTTTAATATCTCTGGCTGTACACAAAATAGAGTCACACCATTTGTGTCTTCATACCTGTACTTAGGGTGGTGGATGTCCATCTCATCCCACCATCTTTCTTACCCCCATTCCCACCATCCCCTTTTCCCCTTTGCCCTATCTAGAGTTTATCTAATCCTCCCATGACTGACCCCACCAACACATTATGAATCAGCATTCTTAAATCAGAGAAAACATTCTGATTTATTTGTTTTTTGGTATTGGCTAACTTCACTTAGCATTATATTCTTCAACTCCACCCATTTGCCTGAAAATGCCATGATTTTATTCTTTTTAATGCTGAGTAATATTCAATAGTGTATATATACCAGTTTCTTTATCCATTCATCTGTTGAAGTACATATAGGTTGGTTCCATAGTTTAACTCTTTTTAATTGTGCTGCTATAAACATTGATGTAGCTGTGTCCCTGTAGTATGCTGTTTTTAAGTCCTTTGGGTATAGAATGAGGAGAGGAATAGCTGGATCAAATGGTGGTTCCACTCCCAGTTTTTCCAAGGAATCTTCATACTTCTTTCCAGATTGGCTGCACCAATTTGCAGTCCTACCAGCAACGTATGAATGTGCCTTTTTCTCCACATCCTCACCAACACTTATTCTTGTTTGCATTCTTAATTGCAGCCATTCTGGAGTGAGATGAAATCTTAGAGTAGCATTGATTTGCATATCTCTAGTTGCTAGAGATGTTGAACTTTTTTTTTATGTACTTGTTGATGGTATTTCATCTTCTAGGAAGTGTACTTCCAATGTCTTGGGCAATTTATTGATTGGCTTATTTGCTTTGTGTGTGTGTGTGTGTTAAGATTTTTAAGTTCTTTATATATCTTAGAGATTAATGCTCTATCTGGTTTGTGTGTGGTAAAAATTTGCTCCCCAAATGTAGGTTCTCATTTACCTCACTGATTGTTTATTTTGAACTTTTTAGTTTGAATCTGTCCCATTTATTGAGTCTTGATTTTAATTCTTTTTTTAATTTATTATTTTTTTATTGGTTATTCAAAACATTACAAAGATTGCAGAATCACATCGGTTACACTTGATTTTAATTTCTTGTACTATATGAGTTTTCAGGAAGTTGGGGGCATAATCCCAAATGGTGGAGATTTGGGCCTACTTTTTTTTCTAATAGGCACAGTGTCTAGCAGTGTCTAGCAGTGTCTAGTTTAATTCCTAGGTCTTTGATCCATTTTGAGTTCAGTTTTATGCATGCTGAGAGGTCTGGGTTTAATTTCACTTTGTTACATATGGATTTCCAGTTTCCCCAGCACCATTTGTTGAAGAGGCTAGATTCTAGCATTTGTAGAAAATCTCCTGCTTTCCATAGGTCACTGGCTGCTTCTTCTCCTTGTATCATTAGTTTTGCTGTCTATGTGAACTCAATTAAATGATGAAAGGCCATTTTACTCACACCTTCTATCTCCACCAAAGGTTCCTGAGTAAACTCTTGCAAGAATTTGTAGAAGACTTTATAGCAAATAGCCAAAACAGCCTGCCTTGTAGGCCTTAAAATGGTGTCCATGGACTATCAGGGTGATATCAGTAAATCTGTCCTGCTTGCATTGTTCATTCAAAGGTCCAGAATCATTTTATAATGTTCAGGAAACTCCTGAAGGCATTCCATCCTCTCTTCCTCCTCCTTGGCCATGAGGTTTCTCTAGCCAGCTGTTCTTCCTCTAACCTCCCCTTCCTTGCTCTCCCCTCCCAGAGCACAGGTTGTCCCACACCTTTCCCTTTTCCCAGGCCACAGCTCTCCCTCCATCATTTTCCTAGCAGGAGCCTGGGTGCTCCCTACACAGGGCCCAGATGATGCTCATGTACTTGCCTCCAGGCCCTGGTAGAGGCAGCCAACAGAGGGAGCACACTGATTAACTTTTAAAGAAGATAATTTTTTTTTTCTTTTTAGTTTTGTTTTTTGCCATTATTCCTGCTACAAAAATTTATAACTACTGGTATATGTAATAAAACAATAAGAATAAATGAGTCCTTTTTCATTCTTATAAAAAGACATTTTTTAATTTTAAATAATAAATTTAACTAATATCTTAAATAATAATGTCTTATAAGTAATGACATTTACTAAAAAATGCAATTTATTGAATAAAGAAAAAATAGTAGGAGTAAAAATGGCCATTGATACTACTTGATAGCAATGATACCTAAATAGATCATTAGTTTCATTGCATTTAATGGAACTCATGATATGGTTAAGAATTATTTATTTATGTATTCTAATTTTTCTTCTTGTATTTTTATTTTGTTTCTGAATTTTTAGTATTTAATTTCAATATATTTATTGTTCAATTATTATCATCAATTGTGTTTATTATGTATTACTCTGAATTCAAACTAGGGCCTTGTAGATGCTATATAAGCACTCTATCACAAAGCCACACCGCCAACCCTGGGTAGTTATTGATTTTAGCTATGGATACTTTCATATTTTTGTGGTTTTCTATGGATTTTTATATGAATCCATAATTTTACAATTGTCTTAGACTTGATATTTTACAAATTCACATAGAACATAGAATAGTTTTATCTTATTAGATGTATTTCCTCCCTATATTGCCTTGGAAAATAGATCATGCATAAATCTGTTGTTGGTTATATGCACTTTAAACATCTTTTCCTTTTATTAATAGGATATTTTGATGAAGAGATTTTTTTTTAATTTTAGTGTGTCAGGTAGCATTTTTGTGTCCTATTTAGGCACATCTTTCTGAACTTGAATGTGGAGTTCTATAGTCTTTCATTGTCATTGACATTTCATTTATTCTTTCTTTCTTCTACAGACTTTTCATCCAGCTTACTGTAATTGATTTTATGGTGAATGAGGGATGGGGGAGTTTCCCTATGTTTTTCATGTGTATATACAATACTTATTTTTTCTTTTTTAAATTTTTATTGCTTATTTTAATTAATGATCAAGAATCACAAACTTCTAATAATTCTAGTACCCACATTTGATGTATTTGTCTATGTTCCTGCTCTGTCATTTCAGTTGAAACCTCTTACATTTCATCTCATCTGTGGCAATAGTCTTGGCACTGATATTATTTGATTTCCTACAGTTTCTCTAAAACCAGGTCTTTTTTTTTTAATCTTCAAATCTGAATATCTTAGTTTCTTCTTTAAAATCTATAGTGGCATCTATTACATTTTGTGCATATTTCCTCTCTGCATTTGTACTTACACAAACTCATGCTCTTTTACTTATGTTTTGATGGTTTTTCCTTTCATGCTATACCAGTAATATTGTCAATAATATACAGGATGCTTAGTAAATATCAAATTTGGGTGCACAACAAATATTTCTCACATTTTTCCTGAGTCGTGGTTATATTTTTTCAGTATTTCATTTAAAATTCAAATATAAAATTCAAATATAACTATGTATGTTTTTACCATTATATCTAGCAAATCTGCCACACAAGTAATTTTATCAAGCTCAATAATAAATCTGATGAATTTATCCACATGGAAAATATTATTTGTTCAGAAATGGATGTGTGCTCTAATATGTAACTACACATACCTTGATATTCCCCTGGATCTGTTTTTATATATATACTTTATTTTTTTTTCTGTGATTTCTATCTATAGAATCCAATAAGCCTTGATTTGCTTGTGGATATTTGTCTTTATAATGAAAACATAATACATGAAAGTGGATCTAAGAAATAGCAATTGAGAGGGGGCACGAAAAAGAGAGCTTACAAATAGTTTCTGTGAGTTCCTATATTCAGTTGTGGAAGCAGAGACCAACCAAATTAGAGTTTGCAAAGCCTATTTATTCTGAACTTGATACAGCAAGGAAGTCAGCATGGTGACATGCACTTTTGCAGGATTCAAAGACAGAGACTGGGAAAGTTTTATAGAAGAAAGTGAAAGCCTGAGGTATGCTCAAATTGGAAACTATTGGCACAGGAAAATGTAGGCAGGCTAACTAGAAGTAAAGCATTTATTGATTAGGTTATTGATTAAGAGGAATATTTGTCTTTCTTTGGTTCCTGAGTTGGAAGCAAGAACAAATATAAGTGGAGATACAAATGATTCATTAAGTCCTAGCTGTTTGGTGCTGAGTGTAATAGGCATTACCTTTTGGCTTCCGGGGTTGTTGGCAGATTTAGCAACCTCTCTTCCTCAAGATCAAAGATTATCTTCCTGGGCTAGTGAAGTGGTTTACTGGGCTGATTGTTTGTTGTTTTAAGTGAGAGGTCTATTTTATATGGGGTATGACTATTTTCCATTTATACTTTTAATTTCTCATAGTCATTTACACATACAGTTTCAGTATTCAAAAAATGTATTTGTACTGGCATTATGGCTCAGCGGTCGAGCATTTGTCTAGCATATGCAAGGCACTGGGTTTAATCCTCAGCACTACTTAGAAATAAATAAGAAAATAAAGGTGATAAAAAAATTCACTTGTACCTAATCTAGTTTGAGGTGTGTTCATGTAAGTTACCTAAAGAAGAATTTTGACTAATATGAAATCTTTCCCTCCCAGTATTCTTAGGATAAAGAGACAGATTATCAACACGCCCTATGGTCACCTGAAATATTAGCCTGTTTTTGTCGTCTGCTACAGCATCACTCTATCAGGAATGCATAGGCATTCAACAACAATACTGACTTTCTTTTAATTCTGCTAATGAATGGAGTATTTTCCTCCTTTGGGAATATTTCCCTAGAATATTGTTTTATTCATACCCTGTTCCCTGCCCATTTCACCACTGTTACTTTAAGTATATTCTCACACACTTTAGAGCCTTTAATTAAATCAAGTCTTTTTCAGAGAACATTTTATTGACCTTAAAGATAACTTCAGATTCTTATTATATACTGCATTATAAATTTGAACTTCTCTATCAAGTACCATATAACACTTATAATCAATATATACGCTGTTTAATTTACTGTTAAATATCTATCCATCCTTCTAGGATGAGGTGACTTTACATTTTGTTAACTTATATCCCTCTCAGATAACTTGTCCAAAGATGTAATTAATTTGTTTTCAATAAGTGAATGAGTGAAAGATTTTCCATGCATTTGCTTGAAGTAACTTGATTAAATGATAAATCTCAAAATGCTTAACTTCCCATGGAAACTGAATAATTATGATTATAACTGTCAGACATTATCAAGTGTAATACACACATTTTCCTAATATAGTAGTTTTTATGTTGACAATGTGTATGGCTTCATTATTGATATTAAAGCCTATATAACACAGAACTGAAGTATATTCTGACTTTAGACTTTCTATAATGTACTTTCTATAATGTGTTTCTGTACAATAAGTCATCCACAGCTTCCATATGGATAGCAGTGTAGCAAAGGCTCATAATCTGTTCTTCACTTGTATATATTAAATTTTAAATCAAAATGTACATCAAATGTCTGGAATTTGATTTTATCCATTCCATTTTTGCATTACCTTATCTCAGATCTCATTTTTGTCAATTTTCTTTAATCAATTCTTGAATTTTTTTCAGTTTTCCAGAAAAATTAAATAATTTAGCACTTTTCAATATGACAAGAAAATGAACAGAGAGAATAAAAGAATGAATGAAAGAAACCAGGAAAGGAAGGGAAAATATACAGAAAAAATCTTATGTTTTGTAACACTTTGGATTATAATTCACCCACTCTGAGAATTTGTTCAGTCATGTATATGAAGTAAGATAATATAAATTCTATTTGTGCAGTTTCTTTTTGATTATTTAGTTCTCTAGAATAGGATTGATTTTTTTCTTAAGCACTATAGTTATTTAAAACTCAGAAACATAGTTTTTATTAAATAAGTTTGAGGAAGTTTCTTCTAAAGTGAAAAAGATATAACAAATAGTTTTCATTGTATCTATAATGGAGAAAATCTATTTATTTAAATTAGAACATGTGCTGACCTTGACTCACAAGAAATGATGTTATATCAAATGTCAAAACATTGTAGCTGCTTATTGAATTTTCTAGTTTTTTCTTTAGTCATATTTAAAGTAGTTCATAAGCTAATTGAAACAGAGACCAATTAATAGCAACAACTTTAATTTATATGAAACTATAGACTTCTCTTGACATATTACATTTGACAAGTTAAAAAAAAAGTACTTGACATTTTGTCACAGAAAAGTTAATTGCTCTCCAGTTCCAATTAGGGTGACACATAATTTGAATTGAATTCCTTAATGTGTTGTTCTAGGATTAAAAAAAGAAGATATATAACCTAAAGTGACCATGATTTAGCAGTTTAGTTCCTCAGTCTACATGGAAAACAATAAAGCCAGAAATTTCCTGCCTGATGATGACTATAAATATATCACAGGGTAAATTATCAATTTCACTTGGTGTTTAAGTTCAAAAATACTGAATAATATTACCTTTAGGGTAAGATTTCTAAATAAAGGTTCATGACTGTGAGTCTTAACATTTTGTAATAATAATAGTGAAAAGTCCAAGAAAGAAGAAAAATCATGTGAAGTAAAAGAAAATGTAAATTAAAATTTTATAATGTTTCACATTTTTTTGGAATGATTCTTACCTCAGCTCAACTAATTATAGCATATGCTGAGATTCTAACAAAACATATTCAGCAAAGACTTTAGGAGTCATGAAAGAGCAGTGCAGGCTAACACAGCAAGAGAAAGGGAGGGTTTTTACTGGACATTACATGATGGGAAAAATTTTTTGGCAAGACTGTGAATAAAAATTAAAAATGGCAAACAGAATACAACAATAGTACATTGACGTTGAGAATCCATCAATTATAAAAATAATTACATAAGAAGCCTCAGTGTTGGGCTGGCCTTGTGGCTCAGTGGCAGAGTGCTAAACTCAAATATGTGAAGCACTGGGTCGAATCTCAGCACCACATAAAAATAAATAGGCAAAATAAAGATATTGTGCCCACATATAACGTAAAGAATATTTTAAAACAAAAATAGAAGGCTCAGTGTCATAATCCAGGTTTTACCTTCACATAAAAACTTTGATAATATTACCTTAAAACTAATAATGGTCCCTTTGTTTTTAAAATATATGTTTGTATATTTGTCTTTATGTTATCTCTTCATGTTGACTGTTTAGAAATAAAATTAAGTAAAACAAGTGGTAAGATGGAAGGGTGAGGTAGATATTTTGGGAAATGGGAACACAGATTGTGTTAGACTTTAACTGGTGGAAAGAGATAGGACAGGTGGCCTTGAGTCTGGTAGGATTCAGGCCTTTTGCTTAAGACCCCAGGGAGCAGAGGGTAATCTTGAAAGGAGGAAGCCTCCATCTCCCCATCTCATTTCAGAAAGGTAGTATTGTTGTTTCCACTCAATCCATGACAGAATATTTACCTGAATATTTAAAAATTTGGAAATTCTGAAAACAACTCAAATAACTTTCCCTCAAAGAGCATGTGAGTGGCCAGATGCCAGGGCAAACCCCTATAACCCTAGAGATCCTGGAGGCTGAGGCAGGAGGATCAAAAGTTTCAGGCCATACTCAGCAACTTAGCAAGGCTTGTCTCAAAAAAATAATAAATTAAAAAGGCTGAGGGTGTAAATAAGCAAAATAAAGATATTGTGCCCACATATAACGCAAAGAATATTTAAAACAAAAATAGAAGGCTCAGTGTCCTAATCCAGATTTTACCTTCACATAAAAACATTGATAATATTACATTAAAACTAATAATGGTCCCTTTGTTTTTAAAATATATGTTTGTATATTTGTCTTTATGTAGCTCAGAGGTACAGTATTCCTGGGGTCAAGGCTCAGTATTCGAGAGAGAGAATTTTTGTGTAGGAACCTGCAACAAGTTCCATCAAGGAAAGATATTCCCTAAGATAAGCATGGAACCACATTGAGTTGAATGATAATATTGATCTGCTTTTGAAATTTGTATTTTGTCTTTTGTTGAGCCCCAGCATCAACAAAAAACAGAAGCAGAATTAGCAAAAGAAGAGTGAGTATAAACAGGAATCACTGGTGAGCTGTTAAGTTGGTAACCTGGTTGAGATACTGTGTGTCAGATTTCTGAACAATGAGTTTACTTTCTTTAGAAAGAGAATTTAATTTAACCTACTGGCTGCTCACTCTCTCATTATCTGCCTCCTGCAGACCATAAACATATATGAAATGAAAACTTATTTTTAGTCGGCTTCCCATCATTATAACAAATATCTGACATAATGTTCTTGTAAGAAAAAAAAGGTTTATTTTGGCTCACAATTTTGGAAGTTCTATTCCACAATGAGGTGAATCTAGTTTCTTTAGATCTTTGATGGGAAGATAGCACACCATGGAAGGAGTGTGTGGTGGAGCAAAATTACTCACCTTGTGATGGGAGTTAAAGAGAGAAAGAAGAGTCAGGAGTCCCAAAATCTTCTTATAGGGCATACTCCCAATGACCTAAATCCTTTTTCTAGGTTCCATGTCTTAAAGTATTCATCACCTCCCAACAACACTAAGCTAGGGAGTAAGCCTTTGCCACAGGCCATAGTAGAACATTTAAAACATAAATTACAAATAAAGGGAAATAATAAATAAAAAGTGATAGTATCCTGTTAGAATCCTGTATAAATTATGAGTTTGTTTGAGC
The DNA here is from genome assembly GCF_052094955.1 of Ictidomys tridecemlineatus. Taxonomy (NCBI): domain Eukaryota; kingdom Metazoa; phylum Chordata; class Mammalia; order Rodentia; family Sciuridae; genus Ictidomys; species Ictidomys tridecemlineatus. Next base: position 128,490,061 of record NC_135482.1, read on the forward strand.
CATCATAAGCAGAGAGGCTACTCTGCTAGAAAAACCTGGGTGAAATTTCCCCATTCAAGAAACCCCGGATCATGCTGATGTCCTGACTTAGCTCAAACCCAGCCACCTGGAAATGGTGTAACCTGCCAAGCCCCAACTTGTTTTCCCCATTCTTACCCTGTTTCCTCAAGAAACCTGCCACACGGAGACCTTTTGGTGCATTTCCCCTTAAATAAAGGATTTAGGCCTTTTTCCTTTTCAGTTCCAGTTCCCATCAGGGCTGGACCCAGCAGGTACCCCATTTTAAAAACTAGTCTTCTGTTCCTTATTGATTATTTTCAGACTTTTTATTTTCCCAGCCAGTTCACACCTCCAAGCAGGGATCTGCTCTTCTGGGGTTCTGGCAACCCCAACACTATCCCTGTGTTTGTCTGCCACAGTAGTGGAACAGATTTATCAACACTGATGTGTTTTGTATTAACAATTTTTAATACAGAACTTAATCTTTATTAGAGTTTATTTTATTAAATAAAGACCAATTAATTTTTATCTCTGTTAAGTAATGAAACTAATCTTAGAAAGTAAGTCATCTATTATATATAATAAATATATATATTTTTGCTTCATAAAAGTGGAATATTGCAACCAGAAAAGTGCATTTAACATAAAGATAATATATTCAGTAATGTTAAGTATTATCATTTCATATTCTCTGTGGAGTTATTGTTTTATGGCAATAACTTTAGAGTAAGGAAATTGTCCATGACAATTAAATTTACAGATAATGAATTAATTTTTATTTAAAAATAAATTTTGCTTATAATTTCTTATATATTTCAGGATGTAAGCTTTCAAAAAAGAGATGTGAAATACTGTCAAAAGATAGTTCTGATCTATTTATCAGTTAAATATCTTCTAACAAATGTCACAAATGAATAGTTAATATTCTGTATCAATAATAGCAACTATTTATTAGAGGAATAAGTTCCCTGGCCTGCAAATCACATTTCAAAGGGCATGGCACAGAAACAACTCTACTCAACTTTTCTGTTCCTTTTTTCCCCATTTTGTAAGCACTTATTTAAAGAGAAAAAACACAATGCAGTATATTTAATTAAATTCAAATTAATAAACATACAATTTATTATTCTATTAAGTTTAAATTTCTGCTAGAAAATAAAGTATGGAAGTTTCTAAGTGGTAAACTTAGTCTCTTTTTTTTAAAAAAATACTTTTTAGTTGTTGACAGACCTTTATTTTACATATTTGTTTTTATGTGGTTCTGAGAATCTAACCCAATTACTTCATAGATGCCAGGCAAGTGTACTACTTATGAGCCACAACCCCAGCCCAAGTCTCTACTTTTGAAAAAAGTAATATCTTAATATTGATAAAATAGAATTCATTCTTAAATATTAACCATAGGCAAGTAGAAAAATAAGTTTCAAAAGAACTTTATAGCTTGCTATTCAAATATGCTTAATTTCAGTGTTTGAATCATTATTCCTCTGTGGTATCATTTTTAAGAGAATACCAACCTCTTCAGGCCATAATTTTTTAACTGTCTGCTATTAAACGATATGCATGAAATGAAAACGTTCATGGCTGTGTCTTGTTTACACCTCTCTTTTAACTCACTTCTTCTAAGAAAATTGATAAGTACAGACACAACATAAAATGTACAGCATGTAATCTTTTACACTTATTCAGATTCTAAATTAACCAAGGATGATGAAACAGATTTATTGAAAGAAAAAACAATAGAATTCCAATTAATTTGCAGTTAAAGTATACACTTTGCATCAATCTTTTACAATATTGAAAGAAAATCTTAAAATTTGTTAAGTGCTAACATATACAAAGTGAATGAGTACAGGTAAATTTTTTGATTTTGTCCTATTTATGAACATTTCACATTAAGCTTAATAATCTTGTCTATACAAATTCATATTCATATATAGTAGCATAGAGTCACTGTGTGAGACTGAAATTATATAGGTCTCATAATCCATCAAATTATTGCCCATGGTTAAAGAGGTAATTTTCTAAACATGATTATCAAATTAATGAGAAGGGAAAAAAGAAGAGAAAAGTTGGGAAAGTGAAAAAACATCAGAGCACATCTTAGAGAGTAGTGTGTGTGTGTGTGTGTGTGTGTGTGTGTGAGAGAGAGAGAGAGAGAGAGAGAGAGAGAGAGAGAGAGAGAGAGAGAGAGAGAGAGAAAAGAAGAGGGAAAGAGGAGGAGGGCAGGTTAGAAAATCAGGACAGAGACAGGGAGAAGAAACTGGTTTATGATTTGTGATGTGTTGTGTTGTGATGCATATGTCATATTTTTTGTTTGTTTTTATTTTGATCTGTTATATTTTGTGTCTTGGTAAAAATATTTTGAGAAATCATGATATAAATTGGACTTGAGAGAATATTTTTAGGAATTGTACTTTATAATTAAGATTATGTTTGTTTTTGTAACATTCTTTTCTGAAGATATTTTTTTAGAGAATATGGGTAATTGTGTACCCAGATTGTGGAGAGACCATGTTCTTTGAAATAGGCAGATAAGTTTGGTGGCCTCTCAAGGTTTTTTTTTCTGTAAATTGAAATTCTTTTTTTTTAAATTTTAATTTGTTATATATGATAGCAGAATGCATTATAATTCATATTATATATATAGAACACAATTTATCATATCTCTGGTTGTACACAAAGTAGAATCACACCATTCCTGTCTTCATACATGTACTTAGGGTAGGGATGTCCATCTCATTCTACCATTATTCCTATACCCATGCCCCCTCACTTCCCCTCCCTCTCCTTTGCCCTATCGAATCCTCCCATGACCCCTCCCACCACCACATTATGATTCAGCATCCTTAAATCAGAGAAAACATTTAGCATTTTTTGGGGGGGGATTGGCTTAACTTCACTTAGCATTATATTCTCCAATTCCATCCATTTAACAGCAAATGCCATGATTTTATTCTCTTTTAATGCTGAGTAATATTCCATTGTGTATGTATACCACAGTGTCTTTGTCCATTATTCTACTGAAGGGCATCTAGGTTGGTTCCACAGTGTAGCTATGTTGAATTGTGCTGCTATAAATATTGATGTGGCTGTGTCCTTGTAATATGTGGGTTTTAAGTCTTTTGGATATGACCAAAGAGTGGGAAAGCTGGGTCAAACGGTGATTCCATTCCCATTTTTTCCAAGGAATCTCCATACTGCTTTCCACATTGGCTGCACTAATTTGTAGTCCCACTAGCAATGTATGACTGCCTTTTTCCCTCACATATTTGCCATCATTTATTGTTGTTTTTTATTCTTAATAGCAGCCATTCTGATTGGAGTGAGATGAAATCTTAGAGTACTTTTGATTTGCATTTCTCTAATTGCTAGAGATGTTGAACATTTTTTCCCATATGTTTCTTGATTGTATATCATCTTCTGAGAACTCTCAAAGGTCTTATTTGTTTTTCTTCTCTAAATCCAATTTTGTCATTGTGTTCGTAGTATAGTACATATGTGTGTCTTTCGATCATCTATCAATAAATATACATATCATCATTATTTTCAACAAATTTAATATAACTATATTAAATAATTGCAATTAGATCTTTTTGGCAAGGGTTTCAAAAAAAGTTGGTCTTCAGTTTTCAGCATAAATGATGAGGGAGGCTGGAAAATACATTAACATTAAAAGGAGAAATTTTACTGACATTTAAGAATATGCTTTAATCCCAGTGGTCTCATTTTAGTCAAATGTCACCACAGTAAAATCACCATGGCAAGACATATGAAAGGAAGAGCAGAGAGCTTTACTACTTGACATGATTTAATTCTTCCACAGGAGCATGGCTCTAAACTTCATCTTTTCTTTAGAATATGTGATAATTTGATAGAAATGTTTTCATCACTTGAAACATAGGTTTTAATACTTAAAACATGTAACTGGAAGATGACTTCATTTTCCTTAATGTAAATGTAATGTATTGTAAATGCAGTATTAGATTGTCTATTTCAGAATGGTCTACACATTGAGAAGATTAGGGATGTTTTAGCTATTCTCCTGGGACACTAATGTTTTACATGTCTTAAATATTGCTATATTTTTGTTATAACTAAAATATATTTTTGTTACTTAACAAGAACAAGGTAACCCTCCTAAAATAAAGTCTATATATCATATGGCCAAATAGGAATATAGATAGTTAGGAGTGACACAAGTTCCTAAAAATATAATTAAAAATTTAAATATTAGCAAAGAAGAGCAATCTGAAAGACAACAGCAGAATATAAAGAAAATACAAGGCCAAAAAATTAATAAGAATCCTAACTGCATCATTAGTCTAGAGTGGTTCAAATCCACCATTAGAAAGAAAAACAAAAATTGTGCCAAACAAATATAAGCAATGTACAGTCCATTTAGAAGAAACCAAGGAAAGTGACTCTTCTGATGAATCTCACTCAGTGAGAGCATTTTCACCAGTAAAGGTTGGGCCTGCACAAGAGTCCAGGAAATTTTAAGAATTCTGTTTTACAGATCTACTTTTGAATTCCGGTCTGCATAACATGAGGATAGATATACATGAATTGTTTTACATGGGAACTCAATAAAATTATAAACTTAGAATGTCCATGGCAAGATACTGCTCTAAAGTTACAACTTGTCTCAGTCTGAAACATATTCCCTCTGCTTACATCCAGTTTTGATGTTCTATTCTTTTCCATTTAACTCTTCAATAAATAAATATGTTTAAGTGCTATTCTGCTCAGAAGGTTAATGTTTCTCTCTTTCTTTTTTGAAATATTCCCAAGGAATGGGGTTAATTCTAATATGAAATAGATATAAATAGAAAATTGTTCATTTCCTACTTACTTTTATATAAAAATGGAAAGTGAAAATGTTGAGCAATTTCTAGATAAAAATTGAATTAAAAACATTGATCAAAAAACTGAAGAGAGAAACCATTTTCATAAGGTTTATCCCAAGATTACAATTTTTGATAAAACTTACCACTATAGCTGCTCTTTGGGGAGTTTAAAAATGTATGATTAACCTTTATGTGCAATATGGGAAACATTAAAAAAAAGAACTGGAAACCTAGACAGCTAAATTAAAAGAATTTTTTTTCTTAAAAGTTATAGAAAAGTTTCTCTTTCCCAATCTGTGAAGATATTTAGACACTATATTCTTTGTTCATTTATTTTTGCTTCCCAACATGTGGTTCACAGTATGCTTGTTAGTCAGGGAAGATATCTTTGATAAACTCTTTCAGTAGTATGAGGGGAGAGTCTTTAATTAAAAACCAAACATAAACAATCTGTCTGTCAATATTTGAGGTGCACAATTCAGAAGAGCTTATAATTAGGTCTCTAGGGAATATGCATCATTATGCCATTATTTGCTAAAACATGCTCACCTAAATTTTTTGTCCACCTTTAATATTTTTATTATTCTTCACAACGTATCATTAAACTTTGAATGTGTTCATCCCTGTCCAAATCTTTGTCTTATTGTCTTTTCCCTTTTCATTGCAAAATTCCCTTTAGGAACAAATGTATAATCATCTCCAATTAGAAAAGGGACAACTCTCATCTAGTTTCCTGAATAAAAGAAAACTGTTAAGCCTCAGTGTAAAATACCCATACATTTTCTTCACAATTCATGTCCATATTTAATGTAGCTTAGTAATATAATCTTGATTAAAACAGCATGCAAATATAAAGTCCTATATGAACCAATTCTCTTTTAAAGCAATTCCCATTAGAAGTTCAAAATGCTCAGCAGTAAAGGATGAAATTCTCATTCAACCTACGCATTATTTTCCCACTGAATTTGTTTTCCTTTTTATTGTATGGGTGTCACTGCCAACAAAATGTTTGAAGTGTTATTGCTTCTGGGAACAACACTGTCAGTGCTGATGACTGAGGCCTGCACCTCCTTAGGCCATTACTCTATGACAGCTGTTGCTAGTTCAGCAGAGCTTTCAAAATATGTTTTCATTAATTCACTTCCACATTCCTTTCCATCCTATGCTTATGGATGTTGGTCAGGATTACCATACTATGATTAAACACACTTTTGTGCTAAGAATATACAACCAAAGAACATCAGGATGTGTCTGTTGTACACATGAAGAATCAACCACTTACTGTGGACTCATTTTCCACATCCATGTTCCTTAACATATCTCCCAAATGTCTAGTAATTTCACATTATCTCCCAAAGGTCTATTTTCATGAGTTGCAAAATAAAATTGTCTTCAGAAACCCTGTATATAAAAGTACACTAGATGTTTTCTTCCCATTTAGTTAAGAATTCAGTGACCCTTCTTCAGTTCTGACTTTTTTGAACTCTGCATAATATTCTTTCCAGTTAATAATTTCCACTTCCAAGTGAGAAATTTTCTTTCTCATTTTCTCCATATTTTTCATTCTCTATTGGTGAGTTGTCTAACTGATCACTCAGATATTTCTTACCTCTCTTATTCATCTTCCTAATTATTTGCATTCTGTGTATGGTTGAATCCTATAACCATTTTAAAGCTACAAGTTGTGCCAGGACCCTACATTCTCACAAAGCTGATTTTTACCTCAATGTGTTCAAATTACCAACATTTATGTTATCCTTAGAAAATCCCTTAAATCCTAGTTATGTATTCCCAAATATTTTGTCATATTATGGGTGATTTTATTTAAGAGTATCTTGCTGTCTTTTTATTTAAAGAGGAATCTTAGAGCTAATTGAGCTTAGAGATTTCTCACATTGTCCCACCTATAAGCTTTGGAGGAACAACAACTCCTATCTTAACCATAAAAAGGAAATACAGGTAGTATGATATTTTATGGGTTTGTGATGGTTTTTACCTAAAATTATGCAATTTGCATGTATATCTATGTGAAATATGACTTCCTTAAGAATACCTCCTTATTGTTTTGCCATACATATATGCTTTCTGACCTGCTCACAAATTGAACCCTTCCTTGCTTAGCTTTGTGTAAAGAAATCGTTCAGTGGTACTACATCAGTATATTTTGGTTATTGCTGGAGATTTAGAGATTCAGGGCCAGGATTTATTGTTATTTTTAAAGGGATCTTAGAGCTGATACTGTGCATATCATTTTCCTTGGACATGGTAGATCATTAACCACCTTCTGCTAAGTTTTCCTATACCAATGATTCCTACATTTTTATTCTGTATTCACACTGCTACTACCTTAACTCAAGTGGACAGGTTTCTTCTCATATGTTTTTTTTTCCTGTATTCTCATAGTATACTTCCCTTCAAAATATATTGGCAAAACCAAGTCCCTTCTTCCCAAATCTTAAATCAAGAAAACATATTTTCTCTTACATACCCTTGGATCTGAATGAAGAAAAGATTCCCCTGGAACATATGGTTTTGATTTCTTGAGAAGCATAAAATTTGAGATAAAAAGAAGATTAAGAAGGTAGATATTTAGAAAGCAATTAAGAGAAGATGATATTGCTGGTCACTGTCAAAGTTATTGAAAAAGTAAAATTTTATTAAATAAAATAAATTTAAAACCAAATTGATTATTTTTTTTTCCTAAGTGAAAGCACTGGGGGCAATGTGTACAATCTTAGATGAGGACAGAGATTTTTAATAATGAATTATATGATGTAATTTTGAGGCTGAGGAATGATTTAATTTTGTCATTCCTGTGAACTAAAGACACAACAACAGCAACTCAGAGGAGGAAAGTTTATCTTGGCTTGTAATTTCAGAAGTTCAGTCCATGACTGGAATGTGGATAACAGTGACAGTGACTGGGAGACCAGTGTCTGAGACTGGGGTCCCTGATGACTTCATGGCTGTGGCATACTTGATGACTGAGAAAGTTTTTGTGCAAAGACATAGGATGCCTGGTTGCTATGGAGATGTCCTCCATGCTAAAGTCTTATCACCTTTGACCTTATTCTTAGGCACAGAAGCTCCAGGGAATGAAGGAACTTCCTTTCTAAGATAACCACAATGTTTCACCAGTTCAGCTGCTCCTGAATCTGCCTACTAATTAGCAACTTTAAACAACAAATTTTTTTTGAGAGCTGCACAATTATCCTAATATTGCACATTGCAACTGTAGAATATAACTGAGAAAATAGTTGCATACTGTTGCTAACTCTGTAAATTTCATTAATACAAAGAATAATGCTTGCATAGTCTTTAATCTGATTTGGAGACGTATATAATACAGATTTCTGGTGTAATTCTTTAGACCTGATTCTCCATCAGAGAGCAGCTCTCTATCTGACCTCAGCTGTTTTATCTTCAAGATCTGCATGGGATGACTCTTTATCTCTTCCAATCTCCCATTGCACCTTGCCAGAACCTGCTAGTTTGGCTGAGCTGGTCCTGGCACTGGATGACTCAATAACTCTGTGCCCCAGGTGATGGAGAACATCATGGCAGAAAAATGCAGCAAAGGAAAGCAGTTTAGCTCATGAAAGCCAGGATAGTGAGAAAGAGAGAGAGAACAACACTCACCAAAGACAAAAATGTAAAACTCAAAGGCACACAAACAGTATTCTATTTCCTCCAGCCACACCTGCCTGACTGTAGTTCCTGACCAGTAATCCATATCAGAAGATTAAGCTACCAATATGTTTGCATCTCTTATAATCTAATCATTTCACCTTTGAGGTTTCTCACTTTGTCCCACCTATAAGCTTTGGAGCAACACCTCATACCTTAACCATAAAAAGGAAATTCAGGTAGTATGATATTTTATGGGTTTGTGATTGTTTTTACATAAAATTGTGCAATTTGCATTTACATCTTCATGAAATGTGACTTCCTTAAGGATATTTCTATATTGCTTTGTCATACATATATGCTTTCTGACCTGCTCACAAGTTGAATCCTTCCTCACTTAGTTCTGTATAAAGAAATTGCTCAGTGGTACTACCTCAGTATAGTTTGGTTATTATTGGCGATTTAGAGATTTAGGGCCAGGATTTACAAAAGGGCTTCATTCTAGCCAAGCACTCTTAATTATAAGAAAACTTCATAATGTTTGGTGTCAGCAATGTTAATGGATGTGTTAAAACTTCCTTCTCTTGATGTTTTGTATTCTATTCCAACCATAGTTAAATCATCACTTTGCCATTCCCAAAGCACCTTCTTGTCCATACTACTCTGGAAGAATTTTTTTCAATAAATCTTCAGTGATGTTTACACTTATCTTCACATATTGTGGCTTCTGTAAAGGTACTTTTAGTACAACTTGCCACCACATCTCAAATAAACATTAAAAAGAGAATAGATAGGTAAGTCCTCCCTGGATAGACTGCATATCACATAGTGATGATATGTATGCTTTAAATGAAACAAAAAAAAAGATAATCTCCTTGGCAATTAGAAAGTGGGTTGAGGATGAGGAGACCAAGAGCAAGCCGGCAGACAAGACAGAAATAAGGGAGATGACTACTTGAGAAACAGCAGTAGCTTGGAATGCAGGAGGGTAGTTTGGGGATTTTTAAAGAGTGGTTGAGTTTGAAAATTAGTTTTGAGTCTCAGATATCAGGGGCTTTTGTGGGTGGCAAAGACACTACTAGAAACATACTTCTCATTCTTGACTATTTTATGAATGTGTAAATCAATGTACCTACTCTTATAACTAGTAAATTTCTCCTATTCAACTCTGTATCAACCAACACATTTCAAAGATTTTGTTCTACTCTGAAATGTTTGTTTGTTGGTCTTTTCATTTTTTCTTAAAGCCTAATGTGTCTTATTCTCAGTAATCACTCAATGTTAACTGAAAGGAATATCATGTTCTTTTTTATTATACAAAATTTAAAAGCTATTACACATTGCTATTGGCCAAAGAACACAGTTGGAAGGAACACAGAAATCACCATCATTACAGCTAGAGTCCTGTGTGTTGTGGGACACACACACAAACTAATGAGGATCTAGGGCTATGAATGTATGTTTTGGCAACAATCCAAGCTCTTAAAGTCTAAGACTTTGGAATAGGCTAAAGACGTTCTACTTATTACCTAGACTTTATAAGTCTTATCATGTTAAAGGAAATACTCTGATACATTGCTTAGTATGTTCAAATTGTACTAAACCAGAAGATTATTTCCTCTTCTTTACATGAATATTCTGTTGAAAGATTCTTTGATTATTTAATTAAAAACTACCTTCACAATCAAAGTAGTACAAATATATGAATACATAAATAAGGTTTAATGAACTTTCACAATTTTCACAACATTTCTAAGGGAGGTAGGAATATCCACAATATAGTAAATGAGTTTGTGTATTAATACATGGAAGCATACAATTTTGATGAGAAATACCTTGTAATTATAGAATATTATTTAAATTGCAATACTATTACACATACATGAAAACACATTACATATATTATAGGTACATGTAATATCATATATATGTATACCTATACATATACATTAAGAAAGTCCTTAAAATCTAGGAAAACAAATGATTATTGTATTTTGTCATGTCAAAAATCATGATGAATGTTCATTGACATATAAATTTGGCCCCCACATTTCAAAAGTCTTCTTTGGGTCTTTACATTTTAGTGATAGTTTAAATATAATGCTGACTGATACTGAAGAAGTTGCTAACTCACATTTTTCTATCCCAGGATGGTAAAATTCCTAGAAATATGAAAGCTTAGATATTCTAGGCTTTTACATAATTCACACAGAATATCCAAAACTATTCCATGTTAAAATGGAAAGCATGGGGAATGACATTTTATACAAAGATTATTAACAGAATGAAATAACTTTAAAATTATATTTGACAGACATTTCAGTATGGTGATTTAAGCTTTGTGAAGTTCAGTATCTAATATTAGGAAATGTTTTTGGTTATATTTCTAACTCATTTAAAAAAACATTCATTTGATTTTACTGGTAGTAACATGAACTATTTCCCCCCGCCCCCCAAAAAACTGTTTATTATGTTAAGCAGTTTCCAGTAAAGGGATATAGCAGGCAAATTAAAATATGTGATACAATTCTAATCTCCAAAATGCAACACATTAAATCCAATTTTCTGATTGGGCTAATGTTTTAAATTCAAACTTTTAAGCTAATTCTTCATAATTTAAACATAAGTAATTTTTCTCTGATTTTTTACTTTTATTATATGTTTTTAACTTAAAGTCAGACTTTTATTCTGCAAGGCTCTTTGCTTACAGCAACATTTATCATGTACCTCTTTAACTATTGTAGCAATCAATATTCACAGTTCAGCTTATTAATTTTCTCTTTTTAGACATATCATAAAATGTTCTAGTTTCTCTTTACTAGCCTTTGAACACATTATTTTTTTTTCCTTCATCAATAATGAACTCAAGATTTTAAATCAAATTTTTTAATTTCTTAAAAAAACAATAGATGATAGCAAGTCTGGGAAAATTCACAATCTCATACATATCTTGTTTGTTTTTTTCTAGGTATGAAGTACACAAATTTACTTTTATATTTTACTTCACTTTATTTTTATTTTTACAATATCTAGCTTTAAGCTCTTAGGGCTTTGATGAAGAAAGAAGAAGATGGGGCCAAGAAGTGATAGTCACTTCACAGGCATGGTTGTCAGAGTGGCCAAAGATACATTCTTGTTTTTGCAAACTATTTAAAATTGGATTTTTTTTTCTTTTTTAACAATTCAATATTCTCCTTGATAAAATGGAGAAAATATCTAGCTTAAAGTATTGTAGAGGATTAGTGGCAATTTGGAACAATATAATTGGTAAAATGCTTTGGAAAAGAGAAAGTGCTTAAGATATACTTTTTTTTTTTTTTTTTTTTTTTTTTTTTTTTTAGTATAGTTGTTTGTTTTCTTAGAATGTCTTTTACCTTGAAAATCATTCAGGGTTTCATTGTCATTTTGAAACAAATTTAGCAATACATTTATGTGATGAAAGAATCCACTTTAACAGCTGTCTTCATTTTAAGCAAAACTAATTGTGAAGATCATGAATAATATTGCTAGTCAGAAAGCAGTATGTTAATGCTGCTGTACATATGCCATAGCGCCAGAATGGTATTATGTATTCAGTGTAAGAGACAGCTGTGGGGATTGCTGAAAAAAATTTCTTGAAGTTAGAGTTTCCTTTTAAGGCAAGTTAATTATTCCCATGGCTTAAGTATCTTTAAGATATAATTTTAAAAGAAGCACTTATTATTTTGAATGCAAAAGCAAATGTTCCTTATGTTCTTTTATTTTTTATATTTCATTTTTAAAGAAATTGAAACAATTATCATATTTTTAAAATATTCTGAACATTTATTTGGATAAAGTACCCTATTTTATAATGATGAACCTCAAAAATGAAAAGAAAACTGTTATTTAAAAAATAATATCAGTGCTGGTGCACGCCTGTATTCCCAGCAGCCCAGGAGGATGAGACAGAGGATCATGAGTTCAAAGCCAGGCTCAGCAATGGCAAGGAACTAAGCAACTCAGTGAGACCTTGTCTCTAAATAAAATACAAAATAGGACTGGGGATGTATGTCAGTGGTTGAGTGCCCCTGAGTTCAACCTCCACTAAATAATAATAATAAAATCAGTGATTCAATATCAAATCAACTCCTTTGTTGGAATAAGACTAATTCTTATCACCTTAATTTCAATAAGACTTTTTTTTAACTTAAATTAGTTTTTCAATTCATCAACACTGCATATCTATTTTTAATCTGCAGTTTCTTTTAATAACATGTTTCAATGTACAGAATTTGTACATGTTTTGTTATTTTTCTTAGTGTCTCAAAGTTTTAATAACATTTCTATGACAAATTTTTGTTTCTATTTCTTATTGTTCACTATCAGCATAAGAAAATACAATTGACTTTTTAATATATGCCTATTACCTTGAGTATCACTTAGTATTTCCTAGACTGTTCATCTTACATTTCATTAATTGTCTTGTTTCAGTTCCGAAAGCCTACACTCCAAAACTTAATAGAAGTATTAAAAATAGACCAGTTGTCATTTTCTAAACTTTGATCAACATTGTGTTTTTCATCAAAACAGGAAGTTTTCTTTCTGATTCTCTAAAGTTTGGTTTTTAAGATTCTTGAAGTGTTCTCATAATAGCCTCAATTATTTTTACTGTGGAAAGAAAATTTAACATGAGATCAACCCTCTAAGCAAAATATTAAGTGTGCAATATAGAATTGTCCACATGTCTAACTATAGGCACGATACTGTACAGCAGAGCTCTAAAACTTACTCATCTTGCATAACTGAAACTTTATATCCATGGAACTACTTCCATTTCCCCATTGCCCTTTTCCCTGACAACAACTATTCATTCTCAGCTTCTATGAGTTTGACCATTTTAAATATCATATGTAATTGGAGCCTTTCTTTCTGTCACTGGTTTATTTTACTTAGAATAATGTTCTTAAGGTTAAGTCATATTTTATTTACCATATTATAGAATATTTCCCTTTAAAATCTAAATGAATATGAATTTATGAGTGTATATAAAAATGTGATTTTTATGTGTATATAAAATTTATATGTGTATATAAAAATGTCACAAAAATGTACATATGTATATATGTATACATATATATCACATTTTTGAAGTCCATTTATCTATGAGTGAACATTTAGGTTGTTTACATATCTTGGTTATTGTGAATAATGCTGTAATGAACATAAGAGGTCAGAGATATCTTCAAGATATTGATATCATTTCCTTTGGGTTTATACTTAAAGGAAGGATTACAGAAACATGGTAATTTTTTTAACTTTATTAGGAACCTCTCTATTGTTCTTCCCAGGTGCTATAACATTTCACATTCTCACCAATATCATAAAAATGGTTTCAGTTTCTCTACATCTTAACTAATACTTGGTATTTCTCTGTTAATATTCATATAACAGCCAGCCTTGGAGGTGTAAGGTAGTATCTAATTGTGTTTTGATATGAATTTTCCTTATGATTAATGAAGATGAACTTTTTTCCACATATTTGTTCGCCATTTTCATGTCTTCAATGTAGAAAGTTCTGTTCAAGATCTTTGTCCATTTTAAGATAGATTTTTTTCTATTGGTGTTTTCCAGTGAGGGATAAGCATCTCTTACATTTTAGACATTAGCCTCTTATCAAATATATGATTTGTGAATATTTCTTACCATTCTGCCTTTTCTCTCTGCTGTTTCCTTTGGTGAGTAGGAAGTTTCTAGCTTGGTGTGGTCCATTTGTTTATTTATTTTTTTTACACTTTTGGTGTCATATCCAAGGAAACATTACCAGTAACTATGTCATTAGGTTTTTCCTCTACACTTTCTTTTAGTAATTTTACAGTTTGAGACCTTACATTTATGTCTTTAATCTATTTTGAGTTGAGGTTGGTTGGACTGTGATGAAATAAGTCTTCTATTTCATTCTCTTACACATGTATATCAGTTTTATTAATACCATTCATTGATGAAATATTTATTTCCCCTTTGGGTGTTCTTAGTAACTTTGTTGAATATTAATTGACTATATTTATGTAGTTTCATTTCTGTGTTATGTGTTTGGTATATGCATAGTTTTTTGTTCAGTATCACCTTATTCTATTGGTACCATTTTAAAATTTATCTTGAAATTGGGGAGTATCATTGCTTTGTCTTTGTACTTCTTTCTTAAGATTGTTTTGCTGTTCCTAGTCCTTGGTGGTTTCATAAAATTTTTAAATATTTTTCTTAGTATGTGATTTGGTTTTTAGTAGAGGTCTATTTGAATTTGTAGATTGCTCTGGAAACTATGGAGATTAAAATAATATTAAGTCTTCCAGTCAGTAAATAACAAAGTTTCTTTCCATTTATGGAAGCCTTTAATATTTTTCATCAATGTTTTATTGCTTTCAGTGTACAAATTTAACACCTTTTTAGTCCAGTTTATTCCTGCATTTTTGATTCTTGTGATTTTTTTAATGGTATTGTTTTCTTCATTTCCTTTCTGGTTAGTTTCTTGTTAGTGTGTATACACGTAACAGAGTTTTGCTTGTTCATTTTGTATTCCTCAGTTTGCAAATTTGTTTTTCTGTTCCAAGCAAAAATAAATAAATAAATGAAAGGCATATAATTGGAAGTTTGTAGTGGGGCATGGTCTTCTGTGTATAAAACGCAGTGCACTCCATGGGATAACCTTTACTTTAAGAGTTGTTTGTTACTACTGTTCATGTATAACTTTTCCCAGGTCTCTACTGAAATCCCTGGATAATAACAGAAACTCTCCCCTCTAGATGTTGAGAATTTGACTGTTTATTCTATTGTAATGCATTTGAGGTTTTTTGTTTTGCTTTGTTTTTTAATTAATAATTCCTTGATAGTTCTCCCCAAAGTTGTTTTTGACTGACTTGTTAGAATTTCACTTTAAAGAAGCCCAGTTTTGTAGTCAGTCAAAATATCTGTTTTCCATGCAGATCTCTTGAGCTTTTTCAGAATAGTTTTCTCTTATCCACAAATCTACTTTCAATTTCCAACCACCTTGGTGTCATTGAATTCTTCATTGGATTCTCTCTACCTAATCCTTGCAACTGTTCTACTCTATTCAACCTCCTTACTGCTGTAATCATAGGAGCACATGAAAGCCAGTGAAATCATAGAACTATTAACTATTGCAATTACTACCCTCTTTGATCTTAGTACATATCTGGTGTTTTCTCAATGTGTAAAAAGAGGAGTTCCATATGTTTTGCCCATTTTGTTGCTGTATTTTTTGTATATTGTGGGAGGACAGAGTCTAGCCTTCTCTATAATGACTGGAAGCAAAATTATTTCCCATACACAAATTTTGTTACACCAAAATTTTTACATTCATCTCCAGGCACAAGAATTATTATGTTTATATAGAAGAAGAAAATAACTTGTCTATCCCTAAATCAAAATAATGACAAATATCAAATTAAAAGGATAAGTAATGATACTGTCTACCCCTTAAGGTATCTTATATATTGGGTTTCTCATAGTTTCCAGTGTATAATAGTCATACAGTTTGAATCCTGAAATGTTGAATCTTGATACCAGTGTTTTAGTCACATTTGCATTTCTGGGACCAAAATATCCAACAAGAGCAATTTAAAGGAGGAAATGTTTATTTTGGCTGATGGTCTCAGAGGTCTCTGTCCTTAAATGGCTGAACTTATTGCTGTGAGCATGAGGTGAGGGAGAACATCTTAGAAACAAGTGTGATGGTGAAATGCAGGTCAGGACATGGCAACCAGCAAGCAGAGAGAGACTAAGCTCTACCCACCAGGGACAAAATGTGAACCCCAAAGGCATATCATAGTGATCTAGTTCTTTCTAAATACCTACCTCCAGTAATCACCTAGTTAATGTATACAAGTGGGTTAACCTACTGATTAGGTTATGTCTCTTATAATCTAATTATTTCACCTCTGAACATTCTTGTATTGTCTCACACATGAGCTTTAGGGGGACACTACATATCCAAATGATAACACCTGCAAATATTGTATTTTAACAATATAAGCAATAACCTATAAGATACACATCCATTTTCAGAATTAAAAAATGGTCAAGGCCAAGAAAAATAACATAATAAATATAAATATAATAAATGGGTATACATATTTCTTATTTCAATTGTAAAAATATGCATGCCCATGAATGTATATGTTTGTTGGTATATACATAATAAAACTGTTCATTGATGGCCTTTAAAAACACTAATAATTAACAAAAGTCTTAGATCTCAGAATAACTACCATAATTTTCCTGTTTGCTCAGTGAAGTTAGTCAACTGATTATAATTCTATCAACACATTTTACTGTCAATCTGGTATATTTCTCCAATGACATTGATTTTCAAACAAAGCCATCTGCATTTCTTTCCACCAGCCAGGCTGCATAATTTACAAGAATATTTTTAGTATTAAATTTCAACAATAGTAGGGCTTATTATCACAAGTATATTGAATTTAATTTTAAATTAATAAATTAAACTGTAATATGTGAATTGAAAACAACCATTTCTCAATTTTAAAAATTACATTCTATAATTTTAGTCTAAATATAATTAAGCTTTAAAACATACAATCCAAATGTCATTTTATACATTTATATGAGTATCCACTGTCAGATAGAAATGTGTCACATTTGCAAGGCCACTCTAGTTATATTAAATTAATGATCTTTATGTTATAGTTATTAAGTAAAATGAATTCTTTGAAAACATTTTTATTTAAAATAAAACATAACATTTTAAATACATGCTAAACACTAAAGTAAAATTACTGGTAGACTCTGGATTTGCCATTCTTCATTACAATTATAGTGAATGCCTTGACATCTGGTATGGGTAGAGAGTAGATTTCTGGAGAGGCCCTTTGGACCAAGAAACATTTAAGGTGCATGACATGGAGAAGTCCACTGGTCTCTGATCTCATCAGAGGCTAAACTCAAATAAATTGGAAAGACACCAATATAGATCATAACTGGTTCCGTCTCTCCCTTATTGCCTGGGCTTTTAACATTACTACTCACATGTCAAGTAGAAGAGCTCTGATCCAAATTTTCTATTGTTTTTATGCCACCTTAATAGAAGCATCTGGAAATCAATCTTCATGGTTGGGGAAGTTCCAGCCCTTCCTCTCTTATAATCCTAAAAATAAATTCTTAATTTGTGATTATGTCTTCTATGACATGGTGGATGTAAGAGATGATTCTTTGCACTTCTACTGAGTTTCATTGCTTTAATATTTGTTGTAGTTATTTTCCATGAAGCTTTGCAGAAGACTCTTTACTACTCCTATTATCTATTGGCTTTGTAAATCAATTCACTTACCTTACACTACTAGTTTTAAGATTTTCTGAAAGGCTGTTTACAGTTTTTCATACTTATACATTTATTTAATATTCTTCTGTTTCAGTATAGTCTGTTGGATGAAGTTAGTAAATTCATGCTTACTTTTATGTAGTATAAAAATGACATTTCTATATTGTGTACATAGAAAAAATCTTAACAGTGTTTTAATATTAAAATATTTTTGCAGTCATCCACATAATATAATATTTAGCTTTTCTGATTTTAATATTACAGGAAAAATTAAATTAAAATAAACAACTTGATTTATTGAATCATTAAATAAACATGGTATACTCACAGAAAGAGGAAATAATAGACATTGAAGTTCAACAAAAATAAACTTAAAATCTGGCTTGTTTGTTCAGCTGCATGATCTTATAGAATTTTTCCTACTCTGAGGATTTAGGTTCCATACATTTAAAAATTATCATGCGAATTAACACTCGAACTCTTGTAGTAGTAGGTAATATACTTAAATACCTAATAATGTAATACCTAATGGAAGGTGCTAAATGAGTCATAGGTATTATAATATCATTAAATAAATTCCTAGTAATGAAAATTGTACTCTAATGTGAACAAATTATATAAGTCTTTTTAAGTGTAATTACAATATGCTTTACAAAGAACTTGTAACAATTTTTAATTATATTTACTAGGATGATTATTCAAATTTTCTCCCTTGGTTTCTATTTGATGTTATTAATTTTGAAAAAGAATAAAAAGATGTTTGTAATTTTAATGTTGTTTATCTACATGTGCTTAATTGAAGTTCCTGAAAAAAGAAACAAAACAATAGGCAACAGAAAGATAATTATTTAAATAAATAAAGTAATAATTATTTTTCTAGAATTGGAAGGAAGGATAAATCTGCATAATGTAAGTTTTATATGTGTAAGAACTTTTGCTATGACAAGACATATACATTTTAAAACATTATTTGATGCAAAATTGTGAAGCAAACATCTCAAGATTTATGGAAAAAATGTTGTTAGAGACATAGGACTAAAATAACATCAATGACAAAAATATAGAAATTAAAGAAGTAGCACAGTTTCTCACATGTCAAATAGTTTAAAAATAGGTATGTGCTACAATATGGCATTTTATTTTAGAAATACCTGATGATTGTGTACGTGGGTACTGAAATGGTGATTGGTGTTGCTGAATTTTTGGAATGTTGGAGGCCATGAAAGAAGAGACATTGGATATACTGAGAATGAAGGAATTTTATTTTAAATTGAAAAATAATCATGTCAGCATCAGGAACTTTATTTTGAAAAGAAGAAGAAAATTGGTGTAATAGCTATAAAAATTTGGAGTATCCACAAATATTTAATTTCAAATGAGTGGTGTAACCATATGTGCTGTCTAAGAAAAACAAAGCTGGTCTCTGGATAGAAAGGTTCCTACAAAGACTATTGTACAGTAGTAGTAGATAGAATGTTCCAAACTCATAATTCTGCAATTTGTCCCAAATCAAACTGAGCAGTGATTTTCTTTTATCAGTAATAGAAGGAACAAAACAGATAACAGAATCTTTTTAGGTGTAGCTTGTCCAGCAAGGGGAAATTATTGGTGTGACTAACAGATAAAGATTCTGTTCGGTCAGCCAGTTCTTAAACTGATAATGTAGCTTGTCTCCCTCTCCTTTTCTCTCTCTTGTCTCTCTCCTTCCTTCTCTCTCTCTCTCTCTCTCTCTCTCCCTCTCTCTTTTGCTGAGTCTTGGAGGCTTGAAGAGTTCAGGGTCTTATAGAAAATAGAGAAGTATTGACTTAAGTTCAGTTAAGACAAAGTGGTGGGTAAGAAATGGGCAACAATGAGCTCCAAGTCAGTGTCTTTGATCCTGCAGGAAACCTGATGGACTTTGTTGGAGTGAGTCCTCAGGAGGCAACAGAAAAGATCCAGCTGGGGTGTGGAAGATGTCACCTTTGCAAGGACCAAGAGGTCAACTTTTCTACAAAATTTTTTAAAAAAGGAAGATTTTTCTCCCATTGTGGATACTATATTTTTTCTTTCTGAAATTTATTTTTTAAATTATTCCTACATTTTTCATGAGTTATTAGTAAGGATTTTTTGTATGAGTACAGTAATTTTTCTATGCCATTATTTATCAACGTATATTTTAGCATTTTTAATATTTTTTGATGTTTTACTTAATCATTATCTTATTTACAATAAAGCTCCTTTGGGTATTACATTCATGAATGCAGAAAGAAGTATATGTAATATTTAATCTCCCTGTTCATTTAAGAAAGGAAAAGAAACATGATATTTTAATTTTTGGTACATCAACACATTAAGATCTTTTTAAATTTTTCAAATGTGGTATAATTATTGTAATATTGTTAATAGCTCATGTTTTTCAATTATAAATTACATATGTCAAAATCATAGAATATGTAAATTTTGTTTATAGCGTTACTATTGCTATAGTTAATAAGTTCTATTATTTTACTGATTCAGACTCAAACAGACATGCAAATAAAGAACAGCTCCTCTCAAAGCATTTTTTAACTTTAATAATATACATATATGTTTATGCAATTTTCTCATATGATTTTAAGCATAGTAAAATAAATATTAATTGTTAGGTTTCTTTTAAAACCCAATTGTCTCACTTAATAATTGGTTGTTTCCTTTTCCATCACAGCTTCATTTTTATAATTTTGGTGTCTTTGTCAATCATGATATTCCTCTTCTTTGTCACAGACTGAATTATAAAAAGGTCCCAGGCAGGGTTTCACTATGTTGCAATAGTTGCTAAGGCTGGCTCTGAACTCTCTCCTGCCTAGTTTCTCCTGAGAGACATGAGCCACCACACCCAGAAGAAATGTACTCTCTATTTATGTCATTCTTCTTTGTACTCAGATTTTGAAAATCATTTTTTAATTAAGTCAATATGACATTTAAAAGTGAATTTAACTTCAATAGTGAATTATTTCTTCTGGAAGTAATTTATATATTATATATTATATAATATTTTATATATTACATATATATTTTCTCACATTTTCTCATTTGAGTTTCCTTCTCATTGTCAAGCATTTTCAACTCCTGATGCTGTATTCTGATATTTAGATGATTGAAATACATATATATGTGTGTGTATGTATGTATTTATTCCTATACAGTGCCTGGATGATTAAGCTTATAAGAGTGACATGAAACACTTCATATATTCAGTATTGAAGATAGATGGATTTAAGAACTTAATCATGCAATTCTGATCTCTTTCCTCCTACAAGTCTCTAAAAGGTCATTTTTTACAAGATTTTTAAATTATTGACTTTATAGTCACTCCTTTGGACATTATGTTATTATACTTAATAAATTGTAATTATTTTTGTTGTTATTTTTTTCTAATGGAAAGATTTAAGCTTAATTTTCACAAACATTGCAATTTGAACTGATCTTTTGCCTACTTATGATGATGATAGTTTTAGATCACTCCCCATTTATTCTTTGCTATGTATTGAAAGAGTTGTCTGCTAAATTATGAACCATTTCTAAGGTTATGTATTTCTATCTGCAACACTGTCAGAGTAAACCATTCAGGAGTTGCCACATTTCTGTCTTGTCAATAAAGTAAATTTTCATTCATCATATATTTTGTTACTTTTTGAAAGATACTTCTGGAAATGAATAATCATTAATCTCTCAATTTGGTTGATTATCACCACAGGAAATATCAGTAGTTGAGAAGTTTAGTAGTGAAATAATTTTAGAACGTAGAATGGTAATTTTCAGGGAATAATTAAACAGTCTTAATAGACCTATGTAGTATAATCTTGACATAGAGAATTTTCTAAAATGTTCTACTTCTGAGCTGCATTCCCAGGAATTTTTTCAATGCACTTTAAAATTTTTTTGAAATTCAAAATATTAAATCTTGAACTTCCTCAGTTTCAGTAAGAATAAAGAGTTGCTTAAAACACCAATTCTGTTTTAAGACAGTTTCACCTGAGCTTACACCAATGCTAATTATATTTTCCCTAATACTAAAAATTCGGCAGCATGCTTTGTCATTTTGTAAGAATAATTATAATATATACTTTATTCTGAGTTTCATATTGTATAATTAGCCTTCTGGAACTATAGTGACTAAAGTGAATTTTTTTAAGTCATGCCCTATATCTCCCTTTGGTAAAATTTTTCTTCCTAAATAAAAAATGGTTTTTAGTGGTTATGAAGAATGAGCAAAAACTCTGTTATTTTTTTTGAATAATAATGAGAGTGGTATTTATGATATTTGTCTTGCCACTGTATGATCACACCACTTATAGAATAGCAGCTTCATTACCTACACAGTAATTTGTTTTGGGATTTTGTAACTATTGATTAATTTTAGAGAATTGACAATATCAACATTTTAGGAGCATAGGAACCATACTGAAATACCGTAATTCATTTTAATGCTTTTTGATTTGGGGGCACTGAACCCAGGAGCCTTGCACGTGCTTAAGAAAGTGCTCTACTGCTGAGCTGCATTTCCAGAAAAATTTTTCAATGCACTTAAAAAATAACTTATATCAGTATCCTCTCATTATTTTTCCCTCAATGTTTTAAAATATATTGCCAAACTTCACATTATGGGATTTATATTACTAAAACAATGAGTGAAATGAATGATTTTTTTTCCATTATACACATTACCACACTCTGATTATTCCTATTCCAGCATGAAGGTCTGTCAATCCCTACATCTTCACTTTTGCTCATATACCTCTTAATAATCCTAATTGTGTTTATTACTCCATAGATACAAAAGAAATGGCATATGTATCATACTCCAACTATTTCTCCACCAGGACAAAATTCATTGATCCTTCCATTTCCTTCTATGCTTGGATAGCTCTTAAGGCTGTTATTCTGATTGTTCTTATCAATTGAGAGAGATAGATGAATTATCTTGGAAATGATAATTACTTTTACTTGAAGAGCAAGGAAGAATGTGGTGTATGAGTGAGGTCTTCAAAGCATTCTTTTTTCCCCCAGAAATAGCTCAAATATAAGACATTATATGTACTAAGAACATCAACACATTTCATCTTTAATAAACTTTGAGAACATAGTCACATGCAAACCACCCCATAATTACTTACGTCTTTTCAGTCATACACACAGCATGAGGTCCTACAGATAGGTACTACTATTACTGTGACTGTGTAATTAAGATAACTGAGCAATGAAGGAAGTTAATTATGTTCCCATGTTCACACAGCTAAGGAGGAGCTAAAACTTGAGCATATGGCAGAGATTGCACTATGAATAATAAAGTATTGTAAACTGTTGTTTCTCTCTTGTTACTTTTTTAATTTTTTTTATCATTAAATTATTTGAAAGGGACTATTTGAAATAGTCCCCTACTTCTGCAACACTTACACAGGAAAAGAGCAATAATTTTTTATCTGAGTCCCTTTCTGAAAGGCAAGCACTTTCAACTCATGCTATTATAAAAGATCCACTAAACAGAAAAAAAATACATATATATATATATATATATATATATATATATATAGAGAGAGAGAGAGAGAGAGAGAGAGAGAGAGAGATGTTTGCATTAAACCACAAAAATGTTTATAAAAGTTACAAATCAATATTTTAGGAATAGCTAACAAATACACATTATTTCTATTAAAAAGTCAGCTGACTATTTCATCTTCCTTTAAATAATTTTAATTTAAATTTTTGTCTTATAAGATTTTTTTCAACTTTTGTATTTTTCTCATATTTTGTTTTGCACCTAATGGTATTATATTTATATTTATCCATACTGAGAGAGGGAAAATCCAGAGTTTGTTGGATCTGCAGATAGACAATTTTTACCTGTATTGAAATTTGCCTTTTGTATCTCCTTAGCTATGTGCTATTTACCTGTTCTTTGCTCTAAGAGCACTCATTATGTATATATTAAATATTCTGAGATAAACATCTTTAAATGTAATATATATCTAATTAATATATTTCACATTTTTATAACCTTTATTTATCCCCATTATAGTACAACTCTGCTTATATCTATTTTTTTCCCTTACTTGTATTCCAAATCACTAGTTCCCTTTAAATTATTTATTTACTTTCATTAATCCTTTTGATATAAAGCTAAACCCATTTTATATCATCATTCCAGATGTGGAATACCTATAAAAGTTAAATACAATATAGACTACATTAATGTATAATTGTAATATAATAGCATAATTAATATTAACATAATAATAAGCTCTTAATTATAATTTCCAATTGTTTTTTTAATTATAATTTAATATATGACACCAGAATGTATTACAATTCATATTACACATATAGAGCACAATTTTTCATATGTCTGTTTGTACAGAAAGTAGATCACACCATCTGTGTCTTCATACATGTACTTAAGGTAATGATATCCATCTCATTTGACCATTTTTCCTACTTCCATGTCCCCTCCTTCCACTCCTACCCTTTTGACCTATCTATATTTCATCTAATCCTCCCAAGTTCCCCCTGCCAACCCTCCTTATATCAGAGAAAACATTCGGCATTTGATTTTTGGGAATTGGCTAACTTCACTTAGCATGATGTTGTCCAACTCCATCTATTTACCTGAAAATGCCATGATTGAAAGAGGACATCCCTATTTTATTCCAGTTTTTAGAGGGAATTTACTTTTATATACTTTTAATGTACTTTTGTCAATTTCTTGAAAGATACAGAATTGAAAACTTTGGTCTCTTAGGTCAATTTATGTTTTAAAAGATTCGTTTTTTTAGCATTGAAAATTACATGTGTTTAAATAATAGAATAATCTCCAATTCTTGTCTAAGTTTTTTCTCTCACTTTTAAATATTTAATCACACTTTTTCCATATTCATGTCTGGTCACCTCTATTTGTGCCCCTTTCATACCTTTTAGCTTTATGCTTTCTTTTGTAAATCAATGTTGTTCTTTGGTAAATTCTTACTTTTTTTATGTTTGTCTATTTTTATTGGAGCACAAGACATTTGGTATAAAATCAGCAGAGGTAACTCAATGCGTTTTTAGTGGTATGTGGGTGTAGATGAGGCTGCTGCCTTTCCTTGTCCTTCTTTGTTTTCCTTAGGTCCTTGACATTTCCCTTTCCTTAGTCACCATCTTACTCTGCTTCTTTTTGTCTTCCATCTTATTTATATTGACTCAGAGGATTTTTCTTTAACAATCAATTCCACTTGTGCTTGAAGTGAAATTTTTCTCCAGTTCTAACACTTTTATTTTTTTTTCATTTAGTTTTATATTTTCATATGACTCAACATCTTTCCCTATTTGTAGTTTCCTTGCCCTTATGTTTTAAGAATTTTTCTTTTGTATTTCAACATATTTTAATCTCATTGTGTCTAATTATTTGTATCACGTTGTTTTTCATTTTGATCTCCCTTCACAGAGAATATTAAATCATTGGCTACTGATTAATAAATGGAAACCTATTTTTATGAAATTTAAATATTATATGTTAGTATTTTAACCTTTTTCCTGCTGTTTTCATCATGTTTTTATGTTTTTTGTTATATTTTCATTGTGATGTTACTGTATTTATGTGTGTTAATTTATTTTATTTTAGATTTTTCCTAGGCAATGGGTGAAACAAGTTTTTTAAGAAGTTATACGAAAGCTGTTCAGGATAATCCTGAAGAGGAAGAAAGAGAGTCACCTTTTTTTGTTTGTTTGTTAAAATCCAAAGACATACATTTTCCCCCCAATTTCAAAGTGACAGACACTGCTTTCTCCGAGGTGACTTGTGTAGGTCATTATTTGTATTTACCTGAACAACTTTTCTTAGACCAAGATAGTCCTAGAAAAATTCTGATGGAGTTCAAATTCATTTTACATCTGATTTCAAAGAAAAGGTCATGTGAGTGTGTGTGTGTGTGTGTGTGTGTGTGTGTGTGTGTGTGTGTGTGTGTGTTTTACTTTTGGAAAATATTTTACTGTATTTTTTCCTGAAATTCATTACCTTTGTACTATTCTAACACTTCATTACATTATTTACTTCTTCCTTCTGAGATTATATCTAAGCTTTTTAAAATAACCTTTATCAAAGTTTGGATCCTTTGATTTCTTCTGTATTCTAGTTTCACTGCATATGAAATTTGAAAGTTTTCTTATCTTCTTCCATCTCCTTCATTGCTTTTTTAATGGAAAGAAATTGAAGCTATAAAAGTGTATTAAAACAAGAAATCCTATTAATAAATCACTTTTTGGCTTTAAAGAATAAATATAAATGTTAAGCCAGCTAATTTATACTGTAAGCTAAAATGTATAGAAAAAAAATTGGAACACATTTTTGAAGTTTAATTTAAGGTAACATTAAACTGTTTGTAATTCATATAGCCTTACCCTAAAAATTACAAATTGTGTAATATGATTCTTTCAGGTGACAAGAAAAAGACAATTTTCAGTATCCTTACTTGTAGAAATTTTATTCTGAGGCTACTGAGGAGAACAACAAAGTGAAATAAACTGGCTTTCCAGTGCCAACTTCAGATACTTTAGATAACTAGACTTCTCTTTATAATGCCTCATAAATAATCTGCCATAATTTTGATTTTGTTCATCTATGGGTTACCTTGTGGTCTCTAATTCAACCACTGATGCCTTCTCTATGTTTTACCCAACAATGGTTGATTACTATGAACTATATCTACAGTCTTTCACTTGCTATCATTCCTCTTTGTGCCTTTAATTTTCTATTGTCTAAACTTCTTGCTATCTCCCATTAATGTGCTCCCAAAGATACTTTCATCAAATATCTTATGAGAATGCACTCCTAACACCTAAAATGATAATTTCGGGTTAATCTTAATAAATTCATCTTCTTTTAGAGTTTGGAGAGAATGACAAAGCATACTTGGAAAAAATTGTGTTTGCCTTAACTTTTTACAAAGTAGAAGACAACCATTCAAAAATATATGACAAAGATATATAAGCATCTGAAAAGATAAAGTGTGTGGTTTTCTTTTTGTTGGGTAATAGGAATTGGACTCAGGTGTACTCAACCACTGAGCCACGTCTCCAGCCCTATTTTTATTTAAAGACAGGGTCTCACTGAGTTGCTTAGAGCCTCCCTTTTGCTGAGGTTGGTTTTGAACTTGTGATCTTGTCTCAGTCTCCTGAGCCAGTGGGATTACAGGCATGTGCCACTACACTTGGCTAAGTATGTGGTTTTCTTCCTATTTTTTTTTTCCTATTTTGTTGAGTGGTGTCATTCACAGGAAGTAAGAAAACCCAAGGTGAGAAGGGCTGACACCAGAGGCTCACTTTGTTCCTGTCATTAATCTAAGTTGGGAGCACAAAGACCCTCATTGATCCCCTTATAGTTATATAATCCCAATCCTGTATCACACAATGATATTGTTGTAGATTTAATTTGTTATGTGTATCAAATGTACAAGAGATGTGGACAAGATTTATCCTAAGGCATCCTCATGTCTGACAAACTAGTAGAACCTCTTTAAAGGTAAGTTCAGTCTATTAGCAAAGTTAATGAAGAGATTCTTAGAGAACCTTGATATAGGCTACAAATGAATGATACCTATACAGTTCATAACAGTGCCTTTAAGTGGAAGGACTCTCCTGTTCACATCCTTTTCTCCAACATTTATGATATTGTGTTGTGCTGCCTTGTCATCATGGCTTGTTTGAGCTTTAGGCTATGCCCTAATTGAGTATTCTCATGGCAATTATAGGTATCATCCAGCTCCTTCATATGCACCTTTATCTCCTGCTCTTTCAGAATAGTTATATTTTCTGTGGTCTCCATTGTATGATCCAAATCTTATTTGTTCTCGTAGCTTCTCTGGGGGCATGTAGAAACATGCACATCTTTTGCAAAACAACACCACTTCCATGTTGTATAGAAATATTTCCATTAGTGCCCTGTTTTTGCTCTTATGAAGAATGTTAACACAAAGCCACAGGCAGCTAAACCCATCTGAATGTTGTAAAAAGTGCCTTTTGCCATTTGCTCTCCTGTGATTCTAATTCTGTGCTGTTCTTGCTCTAATCTTCTCACTAGAAGGAGTGGAACAATGCCTTCTATAAGGGGATGCATTATTTCAAACTGTGAATTTTACCTTCCTTCTTCATACTATGTAGCTATTTCCCAAATTGGCTTAGTGTGTCATGAATTATTAAAGGAATTTTTGGAACTTAGAAAATATATCACACTGGTTTCAGTTATCTGTTTCTGTACAACTGTCTAGCCTAAAATTTAGTAGGCTAAAACAAGATCAACTTACTATTTACAAATGACTATGTTAATTGGGCCTGGAAAGGAAAATCTTCTGTGTAAGGTGATATTTAATGAGTGCATAGTCATCTGGCAGATTGACTGTGCTGGAATTTTCAAGATGACTTTTGCACATGGCTGGCAGATGATGCTAGCCATTGGCTTGGAACTGAGTTTGGGCTATTGATCAGTACCCTTGTTCTTCCAGAATCCTTTCCATGCAGTTTAAGATATCTTTATCTTTAAATGTGGGTTCTAAGAATCCAAAAATGATTTAATAAATTTTTGTCACAGAAGTTAAGCAATATCTCTTTTGGTACATTCTGTTAGTCAAAGCATGTCACTGGGTCAGTGCATGTTAAAGAGAAGGAAAAATGTTCCACTTCTTGATAGGAAACATGTAAAATAATTTCTTTCCATCTTTAATTTCCAAGCACTATTAATGAAGCCCAACTCCAAAGACCACTGAATCACTCTGAACCATCTCCAAATTTAATCTGGCAAAGCAACATTCAGCAGTTAAATTTGATATTTTAATCTTCTTTTGAGAAGCTCTAACATTTTCATTCATTGTGCATTAAGATTTAGGAGTAAAAAAATATGTCTGTTTAATCTCCAAATATATTATCCATTCAGAAATAATTTAATTAAAATCAGAACTACCCTTTTGAGACAAGGAAGCTGACAACATTAAAATTAAATTAGCAGACCTATGGTTACTCTGGGAATCCCTAAAACTGGTAACTTCCCAGAATCCTGAAAGAATGCCTGTGATGAAGTTCCACTGAAAATCAGGCATAATAATTTGGGATGTTCCTATTAATTTCACACTCAATAGGAAACTGTGTAAGCAAAGAGATCCAACATGTTTCCCATCTGTCCTTCAGAAATGTTCAGGGAAGGTGTCTTTTATAAAGTCCAAATCATTGTAAAGACACAAGTGGAAAAACTATGATAATTTAATTTAAAAATAAAATTATGAACATTTATGATCCTAATCAATTAAAACAATAAACTTCTATATTTGTTTTATTAAATGAAAATTATTTTTAGGAAAGATAGATAATTATGAATAATACAGGTCATACTGGTATTCCGAATCAGAAGTATCTTGAAAATAGGTGTGATTATTAATATTGTTCAATTAATACTAAGACTTCCTTTGCTGCTGCTACTCTCAGAATTCTTTTCTATACCACTACTATATCCCTATTACCTTGAATTTACATAATCATGAACTGGTTTGGAAAATTCTTTTAAACTTGAAATAATACAATTAGCTATTCTATAATTTCACAAGTTTATGTAAATCAATTTAGTGTTTGACTTTCTGGGATTGCCTTTCTTCACTTGATGCCATTCTCAGGAGTCATCATTCGGTGTGTTAATCATTAGTCAAATTTCCCATTATTACTGAGTTATTTTATGTTGTAGATGTACCACAGTTTATTTAGTCATTCACCTGTTCAAAAATATTGGAGAATATTGCAGTTTTTGTTTTTCATGAATAAAGTGGATGTGGACATTCTTGTCTAACTCTTTTGTAAGTTTTGTTTTTTCTGTGTTAAACATTCAAGTATTCATTTGCTATCTTATTTGATGTTTACCCTATTTATCTCCTCAAGAAATTGCCAAATTTTTGTCTGCAATTGGTTTCTAGATTAAATTACTTTCAAAAAATCGGATGCAGCAACTGATTTTTTGGCATGAGTTTGCAGATAAAAATAGAATTCTTAAAGACATTTGAACTTATTCAATAGCTTTGTCATTGCATTAATTAATGGTATAAAATATTTTGCTAAAAACCTTTAAATAACTATGCCATGTAAAAAAGTTATTGTACACTAATAAAAATGTATTTTTTAAACCCAATAAGCTGTATCAATACTTTTCTTCTTTTTAATGGCTTAAAAAGAAACAAGAATTAAATAGTTCCTGTAATAATTATTCTGACCTTGAGTGGTGTGGAGAACAACGTAATTTAGAAAGGAACAAAAGGAAATTTTATATAAAATAATATATTAAAGCTATCATTATAATCAATTTAGAAAAAAATGGGAAAGCCCAACTTTTACAAAAAGTATAGTACTGCAATGGACACATTTAGAATAATCTAAAATATTAGAAGTTTAGGTTTGAAAGAAATTCAAATCAAGTAATCAGGCTGTAGATGAAATAAATATCAAGTTAATTTTCTTTAAAGATAATATTTTTTGCTAGATCTTACTATGTATTTCAGTATATGATAAATAATGAATGTAGTCAAATTCAAATATAGTTTAAATTTAAATGAATTTAAAATAGGGACCCATGGATAAATTTTAAAAATAGGCAAATGATATAGTTATATCATTCTTGTAATAAGTTTTAAAGTTATTTGTAAGGATATGACACAAAATATCTGAGAAAATAATGTTTTGTATAATGTTTAGTTTAGAAATAAAACTTCACAGAAACCAAAGACAATAGTACTCAATCAGATTGGATAGAATTTGATTAACTTTTATAAACTCAAACACACACACACACACTCATGTGTTTTTAAACTGTAGGTAGTTTGTTTTCTTAACTAAACTACACACACACACACACACACACACACACAGACACACACAAGCATATATATATATATACCCAGACATTTTGAAAGTGAGTAATGGTCTGTTCTTTCATACACAGGTCTGATGTTTCTGTGAAAGAACAGAATTTACTATACAGAACCACTACAGCAGACATGATATCATTTCACAGAAGTTCCCCTCACACCAGTTTTTGACAGAACAAATAGTAATGGACAGAGATGATTCTGTACATGTAATGCTTTCTCCATAGAAAAACAAGCACATAACCTGCTGGCATTTCTGTCATTCTCCCCTTGACAAGCACACATAAAATCTAACCTTTCTTTTAATAATGTAAACAAATTCTCTCTGTGTGGTATAGGGAAAGGTCCCATGTTTTTATAACCATGAAATGCAAGAAAATGCCTGCAAAGGAGGAGTGGGGAGATATTCTCTATCTTTGTTATAACTTGTAAATTTCCTTTGCAATGTTTTATCAGATATCTTGGAACATTAAGGAACTAAAGAAGAATTTTTCTCCAAGTATTTATTTCTTGATTTCACTTGGTTCTTGCCTCTGGCAAAATTTTCCAAGTATATGCTACTCCACTGTAATCCATACTGGCACCACCAAAACTTAGAGTGTTGACTTTAACTATGAGCAAGTCCCTAGATCCACCCAGTTTTAAAAATACCACATGCTGTCCTAGAAAGCATGGTAGCATTCTTCATAAATTTCTGTAATGACTCTTTCAACTTCTATAATTCATTAAGCAAGTTAAGAAAAGCAACTAGAAACTTCCTTTTGGCCCTCTTATAGGAAGTCTAGAATATTGTTATTATTAACGGTATGCTATACGATAACATGAAGAGGGCCTGAATGTTTTCCAGGGCCAATATGGTGCTATTGATTATTTCAAGTAAACATTTTACAATATTCTTTGTGATTAGAAGGCTCTCATTATAATTGAAACTGCTTAACAATGTAAATGAATGATCATTATGTTATTACCAAATTTCTCCAAATAACTAAAAAATAGTTTCATCTTTGTGATATCTTTGCAATTATCTGTGGGTTCCTTGATCTAATTGTGCTATTTTTAAAATCAATCATATTTCACTTAAAACCACCCTACCATGCAAGTTACAGAGTTTTAAGTGAGGGAAGCAAGACAGAATCTTGATCTCACACAAAGCATAATTTCATATACACATATAGTGATGTTAGAAATAATTTTTGTTTATAACTTTCTGCCTTCATTCCATTCAAATGAAATACCTACCAATCAGCATGCACATCTTGACAAGGTGTTCTATATAATTTCAGAGCATCTTCCAGACTGCAGATAAATTTGGGATTACAACGTATTTTTCACAATTCTCCCATCCTTGTTTTCAGGATCCCAAGAGAAGTAATTTCAAACTGTCTTAATTCTTCAGGACACCAATGCATTATTCTATCTCCACAAAGTAACCCAGAATAGAAGTAGGCACACATTACCCACAGGTTTGGGGTGTTGAGCAGTCCATTTAGTTGTCAGAGTCTTCTGCTGAGAAATGAGGCACCTCATGGAAAGTTAAATCCATAGATCCTCCTATCAGTTAAAGAAAGAAGCAATATGCTATTTTTTCCTTTAGAAGAAGCCTCCAGAGATAGTTGTAAACGACAAAGTTCATTAATTTACTCCCTTTCTAATTCTGCCATTATCTAAGATAGTCCTTGTCACGGTGTAGAGGATTTTTCAGTCCTTTCCTTTGCACAAATTCCATCACCAACAATTCAAAGATCCTCACTGCCTCTCTTTACCAGTCATCTCATACTCAGCCCTTTCAGCCAGCAATCTTGGGGACAAAAGAGACAGAATACATTTTATTGGATTTAGTGAGAGATAGGTTTGAATCCTCTAATCCCCTCTTCAATTAGAATACTAAATAGGTGGACCTGAAATTTTTGTTAATATACAGAATAGAAAATCTTGCTCAGAATAGGCCAAGAATGAATTTCAAATTTTCTCAAAAGCCAACATAAATTACATTTCTAGGAGCCTGATCAATTTACAATAAATAGCCTAGAGATGATACTGTCTTTCTGAGAGCACCTACATTTAATGACAAAGCTGTGCTATTTTAATATATTTGCATATATAAGGAAAAAGTAAATATTTACAGAAATAATTTTGCACCAAATTTTGAGGATGAACCTCAATGTTGAATAATATAGATCAATGGAACAAAGTATAGAGTTTAGAAATAATTCCACATATTTATAGCCAACTGATTTTTAACAATGTGTCTAAGAACATGACATGAGAAAAGAACAATCTCTTCAATAACTTGTGCTGAGAAAACTATATCCACGAACAGCATTATAAATCTAGACCACTATCTCTCAATATTTACCACTATTAAATAAAAAAGGACTGAATAATTAAAGGCATGAGTCAAAACTATTACTAGAAGAAAATAAGAAAAAGTACTTTAGGATATTGACCTGTGCAAATATTTTTGGATACAACTCCAAATGCACAAAAAAACAAAGACAAAAGAATGAGAAATGTGATTTCATGGAACCAGAAATCTTTACACTTTTAAAGATTTAAATCTTTTCTTTACATCAAAGGAAACAATCATTAGAACAACCTGTACAATGAAAAAAAAGTATATTTGCAAATTATACATCTGACAAAGGCTTGCTAAACACATAAGAGACTGAAATTAATCAGTAGCAAACAAAAAATAAAAATAATTTGATTAATAATGAGTTAAAAATTCTGAATAGATATTTCACAAAAGTACTATATACAAATGGTCAACAGAAATGTAAAAGAATGCTAAATATCACTAACAACAAAAGAAATGCAAATCAAACCACAATGAACCATCACTCCATCTCAGTTACAATGGTTATTATCAAAAAGAAAAAATTATGAAGTTAGTGTAATTAACATAAATTAGTATAGCTATTATGAAAAAACAGTATTAAATTTCTTCAAATAACTGAAAACACATTACCATGTGATGCGGCCATCCCACTATGGAGTATATACCCAAAGGAAATTAATCAGCATGTGAAAGAGAGAACAATTATTCATGTCTATTGCAACATTATTCACAATAGCCAGAATATAGTATCAACCTAATGTACAAGTAGATAAGAAAAGTGATTATTCACAAAACAGAGTATTACTCATCATTTTAAAAATTATGAAATTCTATTATTTGCAACAAATGAATGGACCTTCATGATATTGTGTTACATGAGATAGGTCAGGCACAGAAAGACAAACACTACATAATAATACTCACGTGATCTCTAGAAATGTTGATTTTGTAGAATGTTGGTTACACAGACTGGAGAGAGTAGTAGAGAAGGAGAATTTGGAATGAGATTGGTCAACTGGTAAAATGTCACATTACTTTGGAGGAATCAATTCTAGTATTCTAAGGCACAGCAGTGTGAAAATAATGAATAATAGTTCATTATATATCTGAAAATAGAAGAGAAGATCTTGAATGTACTCACTATAAAGAAATTCAATAAGCTAAAAATGATGCATATTCTAATTACCTTGAGCAGGTTATTACTTAATATATACATACAAATATTATGTGTTAATCAGAAAATAATAAAAACAAAAAATAGCAATAACAAATGCCTGAGCATGATAAATACATGGGCTATACCTTACTTTAGGTCCAAGATATTGAGTGTCAGTTGCAATAAAATTATCATCATGTAAAACTTTGAAAAATCTGGAAAGCCAAACTCGTCACACAGATTAGTTTTAAGGATGGCAATAGTGTGTCTAGAGTAATCTATCTGGAGCAGAAGACCAATCCCATGACATGAAAATGTGTTGGTAACATTAGTATTACACTGACAGGTCTGGGAAGGGAAATATCCAATGTAATAGACTGCTTAACAGGGGTACGGAGTCATGCCAACTGGAATATATAATTCTTCACCTTGAGAAAACCAGGTCTACTGTTGGCAGGGTCAGAAATCTGTAATGAAGTGGTAGAATCTTGCAGCAGAAAGAGAGTCTATACTTATGGGTTCAATCTATGATGTTGGAGAGGTACCTATAATTAATATAATGACTAATTCATACAATGATCAAGGCAATCTGGAGAGCAGAATCTAGATTACCATTTTGAATCCAGTTGGCCTCATCAGAAACTGGGCCACCCATGGGTGAGCAATCAGTATCCATGATGTTCCATGGTTCATGGTCCATGGTGAAGGTGTTGCTAATTTGCAATAGACCTTTCTCATGATTTTTCTCATTGATAACAGCCATTAGCCACTTATACCCCCAGAGAAGGTTGTGATGTCTGAACATTTACAGTAGACACCATGGATTTTAGTTTAGTTTTACATCCTTAATTGGTAATCAAAGGAATTCTCTCTAAATTGGGAATTTTATATCCTAGTGATTTTGCTTCAGATAGTGAAGTTTGGGGTGGAATTTTTTTTTTTTTCAACTGGAAAAGCTGCTATTCTCTGTGGCAAAGCTACAGTGTCCAAGGGGGCTGAACTACCTTAATAATCTATGTTCATTTGATAAATGAGGCTTTGTGGATCCTGAGAACCATAGCCATAGAGTCAAATCTATGATTTCAATAAGTAACAGCCAAATAAATTGGGCCTTGGCCTTCTATATTTTAAAGATTGATTTTAATAACATCTCAATAGCCAGCAAATTCAGATGTGATCTCCTGTTTTAATCGAAAGAAATGTTCATACTTCTTGTATAAAATGCCACAACAGGCACAGGGTGAACGTTTCTTTTCCAAAAGGCACAGAAAGGAAGGTGTCTCTATTTTTAGCTTTACAGAGCAGTTTTCTCTTCACTCTCCCTGATTCATACCACACACTGCCTGGCCTCCTGGGCTTCCCTTTGGAATCTCAGTGAAAACCTCTAGGGCCACATAACTGTAATCAACATAATTTAATTACTAATAAACTGTAAGGCTTGATTTTTTTTTTTAACCATAATGACCAGTGTGGACTAACTAAATAAGGTGACATAAAGAATATACAGGTGGTACATGACATATAGGTCATATGAGTAAAACTTGTGTTGATCATTTTAATATTTATCATACTTTTTCTTTTCTAATTAAAGCTTTTAAAACTCATGACTCAGTAGATATCTTTTATTAGACATATTCACTTAAATATTAATGAAATCATTTTTAAATCGCTTTTCAAGACTTTATTTTCTCATAAAAAGTAACATGACACTCAAAGAGAATGAAAATAAAATTTAAAAAAATAATAAAGTAGAGGATTTCATGCAGAAATTATGAGATTGCTTGTTAAAATTATTCAATAAATGCTAAGATAATGTTTATTGTTGCAAAAAGTACAAACTGCAACATATTTTAAGACTTGGTTTAAAAACTAAGAATGATGAATATTAAATTCGGGATTTTCAAGACTATATATTACAAATATCCCCACACAAGGATCTTAACATCTCTTAGTTCACTTAACCAGTAATTATTGCTCATTTCTATGCTGTGTCTGTCTTTGAGAGTAACACAGGTATTTTCCCTATCCTGATGACTTACTTAATTACCAAAAAACAAAATTATCTGGAGTTAGTTATTGAAGCTTTCAGATGAAATACAGAAAAAATTACATACAATAAGGTAAAAGGAATAGAAATTTTTAAGTGAATAGACAATAATATATAAACAGTTACTATTTTATTACAAAGTAGAAATTATTTGCATAGCAAAATTCAAGACAATTAGATACAAGACAGTGGGATTTTACAATATGGAGCTAAACATGAAAATGTTTAGAAAAAAAATTCTAGCTCAAGAAGGACAAATTCTGTAGATTGTATGCTGAGTGCAGCACAAAGGACTTAATTGCATGGGTACCAGAAAGTGAACCAAGGAAACACAGGAGAGAAGCCTGTCATCATCAGTCTCAATGGCTGAACAATTTATGTGGCCTGAAAGTTCCTGTCTTCCAAATTATAAACCAAACAAAAAAGGATGTCCCTTCAGATTATTTTTTTGTACAATTAAGTTAATCTATTCTCAGAAAAGATGTGAATATAGTCTGTGTTGCTTTAGTACAGTAGACTATTTTCCTCACTGTTCTAGGAAATCAATTCATTGCGACATAAAATAGTGGATGACTTAAAAGCAGAATAAAAATGTGAGAGAGTTGTAGTATGATAGAAAATACTAGGACCAATACTTCAGAATTGAACTATTGAATTAGTTGGCCCAATTAACAAGTGATATAGACAAACAAGTATCTAAGCTTTAATTATAAATATAAGTTTATTATGGCTCTTTGGAATTTTTTCAAGGAGTTGCTGAATATGCAGATTGGTAGGTTAAGGAAGACAAGGAGTAATTTATAGGCATTTAACTCAGGATGTAATGAATCTCTAAACATGAGCAGGAAACCTTTTTCTTCTTATGCAAAATTATAAAGAGTTTTTAGCCAATATGCAATTTGTTTGGAGGAATAATGGGTTAGTGAATGATAAAGCATTTATTTTGGATAAGATAATTTTCAGATGAAAATTACTTTTCATAATAGGAATTATTAGAAGATACACTTATAATACTGATGAGCAACATTTTCTTCTAAGTTTGAAAACATGTCACACAATTTCTGATAATACTTAATTGATGCTGAGAGCACTGAACTTACATAGAAAATATTCTGCATTATTTCTAACAATTGGTAATGAAATAGTCTCTCCTAAGTGGAACAATAAGAAAGCTATTCAGCAATTTTGTACTTTGTCTTTTTTTTTCCCTTTTCTAATAACTATGTACTTTAGTGCCTCCCATATCTTTACCTTTGTATTTCATGTTATTATGTTTGGAGGTTTTTTTTTAAAAAAAAAACATTATTCTACTAGTTTTCATTATGTGTGATTTTCTATTATGTGATTTATTTAAAATAATGGAATCCAGCAGTGCGATTTTTCTGACATCTAGAATACTCCTACAAATAATGCCAACTCATGGGTCTTTAAATAGAAGCTTTTAATGGCATGCATTCAATAGTGTAGATTTCCTTTACTTTGTCATCATCACAGGAGGCCACCAATCCACCTTGGATCAATAATTTGGGCATATTACTTTAAAATATTTTACTTTAAACATTTTTTGAGATTGATTAAAATGAATTAAATCTTTTTATAAAAGAGAACAATGTAGACACATGAGAATGATATCTTTGCTTGTAGAATATTTCTGTGCTCTATGATAACACAGGTGTTAAGTTAAAATAGTTCATCAAAACATTGCCAGAAAGAAGAAAAATGGGATTATGATGAAGACTTAATTGTTCATGTTATTATACATCTTTGCTTTCCTGGAACACCCACTTCACAAATTTATACAGATTTTTAAGATTAATTTTATACATTATTAACACTAAGATTTTTCTGATTAAATTAAGTGAATTGTTCTAGTACCCTTCTATCTCCAAGTCAAGTCACCTTTGATTTGCTAGATAACTGATGAATGAAAGCAAACATGAGTTAATAAGAGAGATAAACAGAATGACATTTATGTTATCTACAAGTGCCTTGTTATTGTATGTGAAATCTCCATTAATCCATTAAAAAATGGATTTTTAAAAGCTGACATTTTTTTGTTAATGTACTAATAGGCAACAGTCATTGAAAAACACAAACAACTGATAGAAATATCACAAATGACAGCTATAATAAGGTGACTGAATGATCTAACTGCAAATATCCTATATATACACTGAGACAGCAAATTAATGTAAGTGATCTCTCTCTGAAATACCTTCTCAGACTAAGCATCTAGTCTCAGACCCTTTACATTTTTTATCTTTTTATCTTCACATATATGATAATGTATTATCATTCTTTTCTAATTTTCTCCTGTATTTGAATAAAAAACATTAAATAATTAAATGCTTCAAATTTATGATTTTATGTTTTAGCTTCAACATATCTCTTAATATTTGACATCCACAATAAATGAAATAAATGAAAGAATAAATTAACCTATTTTCACCAATTAATAATCTCTTTGGAGAGCTACTAGATTCTAGGGGTTTCTTATGAGACTTCCCACTTGAAAAGATGAGAAATCCAAATTCAGAGTAATTTTGTGAAAACACTAAATATTGGTGAATATGGGAAACAATAAGAATTCTCATTGTATTCTTGTGGGAATGCAAAATGGGCAGCCATTGCAGGACAATCCAAAGTGTCTTTTTAAAAAATGAAACATTCTCATACTATATGATTGTTGTATCAATCAGTGTCATTGGTATTTAACAAAAGGAATTTAAAACTTACATCAACACAAAAACACACTTGGATGTCGAAAGCAGTTTTATTTGCCAAAACATGAAAGTATTCAAGGTGTTCTTCAGTTGGGTGAGTGGTTAAATAAACAATGGTACATCCAAACAATGGAATATCATTTAGCACTAAAAAGAAACAAGATAGAAATTCATTAAATATGGAAAACAAGTTTAAGTGCATATTGCTAAGTGAAAGAAGACAATGTGATGACTATGTATTCTATGGTTCTAAATATACACTATTCTGGAAAATGCAAATCTATAAGGAAAGCAGAAATATCATTGGTTGCCATAATATAGGGGTTAGGGTAGAATGAATAGTAATAGCACAGAGGATTTTAGGACAGTGAAAATATATACATGCCATTGTAAATTTGTTCACACACACAAACTGTACAATGGCAAGAGTGAATCATATGAATAGTGTACTTTTGGTGATGATGGGTCAATAGAGTTTCATCACTTGTAACAAATATGTCACTCTGGTGGGATGTTGATAATGAGGGCAGTTAAGTGTATACGGGACTTAGAGGAATCTCTGTATAGATTTCTAAATTTATGTACCTATAAAGGCTCTGAAATGTATTTAAAGAAAATAATCAATTGATATTTTTCAGTCCAATTAAAAAATGTTTGTAATTTTTAAGTAATATTTAAATACTGTGATTGTATCATTTTCCTTGTGCCTAATGTTACATGAATTTTGAATATGCCATAAAATTATATTTATTTAAATATTTTTATGTATGTGTATACATATGTGAAGAGCTTAAGAATAGCATTTTTTTTTGTCAACTGAGTAGTTATGATTCTCCATAAAATGATTAGAGGATTTTTAACCTTTGATATGACTATTATGTTTTATCACTGATTATCTTACATTTTTGTTATAGTAACCATATAAGTTGATATAAAAGCATTACCTCCACTATAAAAATGATAAATCAAAAATTGGAGCTTTCAGAATTTTTATCAATCTGTCTTATTTCCTAACCTCCTTTCTCTCACTTCTTTCACTTTGCGAAGTTGTTTCTCATTATAATTATTATATTTTTCTATTCTAGTATAAATCATTTTTGAGATTTGTAAAGATGGAAGTGGTGGTGGTCTTGTTCCATAGGGTGTTCTGTCTAACTAACATCTGCCAAGGTGTACAGTCCAAC
This sequence comes from Ictidomys tridecemlineatus, assembly GCF_052094955.1. Lineage (NCBI taxonomy): Eukaryota > Metazoa > Chordata > Mammalia > Rodentia > Sciuridae > Ictidomys > Ictidomys tridecemlineatus. The sequence continues at coordinate 128,530,186 of NC_135482.1, forward strand.
ATTCTATTAATGCGGCTATCTTTTGATTTGGCATGTACAGGACCACTTCATGTTTAAAACTTCTATGTTATGATCCCAGATGCTTCTTTTATGGTAAATTTGAGATGCCCAAGGTTACTGCTTAGTGTTTAATAGAGTGGGCACGCATTTACCTTTCCAATTCTTCACTTGTTATGAGAACTCTCCAGGAGCTTGCCAGGGATGAGTCTTCTTTAGTCATCCAAAGCAGACATCTGGATTCTTGGACCTGATCTGAGATTTATTTTTGGGTGTTCTAAAATTTCGCTAAAAATTATGAATAATTTCTGCCTCAGCCTTCTGTGATTATTTTCCTTTGTCAAAGACAAGTTTCTGTCTCCCAAACATTGGACAAATGACCAGAAAAGGGTCTTAAAGTACAAGTGAAAAGTTTAAATGAATGATGGATTGTATGGGGCTTATTTGTTGAGGTTTCCCTTATCATGTCAAAAGTATATTTTATTTCCTTACATAAAAGACAACTTATAATTTTAGCCACTGGATGACCACAAGAGCATAAATTTCTCCCTTTTTCCTTTCAGGAAAGCACATTAGCAAGGCAAAGTAGCCTTGGAGCATAAGCATCAGACATAGTTGAATAATTTTCTAAAGCAAATTGCATAGAAAATGAAATCAATAGTTTTCCCTGAACCTTTCTGTGACTTGTGTAATGAGCTGTGGTCCATTGATTGTTTTTGCATTTTGGATGAATTCTAACCCAGGCACCTGAAAGTGTCCATTAGGTTCAGCTTCTGTACTATGTGTGTTCCTGTCCTTAAATTTGATGCTTCCAAGACCTCAGCAGCATAAACTCCAGAATCTAAGAAGTTGTTAAGGCTATTCATTGAGACATCTGTGAAATGCCATCCATTTAGTAGTTGGCCTCTCTGACTCCCCCAACTTATTAACAACTGAGGAGAAGCCACAACGTCTGATCTTCAGCTGAAGAAGGAATGTGAGAAGCAGTGGCAAATTCCATGGGAGTGACAAGTGAAGATTCAAAAAATTTTATAGGAATCACCCAATTAGGATACTGAGTAGAAATTGGCCTTTGTTTAAATATATTATTCCATTTAGGAGACGTACCACATTTTCTTATTTTCTTTGTAGTTATACATGACAGTTGAGTCTATTGTGACATATTTATAAAAAATCAGTTTCTTAATAAAAGAGATCCAACTTTTGAAATTTCATTTATGTTGTCAGGAAGAAAGAAATATTCAAACTCTGGACAGTGACATAGATCTGAAGGAAAAAATGAATATTAAAAATAAGGTAACATTATTAAAGACAATATAAACGTTGCTGGAATGCTTCTTGAAAATTAAGATAAAGTGGCTGAGCATGGTGGTGCATGGCTATAATCCCAGTGGCTTGGGAGGCTGAGGCAGGAGGATTGCGAGTTCAAGCCAACCTTAGCAATGGCGGCTAGGTGCTAAGCAATTCAGTGAGGCCTGTCTCTAAATAAAATACAAAATAGAGCTGGGGATGTGGCTCAGTGATCGAGCACCCCTGAATTCAATCCCAGATACCAAAAAAAAAGTGTTTCTTGTTTAATTTTATCTATTTCTACAAATTTACTTTAACATACATAGTCTAATATATGATAATAACTATTCTTGAAATGAGAGAAGGACCACAGTGGAGATTTTGGAAACATTCTTACAGTTAAGAAATACTAGAGTGATGACATAACTTAGACTGGCTCTTATTCTCATGCACATCCTCAGAAACTATATTGCCTCATATTCTTGAAATGTTATTCTAATATATCACCATCCCCGAAATGAATAATTTTTACACCTTGAGACTCTAAGACTCTAAGGACAATTGACAAGAAGTGGCTTCTGAAATGGTTATTCTTTAGTCAGGTATTGTTGTCTACTTTGTGGAAAGCAAAAGTAGAAGGGTGTATTGTAGTATGCTTTTTGTAGTGTGAAAGTAAATATAAACTACTTATAGAATAAAATGTAAATTATATTTATTCCTCTTTGTTATGTAAAAAGGTCTTCTAATATTAAAGAATTTGTCTCTGACCCCATCTTTGACATTCAAAGCAGCAAAGTGACAAGTCACAGATGATGAGATAGAAACAGTGAGGGTAGAGGAAGACAGTAGTTCTCCATATAAAATTTTATTTAGAAATATTTCTTCAACTAACCCACTGTCTATGACTCACGTGGTTTGATCATGGAGTTGTGCAACTATAGGTTCATCCACAAATACAGAAGAAAATGTTATAATAAGCATTTGAAACTGAGGCATGAGGAGAAGGCAGCAGCGGTGATCATTTTCTGATTGTTGCTTTATTTATTCTGTCTGTGAATATAGAGATAATTTTTAATTTGATAAGCAATAGATTAGAGGAGACACATCTATAGGTAAAAACAAAATCCTGGAATTTGAGGCTATGCTGAATTTTAATTTCCTTGGGTTGTATGCCTTGAGAAAGTGTTGCAAGTATTTTGTGTGCAGAAGGGAGAGGAGTGATAAATTATTTAAATGTGAAAAATTCATTGTTCTACCCTGTATCCAAACTTCTTTGAAATTAGATATGGCCACATGAATTAAGATTAACACTTGAGAATTGTACATTATTTTCCTCTTCAAATCATAAATGGTCACATGAATTGCTTTAGTCAATTCAATATGAGTAGACATGATGTGTGCTTCTTTTGAGCTAATGGTGATTTTCTGAGGGCTTTTTCTCTTTGCCACAAGATCAACCTAGGTCTAATGGGAACTTCTCAATTAAACCTATTTTCTAAATGAACAAACATAGAAGAAAGACACTTTTGCCCCCATTGGTCATGTAAATTGAATGAATAATACAACTTTCTTACATTAAACACTAATTCTTTAGAATTACTATTCCATCATAACTTACACTGAATGAAAGAGTAATAAAAGATGGGGAATGAGATGTACCAAACATATGTAAACAGTAGAAAATCTGGTGATGATATTTAATATAATGTTATAAACTAGAAGCACTTGAATTAATAATCTAATTTATAATTTTGAATAATATTGTTTTGCACATTGTGTTTAAGAAAAGTTAGGTGAAGATAATTTATTAGGAAATCCAAGTTTGCAGCTAAAATTATAGCATTGAGTAATCTGTAATATATATGTATACCTATATTTACTTCTGATACTTATAGTTCAAAAATCCCTGGAAGACAACAATACAAAGAGACGCTTTATTAAGAAGTATATTACTTAAGTAAACATGTATATTATATTTTAAAGTAAGTTTAGTTAATGTATATATAAATAAAGTTAGCTCTTGGTTAATTTAAGATGCCGTATTCTATAGTAACAAGATAATGCTATTGTTTTCAAAATGTTTTATACTAAAGATATCCTTATCAATTTTATTATTGCATGTAGAACATCATTTTTTTCAATAAAATAAGAGTAACAATAAAGAAGTCTACAAAAAAGTGTTAGAAGTTTTCTAGGGGCTGGGGATGTGGTATAGTGCTCGGCTAGGATGCATGAGGCACTTGGTTCGATCCTCAGCACCATATAAAAATTAAAAAAAATTAAGATATGTGTCCACCTAAAACTAAAAAAATAAATATTTTTTAAAAAGCTTTCTACATTACAGCTAATGTTTTATGAGTCTCAACTGAAAATAATGATTATCATCACTTAACAAAACAGAAATTGTGTCAAGAGTTCACATAGACTCTAAGAGGTTTATTTTGGTTCCTGGTTCTGGAAGTTCCAGTCTTAAGATTAGGTGGCCCTGTGCTTTGTGCCACTAGAGAAGGAAGCACAGGCCTATCTGGGAAAGCAGAAGTGGCTAAGAGAAGAAAAGGAAGTGGAGCAAACCAGAGTTCTACAGTTCTCTACAAGGTCATATTCCAAATGACCTAGGAAACTCAGCAGGCCTCACCTCCTAAAGTTTCCACTATTTCCTCATAGCAGCACCTGAGGGCCTTGCTTTTAACACATGGATCTTTCAGGGACATGGAACATCCAAACAGTAGCAATCTCCTTCCAGAAATATAACAAGGCCTGGAATATCATGTGCAATTGGAAAGGTTCTGGCAGCTATTTTTGAAAATTAAATTTGCCTGATTATCCTCTGGTCATAAAAATTCACAATTCTTCTCAAGTCACCATTTTTTCCAAACCCATGTAAACTTTATCCTTTGACTTCAAAAGTCTTAGCTTGCATGTTTGAGGACCCTGTTATCTCACTTAAGTCCATGTAAAGGAGGGGAGAGTCTTTTTAGTGCAGTATTGTAATTTCTTAGTATAGTTCCGTAAATATGACCCTTCTCATGCATTTGAGAAGGATAATACTTTATGTAATATTCATGATCTATGGATACATACACGTACACCAACACACACTAGTAGAATTGATTTTAGGATTTCTGCTATAGATACTCCCCAATATAAAGGAAAAATAGTGGATGAACATTAAATTCACTGACCATAGCTGTTCTGAAAAAGAGTCAAATGCATGCTGACCATTAACTGATTAGAGTACAGTGCTATTGAAATTGTTCTTAACCATCTGCAGTTTTCTTTATCATCTGAATTGCCCTTTGTTTTGCTTTGAATGTGTTCCTTGTATGTAGTTCAGTAGAAACAAGAAACCCTCTATTTTGCCTTGTCCTTACTCCTTTAACAGATACATTTTCTTTGAAAGCTACTGGGTTCTTTATGCATCGATGAATATTCTATACTGAAAATTAGCAAACTTGTTTTCTACTGAATGGCCAGAAAATACTATATTTGTTTGTCCAACCATATGGTCTCTCTCACAGCTATTCAACTCTGTTTGCATGCAAAAGACCCATAAATGGTATGAAAATGATCATGTAGCAGTGTGTCTATGAATCTTTATTTACAAAGATATTCAATGGATTTGGTTTGGTCTTCAGTTCTTAATTTACTCATGTCCTTCCCTACCACTAATCAAAAAAAATAGACAAAAGTCACTTCCAGGACTCTCTTTGAAATGAGAATCCGGTCAAGCTACATTGAAATGTACTCAAATCCAAAGAAGCTGTATTATTTAAAACAGAGGATTTGCAAAGCATGGCTTTAAGATTCTTAGAGGGTCTTTTGTCTATTTGAAAGAGTCTTTTATCTATAAGAAATGTTCTCTGAAGCATTGTATTAAAATTTCTGGATTTGTAGCTAAAAGTTTTAAAGTAATAACCTTGGCTTCACATTTATACCACACAATCAAGGGGAGAGGAAAATGCTTTGTGTTTTTTTACTTTGCCTAAAGAAAATTTCTTTATTTTAGCATTGTTTAGTGATGGGGAAAGCCTGCTGAGTTCTTGTAAATTTGCATATTCATGAATACAACATGGAATTTTTCTTTCATTCATTAAGTTTGGGGGTGACTTTATGCTGCAATGGATATGTGGAACAAAAACCAACCTAAGATGCTGATGAAGATCTCTTCAAAAGTACAAATAAAATTTGAAGTTTTATTAAATATAAAATTTTCAAATAATTAACCATTGCAGCGTAAAAAGCTACATGTTTTAAGGAAACTTTTCAGGTGAGAAAATTTGAAGATTATTTTATTAGTTTGAAGTAAATTAACCATGATTCACTCACTCAGCAAGATGTTATCAACTGAGTGGGAGATTTTAATTGTTTCTTTATTCTATCACATTGAGCACAATCCTGGGGCTTAAACATTTTAAAGATGACTATGCTTTATAGATGGTATTTTCTCAAATTTTGAAAGTTTTCTCCAATGTGTAATTTTGCTACCTTATTATTTTTTATTGTTTAAACTTGTAAATCTGTACATTGTTTCTCTGTAGAGCAGTTATTTCTGAAACTGAAATAGCCCTATGTCCTCTCCGAGGAGATTTTGTTCCTCACATAAAGAATATATCAGAGTAAAATAACACTCTAACCTTTACTAAATTATATCAAGAAGACCATCTCCACAGAGTTTTTAACACACTGTTTAGGTGGCGATTCAGAGTTAGATAATATTCCATTTCACTTGTAAGATGTTATACAAAGAAAAATTTGTTTCCTTTTTTCAATTTAATGCAGAAGCAAAAAAAATGGTGCTGGGCATAGATCACAAATAATGGTTATTGAAGATGCTTATAGAGCTCTTGGTGTTTTCCAGGTTTCTGCTCCACGTGCTTTAACACCTGCCTAGAACATTTTTCATCCTTACCCATCACTTATGAGATAGGAGTGCTTATAACTCCATTTAACAGATAAGGAGACAGAGTCATGGACGTTTTATGAAACACATGCAAGATTAGTTGTCTATGAAGGGCAGATTCAACTATTAAAACATTTCCCTAATTTGGGTTCTATGATTTCAATCACACTATTTTGTTTTAGTCATAATTATTTTACCTACATCTATATATTTCTAAATATTTCTCATTACTTAATAACAATTTGAGTATAATAATTTGAGACATTTTTGACTAGAATGAAATCCTTATATCTTACCAGAAAGGAAGTTGAAGGTCACAGTGAAGTTTTCACAGTTTTAAATGGTTATCTTTTCAGCTCCTTAATAGACATCGCCTTTCTTTTAACAGATCCTCAACTCTTAGATTACTCTTGTTCTTTCCCTATCGAAATTGTTGTTGAATGTTACTTTCAATCATTTTACAAGCTAAACTTAAGCAAACACCATTCACTTGCCTGTGCATGTGCACTTTGAAGTACATTTTAAAAAAGAGAAGTCAGAAGACAATCATTATTTTTAACAAACCTGTCCCCAAGTGATTCTGATATATATGGTCTGCAGGCCATTATGAGAATCAATAGAAAAATATTCTAATAGGAAAGAAAATCAATTCTTTCTTATTAGAAAGAACAAGATAGAGGTTAGTCTTATTAGAAACACAAGTAAGCATGCAAAACATTGAGCTTCCAAACAATTAGTTCTTGTTTGAATAAAATCAAATTGGCAATCAAAGCTATATGTAGATTAATCTGAAAGAAATCATAGCATAGGACATTGTCACCAAGGTCCATGGCAGCCTGAGGCTTGCATTAGTGACATGTGTAACCAGGAAAGAAGGCATTTGAGTAAATATTTTGAAATTTTATTCAACAAACTTTGCAAATAAGTGAGTAAGATATGATAAAGGAGAACATGGAAATGAAGTTTAGATTTATTATTACAATTGTACAACAAGTGAGGATTCTCACAGATAAAGGATATGTGGAAGTAAATTAAACTATTATTTATGCATCACATTGAGCAAAGGCATAGTTTGATTAAAAATATATGACAGATTTTAAGTGTCTGTATATATAAATATCTTGGCATTCATTTGAAAATTGGAACTACAGAAACATGGAAGAAAGTTCTGGAATTATAGATTTGGACCATTGCTTGGAAAAACATTGATTGCCTTTGAGAGTGTGAAATATTATTGTGTTTCTTGCATCTTTGCACTTTTGGATAAACAAATGGTGAGGAGGGATCTGGAAAAAGAAAAAAAAAAGGTGTTTGGAAAGATTGGGAATATTTAGTTAGAAATAGATATACAATGTAGGCCCATTTTCAAGATTCAGAAATGTTTTAAAAACATAAAAATTCACAATTTAAGTTAAAATATACTAGTAGATTGATATAAAAATAAAATCTTTACCTCATACTACTTCAAAAGTTTAGAAAATATTAGCCAAGGGTAAAGAGTAATATATATTCACACAAAGCACTTGGCATTTATTATCACTTTATCTGATAAAGAATGTGCTTACTTTTGTAAAACATCAGGATTCAGAAATCAGTCATATATATCTGTACATATCTTACTGTTTATTGGTTTTGCACATATAGACCTAGAAAATCAAAGACAGCTTTATATTTCTATGTATTTTAATAAGTCTAAGTGAGGGAACCGAACACATATAATTGCATGTAACAGCAAGCAGCTGCCTCATTCAATATAATGTCTATGATTCACTCTGTGTTACCAGTTTTTATGCTTGTCAACAGAGTAAATTATAGGTCTGAGGCCACTTCATGGATATGCATTACTTTCCACACTATTATTAATGTGAAATTCCAGAGTGCAGAGACTACAGATTTTGTTATTAATGGAAAAGAATAAGATAAAAGTATTTATTGTTATTTATGTGATTTAAATTTATTGAATAGATTTATAAATTTAAGTTGATGGCAACTACTAAACACTCATTTGACTTTTTGCTATACTATCTCTTATATAAGTAGAAATATTGAAGAGATAGCAATGTTTTATTCTTTCTATTCCCAGTACCCAGCCCTGGATCTCAGAGATTGTGCTATGGTATACTGTGTTCACTGTAATTCATGTGTTGAAAACTCATCCCTAATGCAATAGTACTGAGAATCTGGAAACTTAAAGAGTAGAGAAGATCATCATGGGAGACATAAAAATATCCATACTGGTAGAATACTGAAAAATTATTCACTGAAGTAGGATAATATAATAAAATTAGCCTTTCAACATTTGATAAACTATATTTATGAAAATTGCTGTATTCAGAATATTTGAGTTATTTCTTCATTCAGGACTTAGATAATTCTCATTTGTAAATTTTATTCATAGTGTTTCAGGAAAAAACTGTCAAATTATCATATAGGATTTAGGTAAATATATAAAGTTTATTGAAATGGATGATGCCTAGATTTACCTAGATAGAAAAAAACCTCCTCTAAAATGGTGGTTTAATGAGTTTTGTGCTATCCTTATATTTTCAGTTGGTCAATTACTCTGTTGGCAAGTCATCTGCAATATAACATCATAGAGAATTAAAAGGTAGGAGAAATGGCACTAAGGTATGTACTAAAAGAAGCTGTTTCTTCATTGGCAGCCACTCTACAGAATCAATGCCAAGGACAGATGGTAACGATGTTCCTGGCTTCTTGACAGTCCAAATACAGTCAGGGATCACAGGAAAAGGTTAAAGGCCATGTTTCTCAGTTGAAGCAGCAAAACATCTAGTCTCCTAAATGCTCTCTTCACAATATCATTTTCTTGTACATTTGATTCCTGTCAACTTGTTGACAGAATATGTTGAACAGAATTATCTGAGTAGGATGAAAGAGGGTAGAAGAATCATCTCCAAACCCAAAGCTGCATTGGTAGTGTAAAGATTGCCATAGAGGCTTGGCACATTCACAGAGCTGAGTGAATTATTTACCTTAAACGTATGTTTTATTCATTTCTCTGTTCATTCGTCAGATAAGACTGAAGAATGAGCTTGATAAATAAGAAAATACTTTCATTACAGAAAAAAAGTTTAAGTCCTTAAACGGATGAATTTTGTTTTAGTTCATGAACTAAATCTCATTAAATAGCTTTTTTTTTTTCCAAAGAGAGAGTGAAAGAGGAGAGAGAGAGAGAGAATTTTTAATATTTATTATTTTTTAGTTCTCGGCGGACACAACATCTTTGTTGGTATGTGGTGCTGAGGATCGAACCCGGGCTGCACGCATGCCAGGCGAGCGCGCTACCGCCTGAGCCACATTCCCAGCCCATTAAATAGCTTTTTAATATGATGATCTCAATATCTTCGGTATTTTATGTGGATGCACAACTTTTTAATCTCAATAGGCAATAGTATACCTTCTTTGATAATCTAATCAAATAATTTGAAGTAAATATTTTATTTACAAATTTTTACTATTTTATATATTTAAGTGAATTGATTAAAATTTTTGACAATATTTTTTTCGTTTCACACCCTTCTCCTTTGTACTATGAAATTATTACAAGCATATTTCTGCATTACTAAAATACTTGCCTGAAAAAGCATTCTGGCTATTAAAGCCTTATGACAAATTGTGTGCATACAAATTTATCTTTGATGTCTATTAGTTTAACTGTTAATGAACTCATCATTGCATATACGTATGCTTTTCCCACTATTTCATGATGTGGATTTTGTGGAGAGAAAATGCCTTCATTTTTTTTCTTATTTTGATTCAAGAGTTGAAATGCCGCAGTCTGGCTGGGCACAAATTAGGAGCCACTCAAGCAGGAACAAACTTTATTTCCAAACTCCCCCAAACGCCACCCACCCAGCCTTCTCCGGGACACTCCACACACCAACTGGAACTCCCTCCACCAGAACTTCAACAACCAAAGCAAACTCTTCAGGAATCCCCTCAAGAACTCCAAAGTAGCAGGCACAGGAGGTGGACTGCAGGGGTCTATATACAATTGAATACACAGCCTGTTTCAATCCAGCATCATCCAGTCACAGCAATTATAGACAGCTTAACTTAATTATCATCATCTTAATGGCTTGCCTCTCAACCATTACTTTTGGCAAAATGCCAAGGGCCATTCCAACTAGGCTGTGGCTCTCAGCATTGAAAAATATTATTTTAAATGGAAAAGCTTTTGGGATTATATTATGGGATTATTTAAAATTTATATATTGTAAATCTTATACTAATCATTTATATTTTAATTTATGTGCTAAGTTCACAATTACTTTTCATACATCACATTAGAAATAAAATCTCTATTACAACTCCTTATATATATTTTCAAAATTATACCACAGGTCTCTCCTTTCAAAAATCATATAAATTTAAGAATAATCTCAAATGAGTGATAATGAATGCTGGTTATAACAATTATAAAGGGATGTTTACTGTGACAATCAGTCCATTAAAATAACGTATAACTCACTGAATTCATCATATCTCCTTCTCTGTGACCAGTTATTTAAGGTCAAATTCTACATAGATGAACACCAAAATCTGTTGCTGTGGAAAGACTATAGTATGACATTGATCCTCAGGGAATATTTTATTAACCCAGATTTTTTGAGTGGTGGGGAAAATTCATTCCTAAACAATTAAGACCCTGCACCTGGGGAGATAGGCAAGTTGAGTAAAGAGGAATAAAGGAGCTCTGCAAGAACCACCTCCTTTTTTGTAGGTTTTCTTTGGAGAATGAGAAGTAATGATAAGGAAAGAGTAAACTCTAATCATCTAAATTCTTGGAAATGCTTCTCTTTTACCTTCTTCTCATATATACCAAGAGAGACACTGACAATTTCACAACTTGATCATTCTAGCCATTTACTTGTATGTTTAGCACAAAGTTAAATGGCAAATCAGTTTCCAAGTTGTTACTTGGGGAGTTATGTTGCTAAGTTTCATTTTCTATATCTATTGTGGACAACAATAGGGTTTCCATGAATATTAAGTCAATATATTTTTTCCTTGAAACTATGATGAATTAAAAGTAATAAACTTTATTACTACTTATATGAAGTTATGATGCCAGATATATAAAGACCTTTTCATATTTCTACTGAAATTTTTTCTGTTAAAATTTCATGGACTAAGAGTTTCAAAATATTTGAATTGCTAAATTTATAGAAATTAAATAAAATAACCATTAATTTTAATTTATGAGGAAATGCATATTACATATATTTATGCATTTTTCATCACTTCCAAGAACTTTTATTTCTTAACAATTTTTGCTACAAAAATTATTTTAGCTGTACTTAAGTTTTCAGGAATCTCTTTTATCTATAATTTATTGACTTAAAAAGGCATATTTAAGGTAATTCCATTGTATTCCTGGAAATTGTGAATATGAGTAGTTATTACATAATTTAAAAAGACACCAGTATATATTAAAAACTAGGTGTTAGACTAATTTACCAAAAAATAAATAAAAGTTATTTCTGTAAATTAGACAGATGTCAGCTCCAGTAACACATTGAAAATGTCAAAACTAAATCATTAGATTTAGTTTGAGCATTTCCATAATTTCATATATCCCTATAAGTAATTTTTAACCATTCTGTTTTTTTTCATATACTAAAATTTTAAAATATATACTTTAGTCATTCAACTTCAAATAATATTCAATAACCTAGAAGGTACAATCTTGCAATGTGCTTACTTTTTATAAAACCCATTGTTTTATTAAAATAGAACAAATATAAAGAATGAACATATCTTATTAAAATACCTCAATGAATTACTGAATAATTAATACAACTATGTAACAACCATAACAAAAACCAAATAACAAAATAACCATGGAAATAACAAAAGCCCAACCATGTTTTTCCTCAAAAGAACTACACTATTGAATTGTAATTTTTGTACTTTTTAAATCTTTTTTAAAAATTTATTAGTTATAATCAGCTATACATGTCAGCTATACATGAATCAAAGAAAGCTCTTTGATTCATTGTTTACAAATGGAGCAGAATTTTTCACTTCTCTGGTTGTGCATGGAATAGAGTCACACCATTCCTGCAATCACACATGTACCAACGGTAATCATCTTTTTGATCCTTATGTTAATGGAATAATTCAGTGTATTTTTTCTTTTTTCATGTTTCAGTCCACATTATGTTGCTTCATGTAACTGTAATAATTTATTTTGTATGCTATATAAAATTATATTGTAAAATTATAGCACAACACATTTATTCAATTTTGTATTGACTGATTAAATATGAATGGAATATCAACACATGAATCCTAGTTATTTAATGAGTTTGTATACAAACTACTCTTATGTATATATGACATAAGGAGGTTTTCATAATTATGTAGACTCCAATCAGTTATACAAATTTTTACTCCCAATAACTGAGTTTGAGCATTTCTATCATTTCATATATCCCTGTAAGTACTTTTAACCATTCTGTTTTTTTTCATATACTAAATTTTCAATGAAGTTTTAACTTGATTTCCATAAAAGGTGTTATTTTGTGCATCTTTCTATTTAATTTTCTTTTCTCTAATGTCTTTGCTATTTTTTTTGCCAATTATATTCTTAGGATTCTATTTGTTATGTGATAGATTTCTTTATATCCCCAAATAATCTCATTGTTCATTTTAATAGTTATGAATTTCTTTCTACACTTTCATTTCCTTGATTGATTTACTGGATTTATTCCAAAGTGACCCCAATATTCCTATATCTGTGCTTTCCGTGACCTTTTCTCTTCAGTGTGATGGGTGTAGCTTATTTTTTAAAAATAGCAAAGCAGAAGGGATTTTTCCCCTTTGATTAGTTTGTATAACATGCAGAAGAAATTGAGATGTTGTCCCGAAACTATGTTAGATTATATAAGACACTGTCTCAGCAGTGTGAAATTCAAAAAAAAAAAAAAAATTCTTCTTCATAGCTTGAAGGGAGCAACCATTTTGAAAAAGCCTATGCTGCAAGGCAGGCAAGAGGCCTTTACACCTTGAGAAAAGACTCCAGGAGATAGCCAAAAGAAAAAGACCGGAGAGTTAGTCATGCATCTGGAAAGAAATAAGTTTTGACAACAACCTGAATGAGCATGTAAGTGTATTTTCCAAACCTCTAGGTATAAGCCCACATAATGTACTGATTCAGCTTTGTGAGATCCTGAGCAGTCAGTTTATTAACCTATACCTGAACTTGACTCAGAGATGATAAAAATGCATTGTATTGAGCTGCTCTTTAGTGATTTGTTAAAAAAAATTAGAAAACTAATGCAATGATATTTTGCAAATAAATGGTAGTTATTATTTTTATTTTAGGTCAATATATTTATACTTAATTTGTTAATTTTTATGTGCTGTTTAAGAAATTATTGGCTACTCCAAGATCCTGGAAATTTTCTTTTATACTATATTCTAGAAGATGTATTCTTTTAATTTCTATTTTTAAATCTGAAATCTATTCATTTTTTGTTTGTTATATGATTAATGGTACCATTCATAGTTGGCTGTCTTTCACATATTATTGGAATCAGCACCATAATATTAAAAGACCGCACACTGCTCTTCAGGGCTAGCTCACGAATGCATTAAGGTTGTAAATCTCCTTTCTGAATTCTGAATTTATTGCATTGGATGAATTATCATTGCACCTATAATAGTCTGATTAGGGTGTTACAAAAACTTTTTATTAATTATATATTAATATATAGTAAACTTTATTCTTCCTAATTGTTTTGGTTTTTCTCCAACATTTTATTTCTCTATAAATTTCATAAAATTAGTTCATTTTCATACTGATACATAATATATGTGTTCTTACATGATACACATGAAGCACATTTTTTCTTAAGTGGTATATATCCACAGCAATAGACAAGGTCTATATGCTTTTGATAACACATGACAGTTTGCTCTTAGTTGGGACAATCCCAATTAGTTCGCCTATAACTGCAGGTTTCCTGGTAAAACAGAAAGTTCAAACCAAAAGGAAACATCTATTGAAAGAATGAATTGTGTATAATGATGAAGAACAGCAAAATTTTAAAAAATAATTTTGTCATATAATCAAGCCAAAAAAGTAAAATTGCCTTGTAAAAAGTACTACAGGTTAATGTACTACATGACATTACGACAGAATAAATGAAAATATTTTTTCTTGATTATTATCTTTATTATTACCTTCTTTATTTTTTTTTACCAGTTTTTATTTCAGACATTAATTTTTCTTTAGGTTTGTCAATTTTTCTGTTACTGTGACCAAAATATCTGAGGGGAGGGCAGTTTAAGGAGAAAGTTTGTTTTAAGCTCAAGGTTTTAGAAGTCTCAATTCATAATCAGCAGACTCCACTGTTAAGAGTCCGAGGTGAGTCAGAATGTCAGGGCAGAAGGAGGAAGAGGAGGAAAACTATTCAGCATGGAATGCTGAGAGAGAAAGAAAAAAGAGAAGTAGAGAGAGATAGTGTTTGAGTGTGTCCAAGGACCAAGGACCAGTCCAGCCTTAACCCCAGTCTCTTACTCCATGCAGCCATGCCTCACCCGTGACAGTTACCACCCAGCAGTTCATTTAAATTATGAATTCATGTGATGGATTAATCCACTGATGAGAACCCAGCTCTCCAAATTCAATCTTTTCATCTCTGGACATTGTAACATTGCTTATCACCTGAATTCTTTGGAGTCAATTTTAGATCCAGATCAGAATTTTCTCTTTGTCTAGACATTTTTGCTTTGATGTAAAAAACCTCAGTCTTACAAAGGGCTGATGATGGAAAATTTGTATAAGGACACTGCCAGTGACTAGTGTCACATATTCAATTTAAAAATTGGAGTGAGCAAGGTAAACATCTTCAATAAGTTTTTAATAATTTCAATATTTTTTTCTATCAATGACAGTTTTCTAACTGGCAGCAGAAGTCTTATTTCTGAAGTTAGACTGATGTGAGAATTAATTTGGTTGATATTCATCCCTTATCAGAATGATATTGGAAAGTTTACTAACTTGCTTGTCATTAGTTGAGGAAACACTTCATTCCAGCGAATATAAAGTGTATCTAGGAACACTTTGACCAAATTACATGGGTGATATTATAGTATTGCCAGTTTCCAAATGCAGAATTTTAACAGAATACACACTTTTTGCTTGTTCAAATCATGCCTTCATATTCTGATAAAATCTTTGTATTCCAATGAGGAAACCCTTGAATTTCTCAGATGTTGTCTGAGCTGACAAACAATGCAAACTTGTCAGTCATGCGTGTGACAAATCATCTTCAAAATCCATCCCCTAACCTGAGACTCCTCAGCTGATATTATACAGATCAGACAAAGTGCACCATGAAGTGCTTCTTGAATATCTGGCCCAAAATACTATGTTAAAGCACTATTGTTGCTTTCAGTCATTCTTTATGCATTATTTTAATAAGCAATAAATAACCCAAATTAATATATGATACAGAACTTTCTAACTAAACTGGAGGACATTAATTCCTGCAAAGAAAGGAAATATTGAAGTAAGAAAAAAGAAATCAGAGATACCTACCTAAAGTAAGCATAATTTATTATTCTCAACAGTATCTAATAGTACATGTTATGAACTATTGATAGAAAACAAATATAATTGCAAATATGAAATATAATTTTTTATAATAGAGGTGGTAAGAATTTGAGTAATCAAGACTGAAGTATAATACAAATGTGTTTTTCATTCCTACAAATCTCTTAAAATTAAAGAAAAAATAACAAAATGAGGCAGCAAATCTTTACTATTTGCACTGCTGATATTTATTTTGAAAAGATGCCAAAACAATAAACATTATCTTTGGAAGAATATGGGATGTTAATTCCAGAAAATCCTCATACTTAGTACAGGAAAACATTGTAGAAACTAAATTTTAATTATCAAAAAGAAATGTATTATTTGAATGGAAGAGAAGACTAAAGTTAGTTATTGTTAGTTATACTGACTTTTTAGTTTTTAGAATATTGAAGAACAAAAGATCCATATTATTTTCCCTTATTCAGAAGAGAACAATGATTTTCTTTGTAACTCTAGTACCCAGAGTTTTACATTTTTCCGAAATATATTTTTCTAACAACTGCAACATGCCACATATTTTGTCCTTGTAGAAACACATTTACACAAATCATGTTATATTTGTATGTCATTTCACCTTATGTCATGTCTCAAGACTAAGTCTGTAAATGCAGAAAACTCTAATAGTGTATCAGTATAATCCTTGCTATTATCTCATGTTGTGTCTCTAATGAACCTTAATGTTAATTTGTTGGCAAATTGTACTTTGATTACTCATTTGATTTTTCCTGATGTATGTGCAGATTTTTATGCTTAGGAAATTAATATTCTTGTCAAACACATGAAGTATATATTCTGAGTATCTAACATTCTAAAAAAGACATTCTTTATAGAACTCTCTTTGATGCTATTCCTTGAAATGATAACATTCTTATTCAAAATATTTTAGGACTGACATTTTAAGTGGATTTTTATTGTGTAATCAAAGATTTAAAAAATATTTTGTTATTTTAAGACAAATTTGACAATAGAATTAGTGACAAGAAACACACTGTGGTTATACAGCAGCAAAGCAGATTTAGTTGGTGATACTGAAACTAATTCCAAAGGACAGAATTTCATTACAATTTCTAGAAAAAAATGTCTACTTTATATTGAGTATAATTTACTTTTAAAGCTAAATTTAAAAATCTATGGTTATATAAAAATAATAATACAAAAGGAATATTTTAAATGTATACAATGGCAACTTAATATTAGGTATTCAAACTTATTGCTGAATACTAACCAGTGTAGCATAAGTTTTAATATTTTATAAAAGGAACACAATGAATTAATTATATTTCTCACCATTTTTTCTATTAAAATATTTTATTTTTAAGTTGATTTCATATATCAAACACTAAATGTGTTATAATTTTATTCTGAATAGGAAGTTGAGCTTATGTGCCAGACTCACATCTCTGATTTAAAAATCCCCTTGACTCAACCCAAAGTTAGTGGCTGCCATAAGAAATAAAAAAAAAAAAACAACCACTAACATTCTGTTAGCAGATATTGTCTTTCATAGCTCTTCTATTTCATGAGAAATGTAATTTTTTTTCATGAGTATTTTTAAATGAGTAGTATTCTTTGCTCATTTACCTGTTTATTGGAGGATATAGGACATTTAATTTCTAAAAACTAAATCTTGGAATGTTAGCAACTAAACCTGTTTTATGTCAGGCTCTAACTACAAATAAAATGATAATTAAAGAGATCTTTTTAAAATAGTTTTAGGCATATGTGTATTCAATTATTTAAAAAATTTAACTATTATAAAATTAAGTAAGTAGTTGTAACTATCATATATTGTTCAAAAACACAATCCAGGGAATAAAATATTCCATAATTTAAATATTTAGATGCCAAATTCTTTATTACAATAACCAGAAAAGTAGTTGGGATTCTGTGCACAAAACTAAAGAATATGGTCCTAATTATTTGATAATTATACTGATTATATAAATGTTTGATAAAGTCTTGTCCCAAGGATCAATATACTAATTAATTTAATTTAGTATCAAAAATATGATATAATACAATTTCAGATCAATTTTTAACCTCTCAATTAATATATACTTCTATTCACTTTTTATTAGTTCATTTTTAAATGCTATCAATCATTAGATATACATATATTGAACACATAAAATGATTGAACTTGCATATCCCAGCTCAGTAAGACAAAGTCTGTGTATTTGATGAACTAGTAACTGACATAATTATTTCTTTGTGTTTTAGTTTGGACAAAGTTGCAATGCAGAAACTACTAGTTATGAATGATGTAGAATAAGAGCAAAGTTTATAAAACAAAGATAGTGGCTGTGAAGAAAATCTTCCAAAGAAATGACAAAGAAAGATTCAAGATGGTAGACTAGAGGAAGGTTCCATTTCCAGTTGCTCTTTAGCATAGGATTCAACAAGTGGGAGTAGTGCTTCTTAGGTAAGTAAAAGATGAATTTTACTAAAATTCAGAGTATCATAAAAACTCAGAAATCCAGGAACAAGAAAGAGTACATTGGAGCCAAGTAGGTTACTTTGCCATCTGAGGCACTAGTTTACCATAGAGGGAAGTGATAACCTAGAGAAACCCGAAGGAAAGATTTGGCAGGGAAAAAACTTGCAGATCAGCAAAGCAGCCTGAGCTAAGTTGATTCAGAGAATGAAATGATATTTGAAAAATGATCTTTATTTCTCAACTGGAAAATGGAGTGCTGAGGTAGGAACCATCTTAAGGCTGCCATGCTATAGCTTGCCACTGTGGGAGCCCAAGAGATCACAGCAAACAATGTTTCCTACCTCAGTGGAGTTAATTCTTTCATTTTTCATCAAGGTTCTTATTCTTAGTGTGTTATGTTTTTGTTCTTTCTCTATCCTTTACTTTGCTTTTCCTATTTTCTGCCCTCTTTATAACCATGACACAACTCTTTGCATTCTCCCTGATCTCTTTTGAATATTCTTAATGCTCTTCTACCTTCCTCTCAAATTTTAATTTTCTTACTAAACTGTGTTTTACCATCTTTTAGTACTATTTGTATTATATGCCCCCACCATTCATGCTGTTGCAGTTGACACTGTTGTAGCTAACAATTGATACCTGCTGTTTACTTTAATGCAGGATCCAGTTCCTGGTTAATTACTGTTTTTGCTATTGATAATTGATGACCCCACTATTCTTATTTTTGTGGTAATTGGTGTTGTAGAAGAGAGAAACAGGAACAAAGAAGATCACGAATGGCAGGATTCAAGTCAGAAAAACAAAGGGGGGTCTAATATTCTTTCTCTTTGAGAATGGTGGCTCACATTACCAGCTGAAGAGGGTCCGAATCTGAAAAGTGGGTGTGAGTACACTCAGTGACTAATCCTGAGTCTCTGGGGTATTTATTTTAATTCTGTATATTGTTTGTATTGGTTGATGCTATTGTTTATTTCTCCCTTTTCTGTGAGGTGATAGGAACCTACAGGGTAACTGAAAGTTTGCTGGCTAGAGGATGAGCTACTGAACCAAACCAAATTAAAAAACAGTGCACCTTAATTTACAGACCAATTATTGACACTCATATTTCTATATAAAAAATGAAAAATACAAAAACACAAACTAATGAGTAAGCTGCAAGTAGGAAAGGCTGGGTGTGGGCACCAGGTTCCACACACAGATATCCACTTCTATACTAAAAACAAAGAGAATGTACAAAAAGGTTATGAATATCATACTTATGAAGAGGTATCAGTATAGATCTAGGACATGTAGGCAAGAAAAGGCTGTTTTAAAGTGGCCCACATGTAAAAGTTAAAGAGAAATCCATCCTAAGATATGCATAAAACTTAACATAGGAATGTAAGAAAGATGAAAAAACAAGATAACACAATGACTCCAAAAAACTAATAACAAACCAGTAACTGATCATAAAGATATTAAAGGGGACAAAATAGCAGATAAAGAATTCGAAAGAATGATTATAAAAATGATCAATGAATTCCAAGAGATCACAAACAACTGAATGGATTTTTAAGCATGGGATATAAATAAGAAATTCAATGTGGAGCTAGAGATATTGAAAAAGAATAAAATACAAGTCCCAGAAATGAAAGACACCTTAAATCAAATAAAATTCTCAGTCAAAATGCTCTCTAATAGAAAATATCCTGCTGAAAGCAGAATTTCAGAGCTAGAAGACAAAGTGGCCACCCTTGAATATTTAGAGAGTATTGAAGGAAAGAAAATGAGTAAACAGATCAGAATATGCAAGAATGCTGGGGCATTAGGAAACCAAATTTAAGAATTAGTGGAATAAAAGAGGGTATAAGATGTAATTGAATGGAATGAAAAAAATCTCTTCATGAAAATAACAACAGAAGATTTTTCCAAACCTTGAGAATGAAATGGACAATGTACATCTAGATTCAGGATGCGTTCAGAACCTCAAGTAAAAAAAAATAAATAAAAATAACCTCTCTATGACACATTATAATTAAAATGCCTAACACAGAGAACAAGGATAGAATTTTGAAAACCTCAAGAGAAAAACAACCAGGTCCCATTTGGAGGCAATCAGGATTACTTCTGATTCCAGGAGAGTTTGAAATGATGAACATTTCCAAGTCCTGAAAGAAAATTACTGTCAAATAAAAGTGCTATATTCAGCAAACTATCCTTCAAAATCAAATAATGAACTAAAATCTTCCAAAATAAGCAGAAATTAATAATTCTTCACCCCTTAAGCCTTCAGTATAAAACTTACTTAAATAGTTCATACAGAAGAAATCAGGGGAAAAACAAAAACAAATAAATGCTGAATTTTGTCTGAGGAATAAAAATAAGAAAGGAAGAAATCAAATTATTACTGTAGATGATATGATCCTATACTTAGGTGTTCCAAAGTGCTCACAAATAAATAAATCTCATTTAAAAAAGTAACTAAACAAATGAGAAGCCATAACAAATTAACCATACCAAATTAAAAATAAGTCAAAATGGGCATGAGGATGTAACTCAGTGATAGAACTTTGCCTGGTATATTCAAAACCCTGGATTCAATACCAGTACCACAAAAAAAAAGTAAAGAAAATATCTCTATAATACCGTTGAATGCAAATTGTCTCAACTCTCCAATTAAAAGACAGAGGTTAGGGGATGAGGTTGTAGCTCAATGACAGAGTACTTGCTTTACACATGTGAGGCACTGGTTTTGATCCACAGCACCCCATAAAAAATAAATAAATATTTGTGTGTCTATCTATGACCAAAATAAATAAAAATGAAAGACATTGTTTGGCAGAATGGATTAAAAAACAAGACCTATCTATGTGTTCTTTGAAAGAGACTAACCCTAAAGAAAAAGACAGCAACAGGCTGAATGTAAAAGGATGGAAATTGATTTATCATGCCAATGCAGACCAAAAAGATGCAGGAGTTCCTTATGAAACTATTTAAAATCCAGTGCATAATTAGGGCCTGTTTTGAAAAGTTACACTCCAATAAATTAGAAAACCTAAAAGAAAATGTTACATTTCTAAACACACACAAAACTTCCTGGAATTTTTTTTTCTGCATTTCTTTTTTTTTATTGTTGGTTATTCAAAACATTACATAGTTCTTGATATATCATATTTCACATTTTGATTCAAGTGGGTTATCAACTCCCATTTTACCCCGTATACAGCTTGCAGAATCACATCAGTTACACTTTCATTGATTTACATATTGATATACTCATGTCTGTTGTATTCTGCTGCCTTTCCTATCCTCTACTATCCCCCCTCTCCTCCCCTCCCCTCCCCTCTTCTCTCTCTACCCCCACTACTGTAATTCATTCCTCCCCCTTGTATTATTTTTCCCTTTCCCCTCACTTCCTCTTGTATGTAATTTTGTATAACCCTGAGGGTCTCCTTCCATTCCATTAACTTCCCTTCTCTCTCCCTTTCCCTCCCACCTCTCCTCCTTGTTTAATGATGGTCTTCTTCTCGTGCTCTTCTTCCCTACTCTGTTCTTAGTTACTCTCCTTATATCAAAGAAGACATTTGGCATTTGTTTTTTAGGGCTTGGCTAGCTTCGCTTAGCATAATCTGCTCTAATGCCATCCATTTCCCTCCAAATTCTATGATTTTGTCATTTCTTAATGCAGAGTAATACTCCATTGTGTATAAATGCCACATTTTTTTATCCATTCGTCTATTGAAGGGCATCTAGGTTGGTTCCACAGTCTTGCTATTGTGAATTGTGCTGCTATGAACATCAATGTAGCAGTGTCCTTGTAGCATGCTTTTTTAGGTCTTTAGGGAATAGACCGAGAAGGGGGATAGCTGGGTCAAATGGTGGTTCCATTCTCAGCATTCCAAGAAATCTCCATACTGCTTTCCAAATTGGCTGCACCAATTTGCAATCCCACCAACAATGTACAAGTGTACCCTTTTCTCCACATCCTCGTGTACCCTTTTCTCCACATCCTCACCAGCACTTATTGTTGTTTGACTTCGTAATGGCTGCCAATCTTACTGGAGTGAGATGGTATCTTAGGGTGGTTTTGATTTGCATTTCTCTGACTGCTAGAGATGGTGAGCATTTTTTCATGTACTTGTTGATTGATTGTATGTCCTCCTCTGAGAAGTGTCTGTTCAAGTCCTTGACCCATTTGTTGATGGGATTATTTGTTATCTTATTGTCTAATTTTCTGAGTTCTTTATATACTCTGGATATTAGGGCTCTATCTGAAGTGTGAGGAGTAAAGATTTGTTCCCATGATGTAGGCTCCCTATTTACCTCTCTTATTGTTTCTTTTGCTGAGAAAAAACTTTTTAGTTTGAGTAAGTCCCATTTGTTGATTCTAGATGTTAACTCTTGTGCTATGGGTGTCCTATTGAGGAATTTGGAGCCCGACCCCACAGCATGTAGGTTGTAGCCAACTTTCTCTTCTATCAGATGCCGTGTCTCTGATTTGATATCAAGCTCCTTGATCCATTTTGAGTTAACTTTTGTGCATGGCGAGAGAAAGGGATTCAGTTTCATTTTGTTGCATATGGATTTCCAGCTTTCCCAGCACCATTTTTGAAGATGCTATCCTTCCTCCATTGCATGCTTTTAGCCCCTTAATCAAATATAAGAAAGTTGTAGTTTTGTGGATTGGTTTCTGTGTCCTCTATTCTGTACCATTGGTCCACCCGCCTGTTTTGGTACCAGTACCATGCTGTTTTTGTTACTATTGCTCTGTAGTATAGTTTGAAATCTGGAATCGCTATACCACCTGATTCACACTTCCTGCTTAGTATTGTTTTTGCTATTCTGGGTCTTTTATTCTTCCATATGAATTTCATGATTGTTTTCTCTATTTCTACAAGAAATGCCATTGGAATTTTGATTGGCATTGCATTAAACCTATAGAGAACTTTGGGTAAATTCACCATTTTGATAATGTTAGTTCTGCCTATCCATGAACAGGGTATATTTTTCCAACTTCTAAGGTCTTCTTCAATTTCTCTCTTTAGGGTTCTGTAGTTTTCATTGTATAAGTCTTTCACCTCTTTTGTTAGGTTGATTCCCAAGTATTTTATTCTTTTTTAGGATATTGTGAACGGAGTGGTTGTCCTCGTTTCCATTTCAGAGGATTTGTCGCTGATATACAGGAATGCCTTTGATTTATTCGTGTTGATTTTATATCCTGCCACTTTGCTGAATTCATTTATTAGTTCTAATAGTTTCTTTGTAGACCCTTTTGGGTCTTCTAAATATAGAATCATGTCATCTGCAAATAGTGATAATTTAAGTTCTTCTTTTCCTATTTTTATGCCTTTAATTTCTTTCATCTGTCTAATTGCTCTGGCCAGTGTTTCGAGAACTTTGTTGAATAGAAGTGGTGAGAGAGGGCATTCCTGTCTTGTTCCAGATTTTAGAGGGAATGCCTTCAATTTTTCTCCATTCAGAATGATGCTAGCCTGAGGCTTAGCATAAATTGCTTTTACAGTGTTGAGGTATGTTCCTGTTATCCCTAGTTTTTCGAGAGTTTTGAACATAAAGGGATGCTATACTTTGTCGAATGCTTTTTCCGCATCTATCGAGATGATCATATGGTTCTTATTTTTAAGTCTATTGATGTGGTGAATAACATTTATTGGTTTCCGTATATTGAACCAGCCTTGCATCCCAGGGATGAATCCTACTTGATCATGGTGCACAATTTTTTTGATATGTTTTTGTATCCGATTCGCCAGAATTTTATTGAGGATTTTTGCATCTAGGTTCATTAGAGATATTGGTCTCTAGTTTTCTTTCTTTGTTTGGTTTCGGAATCAGGGTGATGTTGGCCTCGTAGAATGAATTTGGAAGTTCTCCCTCTTTTTCTATTTCCTGAAATAGCTTGAAAAGTATTGGTATTAGTTCCTCTTTAAAGGTTTTGTAAAACTCTGCTGTATACCCATCCGATCCTGGGCTTTTCTTAGATGGTAATCTTTTGATGGTTTCTTCTATTTCCTCAATTGATATTGGTCTGTTTAGGTTGTCTATATCCTCCTGACTCAATCTGGGCAGATTATATGACTTAAGGAATTTATCGATGCCTTCACTATTTTCTATTTTATTGGAGTATAAGGATTCAAAATAATTTCTGATTATCTTCTGTATTTCTGAAGTGTCTGTCGTGATCTTGCCTTTTTCATCCCGTATGCTAGTAATTTGAGTTCTCTCTCTTCTTCTCTTCGCTAGCATGGCTAAGGGTCTGTCAATTTTATTTATCTTTTCAAAGAACCAACTTTTCGTTTTGTCAATTTTTTTAATTGTTTCTTTTGTTTCGATTTCATTAATTTCAGTTCTGATTTTAATTATTTCTTGCCTTCTACTTCTTTTGCTGTTGTTTTGCTCTTCTTTTTCTAGGATTTTGAGATGAAGTATGAGATCATTTATTTGTTGTTTTTTTCTTTTTTTAAGGAATGAACTCCAAGCAATGAATTTTCCTCTTAGAACTGCTTTCAATGTGTCCCATAGATTCCAATATGTTGTGTCTGTGTTTTCATTAAACTCTAAGAATTTTTTAATTTCCTCCTTGATGTCTTCTAAAACCCATTGATTATTCAGTAACCTATTGTTCATTCTCCAAGTGATGCATGATTTTTTCTTCCTTCTTTTATCGTTGATTTTTAGTTTCATTCCATTATGATCAGATAAGATGCATGGTATTATCTCTGCTCCTTTATATTGTCTAAGAGTTGCCCTGTGACATAATATATGATCTATTTTTGAGAAGGATCCATGTGCTGCTGAGAAAAAAGTGTAGCTGCTTGATGGGTGCTATATTCTATATATATCAATTAAGTCTAGGTTGTTAATTGTGTTATTGAGTTCTATAGTTTCCTTATTCAACTTTTGTTTGGAAGATCTGTCCAGTGGTGAGAGAGGTGTGTTGAAGTCTCCCATGATTATTGTATGGTGGTCTATTAGACTCTTGAACTTGAGAAGAGTTTGCTTGATGAACATAGCAGCACCGTTGGTTGGGGCATATATATTTATGATTGTTATGTCTTGTTGGTGTATGGTTCCCTTGAGCAGTATGTAGTGTCCCTCTTTATCCCTTTTGATTAACTTTGGTTTGAAATCTATTTTATTTGATATGAGTATGGACACTCCTGCTTGTTTCCGCAGTCCATATGAGTGATATGATTTTTCCCAACCTTTCACCTTCAGTCTATGTATATCTTTTCCGATCAAATGCGTTTCCTGTAGGCAGCATATTGTTGGGTCTTGTTTTGTGATCCATTCAACTAACCTGTGTCTCTTAATTAGTGAGTTTAAGCCATTAACATTTAGGGTTATTATTGAGATATGGTTTGTTCTTCCAGTCATATTTGTTTATTAATGCTGCTAAACCTGATTTGTTTTCCTCTTTGATTATTTTCCCCCCTTTACTGTCCTACCTCCCACTGTTGGTTTTCATTGTTGTTTTCCATTTCCTCTTCCTGTAGTGTTTTGCCAAGGATTTTTTGAAGAGATGGTTTTCTAGCTGCAAATTCTTTTAACTTTTGTTTATCATGGAATGTTTTAATTTCATCTTCCATCCTGAAGCTTAATTTCGCTGGATACACAATTCTTGGTTGGAACTCATTTTCTTTTAGCGTTTAAAATATGTTATTCCAGGATCTTCTAGCTTTTAGAGTCTGTGTTGAGAGATCAGCTTTTATCCTGATTGGTTTATCCCTAAATGTAATCTGCTTCCTTTCTCTTGTAGCTTTTAAAATTCTCTCCTTATTCTGTATGTTGGACATCTTCATTATAATGTGTCTAGGTGTGGATCTCTTATGATTTTGCACATTTGGCGTCCTGTAGGCTTCTAGGATTTGGGGTTCTGTCTCATTCTTCAAGTCTGGGAAGTTTTCTCGTATTATTTCACTGAATAGATTGTTTATTCCTTGGGTTTGGAGCTCTGTGCCTTCCTGTATCCCAATGACTCTTAAGTTTGGTCTTTTGATATTATCCCGTATTTCTTGGATGTTCTGCTCATGGTTTCTTAGCAGACTTGCTGAGCTGTCTATGTTCTTTTCAAGTTGAAATACTCTGTCTTCATTGTCTGATGTTCTATCTTCTAAGTGATCCACTCTGCTGGTAGTATTCTCAATTGAGTTTTTAAGTTGGTTTATTGCTTCCTGCATTTCTAGGATTTCTATTTGTTTGTTTTTTATTTCCTCTATCTCCCTGTGAAATTGATCTTTTACTTCCTGGATTTGTTTATGTAGTTCCTTGTCAATGTGATCTTTCATTGTCTTCCTTGAGACTCCAGATCATCTGAAGCATGTATATCCTGACCTCTCTGTCTGACATTCCATCTGTTGCAGCTATTACCTCTTCTAAAGTTGAGTTGATCTGCATTGCCTGTGGTCCTTTCTTTCCTTGTCGTTTCATACTGCTGGCGTTTCTTTCTGCTTGGTGAAACTGTTGTGTTTTTGAAATTTTCCCTCTATTTATTTATATTGCTCTTGTATAGTTGAAAAGTCTCCCTTGCAGGGCAGGTAGTGGCTGTGATCCTCCTCCAATTGGTGTGATCCGTCTACCACGCTGGCGGGCCCTAGGTCTGGTCTGCTGGCTGGTCGAAGGTCCGCCTACCCAGCAGGTGCGAGGGGCACCTCTGTTACTCCACAGGTTGCTGGACCTAACCTCCCGTTGGGTCGCAGGTCCACCTACCTTGCAGGTACCGGGGGAGGGGCCGGCTCCGCCCCTCAACAGGCTGCTGGGCCTGATCTGCTGGTGGTCACAGTCACGCCTACCTTGCAGGCACTGGGGGAGGGGACGGGCCTGCCCCTCAGCAGGCCGCTGGACCTGTCCTGCTGGTGGGTCGCAGGACCACGTTCCCTGCAGGCACGTGTGTCAGCTCTGTCACTCGGCAGGTTGCTGGGCCTGACCTGCCCGTGGGTCACCGGTTCGCCTACCTTGCAGGCACTCAACTTCCTGGAATTTAATCAAGAGAATATACAAAACCTAAAGGAAACAGTAGCTAGCAGTGAGATAGAAGCAGTAATAAAAATCCTTCAAATAAAGAAAAGCCCAGGACCAAATGGATTCTCAGCTGAATCAGTCTTTTAAAGATGCACTAATGACAATGTTCCTTAAATTATTCTGTCAAATAGAAAGGGATTGGACTCTTCCAAATTACTCTATGAAGCCAGTATCACACTTACAACAAAACCAGATGAAAACAAGACACATGAAAGGAAGAAATCTATTGACCAATATCCCTAAAAATTTAGCTGAAAAAATCCTAAATAAAATATTAGAAACATATTAAGAAAATCATACACTATAACAAGTTGTTTTTATCTGAAGGTTGCAAAAATGGTGTAAGATATAATAAATATAATAAACTAAATAAATGTAATTCATCATATGAGTAAAAGACAAAAATCTCTTTTTCATCTCATTTTCAGAGAAATTCTCAGACAAAATTCAGCACCTATCATGAAAATATTGAAGAAATTAGAGATAGAATGGATACGCTTTAATATTATAAAGACTACAAATGAAAACCCAAATTCAACATCATAATAAATGAAGGAAATCTGAAAGTATTTGTTTCATAATCTGGAACAAGGCAAGGATATTCATTCTCTCCACTCCCATTTAGTATAGCAATAGAAATTCTAGCCATAACATGAAAGAGAAGAAAATTAAAGGAATAAAAATAAGAAAAGAAGAATTCAAATTATTACTGTAGATGATATGATCCTATACGTGGGTGTTCCAAAGGGTTTCATCAATAACTTCTTGTGCTAATAGATAAATTCAAAGTAGAAAGTTATAAACTAATACACAAAAAATCAATAGCTTTTTTATATATCAATACTAAATCTGCTGAGGAAGAAATCAGGGAAACAATCCCATTCACAATACCCTAAAAAAGAAAAATATAAATAAATAAATAGAGCAAAATCCCAAATCTAGCCAAGCAGATAATAAGTATAGAACACTGAAGAAAGACATGAAAGAAGACACACAAGAAGATTCATGGATAGACAAAATTAATATTGATAAAATGGCCATAGTACCAAAAACAACATCCAGACTAAATGCAATTCACATCAAAACACCAATGTCATTCTTCACAGAACTAGAAATAATAGTGTTAAACTTTATTTGGAAGAATAAAAAAAAGAATAGTCAAAGCAATTCTAAGCCTCCGGTAACCCCCAAAATAATAGAGGCCTCACAATCCTGGAATTCAAATCAAACTACAGAGGTATCATACCAAAACTGCACAGTACTGACATAAAACAGATATATAGACCAATGATTCAAAATATAAAACAGAGACATTCTGTATAGAATGAGAGAAAATATCTGCTAACTACTCTTCTGATCAAAAATTGTTATCCAGAATACATGAAGAAAAAAAAGCAAACTTCCCATTCAATAAATTTTCAAATGAACTAAACAGATACTTCTCAAAAGAATAAATATAAGTGGCCAACAAATAAATGAAATAATGTTCAACACCATAAGCAACCAGGAAATGCAAATCAAACCTACCTGATATTCCATCTCCCTCTTTCACATTGGCAATTGTTACTATTTGAATGTGAGGTACCACCCTCCCCAAAGCTCATGTGTAAGAAGTGATTTAATAAGATAATGAATAAAACTGTGCAAACAGCCTAGCAGTCAATCCATCAGTAGTCTCACAACAGCTTCAATAGGATAACTAAAGTACTTCCTAGAACAGGATAACTAAAATATTTCTTGGATTTGTAGGTAGGAAAGTAAACAGGTTATAAAGTCAAAAAAATAAATGTCAATTACTTCTTCATAATGTGTTTCCATGAAGTCAGGAAATGATGATGATGGTGGTGGTGGTGGTGGTGTGTATGTAGCTATTCTGTGTCTGCTTCTGTGGAGCATATAATGGACATAAAGTCTTTTGCCATGTCAAAATAGGTGTGACCAGACAACATCTTTTAACTAGGAAATATAAACAAAAGTTAGTGAAATATAAACAAAAGTAAGTGGAAGAATGTTTGTATAGATTCTTTAGAACCAGTGGGTGACATCCTATATTCTTTTTAACAATAGCCCATTTGCTGCAAATGGAAGTCCCTCTAGTTATATGTTATGGAACAGAGCTTACAGTTTTCCTGAAGTGGTAATGTAGAGTGAGAATTAATTTTTTTATTGCCTAATAATTCAGATTAAGATTTTCTTTGCTATTGAAAAATAAAGCAAGTACTAATCAACTGTGTGTGTGCATGGGGGGCTTATGGTAAAGAAATTGAACTGTAGTTTCAATGAAAAACAAACTTTTGTGCAGTTAGCTTTTTAAATATAAAATTACTTTTAAAATTGATTATTTTACAAGTAAATTAATTTTGTGCAGCTTTAACTTTAAAAGTATGAAAATTATAGATTTTTTAAAAAGTGAAAATGCCTTAACAAAATAATAGCAAACTAAATATAATTATATAGATAAAAATAATTCATGAGCACAGTTTGTTTAAATCATAAAGTATAATATAATTTATTTTACTATCTGATATTTTAGTCAGCTGTTCACTGCTGAATAAAGGATCCAACCAGAAAACTGTAAAGGAGGAAAGGTTTATTTGGTGGCTCACAGTTTTAGAAGTCTTAGTCCATAGAAGGCCAGCTCGCTTCCCCAAGGCTCAAAGTGAGGGAGAACATCATTGTGGAAGACTGTGACATAGGAAAGCAGTTCACATCATTATCAGGAAGCAGAAAGAAAGATTCCCCTGTCCAGATACAAATATATACTCCCAAGCCATGATCCAATTGCACCTTCTCCAGCCACACCCTCCCACTTAATGTACCATTCAGTTAAACCCTATCAGTGATTCTGCAACTGTACACTCAGAAAAATGAGAAATTAGACCCCATTTGATTCAAATGTATGATATATCAAGATCATTGTACTGTCATGTGTAACTAATAAAAAAAAATTAATTTTTAGAAAAAAGACTTTCATAGTCCAAACATTTCTCCTCGGAAACTTCTTTCATTATCTTACACAGGAGTTTTGGGTGACACCACATCCAAACCATAATATATGGGGTCATTTTAGTGGACTTTTGACATTTTGTATTTGATAGGACTAAGTTTCTCTATTTTATTTGCTCCCTTCCAAGCTTATTTTCACAAGGGGAAAGGTAAATAACTTGTGGATAATACTTGAAAGTTTTGAAGTTGATTTTATGTTTGATTGGATATTTCTATGTTAGCCTCTTCTTAAGACCAATTTAAGACTTATTACTGAGGCTTGATCCTTTAAATGGCTCTACTAACTGTACAACATGTTGAAATACATCATTATATTTTGGTTGTGAAAATTCAAGTCTCCCAGGATGTGTAATCTCTTAGTTTGTTCATCTCTTCTGTTTTCATCATTGCACATCTAAATTGGCATTCATCAATAATCTAAAAGAGATTACATGAATATTACTTTGAATGCACGATTCCCCCACCCCAGCCATTTTTGTAATATTATTCACAATAAATCCTAGCAGCCTCTAGCACCAAAAGTTCTGATTTCTTCTTTCTCAATTTACCACAGTCGTAGTATTTGGGCTCACTTTGTTTATTTTCCTTCTATGTGGAATTATTGAATATGCTGCCTTGTTTCTATTTTTGTAAGTATTTTCAATTTTCTTCTTATTTAAAAATGAGATGGAATGTCTGGTACCAGTTATTCCAATAAGCAGGTTTGTACTTGCTTATTAGGTTGTTTCAAAAATTCACTCTGTCACCCTGTATAATACATTCTAATATTTTAAATAATGTATTTATATCAAAAGCATGATAATTCTAAACATCTTAACGTATAGTAAATCTAGTATGTTTCAGTGAATCTCTCGTAAACATAGAGTGTATTGATACACACTAATGTTCACCCTTCTTTCTGTATGCTTTGTAATATGTGACAGTTCATGGACATTGCCCTCAACCAACAATTAGTGTTCCCTGAGATCTAGGAGAGGTTTCTCTTTTTTCTAGATATCCTGTCATCCTTTCATACCACCATGGATTTTAGACTGTCTCAAAACAAATTAAATATGTAAAAGTCTCTGACTCATTTGAAAATGATGGTTTTAGTTAGCTTTTCTGTCACTGTGACCAAAAGACCTGACAAGAACAATGTCAAGGAGAAACTATTTATTTTGACTCATAGTTTCAGAGTTTAAGTCCATGGGTAACTGATACCAGGACTGAGGTGAGGCAGAAGATCACGGCACGACTAGGAAGAGAAAAGGAACTCAAACATAAACAACTAGGAAAGAGAGAGAGAGAGAGAGAGAGAGAGAGAGAGAGAGAGAGAGAGAGAGAGAGAGTTAGTTTTGTTTTATAAAGGACAAAATATAAACAAAGCACAGCCCCTGTGACCTTCTTCCTCCAGCCATATCCTACCTCCCTAGAGTTTTCACCCTGTTAATTGACATGGGTGAGTTAATATGCCAATTAGATTAAGCTCTTATAACATAATTACCTCACTTCCAAACATTCTTGCATTTTCTCAAATATGAGCTTTTCAGTGATTTCTCTTATGTGCACAGCATACAACATATTCAGAATCCTTGCAAACTAGAGGGTCAAGTCTGTGACTACAAACTCCCTAAAATGTCATTGTCTCCTCCTACTACTTTAGTTTCTTCACCATTTTGTGGCAAGGAAGCCTGTTCTGTACTTCTCAACACTTTGTTTACTTTCATTTGAATGATTTATCTCTTGATATCCCAGAGACAGGGGACTTTGCAAGACTTGAGTGTGATATGTGTTCTTTTGGTCTACCTCAAACAGAGAATTAAAATACAGATGAGTGTGGGTAAATGCCACACTCTCAGTTAATAACCCTTCTCTATTACAGATTTTATGTAGAATTAAGTTGGAAGTTTGTCATCTTTTCACATACTTTTTAAATCATTTAAAATAGCAAACTTGTATTTTTAATACAGCATTTTTTTTTCTTTTGACCAAAGCAACTCTCCTTGCCACTATGGGAAAGTTTAATACCTTATGGCTATTTTTAAGTATTACACAATTTTAATAAGAAATTTGATATAAAGAAATTAAAATGCTTTGTGGTGTCTGTTTAGTTCTTACTTGAGAATGATGAAAATTGAAAAACTATGAAAATGGTTGGATTTATATTAATTGAAGTAAAAGGCATTGATGTACATGATTTTTCCATTATATATTCAAGGAATATGGTTTTCTGAATTAAGATACACACAATTTAATATTTATAATTTAAAATAAAATTTGAACAACATATTTGAATAATGAAATGAAACAGTTATAATCCAGTTCAACTTGCATTTACAAACCCAATTAAATAAATATTTTGGTAACAATAGGTTGTGTTCTAGAGTAACTACTCAATTCCAAATAAAATACTCTTAGAAAATAATAAATATATTATAGCTATCTTAGGTACAGTAGTTCAGAAGAAATATCAAATGGACAACATACAAATTTTAATATGACTCAGTTTATTCATTATGCTTTTACACAAAGAAGTATTCATCTCTGAGACTATTTGAATTTTTAATATTAATAGAACATAATAGAGTCAACAGAGACTTACTTTGGTTTCATGCTCAGTGATGATTTGAAATCACTCAGCACATCAACTACACATCGTATGTCTTAATCCCTATTTGAATAGATTATGCCTTTACCAAAGTGAAACATGTAGTGTTGGACTGCTTCACCAACACAAATTTCTACTCTATTTTGTAAAACTAAAATATTAAAAAAATCACACAATCTTTATTTATTAGAAAATAGTCCTATAAGGATATTTATTTTGTGACTGTTATCTTTTTTTTTTACTACTCTTTCTAATTCTTCTCTAAGCTAAATCCTTATAATAGTTCTTAATACTACAATATTGAGTTTAATCCACCACTACCAAATGTTACTTTTGGCATCACATGAGGCATTGCTTTTGGTGAAAAAAAATTCTAAAAGGTTAGTGTTCATAAAAAGGTTATATTGGACTTTAAGTCTGTCATCATTCAAATGAATTGAACCATTATAACTGTACTTTCAAATCCTGGAAGTCACAGAAAGAAAATCCCTCTTCTATAGCCCATGCCAGAAAGTTAGCATTTCCCTAACGACAATTTTTTTCAATGCTTCACTACTTAAGATATTGTTAGGAAATGTTAAAAGGATTTACCGTAGTAAATCCACCTGGTTAGAATTATTGAATATAGTAATAGTGTATTTCAGAAACCATGTCACAAAAAAAGTCCTTTTCAGTTTTATACATATGAGCAGGATAGAAAGCACAGAGGGAAGTAAACTAAACATCTATTTCCAGATTTGAAGATTAATTTATTAACATAGGTTATAAAATAAATCTAGAAAGGTAAATGAAGCTATGGAAATGATAATTGTTTTAATAGATGTATTGTAACCAATTACCCCTGTAATCCCAGCAGCTCAGGAGGCTGAGACAGGAGGATCTCAAGTTCAAAGCCATCTTTGATAATTTAGTGAAGCCAGAGGCAACTTAGCAAGACTCTGTCTCAAATAAGAAGAAAAAAAAAAGGACTAAGGATGTAGCTCAGTGTGTTCAATCCCTTGTAGCAAATTTTTTAAATTATAAAATTTTGATTCTATTTGACAATATCTAAGTCAATTATAATGTTCATGGATGAAATGCAGTAAAATTATTTAATCTATTATTTGGTTGTCACAAAATATGATTAGTTAACTAAATATAAGCAAATTTGGGGGCTAAGTTTGTAGCTCATTTAGTAGAGTGCTTGCCTGGCATCAGTGAGGCCTTGGATTTGATCAATCTCACCACAATAAAATAAGTTTTATTAATGAATTACCTTAAATAATATGTAAAAATTATAAGAATTTCAAAATGTGAGCTAAAATTTTGAAAAATGTTTAAAAATCCAGTTGAATTCAATATTTGCATTTGAAAAATGTATTTCTTTGGTGAATTAACTAAACTCAAATTCTAACAAAGACTCTATTCACAGATTTGCAATGATTTTTATTTTTCTGCAGGGATATGCCTGTCGTGTTTAGAGAGATTTATTGAGAAGACTGATACCATTTCATACACAAAGATTTATGGAAGGTGTATTTTGGTTTAGATATGATGGATCACCAAGAATCTCATACGTGAGAAAATGCACAAATACAGGTGAAATGGAGAGCCTTAACCTATCAGTGAATTAGTCCATTGATATATATTAAACAGATGGTAGGTTGTGGCTAGAAGAAATAAAAGTCACTGAGGGCATGCCTTTGGGTTTGTGTTTTTGTCCCTAGTGAACATAACTTTCTGCCTCCTGGTTGCCATGTTCTGAACTACTTTTCTCTGCCACACCCTTCTGCCATTGTGTTCTCAACCTCAGGCACAGAGCTATAGAGTTCACCAGTGTGAACTGAACCTCTAAAACTGTGATCCCAAATATACTTTTCCTCCTTTAAATTACTCTTGTCAGGTATTTTAGTCCCATCATGAAAAATATGACTAAAACAAGGGGTTTCTATGAGAATTTAGAGTTTCCTAAATTCAGCACATATCTATTTATAGAATTACAATAAATTTCACATGCTCATAACTCATCATTTTAAGGTTTCGAAACAGTTGAACTGTAAACAAATCCTATTTTAGATAACTACAATATGCATAAAAAGAATATATACTTAAGGAATGTGAAGTTAAATTTTATGTAAAAAAATTTTTTTTTTGCTTGGGTCTGGAGGGTTGTGGCTCAGGGGTAGAGCTCTCACCTAGCACATATGAGGCACTGGGTTAAATCCTCAGCACCACATAAAAATAAATAAACAAAATAAAAGTATTGTGTCCAACTACAACTTAAAAAGATATTTTAAAAAAATGTTCTTGCTTAACTTTCTCCTATTGTCACTCATCACAAGACACCCTCAGTAAATTCTACTTAACATATTGAACCAATAAAATTTCACTGTGACTTCTTCTGACCTTAATCCATGTTTTAGATACCACATTTATATTAGCATATCTTGTATATTAGCATATCTTCTGAAAACTATCTTCAAAATACATATGGGAACATATTAACTAACCTATGATAATTATAGTCTATGTGGTCTTCATAATTCTCTCTTTCATGAATATTTCCAAGTTTTATTGTACTATTGTAGAATGGTAATTATAAGACCAAAAATCAAACATTATAGCTAGGCCAACCTCTTGATCGTATCATAACATATTGCAACTTCTGTCTCATATATAAAACAAAAACCTATAGTAATTAACCCAGAGTTGTCCCTTTACGTCATTTATTACCATGTTATTCTTACCTTGCTCCATTCTAAGACTTATGTCTGTCTACCCTTGTTCATAAATTGCAATTTAATTATCATATCATTTTCTTTCTATTCTCCATTCTAGTAGTGATCCTCTAAAAAATTCCTAGTGTTTTATTTTGCCTTGGTATCCATTTTGATTATTGGATGAACATTCTCATTCTAAAAATAGGGCTTTTTCGTCCTTGATGTCCTTGACCACAGTCTCCAGTTTTCCATGCCCTCAGAATTCCTTAATGTGTTTGATCCAGACATCACATTTATGTAAGTGTGTCCTGATCACCATCTCCCTACAGGATAGCCAGATACTAACTCAACCTTGCTGACCTCCACACCCAAAATATACAGAGATGCCATAATGACCCAATCACACTGTGAATCCATGGGCCCATTCTTGCTTGTTCTATATACACCAATTACAACTTTTCACAGGAAATCTGCTTAGGTATCTTCATGTGTCTCTTGGCCTATAATCACTTGCATACCGTTTCTTACTCCCAGCCACTGATTAAATCAATGTATGTGTTCAAATGTGTCCTCTTTTTCCCATTGGATCTGCAAGGTTTGGTGTCCAAGGTGTGGTTTCCTATTCTTTCTGGGACCTTTAAGTAAAAACCTACTTCAGATATTGTTTTGTTTTATTGAACTGTCTCTCCTGTGTGCCCTGACTAGTGCACCGGAACCTAACTGTTTTCTCTCTTAGGTCTGTAAAAACTGGCCACATTGGAAGAAATAATATGCTGAGGTCAAAATTCAGATAAGAGGCCTGAGGACATCTACCAGTATAAAAAAATTTCCAGTAAGAGGACACTTGGTCACAGTTCACACATTTAGGCATTTGCCTGTTCACAAGAATAAAGAAGTATTCCATGAAAGTTCACATTGTAAAAAGCCAGAACCAAATTTCTAAAGCCCCACCAGGGCAAAACTAGAGTTCACACTTTCCTTCTAGAGAGACACTTTAAGACCAAATTAAGAAAAATAAATAAATAAATAAAATAATAACCACACTCTCTTCCCTGGCTCTTTCCCCCATATCACTTTTGTATTTAATCACTTCCTATTACTTTCTGAAATTATATTATGTTTGCTTATTTACAGCTACTAGTCACTAAACAATGAGGATATAATTCTGAGAAATAAATTGTTGAGCACTGTTGTCACTACGTAAACGTTATAGAACATACCTAAACTAACTTAGATGGTATGGTCTGTTACATACCTAAGTTATATGTCTGTATTTGGTATAGCCTGTGGCTCCAAAGGTCAAAATGATCAAAACAACAAGAGATAAAAGTAAGCACAAGAGAAAATGATGTAATCAAGAGATGCATAAGCATCAGATGTATGAGCATATACTGTCGTACAGTAAAATCTTTATTAGTATCAGTACACTCTAAAACAATGATGAAAAATAGTATGATGAATACTTAAACCAGTAACATTATCAAGTATTATATGTTGTACATCATTGCATGTGTGATGCTTTTGTACAACTGGCAAGGCCGCAGAGGTGTTTCCACAAGCATCACCACAAACGTGAGTAATGCATGTCCTATGACATTATTATAGCTGTGATATCACTAGGCTATAGGAACTATTCAGCTCCATTATATAGATGGAAGAAAAACACAAAGGACTATTTTCTCTGTAATGTGACAATGAGAAACTCAACACCTGGTATTTTGCAAAATTATATAAATGATAAGAGTAACTGTCAGTAAGGTTATTTTGATACACATATACCAGGATTTTAGACACCCAAAAAGCTAATAAACAAACAAACAAACAAACAAAAAACACGAAAATATGTAAAGGAAAAGCGTTTATTAAATGAAACATGATGGAAAGAGTGTATTTTTTAAAATTAAGACAATTTCCTATAATTTATGTCATAGAAGTCATTTTGAATTGTCCTCATAATGTATGTCTATTGAAAGAAACAAGTAACACAAAAGCCAGTATAGTTTGAGTTTAACTTTGTCATATTACGCATGGCACATTGTCCTTGTCGACCTTATCAATTACTCTATTAAAAATGATTTATTACATTAGTTTGCAACTGCATGTCTGAAACTTGTGCTGAAAACTTTTCATTCAACTCATCGGCTCCTTCTTCTAAAAAATCAATTACTTTATTATATTTTCTAGACCATTACCCGGGATTGAAGTAAATTTCAAAAAATAATTACTTAGGTTGTCCTTTCTAGTACTTTTACATCTGAGTTTATTAACCTTTTTAAGCCAAGGGAGAACAGGATTTCTAGAGATTTATTGACAACTGCTTGTCTGAACTTCTTGCCTGTGCCATTCACAATCATACACTATTTCATTTGAATATATGTTTATGTATTTTCAGCTTTTATTAATATTTTGACTGAAACCTAGAAAATTAAATACATTTCAATATATTGTACCTAGATAATAAGCATAGAAATATTTTTAAAGAAAATTGGGATAACTCTTCTAATTATAATATGGAAGTAAAATTCAAATTAGTTCCTGATGTTCAATATGCTCTTATGGTAGCTAATATGAGGAGAAGTTCTTCTAATGTTAGTCAGATTTGCATCACTGTGACCAAAATATCTGACAGGCACAACTCAGAAGAGG
Organism: Ictidomys tridecemlineatus; assembly: GCF_052094955.1. NCBI lineage: Eukaryota > Metazoa > Chordata > Mammalia > Rodentia > Sciuridae > Ictidomys > Ictidomys tridecemlineatus. The sequence continues at coordinate 128,568,391 of NC_135482.1, forward strand.
AGAAGCCTATTTTGGATTCACAGTTTCAGAGGACTGAATCCGCTGACTCCATTGCTCTCACCAAGTTGAAGCAGAACGTAATGATGGTAGGGCCTGGTGGAGGAAAGCTGTTCATCTATGACAGATGGCAATCAGAAAGAGAAGAGAGAAAGGAAGGGTCCAGAGACACAGTTTTCCTAAGGCAAACCAGAGTGACTTCTAGTTATATGCCCCTCCCTCTACAGTGACCACCAAGTAATATATTCAAATTATTAATCCATCAAATGGAATAGTCCACCAATTAAGTCAGAGTCTTCATATCTAATAGTTTCACCTCTGAACATTGTAGTGTTGTTCAACACTTAAGTTTTTTTGGGGGGATATTCCAAATCCATACCATAACAAGCAGTAACAATATTTTCTCTTTTATGTGCAACAGCACAATTAAATTAATTTTAGTGCCTCTGTTTGGTTTTATTGAACAATAATGGCCTGTTGACCATACTATATTGTAGTATCCAATTTTTCATTAAATTTCTGACCTATGAGTTGTAAAAATTAAATGAGAATTTGACTGTTTTGGGGCAAGTTACATAATTTTTTTTTAAAATAAAGTATTTTTTCTTGTAAGGTTTGTAAAAAATGTTGTAGTTTTTTATAAAAATGGATTATAAAGTCAGTAAATGAGTATTTGGTATTTCAATATTATTCTTAAAGTTCTAGCCAATGAAAATAAATAGAGATTCAATTAAGCATATATAATGGAAAACAGGAAAAAAGAGAATTATGATTGTTTACAAATTAGATTACATAAATGAAATAACAGGCTTAAAAAATAAAATATTGTTGTGGATGCAGCTCAGTGATAGAGCCTTTGCCTAGCATGCAAAATGCCCTGGGTTCAAGTCACAATACTGCAAAAAAATAAAAATATAAAAATTAAATTAAATTTTAACAAGAAAAAAAGAAAGTAAAAAGAGAAAAGAAAAGGAGATGGTCATACATGGCAAATGATAAAAATAGATGCAAAACAGATTTTCTACATCAAAAATAAACAAATAGAAAATCAAATTTAAAGTAGGCAAAAAAATCAACTTCATGTTAGAATAAAATAAGATACATTAAAAGTTATAATAAAAATTAACTAAAGGACAGAAGAAAGCTTTATGTAAATTAAGGTAGTTTGCTTTTGGAAAGGAAATACATATTCAGCAGCATCTCATTACTGTTGTTAGAACATAGTTTTATGCAATATTTTTGGACGTTAGGCTTAAGTATAATCAAATATAAAATGTCCATTTCTCTTGATCCACCAATTATTTGCCTATGAATTTGCCCTTCAGATATGGTTGCAAAAGTGAAAAATTGTTTATCTAAAAAGAATTTTTAAAAATCTTTGATTATAATAGTGAAATTGTGAAGACATATCATATAAGGGAGCACTTGCTATTAAAATGATCATATAAACACACCATTTCCTCAGTAATTAAGTAATCTAATATGATTATATACTCTTCATAATTATTTTGTGCATATATAAATATTATATATACGCATATAAACACATATAATATTCTCTCTATTACAGAAATATAACCAAAAGTGTGTTATGTAAGTATATGCATTTAGTGAGATCTGGACATAAGCTCTTCAAAATGTCAAACATGATTATCACTGAAAGGTTGAATTTCTCATAATGGTTGCATTCTTCCGTGTCCTTTAACATAGGTTTTCAGTTGTGGATGTGATGCATTCATCATTTCAAAAACATTTTCTTAAAGGGTAAACTTTTAAATAATTGAGTACTTATATATGTTTAGAGACTTGAGCATGGTTTTTCAATATAGAAATAATTCTCAGAACAATTTGCACATGGTTTTAAGACCAGTATATAAAGTAGAAAATACATTAATTTTAAAATTAGTTTTAGAAATGTGAGAGGCTTTTTTTTTTACTAAAACTATATTTATATTTGAAGTTACTTAGTGGATAAATTGTTACATTTTATAAAATATATACTTTTTCAAGTATATGAATCTTAATGATATATGGAAAATCATATTCAAATATGTGGTAAAATAAACACTATCATGAAAATTTCATAGCTATATGATTCCAAGCTTGAAACAGCCAATTGTGTATCTCTATTTTCTTCACCTTTAGCAAAAGTCTTCATTTATAAATGAGCATTTATTAAACATGTGTTTAACTTTTTAAAAATAAAAACAACTATATGTACAACTGTGTTAGGAGATGATACAAATATTTTTTATTATTTATAAAATATATTCTATTATTTCTGTACATGTTTTTCTAATGCAAAGCAAATTTACATGTACTTAAAAAAAATGATTATAGGGCTGAGGTTGTGGCTCAGTGGTAGAGCACTTGCCTAGCAGGTGCAAGGCCCTGGGTTCAATCCTCAGCACCACATAAAATAAATAAATAAAATAAAGATGATATTGTGTCCACCTAAAAAATAAATATTAAAAAAATTAGATTATAGAAGCAAAAACATTTCAATTGTTATTTTGCTTTTTGTATTCTTAATTACAGCTCCTTAAAAAGTCAGATTTTGTCCTTCTTCCTCCCATACAATAATATTAATATAAAACTGAACAGATATTTATTCTAACTTTCAATGAACATTTATGGGTATTATTGACATGATCAAAACTAAACTAGGAAAAATGGCTGACTAGCTGAAAACAAAAAATGAAAACACCAAATTTGATATTCTTAACTCTGAGACAACTATAACCTAATAATTATAATGAAACATGATAAAATTTTAGTATCATAACATACAAAATATTTTTGTAGTCCAAACTCATGTTAGTGAGCTACAACACTATCAGCACATGGAAGCACATACAGATCTTCCTAGAGAAAATAACTTCCAAAAGATTGAAAAGTCCAGTATTTTCTCCGATCATGGAAAATACATATTGTCACTTACTAGTGTACTAATTCAGTTGAAATCTTTGTGACTTAAGTGATTTGAAAGGTAACTAATTTTGAGTTTCAAATGGAAGCTTAGTGAAAAAAGTTTTGTCTCTCTCAAGTTGTATCTCCCTAAACAAGTGACAAAAATTTGAAAACCGCCCTCTGGTGACGTCTGAGGACTTCCTCTGCACCATCTGTGCTTTTGAAATGTCAGCACTATAAGTATCTGATACTGAGAACAAGCTGCAAGGAGCTCACAGAAATAGGACTACTAACTTTTATCAGATGCAGCCCACTGCTTGTATAGATGGCAACAGAAACAATTCACTGTCCTTCACTTTGTGAAAATGATCTTTATCAGAAACTGCTGAAAACTTAAGGGTTCCTAGGAATTTAGTAACTCAGTATTAAAGGATTCTTGACAAGAAATTATATCTGATTAATTAAAATTATAACATTAAATTTTTGGCTGAGATACTGTGAAAAATTCAATAAATTTTAAAATATTTAGTGCACATTCAATTTTGAGATAATTGGTTTTGACCAAATTATGACCAAAAGGGAAAAAAATATTTCATTTGGCTGTATTTGAATCAAATAATATTCACAAATTCCTTAACAAATCACAAAATTCTATTCAATGCAATAATTACAAACTAACAATAAGAAAAAGTAAAGAATATTGTCAATTCCTTTCAGAATCTTAATTTTATCTGCAAATTTAAAATATATGTGTGGATATATGTGTGTAAATCACATTTTAAGAGTTCACAAAATGGTATTTATTTATATAAATATGTATAAATCAGTTTTGAAATATTTTCTACAAATATCTTGAAATAAAATTTTATAAGCTAAAGTGTGAAGATAAATGTGATGGTAACTTATTACCAGCAATATAGAAGTAATACTATTATCAGTTTAAAATGTTATGCACTTTTTGAACATTTTTTTCTGTGTAAAACCTTCTCCTACTTCAGAAACAGTGTTATCCATGAACTAGCTTTATGTAAAAGAAAGAAGACATCATATACCATTATTTAGCCATAAATAAAGGAAGTACTGTCATACGCTATAACATGAATGAACCTTGAGGGCATAATGCTAATTAGAGTATACATACCAGCGAAGGAAGGACAATATTGCTTGATTCCACTTATCTAAGGTATCCAGAGAAGTCAGATTCATTGAACAAAAATTGGAAAGGTGTTTTCTAAAGGCTGAACTAGGAAGAAATGGGGACCTGCTTTTCAACTCTAAAAAATTTTAGTCATGCAAGATGAACAAGTTAGAGTGCTCTGCTGAAAAATATTGTCCTGACAGTTAACGAAATTCCACCATACACATACGATTTGTTAAAAGGTAGAACTTATGTTTTATCTTGTTATGACAATGAAAGAAAAAGAAGAGCTGAATTTTTGCTCTAGGGTGGAGTTAACATGTTTCCAAATAGCAAGTTGAAGAGTTGTGTAACATAGCAATGGGTGCACAATCAAACTGTGAACACAAACCAGTTTGTTACAGTAGAAACAGCAGCTCTGCTTACTTAAATAATCAGTTTGTGTTATTTTTTTCTCATTTAAACTTGTCAACCATGACTAATATGCTTTTTTTTTGGTGCATTATACATTTTAAGGATTTGTTGATCTACTCCTGAACAGCTTTTGCTATTTGTATAGCTTTGAAATATAAATTAAAACAGTGTAGGACATATGAATAACCAACTGATGAGAATATTCTTTAATTGCTTCTTCTACTCTTAAGGACAATATATATTTGTTGAAAGTCAGGAGATATATATATGTGTATATATATATATATATATATATATATACACATATATATGTTTTATATATGTTTATATATGTTTATATATGCAGATACAAATGTTTGCACTTTAAAAATAGAACCAAGTCATGCTTGGTAATTATTGATCATATATAGACATAATATTATTTTTATGTTCCCACATGTTATTTAATTCAGTGATTTGTTTTTATATATCTACCAATTATTTCTCTAAATATATAGAAATGAAATTTCAGTAAGCATTGTCTTCTTGAGTGAATGACATTCGTTCCTTGTAACTGCAATAGAAACAGTTATAAAATGTTCAATAAATTAGATTTTAACTATTTTTTGTTGTTTACAGTCAAAGCACAAATGCTCTGAATGTATGTATTTCTAATATTTTGGTGCAAAAATAGCCTCTATGAATTTTTAGATTGATTTTTTAAATAATATTAAAATTAGTATTAGAGTTATCCAGAGTATACAAAGAACTCAAAAAATTAGACAATAAGATAACAAATAACCCAATCAACAAATGGGCCAAGGACCTGAACAGACACTTCTCAGAGGAGGATATACAATCAATCAACAAGTACATGAAAAAATGTTCACCATCTGTAGCAGTCATAGAAATGCAAATCAAAACCACCCTAAGATACCATCTCACTCCAGTAAGATTGGCAGCCACTATGAAGTCAAACAACAACAAGTACTGGCGAGGATGTGGAGAAAAGGGTACATTTGTACATTGCTGGTGGTACTGCAAATTGGTGCGGCCAATTTGGAAAGCAGTATGGAGATTCCTGGGAAAGCTGGGAATGGAACCACCATTTGACCCAGCTATTCCCCTTCTCGGACTATTCCTTGAAGACCTTAAAAGAGCATACTACAGGGATACTGCCACATCGCCACATCGATGTTCATAGCAGCACAATTCACAATAGCTAGACTGTGGAACCAACCCAGATGCCCTTCAATAGATGAATGGATAAAAAAAAAATGTGGCATTTATACACCATGGAGTATCACACAGCATTAAAAAATGACAAAATCATGGAATTTGCAGGGAAATGGATGGCACTAGAGCAGATTATGCTTAGTGAAGCTAGCTAATCCCTAAAAAACAAATACCAAATGTCTTCTTTGATATAATGAGAGCAACTATGAACAGAGCAGGGAGGAAGAGCAGGAAGAAAAGATTAACATTAAACAGAGTCATGAGATGGGAGGGAAAGGGAGAGAAAAGGGAAATTGCATGGAAATGAAGGGAGACCCTCATTGTTATACAAATTACATATAAGAGGTTGTGAGGGGAATGGGAAAATAAACAAGGAGAGAAATGAATTACAGTAGATGGGGTAGAGAGAGAAGATGTGAGGGGAGGGGAGGGGGGATGGTAGGGGATAGGAAAGGTAGCAGAATACAACAGTTACTAATAGGGCATTATGTAAAATTGTGGATGTGTAACCGACGTGATTCTGCAATTTGCATTTGGGGTAAAAATTGGGAGTTCATAACCCACTTCAATCTAATGTATGAAATATGATATGTCAAGAGCTTTGTAATGTTGTGAAAAACCAATAAAAAAAAGTATTAGAGTTACATAAAGGACTCAGATTGATAATAATTCAAAATATGAAACTAATGTAGTTTTATATTCTGCATATTCATATTTTTATAGCATGCATAGATTTGTTATAATTTAAAGAATGGTAGTCATTATTTATTTTCAAAAATTAATTCAGAAGCTTTTTTCTTTCCCTCCAACCAAACCTAGCACCAAATGATGTCAGTTCTTAAGTATCTTATAATTCTCCAGCCCATGAAAACTTTTCTTTTGTAAAATATACATGCCCTTTAACTAATATAGAAGTAATTTAGGACACATTTTTTCAGATGTGGCCTTATTTCTACCTCATCTTGATTAAATAATTCCAAACTAATTAACTCTTCTGTGTTATGCTCACTTCACTTGTCTCAGAACGATGAAGCAGGAAACACATCAGTTTTCAACAAACATAGCATATCTGACATCCAAGAAAAGGATATGATATATTTATGAAGACAAAGATGGTGATAATAGCAGCATGTAAACTAATCCCCCCACAATGTAAGAACAATGGCTGAACTATAATGATGTTTCCAAGCTGCTATGGAAAATTTTACTATTGTCGTTACAAACTTTTTTCAAGATAAGTTATTTATATTTTTCTTTCAGCTGAAGTGCTAAAACTCATAGTCATCATGATAATTCAGGACAAAATCACAATCACAACTCATCAAGAAAATGAAGTAAGAAATGTTACATTGTCAGAGAGCACAACAATCAGTAAGTTGAAGAAAACTCCTAAGGTTCAAATCTTTAGGAGAATGATTGGAATTTCTAGACAAAATAAACAACATAAATTAAAATAAAAAAAATATTGCCTGAAGTTTTCATAAAATGATCAAAGGCAGATTGTAGGCAGGTAGTCCATCAAAGCAGTTGTAACTTGGAAGAATATGGAGGCATTGGCTTAAAGAAATGGGGTGAGACAGTGTGGTAATTGTTGACTGAACTTCCTCCATTGAAAATCCTGCCAATGATTCTGGCTTCACCAATCAGGTGACTGAGCAAAGATTGCCTTGGGAGCAATAAGCTAAGCGGAGCATCCAAAAGGAGGGAACTAGAATTATCTGCTTAAAAACTTGCGAAGTGACTAGCTAAACAATGAACCAACCATTTATATAATTGATACTGCCAAGATAAGGCTCAAAGTACTGACCTGAGATTTGAACAGTCCTTCAACCCCAAATGATTTCCTAATTTGTATCTTATCAAGTTAATTTATTACTGAGAAAAAAATCATCATTTTTATGGAAGGAGTTTAGCAAAATCTTTATCCTGTAAAACCTGATACTCCAATATTTCGAATATAATTCAAAAAAACTTGACACATGCAGAATCAGGGTAAATATTAACAATACAGGTCATTTGGACATGGAATATTTTATGTAAACAAAATATCCATCAGAATGAAATGAAAAATAAAAAATACTAACTGATAAATAGAAAATATATTTAAAAAAAGAGAATGCATAATTATAAAGTATAATATTTATAATTAAAACCTCATCAGAGGACTACAGGGTTAATCTCTAATGCATCAGCAGTTTAAACGTTGTTTCCCTGTCTTTAAAGAATAAAAAAGCTGGACAAATGTAAATTCAATAATTTTTAACCTATTAAAGAACAGAGTTCAGGGAACAAATTACCCCCAAAGCTTGAAGAAAAAGGTGTACCCAGAGAAACACAGCATACAAAATCTACTTACCTGAGACAAAAGTTGCTGGAACCATAAACTGATATAAACAATGAAATAGCAATATTCATAATGTATTGAATATAGTAGAACTCTGGAGATCAAGTGTGGAAATGTGAGAACGAGTCATTTGTGAAGGTTGTTTCTAAATGAGGTCCACTCTTTACCTGGCACTTTTTTCAAAAATCTCACCAAATTTACCAGGTGTGGTGGCACATGCCTTCCACACCAGTGTCTCTGGAGGCTGAGGCAGGAGCATCATAAATTCCAGGTCAGCCTTGGCAAGTTAGCAAGACCCTTAGCAATTTGATGGGACCTTGTCTTAAAATTTACAAAAAGGTATAAGTATGTGGTTCCATGGTAGAGCATCCTTGGATTCAGTCCTCAGTACCACAATAAGTAAATAAACATCCCTACCATATTCTTTTTTTTTCTCCTCCAGCTAGATTGAAGTATAAAAAAATAAATAAAATAGTATAGGTTTAAAATGTACAAGGTGATAATCTGAAGTATGCATGACATAAAGGAATTATTCCATGTTTTAAAAAGCCTTTAGAATTTTATTGTTCATATTTAAATATGTAATCCATTTAAAATGTGTCCTAGAAGCCTATGCAAAAAAATGAATAAATATTACTTCTGTATTTTAGATTCCAGGTGGCTAATTGATTTTATCAGTATTATTTATTGTTTCTAGCCTTTGAGAATCACCACACATATCTTCTAAAAGCTCTCATGTATTTAGGTCTATGCTTGTTTTTTTTTCTTTGTTTTTTTGTTTTAATCTGTGACAGTGCAATTTTAACTCTTTACTTTATATCATATCATTTTAAGTTCAGAAGGCATTACTTTATAATTCAATATCTGGTAATGGTGAGTCTATATTCATTTCCTTTATTATAGTATTACTTAATATTTTCTTTGGTAAATTGTCCACATAAATTTAGAATAATGTCGCTTAATTTGAAACAAACATACACATGTCCCATTATAAATTCTATTAAGATCATGTTAAATTGAAAAATTAACTTAAAGGGATACACACAAGGTTATCTGCCAATTAGAAAGTAATTACCTTAAAGGATAATGGAATTCCTTCTATTTTCATGATTCCTCTTTTGAATCGATACTATAGCATAGTCCATATATTTAAATCTTCATTGTATCTTTTAGGATAGTTTAAAGTTATATTTATTTATAAATTTATCTATTTTTGAAAATTTTTAAATGTAGCTGACTTGTTATTTTTACTGTTGTTGTGACAATCTGATGTTTTTGTCTATGTAATATATTAAATATTGTTTTTTTATTTGAAGCTTACTAATTGCTAAACTCATTTGTTTGAAGTTCTTTCCACTTTTTTATTTTACAAAAATAATACATAAATAGAAGTGATATTATATTTTCCATTTTATCAATGTATCAATATTTAATTTTCTGTTTTTTTGATAAAATTCTATAATAATAAATAGTCATACACATAGAAATTTATTTTTTCTTCTAAGTTTTTGAGGATGCTTCACATAGGTTTCTCTTTTAAGTGGAGACAGTTACATTTAATAATTTAATGATTATATCACCTACTCCTACTTTAATAAGTTTCTTTTTAATTATAAAAGACACAGCATATATTGAATCTATATTTAGTATCTTTACATATTTATTCTCTTTATATATATTGATGTGTTGAGTTATTTAAATGTTACCTCTAGTATATGTATTCTCACATTGATATGATAAACTTTACTTGTTCATATTTTCAATTAAAAATGCTGCATAGTTGTCTTCTAATATTTTATTTAAATTTTTTGCATATTTCTAAGTGAATAATGTGTAGATTTATTGTAAATATATTCTCTATACAAGGATGACTTGGAAATTTTTTTTATCTCATTGTTCTTTTAAATTTTCATTATTATTAGAAATATCCCATCTTTTAACAAATTATAACAATTTTACCTTGGAAAATACCTAGATATGTTACACTTTAGGGAATCAAAGCATGCTTAAAAATATAGGCATTTGTTTAACACACACACAAACACACACACATACACACATATATATTTGCTTCTGATATTCATTTTGTCAAATTATATCTTTCTGTTAAGATGTTTGGTGCATCCATATTCTTTTTTTATCCTCCAGCTATATTGAAGTATAATAAACCAAATAAAATAGTATAGGTTTAAAATATTGACTTGATCCCAAAATAGTTAAATATGTTAACTAAATTTTTCTTGATCTATAGTTATTTCCTATAATTCATTATTATTTGGGGTCCAAAACTACCAACCTGTGTCAAGAGTATAAAAGTCTAGCACCAAAATAGCAGTTATCTTTTACATTGGAATAGTTCCAGCTCCTACTTGTCTCTAACTCTAGAACATTCCATGTTTCACCACCGCCAAATGCCTTGTATTCACAATAGTACTTTTTCTATATTTTCTATCCTCGTAGTACCACCTGTTCCTTTGCAGTAAGGTCTTCAAAAATATTTGATATTTTCTATTATATCTCATTAATATCTCCCTGATTCTTGATTACCTTTTCCTTTTCCTTCTGAAATTTGTGATGCATATTTAAAATAATCCCTGGTCCCAAGATTTTTCTATATTCACAATGTAGTTGTATTTAAGCCATCTCCTGAGAACACCAGTTTTTCTAACTCCTCTTAAAATTCAGCTTCATACTAAGCCTCTGGGAATGATATTGTTAAACAAATTTGAATATCATGTTTTCAAAATAGAACAACAACTCCCTTTATGTTGTTGTTAAGGACTTAATTCTAGAAATATTATCCCTCATTTCACAATGGTTTAATATATTGACTCATTTTTCTACACATCTTTCAACTTTATGGTGTACAGTCTAGATACATACAACTAATATTATCAACATCATAAGTACTATCTTACTTGTTCATTCCATTTAATGTCCCCAATTCTTCAATGTCACAGACACATCCATTGCCCTTCATAATCCCTTTGCCTCATATTTTTGTCTAATTTCCATATTAAGTAATTTAAAAAACTCTTAATACCTCTGTCTTATCTTGCCACCTGATTTTTACCTGGTCACAGAATCACCCTGTTTGAATGTAGAAATTGTAGCTTGTGACTCCCTCATTAAGTTAAAGGATGTGCGGGGTTGGGGATGTGGCTCAAGCAGTTGCACGCTCGCCTGGCATTCCTGCGGCCCAGGTTCGATCCTCAGCACTACATATAAACAAAGATGTTATGCCTGCCAAAACTAAAAAATAAATATTAAAAAAATTCTCTCTCTCTCTCTCTCTCTCTCTCTCTCTCTCTCTCTCTCTCTCTCTCTCTCTCTGTCTCTTACTCTCTCTTAAAAAAAAAAAAAAGATAAAGCATGTGTTAGGAACTCAGGCGATATTTTAATAGTGGTTCCAGAAAAAGGGAGATTGAGGAATATGAAAGTCCAAAGGAGAAAATGTTAGTTTAAGCAAGCACTAATAATTTTGTTACTATTTGTGCTACTACAACTCAATCCTAAGATAATGAGGAGCCATGTAAAACATGCTTCAATTTACCCACCTATGAGACAGACAAGAGGATAGTAATCGACTGACTTTCATCTCATACTAGTCATAGGTTTCCACTCAGAAATTGAATTCCTCTAAATTATAGGATGCACTTCATGACTATCAAACAGGTTCCTGCAGGCATTGGGAGAGAATTTCCAGGAGAGAAGGTAAATTTATGTATTTTAGGTGAAATGAGGTACTATTGTGATATAAGTTCATGAAGTAAATACCAAAAGTAATGGTTGGAGTGAAAGGCCGTCCAAGATGAGTTTTCATAGGGAGGGTAGGGGAAGAACATTGGACATACTTTCCTTTGTTCAGAACTTCTTATATTGAGATCATTATAAAGTACTTATCTTAATCCCTAAAATAGATTCAATATAGGACTATTAGCAGAAGAAGGGAAATATGTCTGCTGTAAATGGACCCAGTGTAGATGATAATCTTCATCACTCTCCTCAACAAAAAATTCTAGATCTATATCACCCTTGGTCAGCACTTAGCAAGTTGTGGAGAATGAGATCTTCTTCCAAAAGTATGGTTTAGCTTTTATCCTTATTAGGCACAGTTGCTGTAAATGTCTGTTTTTAGTTTTCATTATACTCTGGTGAATATTTGGGATTCAAACTTAATTTAAATTTACTTTTTTAAAAAATCATGTCATGTAGACATTTATTGGTTCCTTGTGATTATCTGGGTCATTTATGTCAACCAATATATTAATTCATATATAACTGCTTTTCAAAAAAAATCAAATGATAGCTCTTCAAATTCAATAAATCTGTTCTTTATGCTCAATGGGAAAAAAATCCCCCACCTTGAAGACCAAGATTTCCATTGCAGAAGAGTTAAGTACAAATTCTGAAAGAAAGGAGATAATTTACTCTCATCACTTGTGTAGAGACCAATGCACAAAGCACCCTAACTGGGGCAAATATCTGACATCATGTTACCCAACATACATACTACATGCTAGAGGACAGCAACCTGACTACTCCAAATGATATTGCTCACATACAGATACCTGAATGATGCCATATATGAAAGAAACGTTTATATGTGGATTCTGATTTCTTTGTCAATTCTGTGCTCTTTACATAGTCTTCTTTTGTAATTCAATGTTGTAAGAGATTCTATGTTTAAAAAAAAACTTAGTCTATGAAATTTGAGTTGATGATGCTGCAAGAAATACTGTGATCAAGGAAGGAAAATCTGTATTCAGAAACAATGCCAAACCAGTAATAATAAATTACTGTCTTTTTACTGGTGAAATGTGTCAGATGTAATCAACACGGAAACAAACATCTTTGAAACATATCATTTTGAGGGCTACATGACAGTATTTGCTCCTGGAATGAGCAGTGATAGTAACTGGGGCATTGTAAAAATTGGAGTCTCATGCTGGTGGAAAATACCTAGATTTCATTCCTGTCTGTGTTTGTCTACTTTGAGTCACTGTGACCAGAGTACCTGACAAAGAGAACTTAGGGGAGGAAAGGTTTATTTTGGTGTACACTTCATGGTTAGCCACCTCCATCGGTATGGCAGAACATTTACGGCAGAAGGAAATGGCAGAGGAAAGATGTTTGGCTCACAACAGTCAAGAAGCAGAGAGAGAGGAAAGGGTCAGATACAAGATAGTCCCATGCATCCCTTCCTACTAAGCAATTAGCTAAGTTCAGTGTGGATATTTGGAGTACTTCCTTTCTCTACTCTCTTTCAAGCCATCTATCAGTTGGTTGGCAGGTAATGCTACCATATTTTACTAACCTGTTTGTTTACCAGAATTTTGTTTAGGTTTTCCTTTTCTTTCAGGTCTTAGTTTCTTCTAGGAAAAACAAAACATCTAAAGATGCTTTTCATGTTATGAATAATGTATTGCAGAAGTCACAACATTCTGTGCTGTGACAGTTTTAGTGGAATTTGTCAGACACTCAGTTAAGCATACTGGTGTTTGATTGTCATTCTATTGGCTATGTCATATACCTCTCATGTGAGCGCAACTTCACACACATTGGAACTGTTGCACAGTCTCCTTGATTTAGGATACATAAGTAGTAGTGATATTTTTGTCCACCCATTAATTGTTCTGAGCAATAACTTTTTTAATTTTAATTTCCTTCTATCATTTTTTTTTAATATTTTCCGCCATTGTCTAAAAGTCCATGTGTTTTTGTGGTGCCAGATCCAGTGAGTGTCATATTTTTTTTAATAAATGATAAGATCATCAAGTTTCTGGTCAATCATATTAAGACAGAAATCAGGGTAGTTAATAAAGCCCTGAAATAGGATGATCTCTTTGGACTGCTCTCCTTAACACATTAAAGTGAACTGCTTTGGTTTATACTTACTGCAGGAGAATAGAAAGGGAAAAAAAAAAAAAACTCATTTCGCAGATAAGGAGCTGAAATGCCAAGTGTCAGAGAATCTGTTGAGTTCTGCCAATCAAGATACCTCATATGTCACAAAACCTGATATCAGAGTTACAACTTGATTAAGTTTAGGATAGTCCACAGACAAAAGCCATGATCCAATTTCCCCCAAAGGCATGATCAGGTAAAAGATTTAGAAAATTAAGATTCAACCCTTACTATTTAAGTCATTGAGGAAGGTGTTAGTCTTTGCAGCTCCTACTAGGAGGAGATAATAGGTTTGTATTTACTTTCTTGGATGCAGCAAGGAATTGCAGAAAAGTCCATTGGGCTCTTGATCTTGTTGTTTGACTCTTAACTTCCAAATGAACTTATCAATGCATGCTTTAAAAATATTAAAATGCTAAATATCTGTAACTCAATTGCATACTGGAAGATTTGGAAATTCAGTCTAGTCTATATTTTAAAAAATATTTTATTTAGAAATAGGATCTCCCTGAGTTGCTAAGTGTTTCACTAATCTGATGATCCTGGCTTTGAATTTGCTATCCTCTTGCCTCAGCCTCCCAAATTGCTGGGATTACAGGCTTGTGCCAATGTTCATTGCACTAGGCTGGGGTTTTGAGTGCACTACACAACTATGGCATGCATTTGGGTTCTATTAATAACTTAGCATTTATAAATTGCCTCTTTGACCAGAAGGATAGTGATTGTGATTTCATGTCAGGTACACTGATTTCACTATCAGCTTAGATCCAGAAACAAAAACTCTCAAAATTTGGATATTCTTTTCCAAATTCCAAATACTATGATAAATAATTGTAGGCCTCTCTGGGAAAAGCGCATCATATAATATAACCAAACACACAAATACCCTTAGGTAGTAATAGCATCTTCATTCAAGTAATCCCTTTCTATACCTTAACTAGTTAAATTGAAGGTTGTAAAATATCATAGGTTGAGATATTTTGTATTTGGGTGTGTCTTTTCAACCCTCAGCAGCTCACAATTCTTTGCCTCTCCCCCCCCCCCTTTTTTTTATTTTCTTGTTACACAGCTCTAGTAATAGAATGGGCTCTGTTCAGTTGCCATCCTTCTCTGGGAATTGATGATCCATTAGTAATTTTCAAAGATTCTCATACTTTGATTGCCTTTCTGGTCATATGTCTTAATTTTAATTATTCCTTTGTTGTTAAACACCACCACCTAATAATATCTGCCAGTCTTCAATATTATTATGTCCTTGATTACCAGTGAATATATTTCCATGACAGTATCTCATACAATAAATCAAAAATCACAGTTCATATAGGACACCATAATTGAACTTTTCAGAGAAGTAGTTGTAGCCTTCACAGATTCATTTCTCACTTCCTTGATGAAATGATGGTCTTTTAGTCCTCCAGAGACACACTAGGAACTCTATAAATGTGTTCTGACATTCCTTCCTTAGGTTTGTATGTGTCTTCTGTTCCTCTGCCTTTATAGAAGATTGTGGTAGTTGTCTGATATTAGTCGTTTATGCTGATATTAGAGGCACAGATATAAATCAACATGCTGGGGCTTAATTAGTTTTACCTGGGGAATGAGGTGGGGTTGTTTTCTTTCTCCTCATCCTCCATTGTCTCCTGTTTGGGAGATATATATATATATATATATATATATATATATATATATATATATATATATATATTCTTATTCCCAAGTGTAAAATAAAGAAAGCACAAGATGAGAAAAAGGATAAAGATTAGTCTTCCAGAAATGAAAAAGGAAGAGATTACTTGAAAAATTATCTATAAATTCAGACAAATTTTGAAATAAATTTTAATATCATGTAAATAATTACAACAGAAATATATGAATTAGGATAAAAATTTATTTAAAAACAATTTCTACAATATATTATTTTGTCATTCATATTCTGCAGGCATAAAATAAACAAGGTAATGACCATTAATTAGCAGCATACTTGAGACTTAATAAATGCATTTAATATATTTTTTGTTGGCATCACTAATAAAATACATTTTAATATATTATGCACATATATGCATCTTTTTTAAATGTGCACATAAATAAAATAAATTTAGAAAGCAATTAAATATACATCTAAGGTTTATTTATAAAAGGTGGGAACAAAATAATTTGTTTCCTAACACTGTATCTTTTAAAATTTATAAGATTGTATACCTCATGAAAAATTAAAATAAATTCTAAAATTCAAGTGTCTGTATCTTTAAAACTGAGAAGTTTAATAAATCTATTTCAATTAAATTTTGACTTAATTTTATCATCTTCTTTCAGTATTGAAAAAGGAAATGGGTTACATATCAAGATTGCATAATATCACTCTACCTTCGGATGACTTCCTGACTCAGAAAATGAAAAGGAAGAAAAACAATGCATAGCAGTAGAGAAAAAAATAATTTAATTTTATTTTTCTAACCATCACATACAATGAGTTAACTGAAATTAATTTTCCACATAGCTACACAATAGCCATTGCTGTATTGATATGTTTTAAAATGCAATGTTTGTGGTTTTATCAGGAAATGTTCCAATTTAATGTATTTATTGAAAATATATACAGCCCCCTAAGTCCATTATTTACCCCAGGTTTTCCATGTTGTATCATTCATAATTATCTTTGACCTGACAAATGTGGGGTTTTATTTTTCCTAGATCATGAGATGTCTAGATGAAAGCATTGTGGAGTCATGGCCTGGATTCAAAGAGATTATCCAGGCCCTAAACCTGGATTCATTTTATGTCATTCTTAGTGAATGTTTTTCATGCTTATGCTAATAAGGTGTCTGCTTTTTTTTCAGACATTACATTTTCAGGCAAGAAATAGTATGTAAGGGAAAAAATAAAAGACAAAAGGCAAATGCCATCTGAATTTGCCCACTAAAATTCTTCTTCAATAATTGTCATATAGTATCTTACTGGAAAGAAATGAAGCACATAACCACTTCTACCTGCATGAAAGTCTTTGAACATACTATTTTAGATTGGGGTTGATTCCACCACTCTGAGTAGTACTGAAGTTCTCTTGGTAAACAAAGAGAATATGAACAGATAGCAAACAAATGGAATTGTCTGCATGGATATGAATATCACACTTACCATATCAAATCATTTAGTTTGTCAGAGATTTCAAGGTCATACATGCAGTATGTTAAATAAAACTATAGAAAACACTTTTTTTTTTTTTTTTTTTTGGTACGGGAGCTTGAAACCGGTGGCACTTTACTACTATGTCACATCCTTAGCACGTTTTATTTTTATTTTTTATTTTTATTTTGAGGCATAGTCTCACTATGTTGCTTCAGATCTCAACAAGCTGCTTAGACTGGCCTGAAATTTTGGATCATCCTGCCTCAGCCTTCTGAGTGGCTGGGATTACAGGCCCAGGCCATCATGCCCAGTTACAAGTACAGAAAACTTGTGAAATTACGTGATTTGATTTCTAATTAACTTATAGAAAGCAATTAAAATTGATATGATCCACTAGAGTAGAAAACAATCACAAATCCAAATTAGAAGAACTGTATTCAGGTCTAAGTATTATGATTAATTTGCTTTTTCTTCTTAATAAGCCTGATTAAAATTTTCTCTTTGATTTTCTTACCTGCCTGTACTCTAAACAAATATTCAGTGTCATTCCCTGTACAAAATTGCAATGTAGTAAAATTAATGATAATGATAATTGGTATTAATATTACAATGTATGGGATAATTAAATTTGAGCAAGCTCTCTTTAAACAAGTAAGTATTAGAAATGAATAAATAACATACATTGTGCACATCTGAGTATTTACTCATATACTTTTGTTTTCTAATGATAACTGTCATTTATTTCCTACTTACAATATTTTGTAAAACACTTCGTTTTGAATTTTTGTATCAGAGGTAATTTTAATTATATTGGCATGATTACAGCACACACTTTGAAATATATACTTTAGCATTTAGAACTAAACAAAGCATAACAGTCCTTGAGGCACTAGATATTTATTACTTCTCCTTTACAAAATTGCAGTGCAACATGACAAATGTGCCCAATGCAAATAAAACGTATATTTGAAATAAACTTTTTAATTGGATTAGTCCATGGTTCCAAATAAACCATTCCATTTGAAATATAATCACAATTACCTTAGTATTCAATTCCTAATATATCAGCAAACAGTCATGTGCGAGATTAAGTAGGATGATGCTGAAAATATTTACTTATTTCCATTAAATGACACTAATTTAAATGAGCCTTGTGAAATCCATTTCTGTTATCTGTACCAATTGTTATATTGGTTTAAAATGAATACACTAAGGAATCAAGAGTTTTTGAATTAAATTTTCACAAGGTGGTGGTGAACCAGACAGTTGAAATTATGGAGATACTGCTTGACATATATGATCTGAGAACAAGTTGGCCCTGACATTTATTATTGCTTTAGCCAATATGGCTGGCTAAGTGCCAGTTCAGCAGTCACCAGTCCATTTGCTCCTCTGGCAAAATGAAGTTCTTTAATTTGACATGATATCTTCAGTTAGAGGAGGATCTTTTTCCCCAGTTAGACTCTCTAAAGAGAACTTTCTGATATCAAAGAATGTTGACTTCAACATCTAGGATATTCCTAAAGTCAAATTTGAAATGGAATTATCAGAGCCCATTCATTCAAAACTTATATAATCATTCTCATTTCATTTTACTCTTCCTTGTTTAGTCAGGTGTCCAGGAAAAAACATTTTAAGTCAAATAATAATAATAAATGAATATGTTAGTATTTTCTGCTTTACTATATTTAGCATTACCACAAATTCATTAGCCTCTAAAGTAAATGTGTAGAAAGAAAGTCTATACGGAGGATTCAATGTTCAATTTGTCAAATTTGTTGCTTAAGTCAGTTGTCTTAAGCTCCACCATCAGTGTTGGAGAAAAGATGCAAGGTGTTCAATGAACACTGTGGAGCTAGAGTTCCCTATTTGTGGTAGAACCCTCCCCTGCCCTTACAGACAGGGTTAATCTTGGTGTTTCTGATGTCACTACAGGATTATATGATCATGAAACTTCTTCAAGGCTCTCTGGTATGAACTCTGACATGAGGCAGGGATAATTAATATTTTCAGAAACAATGGGTGTGGGGTCTCTGTCTGCTTCTAGTTATTTGAAATCTTCAACATTTGCTGGACAGATGTCTCCTTTTATATCCATAAACTAGTCCTCATTCTTCCTTCTATACGCTTTGCTTTGTTAGCCAGCAGACTTCACCTCTTTCTAGAAAAATTTTGCAAATATTTGAAAGTGGTCAAATAGTCTCTTAAAAAAAAAAAAGTTCCCAAATTCCAAAAGCACCTATCTTATCTTTCAAAGGAAATACTCTGCAGTTTCAAAATAGAATATTTGGAAACAGTCTCAATTTGATTTTCAGTGCCAGAGGTTATTTATGAGGTATGAAATGTTTTCTCACTTGAAAATCCATGAAGCAACTTTATTTTTAAAAAGGACAATGACACCATCTCAAGGACATGAGTTTATGTGCTTGAGTAGGATTTTGTAAAATTTCTCACACAAAACCAACTATGTTTACCTTCTTAATTACAATTATTCAGATTTTTTAAAATATGAAGTAGTTTTATTCTAGATATTTGTAATGAAATTACATCAATCACTTGTCAAAAGAAATTTCATTTTGGTATTTACTCACCCACAAAATGTTCAATTGTCTTTAATTTTTATTTTTTTAATTTATTTTTTGATACTGGAGATTAAAACAGGGACACTTTGCCACTGAGTTATTTCCCTAGGCCTC
This sequence comes from Ictidomys tridecemlineatus, assembly GCF_052094955.1. NCBI lineage: Eukaryota > Metazoa > Chordata > Mammalia > Rodentia > Sciuridae > Ictidomys > Ictidomys tridecemlineatus. The sequence goes on from NC_135482.1 coordinate 128,588,141, forward strand.
TTTATTTTATTTTAATTTTTATTTTGAGACAAGGTTTCACTGAGTTGTTTAGTGCCTTACTTAGTTGCTGAGGCTGGCTTTAAACTTGCAATCCTCCTGACTCAGCCTCCTGAGAGGCTGGGATTATAGGCAGGCATCACCACACCTGCTTTAAGTTCTCTTTAATTTGATGAAATGAGTAAAGCAAATGTGGCAAACATAATAGAAATCCTAAGTGATCATAAGTGGATACTGGATTTTACATAAGTGTAAAAAGTCATAACCAATATGATTTTTGGAAGAAATTTGTTAAACAAAATAAAATTCAGAGTTAATTGGTCCAAATTTTATGTATTTAGATATTTGTTAGAAGAATAATAATAACTCAGATGATTTTCTAAAAGAAAAATAAGACATCTGCATTATATTGGTAGAAAATTAAAAGTATTTTCACTTTTCATTATGGAAGAAGAATATTTTGTGACTATTTGCAGTTAAAGAGAAAAACTCCAGAAATTAGTTATAGAGAGTGCAAAACTATTGTACTCTTACTCTGTTGGAGGAAGAAACTAAGCTTTTGAGAACAAAGGAAGAAATTGCCTCTTTATCAACCACCTAAACATGTTTAGTTATGAAGAATGTGGCTATAGATTTTGTGCAGACTATGATTATAAAACTAAAAATTATTCACCTTTCTAATTATATCTGTCGATTTGGAAAGTATGCTGTTTTCTCTTAATAAATTCAAATTTAGCCAATTTAATAAATGAGCAGTCACACACACACACACATATATGTGTGTGTATGTATGCATATTTACACACAACACATTTGCACTTAAACTCTGATGATGCATGAATTCTTACTGGACTATGTAAATAATAGTCTTAGTCAAAATATATCATATTCTTTCAAGACAGCCTTAATGATCTCCCATTATGTAGGTTCTCCCTTCACTCTCTTATTTGTGTCCTTTGGTGTGCAGAAGTTTTGGATTCAATGCCATCCCACTTATTAATTCTTGGATTTATATATTGCACTTTAGGAATCTTGTTAAGGAAGTTGATACCTGTGCTACTATGCTGGAGGGTTGGGCCTGCATTTTCTTTTAGCAGTTGCAAAGTTTCTGGTCTAGTCCTAGGTCTTTGATCCCACTTTGATTTGTCTTTTGTGCATGGTGGGAAATAGGGGTCAGATTTCATTCTTCTTATGGATAGTTGTACAGTGGAATATGATTCAGCAATAAATAATGCAAGTTCAAAGAATTATATTAAATATTTTCTATGTAGAAGAATCATAATTAGATATTTATTTTTATAATAAAATTTATATACATATGCTTTCAAACAATTATCTAACAATCTTAATGTTATCATAATAAATTCCTAGTGAAATGAATTTGGATTAGTCAAGATCTAATATTTTAATTAGTCAAGTATCTAAGGACATATGCAATTCCTAATGTAATTATTATTGAATAGCTGGTTTTCAAATATTGAGTGTTTTAATTTTTGTAATATATTAGGATAAAATAAAATAAGGACATCCATAATTTAATGTACCATTTGTGTGACTTTGTCGCGACCCCCCTTGCCCGCAAGGAAGACGCGACTCAGGAATCTTCTTTCAGCAGTTTATTCAGGCCCTTGACATTCTTCTAATAATTCTTCTACTCTACTTCTACTACTACCTCGGATGCCCCTCCCAGCCTTAATAAAGCACCGCGAACCCCAATGCAAAGCTGCCACGTGTACCCTTCTCACAGGGTGCTAGAAAATGACACGCCAACTTTCTCTGATAAGGAGCTGGGAACACGCCAACTCTCTTTGATATGGAGTTGTCCTTCACAGACCACAACGGAGCCAGCGCCATCATGTAATGGCGACCACAGTCCGCAGGAACGGCTCACCACATGACTTAAGGACCATTTCACACCTTAAAATATTTTAAGGGCATTTGAGTTTATTCTTTCCTATTTTTCTTCATATTTTATGGAGGCCAGGAGAGCAGTTATTTTAGCTGCCATACTGAGATTATATGTTGTTTTTGTAATTTCATCACATTCTAGGCATATAAAGTGGTAAGCCTTTGTGAAATACAGTATAATATTATATGTAAAATGCATAATAATATTTATTTACAGAAAATAAATTTCTAATCGTTAGATAGAAATATCAATTTAAATTTTTCAATACAAATGATTTCTGATATGAAATATGAGGGTCATAAAATTAGATATTAAAGTAAATGTAGAAATTGACTAATAGGCTACATAAACAACCATCTTTTATATGTAAGGGTTTAACTGACATGCCTGTTAATTTTGACATTGCACTGATATGTCATCAATATGATATCAATAACATTTTACATGTTTAGAAGAGGAGGGAATTAAAATCAATGGAAGAGACTTTTAAGAAGCTTGTCCGAGGTCTTGCAATCACAGAGGTCAGGATTTAAGATTGAGAGCTCAATAGGGCTTGAGTGTGCAAGAGAGGTTTTTTTTTTTTTTTTTTTTTAAGATGGAGAATGGGGTAGACAGGCTTTCTATAAAGGCAGTGATTTTTTACAAGTACTATGAAAGCTTCTTAAGGACCCCATAGAAATGAAGTAGTTGGGTAGTGGAATAACTAATTTTGATAAATACATACAATGAATTAAATGTGAACAAATCACTTGTGAAGGAGGTAGAGCACCCATTATAGATACTGGAAGTGGAATAATATGAGTACTTTTGAAATACTTGGTTTTGTGTGTGATATGTTCCCAATTAATTGAATGGCAGAGTATATACCAGGAAAGTGACAAACAGTGTTGGCAAGTGTGACATGTTTGAAAATAAACACATGTAATACATGATTTCTAATAAGGCCGACTCTGATAATTTTATATCCAACAATAGAATTTTTCTAAAATGTTATTTGAAATTTTATTATTTTGATAACAAATATTATCCACTTCTCCTTGATAGCTAATTTTTAAAATTGTTTTCATAAATACTATTTTTATAGCTAAAGAATTTCAACATTATTAACATTAATACTAATTGTATACTTAATAATAGGAAACAGTAATTACATTTCTAGTTTTTACTCTTGTAGAGAATTAACTATTTGAAGCTACAAAAGTATATGAAGTATTTTGATCTTCTACAGATCATAATTCCTACTGATGTGAATACCAAATACCCATGTTTCAGGGGAAAGTATGTCCAACAGACATACTTTGAGACTGAATTAAGCTCAGAGAAATGTTCAACTTTACAAGGACCAAGAAGGACTGGGATTTTGTAAGTAGTCTAAGGTCATTTATAAGAATAGTTCTTTTATAGCATTTAATGGGGAAAAAAGGAATTACTAGATATAGATTAATGGGTTTTATTTTTCCCTAAAATTTTACTTTTGCAAGATAGACAAAATCCAGGGAAAATCATGTGCTTCTATCAAAGAGAATGTTTTGAAAATCAATAGACTGAAAAATCCCTTTGATATCATTTGAACTTCCCATTTTCACAATGATGAGATTACTGCCAACATTGGAAACTAGCGTTGCTAGGACTGTAGTGACTGTTTAAACAAATTAATTCATTTAGGATGTGATTTCTTCCTAAAAAAATTTGGGGCTGGGTTGTGGCTCAGCAGTGGAGTGCTTGCCTAGCATATATGAGGCCCTGGGTTTGATCCTCAGGACCACATAAAAATAAATAAAATAAAGTTAATAAAAAGCAATAAACAACAATAATTTATGAAGTTATGAAATTTGTTCCTCTTTTATATATTTGAAAAATTCATTTGACAGTATCTGATAGATAGTAGTGTTAGATCTAGATGAGATAAACATGCAAGGAGATCACAACAGTGCCTGCCATACATTGTTACTCAACAATTGCTGGACACTATAATTACTAGTTCTATGAGCTTTGGTGATTAAAATGATTCTTGAAAAAGGGAGGAATTTTCTGGGATTTTAATATAGAGTTAAGCACAAGATGATCACTTCAAAATAACAGATGAATCCTAGGAAAAATCCTGAGCCATGAAGCTGTATTCATTAAGGAAATGCTAGTATTGCTGCTCAATTGGATCCAAGGTTGTACAGGTACTGGCAATGTCCGAAGAAGCTTCAAGGGTAGGAAAAGGACTGTCACCCATCTTGCCACAATCCTTTCATAAATTACTATTTGATCTGTCATGTTATAAATTAACAACCTTTTATCTCTTTGAAAACAATTCTCAGACTAGACATTCTGGCACACAGCTGTAATTCCAGTGACTCAGACTCAGGAGGCTAAGATGGGAGGATGGCACATTCAAGCCCAAGCTAAGCAAATTAGTGAGACCCTGTCTCAAAATAAAAAAATAAAAATAGCTGGAAATGTAGCTCAGTGGTAAAGTCCTTCTGGGTTAAATCCCCATTACCCCACCCCATTAAAAAATTGCTAAATCATCTTTGACATTCTTAGATTTTCAAAACAGAGAGAGAACTGATCTGCAAAGTTGGTTTAATTGGAATTTGGGCAGCAGATTTTGTTAGGAAAACCACAACCTTATTACAATCATGTCGCAGGTTCAGTGATGGAGGCAGATATTGCTTATGGTACCAGAAGTCCTTATCAAAAAAATCTCGCGGGGAAGGTAAAATCTTGGGATAATCTCTGACTTTCAAGTCTATCAGCCCCTTTCAGCATTAGAATCCTTCAAGGGATCCAGAGGTGTCATTTGGAACACTATTGCAAAGAAGATTGTGAAATAATACCATGAGACTAAATTAAGCTCAGAGAAATGTTCAACTTTACAAGGACCAAGAAGGACTGGGATTTTGTAAGTAGTCCAAGGTAATTTATAAGAATAGTTCTTTTAAAGCATTTAATGGGGGAAAAAAGGAATTACTAGATATAGATTAATGGGTTTCATTTTTCCTTAAAACTCTTATTTTTGCAAGATAGACAAAATTCAGGGAAAATGCAGCAGAATGGATATTTTCTTTTATTTTCTTCCTGAATTATAGAGTATACAAACTTCAAAACTGAAGGCAAAGACATACATTCTACCAGCTCTGGGATAGGAGCAATATGCTCTATACTTTATATGATTCGGACAAATGTCTCCCAAATGTCCATGTGTGAAAAGTTTTATCTCCAGCCTGTGTCTTTATTTGGAAGTGGTGAAACCTTTAGGAGATGAAGCCTACTGGGAAATATTGAGGTTATTGAGGTTCACTCCTCCAAGGGCCCCTACCCTTTCCTCTTTCTCTCTTCTACTTCCTGTCCTAGAGATGAGTGGTTTTGTTTGTCATATTATCCTTCCATGCCCTTCTGCCTTTCAAAAAGCAATGGGGCCAACTGGTCATGGACCAAAATAAAACTTTGAGCCAATATAAAACTTTTTTTTTCTTTGAAAGTTGATTATATCAGGTATTTATTATAGTAACAGAAAGCTGAATAACAAGGTGGCAATATATCTTGGATCTTGAGGTCTGTTTGGTTTTATATGTAGGGATAGAGTTAGAATAAATGCCTAAATTTATCCTTTGGAGTTGCATTTACATTACTAAGGTAGATGATTTTCTGCTAATGATCTTCACTCAAAGCAAACCATTCTGTCTTCAGAGAACAAATGCAGTTAAGTTTCAAAATTAATGCTCAAATATTTATTACTAAATTGTAAAGAAAAATCTGTGTCAGATAAGAAAACCGATCTTTGGTTTCATTCTAAAATTTTCTTCCCTTTTTTTCAACTCTCTGCATATGTAGATTTAGCATCTACACATCCAAAAACACTGTTATTTTCCAAAGGCAGACTGAAATATTTGAGGAGAAAATTAGTTGCACCTGTACTAAACATGCACAGACTTTCTTCTTTCTTGTCATTATTATCTAAATACTACAAAATAACTACCATTTCTACAGCATTTACGTGTTAAGTATTATACATAATCTAGAAATGATTTAAAATATATGAAAGGATGTGCAGAGGTTATATGCAAATATCATGTCATTTTCTACATGGAAGTTGAGCATCCATGGATTTTGGTATCCCCAGGGATTTCTCAAACCAATTTCCTCAGATACTGACTGATAGCTGCATATAGTTCATTTCTATAGTGTCCTTTCTTTCATGCTAAATTTAAAAAACAAAGTGTTATTTTTACTATACTAGTCTTAAATTTATTATATTATTTCTTTTTACATGTTTTCTCAATGTACATAATTTTTTTTTAATTGGGAGAATTTCTAACCACATATTTTCTTTAAGATATGCCAGGTAAGTTTCCTTTTACTACAGAGTTTAAGCATATGGTGTGATAATTTTGGCGCTGCGTTTACTAACTGAGTTACCTTGGATATACTGGTAGCATTTGTAAGAACATGTTACATGAGATTATATACAGATTGCAGTTGGCTGAGAAATGAAAACACAGTTTTTCTGCATAGAGGTTTCACCTGTAAATGTGGCCATTAGATGATAATTAAATAAGTAATTTCATGAAAAATGCTTTCAGTAGTACAAGCATATAAACAAATGATAGGTATCTTGGGTTTTTTCATTTTATATTTGCACATACTTTTTTTTTTTTGTCTCTACGTGTATTTGTTCAGCTTTGTGACCTATAGTTTAGTGTGTGTGGTTATGATTCTTCCTCATTTCCAGCATAATCCCATCTACTATCCATAGAATATTGCAAAAGTAATCCAGATATTTCCTATCTGTTTGATCAATTAGTTATTAATAGTAATGTCAGATTTATATATAAATAAGTATTTCCAAAATTTGTTTAAATCTTGGTCTTAAGATATGTTATGGGAGAAAAACTTTGCATATTATACGTTTAGAGATATACTATTCAACATGTTTTCTTATAGATACACATGAACTTTAGCAAAAGATAGAGCTAGAGTTAAATTTTTAAACTCAGTTAAATTTTGTTTAATTCATAATTTTGCATATCTATTTTAGCCCAAATGTTTAGTTCCAAGTATTATCAAATACACTTCTGAAGACCATCTTACAAAAATGCTCCAGTTGCTTAACTTCAATGGATTATATCATCTTGGAATATAAGTAAGACAGAGATTTATAATGTATATGTAAGATTTGTGCGTTATTACAAATTGAAATATGTAACAATATAGATGAACATCAAATATTGTCTGTGTAACAATAATAGCTTGCACAAAAAGACTAGTTTTCAAATGTATGTATCTGTTTTTATTAGTAATAATAACCTCAGTGCATGCTATATCTATTAGTTAAAAATTACATAGATATTAAAATAGAATCAAAATCATGCTAGACTCTAAAAATATAAAGTTTTAAACAGAAAGGCAAGAAAAGAGTAAAATTTTGAAAATTGATGCAATATGATGCAACAGTACATATTCCATTCGGTACTGATTCCATTCCTTCGTAAAAGAATTCCATAATCTATGATACTGTGTATGAATCTTTTAACTTTTTAAAAATATCAACTATACAGATACCATCAACACTAAATTTGTTAATATGCATAATTTCTATACAGTTCCAAAAAATGTCATGTATATAACAAAATGTCAGTTTTTATTTTTCATTTTGTTTCTGGAGTGCAATTTTATCAGGGTTTGGAATATATGTTTTTCATCTTTACATGATTTCATGTATAGTTCATTACATAGTAGATATCTAAATAATATTTGCTTAAGTAAATTGATTGCACAGTTAGGATGGCAGAGTCACAAAAAGTTATTAATAAAAAATAAAATGTATAGCAAATAGCCACATTACTAAAATGTGCTTACAGCTTTTTGATTTTATTTTATGAAATAAAGATGAACATTTTTTTCTTTGCTTTATGCAAGTATAAATATTTTCCCACCTCTTTTGCATAAGCATTTATGAATCTCCAGCTGCTTTTGGAATCCCAGCTGGCAAGAAATGGAATTTTCCATGCACATTTGTCTCAAATATTGGAAACAGGTGCAAACCTCACCTGAGCACTCACACTATTCAAACTTCCAGATTGACTTAGACAATTAACATTATTTCTTTACACTCTTTGCAGGAATCTATCTTTATGTTTAGTCTAAGACAAAAGAATCTGTCTACTTGTGGAAGTAACAGAATCCTCTTTGTCTGTGTTGCTGGCAATTTGTTTAGTGAAAACTCTGTACTTATAGCAAATCTGTGACTTACCAGAGCATCATACAGTAAACCTCCCAATACAGCAGATTGTCCCAAGTAAACTTATCATTCTATTAAAGCATATGGGTGACATACCAAAGACTTTTTTTAATAAACATTTTCTAATTATTATCATTGTCATAAAAAAATTCCTGTAATCAAAAATGTACTGTTGCATCATATTGTTTAATATTCAAAATTACTGGATGCAAATTATGAATTTTTCTCTGAATTACTTATCAGAAATGGGATTCATGAAGTATATTTGGCTGCTAACATAATCTTCGGTAAAAAACAAAGACCCACACAGAGGCAGCAGCAGTGCTTCACACACTGGAAGATTTTTTTCACATTAACAGCACTTTCAGCTCATTGGTGATGCAGATCAGGAACCAGAAACTATTGGGGTGTGCCTTGTTTTCTTATTGTTCCCACTGTTAAGATGCTATTTCCAAATTTCCAAATAATTCTTAGAGTTCTTTGAAGGTAAAGACAAAACTTTGTTTCTGGCTGAAGCTGAGGGTACAGAGAATCAAGCAGTTCTGCAACCCTCAACCACAACTGGAGGCAGAAACCAGCTCATAAGGACTAAAACCATAAAGAAGGTGGGGCTCGTGAGGCAATTATAATCACATGATACATTACATAAAGTAGAAAAATTTCAAGTTGTACACTCTCAGAAATTAAATTTTCAGAAGAGCAGAACTTACATTTTCAGAAAAACAACCTGACATTAGTTTTACAGATAAAGGATATTGTGGTCAGGGTGCAAGTAGGTGAGGATGGAGGTATTAGCTTCTATGTGAGTGGGCTCATGTCACACAGGGTGAGGTGACTGAACAGAATGGGGTAAGTCTGGGCTGATTTTCAAATCAGCCCAATAACACCATAACCAACTTTGCACCTGAAGATATGGCCCTTGAGTCTTCTCTACACCATTATCAATACATTTGAATTTCCACCCATTAAAACTTGATTTTGACAAATTTGTCTCACTTGTGCTTGACTGAGTTTTTGATCATCTTTTTGACAATCTTGGTCTAAAGATAAATGAGAGGTCCAAAGGTAGCCATGATACCAAATTGGATATGACTGCCACATTAGCAGGCAGCATCAAAAAGGAGAGACGAATCTGGATTCTGTTGGAGATGGAAGAAATTATAGTATAGAAAGTGATCAAGATGTAGAGGGAGTAGGCTGGGCATGGTTAGCATCTTTGTCATTTCAGCAATTCCATGGACTGAAGCATGAGGATTGCAATTTGGGAGGCCAGCCCCAGCAACCCAGAGAGACCCTGTCTAAAAATAAAAAGGGGAGGGGGATATGGCTCTGCTGAGAACCCCTAGATTCTATCCCAAGTATTGAAAAAAATATAGAAAAATAATATGTAAAACATACTGAGTATGTTGTAATAATAGAAAACAATACTATTTAAGAATAAATGCTTGCTCTTTTAACAAAACAACAAATGATTCTTTTTACAGTAGAAGATTTCTTTAATCATTTATCTTGCTATTATGTAATCAAATATTCATCATTTGTGACATAATAATGGATGTTAAGCTCCTTTGAAGAGTATAGTACACATAATAAGTATATGATTTTTAAATTTACAGAATAAAAAAGTTTATAATGGTGGTAAATACATGAAAAATTAGAGGAGAAATTTCTTAAGTTTTCATGGCAATTTCAAAATTATGTTAAAAAAATGAATCTTTAGAGACCTGTAATCTTGTCACAATGAGAGAGAGAATTTTCTGTGGATAAAGGGGGAGAAACATATTATTTTCTCAAGAGAAATATTTTGTAGTTGAAGTTAGAAAATAATCCATCAGGCAAGATTTTCTCCATTACTGTAGGATACAATGTATTGGGGCATATTACATGACCTTAGACTTGAGTAATAACCAGTTACTTGTTCATGAACTATATTTACATGATGCAAATCAACATGAAAAAATATTTTGAACAGTAAGAATTTTAAGGTCAACTCTACTTTATGTATAGTAATTACTGGCCAACTGGTAATTATGATAATTGCTAGTAAATTAATTCATCAAATATAATTTGAATTCACAGATAATTCAATAAATGTATATGCACTTCATTCAGAAAACAAGGAGTTCAAATTTTTCACCCTTAAAAATTAGATGCATAATTAAAGACTGGTAATTTTCTGAGATGATATTTCCTTATTCTTAAAATTGTAATAATCACACCCCCATCACAGGATATTATCTGAACTTAATTAAACAATTCTTTGATTTTTTTATTAAAAATTGTTTCTAATTAAAATTCTATGACCTGACTTATTTTTTATGTGATCTTTATTCTTCATCCTACTAGAGTCTTAATTACAGTATCATCTAATGTATTCTTATGATGTATAACAATAATACAAAATGATGATAGGAATTTTTATCTATGCACTCTGAAATACATTTTGTCATGTAATTTGACAGTCAGGCCATGTTTAAACTCAATTTGATTATCAGTATATTTCTCTCATTTTTCCTTATTCTATTGATCTCTGGTTCAGCAGTGCTTACTTACCTTTTGTAATTAAGGAACTAGAAGAGATCATTATTCTCTGACTGGCCTCCATACATGTTTGTTTTTCTGACTATTTAACTCCTGCTGTCTTTGTCCTACATATTTCACTTCTCCACAGAGTTGCCTAAAATGCTTGTTTCTTGAAAGCCTGGATATCTATACTATTTTCTCTAGAATGGGAGTGAAATGGAGACCTAGAAACCTGATGAATAGTTCTTTCTGCCAATCTCTCTGCCCTTCAAGGGTGCAGAAAACTTGGCTGCTTTCCTAACTTACCAAGTAGGGGAAGACATGAGGCTTTTTACAGGTATATCTGCCAACACATCTGCTAAGGCTGCTGAGACATAACATTTCCAGTTCCTGCCAGACACTTTCTCCAACTCAGCTGTGGAGATTCCATTTCTCATTTCAAGAAGATTCAAGGTAGGGAGAGAGACTAACCAACAGGTAAACTTCCAACTGTAACATCCTCAGATATGTTGAATTCAGATTTTGAAAATTTTTTCTCTCTGAATTTCATTTTCAGAAAAGCATTGTTGATTATAACTACCTTCTCTCTCCCAACTGTTTGTTTTTTGCAAGTTCTTTCCCTAAAAACACAGGGAAATTTTTCTAAGTTTTGCCTTATTTAGCTTGAAAGACTCATCTTCATTGTTATTTTTTGTTTGTTTTCTTTCTCTCTCTCTCTCTCTCTCTCTCTCTCTCTCTCTCTCTCTCTCTCTCTCTCTCTCTTTCTTTGTTTCTTTTTTTTTATTCTAGGAACTTACCCCAGGGCATTGAGCATGCTAGTAACTGTACTATCATTGAGTTACACCCTCCTCTCTACGCCTCAATTTGATGCTTAGGAAGGCTAATCAGCATGTTGATTAACTACTTGGGTGCAGAAAACTTGGCACCCCAGGTTTATAGATACATAGATAAGTAAATATAGAGATAGACTGACAGATTTCTAATATTCTAATTTATATTGTCATTAAAAGTGATGATTAATTGCAATAATTGTTTTAAATTAATGTCCTCTGTAAGTCTATATTGAATCCTGATTGTGTTGTACTATTTTGTTTCAGATCATTTAACATACTGCTCATTCTTTACTACTGATCTGAAATCTACCAATCATGTCTATGTCCAGGAACACAGATCATAACCTTATTATTATCTATAATTATCCTGAATACATAAATATATATCTGACTTCATAGAAGCACTAGGAGCCTGCAAAATAAAGGTCATTGACTTTGCATGACACATTTATAACTCTATATGCATCAATCCTCACTTTACTTTTCTATTCCATAGGTATGCAAGTGTTCTGCCTTATTTGATTCTTAACAATCTCATTATTCCAAAGTTCTCAGTCAGCATCATTAACATCCATTTCCTAGATTTTCTAGTTCACTTTGCTAAAGTCAGGTTTTTTTCCTCCTTTTTTCTTCTTCTTAGCAGGATATCCGTAATTGCTGAGGTTGGCCAATAATTTGTAATCTTTCTGCCTTACCCTCCCAAATTTCTGGGATTACAGGTGTGTACCACTATGCCCTGCTTTTGGAAAGCTAGCTCTTACCAGTATCATCTAAACATATACAAAATATAAAGTAAAAAATAGGAAATCTACTCATAGCCTTTTAAACCTGTAGCTAGTCATCTCTTTCCCCAACTATTCATAGTCATTCTCTATAAACATTGATTTTTCACTTGTGGCCCGTTACCAAGTACATTGTTACATAGCTTTGACACTTGTAATCCCATTCAATCTAATAAATTTTTAGCCATCTATTTCTTAAATGCAACTGTTAGCTCTTTTTGACATTGTAGATTGTTCATAAAACATTATTGTGCATAAGTATTCCTTATATATTTGGGGCAATTTTTTTGTTTTTGTTTTTTTTTTGTAGTTTCCCTTTTCCTACAATATCTTAAAATTTGTGTCTTTTATATCTTAAAATTTATTAAGTAACCAACCCCACAATTCCATCAGTAGTAGAAGACAGATTTGCTTACTGCTGGACTCATGTCAATTACCAGAACATGCCCCTTCCTCTCTACTGTTCACATTAACATGCAGTTAATTTTTTTCTTTCTATTCAGAATTCTCCTACTTGTAGAGAATGAATTTGACTGCTAAGGCATAACATTGCAAACTATCTAAGATTATTTATGTCCATTCCAAACCCCTAATCTCTCTACTATCATCTATGTCTTCTCACTTCATCATACTAAAGTTTTAGTTCAATGAACATAACATGGCTTCTCTCACCCCTAGATGTTTACATGATTATGATAACTATTTGAACATTTTCTTCTTCCTCTATTTACCCACTGTATTCTTCTACTGAAACATAAGCTAAAATATTTCATTTTCAGAAAAGTCTTCCTCAAATTTTCATATGGGTTTTCTATCTGCACTTGAAGATCCTATTTCAATAGGTACTCTATTTAATATTTATTATAAATAATTATGTAATCTATATTTTTCCTTCTATACAGTAAAATCCATGACAGCATGGACATTATCAATTATGATGTCTTCTTATCTCTAGGGACTCAACCAATGTCTGAATCAAAGTACATGCATGATCAGTATGATTGAAAATGAAGTTTAATATTGTAGTCCTTCAGGAACTCATCAACTATGACCTCCTTTCCTCCACATCATTTAGTGAATACATGTTAAGATTCATTTTTAGGGTGGGGATGTGGCTCAAACAGTAACATGGTCGCCTGGCATGCATGGGGCGCTGGGTTTGTTCCTCAGCGCCACATAAAAATAAAATAAAATGTTGTGTCCACCAAAAACTAAAAACTAAATATTAAAAAATTCTCTCTCTCTCTTTTACAAAAAAGATTCATTTTTAAACACAAATTTCAATAAAAGAAAAAAAATGTAAAATCATTAAGGTTTTCAATGATGAATTGTGTTTTAATATCAAGTTGAGAAATAGTTTCCTTATGAAAGATGTTTTTTCTATGTCAGTTCCTAAAAATTTTGCTATTGACTTCTTTCTTGGTGACCAGAGGCATGAGAGGTACTTTCTGTTTTCCTGGCATACATTTTTCTTGTGTGGGCAATTCTGAGGACAGCAAAGCTTATGCTAACAGAAATCTGTGCTTGGTTTAGCATTAATGCCTGATACAGCAATGTTTTGTTTTGTTTTGTTTTGTTTAATTCCATCTATTACAGGAAAAAATAACCAAAGGATTGCATGTTTACCATTGTCTCCTATTAGCTTGCATTTCCGTAAATATTTAGTGAGTCCACTGCTTGAGATTTGGGATTACTACAATTTTAAAATTCCATTTGTAACTTTTATTATTAGTAATGCATCATAGCATAACTGAAGTTTTAGTTTCAGACTACAGGTTAACTAGGCAGCCTCATACCTCCATCCTTTCATCCTTTCTCTCCAAAAGTGTGTCTAGGATCCAGGGGCCTATCTGGCAAAAAACAAACAAACAAACAAACAAACAAACACAAAAACAGTTCTCTGACCTTAAGTAAAAAAGAAATTATTTCTCTACCTGCAACACTTCTGACACCAGGTGTGTTAGTTCTCCACACTGAGCAATTTTCCAATGTTCTGACCCCACCACCTGGATGTACATAATTTACTTCAATTTTAATACTAACTAACTACAACTATCACCGACTCCACAGGTTAAAGGCTTAGTGCCTCAAAATTTCCCTCTTCATATGTCAATCATAAATTTACAATTCCCATATTTCTGAATAACAGGTTATAAATCAATGGTTCCTATGATCTCCTCTTGGGTTCCATATTGGCTAAAATTTTTTTACTGAATTTAGAAATGTAATTTTTTTTGTTTCTTTTAAAAAGCTATTACAAAGAGTACAAATGAATACCCAGATGAAAGAGTACAGAGAAGAAAATCTGGAAGACTCCCAGTTGTAGAAGTTTCTGTGCTGTGGGGATCTGTTCCAGCATTCTTCTGTCTCTAGATATGTTCATAAACCTGAATGCTATCTTAACTACAAAGTTTAAGGAATTTTATTCAAGCTTCATTATAGTAGTTATCACTGATTATTAACTTACTTACCAGTCCTATTTTCTTCCCCAGAGGATGGGATTGGGTGAAGCTGAAAATTCAAGTAATTTTTCATGGAGCTATTTATTTAAACATGAAAATGTGTTTAATTTTAATATAAAATGAGGCTGCAAACATTTTACGCAGCAAGAGCAATATTTGAACAATTACTTCCTGTACAAATCATGTACATATATACATATATGAAATGCAGTAACTTTGTGAACTTGGTCATGTGAAGATAAAAGGGAAAGTTTCCAAACTATGATTTGTTGATTCAGTATTCTTAAATTACCTGAGGAGTTATTTAAAATATATGTGCTTTACCAAATTGGGTTTAGCATGAAGCTAATGGAGTTGAAGCTTTATGGTGTCTGTTTCCTGGGCACCTTTCAAGGCCCTGAATTTTTTAAGTCAGAATTCATTTTCTTCAACTAAGCTATCTAGATTATATACATTTTAGTCTTCAAAAAAAATCTCAGTGTACCCTGATTCTCATTATTTAACTCTTGACAGCTAGGTTTGTAGAATCTTAAAAGCCACATACTTTCTAATAATTTCCATTAGGGAATTGAAAACCAGAGATTAAAGTTTTTAGAATTTGTATTACAAAAAATTTAAACAAAAAAGTAGATAGTCCTTAATGTTATCCACAATCCTACAGTTTTTCCTGGAAGATATTATAATTGAGAACATACAGAAATAAGACTATAAATACCAAAGGCACATATATTTAGAATATCATCACAATAAAAACAAATACTGACTCAGTCAGAGACACCATTTTTAAAAAGTGATCCACTATCACATATTGAATCTGTTGGTATCTTGATCTTGGCCTTCCCAGCCTGCTGACCTATAAGAAACACATTTTGTTTTTTATAAATTACCTCTTTATAAGATGTATTTTCATACTGACACGGATGGACTGAGGCATTTGGGAAAAGTTAATAATGAAGATAATAAAGAACTCCTTTGCAAAATGAATAAACAAATAAATAATATTTGTAATTATCTTCTGATGATGAACATGTGAATACACTGTGACTTAGTTCTGTTCCACCATAAATTCACACCTGAAAGAATGAGAGAAGTATCCAAAATGTGTGTAGGAGTGTCATGACAGCATTGCTTGTAACAATCAAATCTTAGACCAAACAAAATGTTCATCCAGATGAAAGTGGGGACATATATTATGATATATTTACAAACACAATAATTTACAATTTATAAAAATACAAAGTTAATGCATGCTCAATAACATGTATGAATTTCATAAATAATAATAAATAAAAGAAGTCAACTATATTAAATCATATGCTGTTATTTTGTTCATACAAAGATGAAAAGAAGGCAAGATGTATGTTTTAGAATTCAACATGAGAGTTTCTATAAGAAGAAAGGAGTGCCTGGATCTGACACTGGTTATTACTCACAAAAGTATGCTGACTTCATGATAATTTGATGAATTTTTTTCAATTATGATTTCTGCAACTTTTCCATAATAAAAAACTTTTTAAAATAAAAATATATCTGTTGTGTATACCAAGTACTATTTATGTAATGATACTGATTTCTTTAAAGGACTTGTTATTTGTTATGTGTTTAACTTAACCAACATGCATAATTGATAAGTAAACTTTTAAACAAAACATTTGTCATTTTATAGCATAATATATCAGTCCCAGAATTAGAGGTACATTCAAAGGAAATTAAATCAGTATGTCAAAAAGGATATGGAGATATATAGACATAGATAGATAGATATACACACACATATATATAATTATATATATGATACACACAAGCATGGACATATATATATGTATATAAAATTATTATGACTGTATATCCATGTTTACTGAAGCATTGTAAAAATACCCAAGGAAAACAGTGTTTCTAGCTTGGAAAATAGCAATGAAGAATTTTTATTGGCTTTAGTTGTAAGGCCAGGATCTTTAATGACAGTTTCATGGCATTGGGGACCAGCATCCTTGACAGAACCACTGAGATCTGTCAATCAGAAGTGAATGGACAATGTTACGATCTAAAGGCCAGGAGAATAAAGGAAACAAAGTAGAGACAGTCTTGTCTCAGGAGAAAGATAAAAGTTTCTGAAACATACCTCACTAAAAGCAGCAGCAACGGATGTGGGAAACAATGGCTCACAGTGAAGGCTGGCAGGAGTAACCTAATAGATATCTTGACTGAATAGATTATTAAATGTTCCCATTATTTAAAAAGTTAGAATTTCTATACAGAAGAAAATCTGTCCTGAAAGTTCCTAGTGAGGGAAAGATTTTTATGTTTATATTTACAATTGCAGAGCTTTTGCAACCACTTTCAAAACAATTATTCTTTCTCCTTTGTCACTTTATAACATGGAGAGTAACTTCAAGTGTAATTAAATTTAAAAAGAAAAAGTTTCTCTCCATAGAAAATGATAGTAAAAGTTTGAAACATGGTCAGTGTTCAAATCAATATTTTTCAAATAGTCCATTATTGTTATATACTGGAATCTACACTTACTTGAAGAGATGTTTTATCTGTATGGCGTTGCATTAAAAATTCTAGATATTTTAGAAATTTTATTTCAGTGCTTTTCAAATTATATCAAGTGACGTTGGCCACATATTAGAGTTTAGAAATTTACACAAGCTGAAATCAATGCCTCTCACTAAAATTCTTCCATGGGAAAATATTACAGAAATGTGTTCTTAGGAAAATGAAGTATATGGTGAAAAACCGATGGAAAACTAAGATTTTTTATTATATAAATCAATTAAGTTAGGATGTATGTATAATAGTTTAAAGATTTAAATTAATAAAAATGTATTTGAATCATTTTAAATATATGAGGACTTGAAATAAATTTGAAATACCAACCCAAAACAATAGAAATCAAAATATCAATAATTTAGTAAGAGATTAGGAAGTAAATATATTAGCATTTTAGCTGATTTTAAGTGACTGAAATCTAATTGGTTTAGTATTTTAGACTGATTTTGTACTGAATAAAAAATATGAGTCATTCAGGATAGTTCTGCTTTTGGAAAAATATTAATATTCAAGATTGAGTAAAAGAAATAACAATAACAAAGTCTATAAAAGTCATGATAACTATTGATTCTCCTTGTTTACAATGGACTTATATTCTAGTAAACCCATAGTAACTTGAAAATATTTTAAGTTAAAGATTTAGTGCAGCTAACCTACTGAGCACCATAGTTTACCAACATAGAACACTCTGGAATATGACTATTTTCACTCTTGATTGTGTGGATCACTGGATTTCTTTTCATTATGCATCATCACACAAGACTATCATATGCCTGTAATCCCAGCAGCTTTGTAGGCAAAGACAAGTTCAAGGCTAGCCTCAGCAATTTAGTGAGGCCCTCAGCAAGTTAGTGAGAGCCTGTCTTCAAATAAAAAATTTAAAAAAGCACTGGAGATGTGGCTCAATGGTTAAATGGTTCTGGATTCAAACCCTGGTACCCAAAAAGGACAGTGACACGGGTATCGCTGTCGGTTTTTAACCAGATTTGTAGTGAGAACAGAGAATAAGAAGTAGAGTGGAAAGATTTGGAAAACTTTCTCTGCTGGTCCAAAAAAGAACATGTAAAATTAGGACCAAGGAAGGTGGTATTGTTGAAGAGATGAAGTGTCATTAAAAAGAAATTATGTGCAAATGGCCAACAAATGTATGAATAAATTGTTCAACATCTTTAGCAATTAGGAAAACTATACTGAAATTTTATCTCACTCCAGTTAGAATGACAGTCATTAAGGATGCAAGTAATAACTGTTGAAAAGGATGTAGAGCACAAGGAACATTTTGGTACTGTTTGCATGATTATAATCTAAGTATAACCACTATAAAATCAGTATGGAGGCTCCTAAAAGACTAGGAATGGAGTAGTCATATATGGTGATATTACGTAGCTTTACTATGTTATGAGGAGCTGCTTCAGAAAACATTCTAAGTCTGAATTTAAAAAAAAAAAAAAGAGAGAGAGAGAGAGAGCT